>NC_071470.1:72869889-73495798 GCF_028500815.1 Rissa tridactyla
CAAATTCAAAACTGAACTAAAAAAACGTACAAGCAAACCAAAACAGAAACATCCTCACTGATATTTTATTATTCATAATAATAAATTATATCAACAGTTGTTGTTTTGTTTTGTTTTTTTTTTTAAAGGGGAGGTTTCTGTGGCTTCCAATCCACACAGCAAACCATTTGCGACAGCCCATTTCACCTCCTGCTTGTCCTCAGCTCTTTTCCATTTTCCTGGTTGGCTCCATGAAGCCTCAGGCTTTATTTCTTATGTTTACCCATTCTACTCGATTCCCCACAGAATTGCAGTCCCAGAGGTATAAAGGTCTGTGCAGATGAGGACAGCAAGCCTTTCCAAAATAAATGATAGTGGTTTCATCAAGGCAATGGCAGTAGGACAGAGCTAATTCCTTAGTTTACCCGACAATAAAATTTGCTAAAATACAACTTATATTACATTTAAAGGAAAAAGGTGACCAATTATTCTCTATTGAAAAGGTTATCCTCTATTTCCAAAGTCTAAAACTTCCCATAGGGACTGCCACCTCCTTGCAAAACAGAAGTTTCTTCAGTGACATTTTTCCTGACTTCTTTCTCTTTAAAAATTAAAGGCTGATTTTGAAAACATTTAGTATAGAATACCCCTCCAGCATGTCCACAATTCTGAAGTATTTGGTCAAATCAATAAAAGAGCACATGAAATATAATAGATTCATCCTAAACACATCCTCCACTTCAGAGTCTCACGTATGAGTATCATTCTTACAGCAACGATCTGACAGTGAAAGAAAACACAAGAAACACATGCTTTGCATGTGGAAACACACCCATCGGATATGGATTTCAATTAAAGTAGTAAAAAAAATTGAACAGCTGTTCATGATCTCTAGGACTACCTTTTTTAATTGTTAATAATCAAGAAATGCAGTAACATTCACACTTCACATGTATTTACTAGTTAGACCTCAAATATTACTCTGAAAGGAAGGTGACCAATACTTTATTGGTCCTATTTAACAGATAGGCAAAGGCAGAGAACTTAAGAGATGAATTTTGTAAAATGCTGGGCACTTGTGATCCTCAGTGATTTCAAACCAGAGCTACAGGTATTCAGCGTGCCTGAAAAACACACCAAATGAGATATGCCAAGGTAAATGTCAATGAACATGAACGTCTAGATAAAAAGTCTCACTCCCAATCTCATTAATTGAACAGCAAAATCCCTCTCTCCTCTCACCATTTCCCCTCTTCCATCCATCACACACCTCTCCTTATCAAAAGGAACAAATTATAAGTTAAGAAGTTATAGTGTTTTTCTCCCTGCAATTCCATGACCTAGAAAACCCAAGGCAAAGTGTTTTTTAGCCCATAGAGGAGCAGCTAATGCTGCCGCTTGCTGCTCAATTACCTGACAGCTTCATAAGAAAATCTGATGCCATCTTGACAGAGATGTCTTGGCTGAATAGCGCTGATGCTGTATTGGCCACAAAGTCAGAGGAGTCTTTCAGCTTTGTATTGTTGGGGGCTCTGTCAACAGTGCTAACAGCAAAAGGTGCAGCTGAGATGCCATTGTCATCTTTGGGCTCTTCTTTCACTAGTAAAGGTGGAATACCTCCACTAGGCTGCCCAGCCACATCGGGTGTTTTAGATACAGATGCTGATCCCGTAAGGTCAGGTCCACCTCCTTCCCTCTGTGGTCCCGGGCAGGAGTCATTATTTAGCTGTGGTGACCCCTTCACCTCAGTTTCTGGTATTTCCTCCTTCACTTTGGATTCTGTCCTGAGGAAATGTTGATGGCAACGCATATGGAGTTTCAGGCTGAAGTGGCGGGAGGAGGTAAAAGGGCATAGCTGGCATTGAAAGGTCTCGCCCCTGTCTTGGTGCTGATGAACCTGGATCAAGAGGTGAAAGATAAAAGCATGTATTAAGCAAAACAGTTTACTACAGTTTACTAGCATTATAGAAATCTCAACTCTACACTACTCACACCATTTTTTAAAAAAAGAAAAGTTAACTAGTGAGTGAATTCATTCCCAGCACTTGGAAAGAGGTCAGACACAAAGAACAGTAGGATTCTTTCACACATAAGTCAAAGAACATCAACATCAGACTCAAGTTAAAAAAAAAAAAAATCAGGAACATCTGTTTCTGCAGCATGGAAATGACAAAGTCTGCTTTGGATCAAACAGTCCTTACAACTGGATCCTGATGACCTGTCAGTGCATGAAGAGACTTCCAAGCTATAAGCAGTAGCTTTCTTGATTAAAAAACAAACAAATAAACCAACCCCTATCTATTACATGTTCTGCTAAGGATGATCATTCTGTGCAATCTCATAAATAACAATTGTTCAGAGCAACCCAACAAAACACCAACCTGCATAACAACGTCCATCATCGATTCGTGTATCACTAGAGTAAAAACACAGCACCTGGCAATACCAAGGCGCTACTGAAGCAGTTTGTTGTAAATCAATTCTACCAGAAAATAAACAGCTCTGTTATGATAAAATACAAACATGAGAGATGGTGTTTGCCATTTATTCTATTTTATCAGTCAATTAATGATCACAGTTAATCTTACTGTCCTCATATTTTGACTGCAGGCTCTTTCTCATAGAGACTGCATGCTCCAGTATGACTACAATGCCTGGTATTCTCAGGCCCAAACCTGATTACCTTTTAAAGAGAACTCTATCCATTCATCCGTATGTAATGGTTTATATATTATTTGAACAGCCACACTCATTAATACAATCTATATACATATAATTATACATATATAATTATATAATCTGTATACATATAATTATTCTTGTTTAACACAGTAATCATGAAATGGAAGGAATAATTGAGCCCAGCATAATAGTGGCAGGTATATTGAAAGTTTTCTTCCCTATAGCTTCAGAAATGGATTTTAAATCCTGACAGTAGCATTCCAGGCTACTCCCTGCAGACAGACTGGCAAATACATACATTTTTTCCTTACTAATTGATGAACATGTGATCAGGACAAACTGGCACCAGACTGAGCTCCACACGTTCATTTTCAGTTGTGACTTGAGTTGGTTGGAAACATTTCAGTGAGACAGATTTTTGTTGGAAAATGGCAATTTGTTGAACGCAAAATATTTCACCTGAAACATGGAGCGGTTTGATGAACTCTTGGCAAACGAGGTGTGATTCCCCTACCCTACTGAGTGGCACTCTACTCCCCGCTCCCTGGGTTTGTCTCAGAAGCAGCCAGCTGTGCCAGGGATTCAAGGCTCGCTGCTGTAGCCTGCGAGTCCAAAAGCCCTGAGAGCTCCAGCTCTACTCAAAGCTCAGCTCTACACCAGGAAGCCTGGAAAATCTAGCTTTAACTAAGGCTTTCAAGCACTTTGCAGTTTCCTGCAGAGCTGCGATCTAGATCCCAAGAGTCCTGGTGCAGATGCCCCAGAGCTCTGGGGTAACACTAGCATTTTCCAAAACAGCTCTGTCAAAATTCAGGTTGGAGTTTCACAGAATCACAGAATGGCAGGGGTTGGAAGGGACCTCTGGAGATTATCTAGTCCAACCCCCCTGCCAGAGCAGGGTCACCTTAGAGCAGGTTGCACAGGAACGTGTCCAGGCGGGTTTTGAATATTTCAAGAGAAGGAGACTCCACCACCTCTCTGGGCAGCCTGTGCCAGGGCTCTGCCACCCTCAAAGTAAAGAAGTTTTTCTTATGTTCAGACAAAATTTCCTGTGTTCCAGTTTGTGCCCGTTGCCCCTTGTCCTGTCACTGGGCACCACCCATCCTCTTGACACCCACCCTTTAGGTGTTTATAAGCATTGATGAGGTCCCCTCTCAGTGTTCTCTTCTCCAGGCTAAACAGACCCAGGTCTGTCAGCCTTTCCTCATAAGAGAGATACTCCAGTCTCTCGATCATCTTCATAGCCCTTCGCTGGACTCTTTCCAGTAGTTCCTTGTCTTTCTTGGACTGGGGAGCCCAGAATTGGACACAGTACTCCAGATGTGGCCTCACCCGGGCAGAGTAGAGGGGGTTGTAGATTGGGCCCAATTCATTTTCTAAGAGGAATTCAGTCAGAAGATTATATCCAGCATTCCCAGCTCTACATACACAGGACCAGAATTCAGGTCTGCTAAAACATGATGCTGGGAGACATCCCTCTTTTAGCCCTTTTTTACATTCAGTGAAGACACATTCCATCAGTGCTGCATAACTTTTCATTCAGTAGTTCTTCAAGGGCTCCAGAGATTAGGTACTAAACAAACAGATAGCAAGAGAGAATTTCTCTTGGCCAGCCACTTTACAGAATGACATTCTCAGTATCATATAAACATGACATTCACATTCAAATCTTAAAATTGCACCTGACAACAAAAAAAAATTAGAAGCTAATGCTAACCTAAGACAGTTTTAAAGCAACAACCTTGCAGAAGAATAACAGCACAGTAAGTTCTAAATATTAACAGGTTACAACAGAAATGCCAACCAGATTGGCTGTATACCCTACTGGAAACAGGATAGTCTGTGAGCAGAGCAGTGTGTAAGCACTCTTCTTCAGGAAGAGCACCGAGATGTACTAATGGTAGCAAGCACTCTCACCATGGCAACTTTATCTCTTACACCCACTGAGATTCTGTGTGCCAGGGTTTCTCTCCAGGATCTCCTTCAATCAACATTTCCCTGCCTACACATTTAACCACTTCTTCTAGAGGCCCCTTATCACAATCATCAATACGATGCCTTCTGAAGGCTGTCACTGCTGCAGTTGGGTGGCAAAGTGTGTGGGAGCCCACCTTCTCTTCCCAGGAGCATGGCATGCCACCCCTGCAATATCTTTTAAGAACGAATGAGAATAGGGGGGACTGATTAATCTGATTTAGAATTTTCTCCTGCTCAAAGACAATAGCAGCATCACCAATGGATTTCTCATAAAGTAATGTTTATAACTTGCAGGCAAAGAATGACAGAATGCAAACCCAAATATTAAGCATTTTGAAGGGAAGAATTTTAGATCTACAAAAGAACCCCACATGAAACAACATCAAGCCAAATATTTAGCTCCCAACGTCCAGGGTCCAGTCCCACCATAAGACTTTACTTTTTTTTAATTCTCAAAAAAACCCACAAAATTTAACACTATTAGAAATAGAAGCTAAGAATTAAAGTCCTTCTAAAGGCAAAACTATCCCTTATTTTCTCATTCGACAGCAGCTAAAAGAGTCAAGAATTGCCATTCTGTGCTATTCGTAGAGAAAGCTCAAGGCAGCGACTACTTGCTGCAGAGTAAGAAACAAAAAACCCTGTAGAGCTACACAGAAAGCCACAGGGGAGATCCAGGTCATGCAATGTTACAGTCCAAAAAGCTGCCTTCTCCCTCCATGAGACGGGGAACGGCTCTTACGCTGTGCTAATGCTACCCAAACCATCAGATGTCCTCTTTAGACTCAACTAGGCTGTTGCTCCAAGAACCACAGGTGGGAGGAGACAAGAGCGCAGCTGACAGGTTTTCTCCAAAATCCCACTCTGAGCCCAGCTGCTGCCAGATTTGGATCTCTCTGAATTACGCTGCAACAAACTATAGTGCACAACCTGCTCATAGAGAATAGTTCTTTCAAAATCCCGTAAAACTACTGTTTGACTTATGTCAGAAACAGTGTAAGAGTCCTACCTTCTGAGTTTATTTCATTTAAGCATGGATATTCTCCTTGACTGTGCAAAGTACCTGTATCATCTTTATTTTAACCCTACAGTCTTCCCAGTCTCAAATGATATTTAGTTGCTCTGTAGTTTTTTCAGTGTGTGCTTGATACAACGTATGCAATAACTTTCAACGTAACTATACACTCCTTACAAACTTTAGGTCTAGTTTGAGGACTTGGGTACAAATTATCTACTGGTCAATTTATTTTTTTTCAATCTGTTTCTTTCAGTTTCTCTTGCTGCCTCCTCTTTCTCACATTACAAGAAAGAAAAACAGACGCCGTTCAATTTATCTTCTCTATCTCATGGCATTATTTTGATCACACCTCCTTTCTATACCTGGCAGTCTCATTCTTTTCAGCTTCTTTCTTCAAAGGAGTTCTTGCCAACCTGCTAATTATTTTCATTACCAGCTTTTAAAATACCTTCTATTTCTGATACATCTTTTTGATGCAGTGACCAGAAGTGAGTATCATAAGTGGCAGAATACCATGTTAATAATAGCGTTGTAAAATTTTCAGTGTTATTTCTGTTTTATTCTACAGACATTGAAATACCTAACGTACTTTTTAACCACTGCTGCTCATGCCAAGAGAAGGTTTTCATTGAACTGTCTACAACGATACTCAGATACTTTCCCTGAGTAGTTACAGTTCATTATATCAGACAGCTAGGTGCATGATTAGACTCTTGTTTCCAAGGTGCAGTACCTTGTATTTGTCAACAATAACTTCATTTGCGCCCTTGTTTGTCTGTCAGCCAGCCTCTTTTTATTCCTTTTCAAGTTTTGCCTCTCCTAATCTTGATTCATGCACATAAGGTTGTATTGTCTACAATTCTCTTAGCCACAGTCATCATTTTGTGCTGATCACATTTGCTAAAATACGCACAATTCCACTCTTTTTAATGGAACAACCCTCTGTTAGCCTTTTGTCATGCTTTAAAAATTGCTAATTCCTTCCTACCCTTTGTTTTACTGTCTCTTGGTGAATTTCTAATTTGCCATAGTACATCACATTGCTTAATTTATTTGGCAGCTTCTCAGTGAGAAGCTTTGCCAAAGGCTTTTTTAAAGACCAAATAAATTTCAACTGATTCTTAAGTCCATAATTTCCTGACATGCTCAAAACATCTTACTAGAAGAACATGCGATTTTCTTTTACAGAAACCACATGTCTCTATATATCACATAATTGTATTTTTTCTATTACATTTTTTGTTGACATACTAACATTTCTGGTATCATAAGCAGTTTCTTGAATCATCTTTTCATACTTAAAAGCGACATCCCTGCTGATTTACCAGCCAATTTAAGTCACGAGAAGTACACGCTGGCCCGTAGGGATGTACCACAGTTACAGATACACGTGACCCGACCTAACAGGGTACAACGGGGAGTAGGGGTGAGGGAAACAGTGACACAGGCACGTCCTGCAATTTTATAGCACTGGTGAGGTAGATCGTGTCTTTTCCCCTTCCTTAAAGTTGGGGTAACACTTTGCACAGACCCAACCTTCTGGTTATGAGGCACAAGAAGAGAAGGACTGGCATTCACCTTTCATTTGTGGGACTTAAGAGGGTTTTTTAGTTGTTATTTTTTAAACACTCAGAATCAGAAGAGGTATTTTTTCTGAGAACTTTCATCCCCAAGCAAAATCAGACCATAAAGGGGTTGTGGTGCTGAATCCATTCACTGCTATATTTGCTTTTGGCTACTCAGTCTTTACTTACTTTCTGTGATCTAATTATTGCTTTTTTTTCTTTGACTGCTATAGGTTTTCTTTTTCTCACCAACTTTCAAATGGATTAACATTTCCACAAGGGGCATCTGTTTAAGCAACTACTGCAGTCAACAACTACTATAACCTGGCCATTCAGCCATACCTGCCTACCCACTGATTTTTCCTGTCTGTTTGGGATATTTTTTTAAATTTTTTTTTTAATCTCTTTTGTAAAATGCCACCTTCTGCATCTGCATTTGAGTACACTTGAGAGGCCTCCATTTTGCATCTATCGTGTGCCCTCTGCTTTTTCATTTCATGCTCTTTTCTGACAAGTTTTTTTAAAATATTGCACTTTCAAAAGTTTAGTGCTACAGTGCTAGTTTTGATATGATCCTTCCCCTCAGGACACATACATTATTTATACAGTATTTTCTTTTTGAAACTATTTCCTTGCTTTGCTTGAAAGCAAAGGAAAAAAAAAAGCCTCTCTGCAGGGCTGGGCTGGACTGGACTAGGTGTTCCAAAAAATATATATTTTTTCTTTTTTTTCCTTTAAGATTTAAGGTATCAGTGCATTTCCTGTCTTACCCTTGTCTCATATGCAAAAAGTGACAAGATTAAAAGGCAGATATTTGAAGTCATTTTGGTACCTGTCTGAGACTCAGGGCATGGATTTCACTTGTTGAAAAGCTGTGCAAGTTTGCGTTACCTCCCCTTGGCTGAGGGGAGGTAATGGAATCACAGGCGCCTCCTGGGGCTCTTTAAGGTTAGCTTAAACCAAACTAAACAAAAAACCCTCCCATAAAACATAGCCAACGTCCTTCTCCCAGTATGGTGGAGATGCTTTAAAATAACCTGTCCTATACTTCACTAAAATGGATTAGGAATGCTTATTCAGTTGTCTGACTAGCTGAGGAATAAAGAGGGAAAAGCAAATGACTAAGGGATAGTGAGCACCTGGCTACATTCTTCAGGGCCTTTCCTTATTCCCACTATCTTGTAATTAATAGCCTCTCCCTAATCAGGAGGCTGATTATAACCCTCTTCATATTACACAAGAATATTAATCTGAGATCTCACTACATGGTCCCTCTTCATGAGCAACAGAAGCAGGAAGATCCTGTGGTTGTGCACCACACGACCTGCCTGCCATTGCGTCTTACTTTTCTGTTAAGCTTAATCTTCCCTTTCCTCATTTTCTTCATACCATCATGCTTCAGGACGTGTTCACAATGCCAACCTTCTCCACTGCTAGAAAAGCTGGCTCACCTGCTTCTGCCTTATGTCTATATAGCAGCACAAGGAACATTTATAGATATTATTTTTGGCCATATGCTCCTCTTCCTCATCCCCCCTTCCAAGTGCTCAGGCTAATATCCTGTTGCTTTCTTGGAACATATCTGTATGATCTCACAGCCTATCCGTCCACCAATTGCTGAGGAAGATATGTGCATGATCCAAAGGCACCAATTGGCCAAAGTCTGACTGATGCTTGTGGTATTGCTCTGAGGTAAATTTAATCCCTACTTCCCTACCAGGAAAAACAGAAAAGCCTGAATACATCTTGCTGAATTACACCACCCCTTTCTGTTGCCTTCTGCAATAGCAGTACATAAGATTCTCGCTCTCTCTCAAGCAGGAAACAACATAGATAAACAGAGAGAAGGACTCAAACACAACCCTTGCTGCCTGCTTGGACAAGACACCTCTCAATTACCCATTCATTTTGCCCAGATTCATTTCCAGTTTTCTCAGCACCCCTAGGAACCACACTACGATACCAGAATCAAGTCCTGTGATGCCACCTCCAGATTCCTGGAAATAAGGGCCAAAACTTGTGGTTGTGCATGTACTCTAATTTGTCTCCAAAACAGACTAACAAAATTCTGTACTGTGCCTATTTTAGGATTTTTCTAAGGTGCCTATCACTATGGAATCTAAATGCCACAGAACAATTATAGATAACGCTGTGTGCCTTAAAAGGCAGTCTACTCAGCCTCCCTTGTTCATTGTGTGTCTGTGTGGAAACTTTCCTTCTGCTTCCCTTCTTGCCTTTCACTTCCTCGCCTCCAGTTGTGAGTTGGTCCTGGCAAAGTGCCCTTATTGGAAGAACGCTTCATCAACATGGTGGGTAGCACATGTAGATCTGAATACGGTCAGGGCTGGAATCAATCCAGCTCTCTGTTAGTATTTTCTCTAGCAGGGGACATGACACCAAAAATGTTGGCAATGTTGTATTCTGGGCCAACAGTTTGACATGTTATAATTACCATAAAATTACACAGTATTTATATTATATAGTTATTATTCATCAACGTAAAGATACACAAAATAAGGAAGGTCCATATGGAGACACACACAAACCACTCATAGAAACTAAATCCCTAAATGACCAGTTTCAATGGAAAATGCCTATAAGAACCCAGGAAAAAGAGGAGGTGCTTCAGCTTGGGGCTATGCTGCCTAGGAGAAAACAAAGACAACACTATTAGTTTTTGAGGACTGCAGCCGGACAAAACACCTCAAACAGGTTTTGCCTGTCATCCTTATCAGTAGACCATAAAACCTGAAAATGAAAGAGCAGCATAAAGGAAAAAAGCTTGGCTTGTGACAGCATCCTAGAATAAAAATTGGCTTATGATGAATGACAAACACCAGGCTAGTACCCTAATTTTGAGTAGCCTTTTTGGTTTTGAAAAAAATGTGTCTTCACCTGCAGCCACAGTTGACTCATGGGGAGGGAGAGAGGGATGGAGAGCTAGAGGCAGCACTACCTTCATGGGTTGCCTGCCAGGAAAGAGATAAGGACAGGTAGCTCCCAAAGGATCCTAAGACAATGAAGAGAACTGAAACATCCGGCTGGCATGACCAGAACGCTGCATCCTAAGTAGCTCCCAGCTGTGCTGTACCATTTCTGATGTGTATTCATTCCAGTTTCAACACTGTTGGCTTATATGTGTCTCAGTTATAATAACCTCATACTTATTTACATACAGATTTAAAATAAGTACTTTTTTATAATGAGAAAAGAAATCTGATTTTTTTTAATTTTTAATCTTGTTCTAAATTTATACTTTTGTCAAAGGGAATTCAAATTATAACTGACACTATTGAACACGTGACTAACACGCCCCTACTTCATTCACCTGCCTCAATTTTGCTGTTATAGAAAGTATTTTTACAAATGGCCTACTCAATTGAAAAAAGTGTATTAAACCCATTGGAATTAAGGTAAAATATTATCTTTCAGATTCTTGTACTTGTGATTCTTTACATTTATCCATAAAACTACAAGAAGGGCAAAAGACCAAACACAGGCCACCTAGTTTTGTAAGACAATTGCCTGCATCTTCAATAGGGAGCAGTTTTACCAACAAAGACCGCTGGGTCCCTCATGACCTGCATGACTAGACTGCATCTTATATCCATAGTAAAGCTGAAGGAGACTGTAATCTCTCACATTGCATCAAGCAGTTCTGGGCCTGACTGACTTCAATGATGTCTAACTGAGAATTACTTGGTAACAGTTACTATATTACTAAATAATTAACACTACATGTTACATGTTTGTACAAAGGGTCTGTTTTAAGGTGACATGGGCTCAGTTAATGAAGGAATTTATGTTAAGTAGGGAGCAGAAAAGAGCACACAGAGACAGTGAAAAAGTCCCTAATTTTCTCCATCATACTACCTGTGACCACCTATGGAAACCAACATGCCAAAAAGAAGGGACAGGCCCTCAACATGCAAATAATAATTCCAAAAAGGCAAAAAACCCAAAGAACAAGAATTTGTGCAGGGAATAATAAGGATGTCCTTTCCAAAGCAGGGGACAACAAAAGGTCTTTGCCAGGGAGTAGCAAGCTTTTAGGTGATGCATGTTTCTGTGCAGGCTGTCAACAACTGAACACAAAAAAACCCCTTTCTTATCATGCTGTGTTGCCGTTCTTTTTACTAATCTTCTACTCAGGACGGCCATCTGAGCCCTCCAGTCAACATTGAACACCAAGTCCTAAAAGAAAGAGCCATAAACACCAAATCTACTTACACCTGATAAGGATTAGCACAATACATCAAGGATGCCTGGGAACAGAGCATTGATCCACAGTAGAAGAGTTAAGGGATGAGCCTTCAGATTTTAGTGGGATGATTTCAGGCCTAGAAAGACCTGAAATACAGCAAGATCTGCTGTTGTGATCAGTGGAATAATCAGAACCATTTACACTGAAGCAAATAGTTACTTGGGTGTAAGCAAGGTTAGTCTCCTGTCTCGAGATCTCAGATTCTGCAATAGCATATATAAAACCTGAACATGCATTTCTGTCCCTCTCCACACCAGCCTGGTACTCTGTTACTCACATTTGTCTAAAACAGACAAAATACTAACTATAATAAAACATTTCACTGTTTTATAAAATTCAACTGCATTAACAAGGGAAACTTTTTGCACCTCAGCTTCTTCATCCATGGGCTGGGTATAGATCCATGGGACAGGTATCATTTTTACTTCACCAAGCATGGTCTACAGCTTGCAAGACCAGGCACTTTGTACACTGCAACCATGTAGTACTTCAGCTAAGCAGACAGAGAGGTTTTTTATATTTTTCCATATCAACACAGGTCTTGCTTCCTTCAAATGTCATCTTCAGTTCGAGCCTAAAACTTAGGCTGAGTTAAAAACACACTTTAAGCTTAATGGAAACATTTGAAAACCAAACATTACAGTGTAATCTGTCATTCATTTTGGTTTGGATCCTTCGCTCCTGAAATGGCTGCAGTTAAAAACTACAGTGAGAAAAAAGTTAAAACTGCAGGCCTGTCTATAAGAAAGTAATGGGGAGATCCTCTGCTAGTGCTGCCCAAGCTGCTATGACCACTTAGTGTGATGCAATGGCACACAGAGAAACTAGCTGGCATCCTGAAAAGCTGCACTGCTGTGTTTGCATAGCGTCACATCTCAGCTAACATCCCTGCTTCTGGTGGTTCCAGGTCCAGAACTAAATCCATCACAGACAGCTTGCGCTGCACCAAGTTGACATAACCGAAAGCAGTTTCCACATTGCATAAAATGGAAGGGCAAGCAAAGGAGGAAAAAAAGCTATTTCTCTCTCTTTTTATGGTCCCTTTTTTTAAATAAAGGCATCATTAGTAGTACAGCTAGGGAAATTTTCTTCTTGCAAATGCAAATGAAATAGGTTTGATTGATTATTCAAGTGTTTTGATTGTCAGTAAACACTTCTCTTACCTTCATGTGTGATTTGAGATTGTCCTTGCGTGCACAGCGAAACGGACAAAGCGGACACTGATGACTTTTCAAACCTGTATGAATCACCATGTGCCGTTTCCAGTAACTCTTCCTCTTGATAACCAAACCACAGATCGGACACTGGAAAGGTTTTCCTCCTTCTTCTTCTGAGGCTTAGCAGAAGGGGGAAGAAAAAGAGAGGATCCCTTACAGCCACTTGTTGAATACTTTCCCCTTGTAAACATACTCAAGATACCATTTTTCAATGCTAGAATTTCATCTGCAAAGAGACACATCAGTTAAACAACAACATGTACCAGAAATTTCAGTTCCTCCCCCTTGCATATCCCTTTTCCCCTTAATCTAGTTATTCTCCCTCTAAGAAGGTCACCATAATTTATAAAGGTTAATGTCCCAAACATCCTTTGGCTAATCAGTAGGGGATGGTACTTTATCTCACCTGGTCCTAATGTTCCTTATAATTTAACTGAACTGAGATGGATGTCTCTCATAATCATCACTTTGCAGCTTCATTTCCTATCAAAGGCCGGCTGTACTAGCGTATGAAAAATATGCTTAACTGTTAAAAAATGATCCATTTCCATATCTGATGGTTAGCCAGCAGGGGAGCAGGATATAAAGCATAGAACAATCCACAACTTAACTGAAAAGCATGCTGGTATTGCATATCAGATACATTTAACTCCCAAAGTGAATGACTTGAGAACCCCTGATGTTGAACTTGTTTAGTTATGGCTCAAGCAGATGCAGCTGCAACTTCAGCAATCAGGTGTCTTCAGGTCATGGGTTTCCTTCTGCTCCTCTACTTGCCAGGGCTTTAGATCTACTCCCTTCCTAAATGTTTGCAATCTGCTTTACTGCCCAATTCACCTAAGATAAGAAAAGGATTTGGTGGCATTTATCAGGCAAATATGGTTAGTCTACTGAGAGTGGAACCATCTCAAGGTTGAAGGAAAGAGAAATTCCTGCTACTGACTTTACACAACTGACCATCCATTCATCCTCTCACCATTATTTCCTTTCCTTATTATAAAGAAAGGCCTAGTATTACTGTGGAATTGGAAGCCTTTTTCTTCACCGTAAAAGACAAACTACTTTCAAATATCCAGAGCTCAACAATGTGCATCCTGCTATTTGACATTTCAGAATATTTAATCTCATTACTATCAGTTATTTCCTACTGATAAGGATATAGCAAACATCAAATTCTCTTGAAGAGGAACTAAGTGACAAAAAACTCCAGAAAGATTTGTCATATGATAGTATATAATCCTTGCTATTAGGCAGGAAACAAAATGATTAGGTAGCCATTACATAAGTACAAAAAAGGACGCATTGTCAAAATATACACTTCTGCAAGTTCAGAAATTCTCCTTGTGAAACATTCTTATCACACTCAACATATTATCAAATTGTTCCCCTCTCTGCACCTCTAAAGAGTAAGCCAAAGCCAATACTATAATTGCTTGTGTTTCAGTTTTTAAATATCTTTACTTACTTCTTCACAAAAGGCAGCAGAAAGACAAACCACAGAAAAAAAAATATTGGTAGCATTTTTACCTATCATTTCTCTTCTTTCTATCATCTTTTCTCCAGCCTCTGGTTATCATCACAAAGGATACAGAAAAGAAATATGTAACAAGCTATTACCTGTTTTCCACCCCATTAAAAATAAATCTGCAAGCAAAATGGCTCAATAGTAATTTAGCACATTACAAAATATGCAAAGAACTGGACTGAATGCATGTGAGATGTGACTTCACCAATAATAATGACAATTAATAGCACACAGGAATTACATCAATGCTTCCCAAAGCTGAACCATCGTAGCTCTTTACTATACTACATAAACCTTAGCACAAGGAAAAAAAAAATCACGGTCTTCAGTTTTCCTTCATTGATGTTGATGTTTATTTCATGTCATATGGCGTCAAATTAGTTGGAAAGAGTGACTCCAGCGAGATCAGCTAGCACTTCCCAAAGAAGCTTCAGGAACGAAATTGCAAGCATTGCAGGCAAAAAGTTACACCAAACAAGCATTCAGTCAATAAAAGTAGGGTCTGCCACCCACACTCTTTCAAAAAAAACATCATAACTTTAACAGAGATTCCAGACTTCCTTTTAAATTTCACCCCAAACATATGAGCATTTTATAGAATTGGCAATATTGACAGCTTGATAGAAAAGGTAGTCTCCTCTGTACCACTTTGCTATAAACTATGCAAGTAATGACTAGGTCCACCAAATGTGACGTGCAGTTTGAGAAGTGACTATGCTCTGGCAAGCCTGGGCTTCAGCTTCTTGCGTGTAATAATTCTGAGCAAATAGCTCAACATGGTGGACAAAAGAGCAGCAGGCATACTCTTGTTATTAACATATTCCTCTTCAAATAGCCTCCGTCTTTGCTGTTCCTTACTTGTCGACATCTAATTAATCTCACTGAGTATTGATCTCATAACCAAATCTAGATGTTACTGGTGGGTAAGTGAATCAGATTCCTAACAACAAAGCAAACTCACCAGTGCCTCAAATGTTCAAAGTATGAGGGGAAAAAAACCCACCTCCCAAGCTATGCCTACTGGGAAAAGATGTCTCTTGCCGGGAACAAGACAAAAAAACCCACCATGTCTCAAGGAGCAATCAGACACACACAAAAAGATAACACATTATAAAATGAAATACCATTTTTTGCTTTTAGTGCTATAAGGTTGTAAGTGCAAAAGGAATCAGGAACGTGTGACATTTATTTTCATGGCAAATATACACACTCAGCTGCCCTATTCAACTTTTACAGAAGTGAGGTCTTCAATCAGAGGTCACTAAACAGCGACCTCTTTTTGCAAGCTGTATTTCTCCATGGCTGAAGGAATCAAGGAGTCTGGCTGTCCATAATCAACACCCAGATACGCTAACTAACAGCTTGCTTTTTATTTTCAGTCAGTTAATTATTTAGAAAGGAAAAATGTAATAGCATATCAGAAAGTGGAATTAAAGAACTTTTGTTATGAACAGTGCACTATAAAGTTTGCTTGGATGCCAACTGGCATTGGCCCAGTGAGTATGAAATGAAAGGAAACACCCTTCCTCTTGGGATACTAGTCCCATATATTATAAAGAATAAATAGTTGTTCCTTGGTTACCAAGGACCTGAGGTAGTCAGCCCCCATTGTTATCTTTTAGCAGCACAGTATGCTTGGGCCTTCAGCAAAGAGAACAGTTGCTAGAATTTGCTGCATCAGAGCTAGTTTATAAAGTGCCGGTACTACCAGCACATTGTGCGCTGGTACAGAGCACTCCCCTAGCATTAACTGCACAGACAAAACCCACAGTTTGTTGGTCAAACACAGAACCTGGATTTTACTACAACCATTTACTCTTCCCCAGTAAAAACTTATGATGTGAACAACTTTTTCTCCAGCAGGAAATAAACTAAAAACTTCAAATAAATTTTAACCTTACTCCTTTTCTACGCATTGCTGTCTTTCTTATACGAAGGCCAGACTTCACGGGGAAAGTTACATAAAATTAATGCCCACAGCCACACTGCTGTAACCAGTGTGGGTACTCCTATTCCCACACAGAAGGACCCTTTCTTGGTTTATCTTATGTTACTCCAAAAAGGACTTAATCTAAACTAATGAAAACCTTAGGCTAGACCCATGCCAAGAAGTTTGCCACTTTAATTATCTTGGCAAAACACACCAGCAAAGCATTTGCAGAACACATGTAACTCAGAGCAAAAAACTGGTACCGGCTGCACCTCATTGCATCCTTCCCCCTCCTCTTCCAAGGGAGGAATGAGCATTGCTCTCCATCCAACAGCTTCTATGCTATGAATTTTCACCAAGGGCTGCACAGGGACAGACCAGACCTCATAATATCCCTAAACAAAAAGGCTAGGTCAGAAAGACGGCAGTGCAATTATACAACGTCCATGTCAAGCTTCATGTCTGTACACTGGCTTGCTACGCCTGTACAGTCATAGAATCATAGAATTGCTGAGGTTGGAAGGGACCTTTAAGATCATCGAGTCCAACCTTTAACCTACCCTGACAAAAGCCACTTCTAAACCATGTCCCTAAGGGCCCCATCTACCCTTTTTTTAAACACCTCCAGGGATGGTGAATCCACCACCTCCCTGGGCAGCCTATTCCAATGTTTAATAACCCTTTCAGTGAAAAAATGTTTCCTAACATCCAATCTAAACCTCCCCTGACGTAACTTGAACCCATTTCCTCTTGTCCTATCACTTGTCACCAGGGAGAAGAGGTCAGCCCCCATCTCCCTACAACCCCCTTTCAGGTAGTTGGAGAGGGTGATAAGGTCTCCCCTCAGCCTCCTCTTCTCCAAGATAAACAACCCCAGCTCCCTCAGTCGTTCTTCATAAGGTTTGTCCTCCAGACCCCTCACCAGCTTTGTAGCCCTTCTCTGGACACGCTCCAACACCTCAATGTCCTTCTTGTAGTGAGGGGCCCAAAACTGAACGCAGTACTCGAGGTGGGGCCTCCCCAGTGCCGAGTACAGGGGGATGATCACTTCCCTAGTCCGGCTCACCACACTATTCCTCATACAGGCTAGGATGCTGTTGGCCTTCTTGGCCACCTGGGCACACTGCTGGCTCATATTCAGCCGGATGTCCACCAACACCCCCAGGTCCTTTTCTGCCAGGCTGCTTTCAAGCCACTCCGCCCCAATCCTGTAGCGCTGCATAGGGCCAAGGGCAGGACCCGGCACTTGGCCTTGTTGAACCTCATACCATTGGTCTCAGCCCATTGGTCCAGCCTGTCCAGATCCCTCTGCAGAGCCAACCTACCCTCAAGCAGATCAACACACCTGCCTAGTTTAGTGTCATCTGCGAACTTACTGAGGGTGCATTCGATCCCCTCATCCAGATCATTGATAAAGATATTAAAGAGAACCGGCACCAGCACCGAGCCCTGGGGGACACCACTTGTGACCAGACTCCAACTGGATTTAACTCCATTTACCACCACTCTCTGGGCACAGCCATCCAGCCAGTTTTTTTACCCAGTGAAGAGTACACCTGTCTAGGCCACGAGCAGCCAGTTTCTCCAGGAGAATGCTGTGGGAAATGATGTCAAAAGCTTTGCAAAAATCCAGGTAGACAACATCCACAGCCTTTCCCTCATCCACTAAGTGGGTCACCTTATCATAGAAAGAGATCAGGTTTGACAGGCATGACCTGCCTTTCACAAACCCATGCTGACTGGGCCTGATCACCCTGTTCTCCTGCACGTGCCGTGTAATGGCACTGAGGATGATCTGTTCCATGACCTTCCCAGGCACCGAGGTCAGACTGACTGACCTGTAGTTCCCTGGATCCTCCTTCCGGCCCTTCTTGTGGATGGGTGTCACATTTGCCAACCTCCAGTCAGCTGGGACCTCCTCGGTTATCCAGGACTGCTCATAAATCATGCAAAGTGGCCTGGCGAGCACTTCCGCCAGCTCCTTCAGTCGAGCTAGTACTCCTGATAAAACTTAGCCTGATGAAGCTCTAATATACTGAACCACTTTGTGCATCTTGTGGAAGACAGCTGACATGCTTCCCTCTCCTCTGCAGCAGAACGTCACTCCAGGGACAACACTGACGACACCTGAAGCTGTACGTTCTACCAGAAATATAAATCCATGATGTGAACTTTTTATAGAAAGAGATGAAAGGAATCTTATTTTTCCTTATTTTGAAGATGAATCATTTAAATTTCCCTGCATGGCTTGCCAGTTCTTGAAAGCTTTTGTTACCAAGACTGTTTCTTCTTATTCCCTATAAGCCTGATTCCTTGACCGCCAACAGCTGGAACTGGTGGAGGGAAATCAGAAACGTGAAATGGTTCTTGTTGAGCAAATCAGAGAAATGCAGTTCACCTTTTTTTTTTTTTTTTAAATGACAAAGGATTGAAAATACTGAACTCCTGCAAAAAAAATTTAATGAAAAGTGGCAACATAATAATACACACTGGTAAATTAGGACAGGGTAGTAAGCGATTATACAAAAGTCCATTTGTGACAGAGACAGCAGGAGGGAGAATTCTCCCTTGTCCAGTATTTCAAAAGCACTAGTTTTGTACATGCTCACTGATACCATGAGCTCCCTAACAGGGATTCTTTGATCTTCTTCATTAAATATTTTTGTGGCCTTATTCTAAACTTGGTAAGAGGGGAAAATATCATTGTATGGAATAATAATTAAAAAAAAAGTACTGATCTGTACACTCATAGCTTTCAAATATGGAAACATTTGTGACAGTTTGATCTTCAAGTGGTATTTTAAAATGTTTTTCCATTGTTTTCCTAAAGTACCTGCTTCTTACGCTTGTAATACATAGAATCAAACCAAATCCAGACCCATTGAAGAGACGTTCTATAAGCCTATAGCAAAACAAATACATTCTACTTAGTGGCTCAAACTGTATCCATACCTGTACTAGTGGGTTTGGATGCTCTTCCCTTAGGGACTGGCAGTAACAATAATTCCAAAGACTGCGGTGGAGTTGCTTTCTCTTGCTTCATCTCTGAAAGCTGCAGGGGATCCTCAGCAACCAGTGATTTCTTCTTCTCAGCCAACAGGGTGCCAGCAGCCCTTGCAGCAACTTCCTTGAGAAGGGCAGCTGAAGAGGTCATGGAAGCCAGAGAGAGGAAAGAACTAGCTGGAGGCGGGTGCTCCTGCCCGGGAGTCATGCTTCTTTCACTCACTTTCTTAGATAAAGCTGCTAACGTGGAGCTGGCTGACTGAGAACTAAAAGGTGAGGAAAAGGATTCGAATCTTATAGTGTCTTCAGTCCTTGAAAGCGATTTGTCCTGCAGAACAGCATTGGCTGCAGCTTTCAGTTTCAGGATAGCTGAATCAGGGGACAAACCACAGGTGGTGGTTGAGTTTGGCAGCCACTTACCTTGATTCCATATAAAGTGACTACTTGCATTGTATTGGTCACTTTGTTCCTGTTTCTCAGCAAGCTTTCTGGCAAGGACACTTAGCTGCTGAGCATGATGAGCAGGTGGAGAGAAGGAGAGATTTGAGCCAAGATTTACAGGGGACTCGACTCTGCCATTGACTGTAACAGCAGCATCCAGCTTGAGGGAGCCAGCCTCCAGTAGCCGTCTCAGGTTACTACTCAGTGGCTTATTTGGACCAGGAGGTTCTTCTTCACACAGAGATGACACATCAGGAGAAAGGTGCTCTTTGCTCTGTAATGTGTCTCTTAGTGCCTCATTTTCAACGGAGCCCAGCTCCACTGTGTTGCTGCTAGGAGTTGCACTTCCCAAAGAAGTATCCGGGGAAGTGGACTGCTCTTGAATTCTGTCCTCAAGAGACAACTTAAAGTTCTCCTGGACTTCTCCATATGATGCTTCTGAAGGAGTTTCTGAAGAATTTCCAAACCAGCGTTCTTCTTCACTGAGTTCACCTTCCACTTCTTCCTGTCTGGTACCATCTGTGTGGAATGAAGAACAGTATTATTCCCAAATCTGTGTAAAGTAACTGCTTAGCATGAAGTACGCCTGGCCTCTGCATGACCCTCCTGAACAGTCACCTAACATCCCTCTAAAGTGCAGAGACTTGGCATCAGCCTGGAGTGAGTGACCAGGAAAAAAAGTTTTCTGAAAATGAGAAAGTCTTTCTTTGAAGACAATCATGACACGCCAGTCAGCCTACCTAAAATGTCTAAAACCGCAACAATACATATATACATAATATATATTCAAAATATACGTAATATATATTCATATACTGCAAATACTTCAGTATTGGTATAGTCTGTACATCCTGCAAAATATTATCAACTCTGTGGTATAAAGCAGGGATTTAATCAACCCAGAAATTACTGGATACTTGTGTCTTTATACAGCTAGCATAGGCGTGCCTTCGAAAGCAGATCAGGTGCATAGCTACTCAAAGTACTTTCCTCCAGTGACTTTAAATCTCAGGCCAATCCTGCAGTGACCCCCATCTAAAATAAAATAAAATTTGTACTGATAATACACAATTAATTCATGAATAGATGAAACGACTAATACACAAATGCAGGCTAAAGCTCTCATCTCTCCAACTATTTGGGACAGGAATATCATACACAAAAAACTAATGTTTGGGGTGTTTTTTTCTTATATAGACACTATTTGCTCATCATTTGCTTGTCACTCTTCATTAATGTAAAAGTTTTAAAGACCATTCTAAACTGAACTTTGTTTAGCTGAAAAAAAAAGTAAAAAAAAAAAAAAGTGTTGGTCTCAATGCAGTCAGTTACATTTTCTCCTCTCTGGTAACTGCAACACATCTAGTCTCTCCTGAGACTTAACTGACAGTGTTTAAAGCACCATGACCCTGGATTGCCCTTTTTCCTGATAGGTATTCAAAGTCATACAGACATGACCAAGACTTTTTTTTGCAGATCATGCTGGCCAATCAGAACATAGTTAAGAACAACGGCAATGCTAGAATTAAATTCATGTTATCTTCTCCTGCCAGATACCTCTCACATTTCTTGCTTTTAGACTCAATGTCCCAAGCAACAAAAGAATCTTTGTAATCATCCTACAGCAAAACAAAAGGATTTAATATAACCCTCCACTGACATTCTGGAAATAAGCCTACATGATATGTACTGTATCTATGACCATGTATTATTCCCAGATTCCCTATTTAATTCCAGCAAATTACAAAACTTGGAGAGAAGTTGATGAATAAAAACTTAGATTTATATTATTGCTTTGATTCAATGAATTTAAGAAGGAAAAACCCAGCCAAATGTATCATGAGTGTAGAGATACCAACATACACTCTGAAAACAGATATATTTTTTTTTTTAATGTTATACAGAATATGAGGAACAGTCTCTTACAGTAAATTCCTTTACTCAAAAGCCTCTGGAAAAAAAAATCACCAATGTTTTAAGACCCTACAATAAAACCACTCAGTTACCTTAGATTAGTAATTCAAGCAGAAGAGGGCTAGCATCTTTCCTATTGAAAACAAACAAAAGACAAGCAAAACCCAAAGCACTTACCTAAAATTATTTTGTATTATCCAAGTTAACATCACAGACACAGCAAGATCAACAATAACATGCACATAAAGGCCAATACCATACACATTCAAACAGAGAAAATAGATGCTAATCAGTTGAGCCAGCACTTATGCAGGTTAAAGGAGAACTCAATGCATTCCCTTTTCACCCTGTGAACACTGAAAAGTAACTTGGGGCGTGCCTGTACAGTTGGGTGCACTCAGATGAGAGATCCATCCACTCATCCCAGACACAAGCAAGTTCTGGACTGGAAGCCAAAAAAGCGTCTTACTGGCACTGTGCCTGAACCAATACACCAAGAGCAGGGCACATCCTCTGGGACACAGCCTAGAGTTGACACCACTACACAGCTTCTGAGCCAAAGCTAGCCTGCAACCTACAACTTACAACTTACATCCATATGTCTGCTTACATCTGTCTGTGTTCAAACAACTCCTCTTATCCCCTGCAAACCCTACTCTCTCTGTCTCTGCTGCCCATCCATAAATAGGGAGGGAGAAATGCATTTCCCTTCACTCAGCAAGTAATTCAAAAATTACAGTCTGAGAGATATTCAAGCGTAAATGGTTAAAAGAGCAAGCCTGTTTCTGTTTTAGAGAAATCTCCAGCTTACTAAACCCCCAAATTTCTCTCTTCCTTGCCGTGTACCTCAATTTCTTAATTGGTTTCCTAGTTGCAACCAGCCTTTAAAACACCAGTTAAATAACACTGTTTTACAAGTCTCTCAATCTTGTTCATCCTGCTTGCACTGGGAATTAATTGTTCATTCTCACCTGCACCAGTTTTTGCTCTAACCTTAGAAGTAATGTCCCGCATGTATTTGCACTGTCTGTCCCTCCTCTCTAAAGCTGACGTTTCAAGGAACACTCACAGTAGCTGAGGAACAGGACACTGGTATTTGAAGCTGATGGTAAGGATGGGGGAAAGGAACTACATCTGCTATGGCATAGCTGCAATACAGCTTTCTTTGACAGTAACACAACTACACTATGCTTGGAACCAAAGAAAATGAGGTAGCAATAGCAATAGAGAGGAACAGGACATGAATTGCTTTACTTTTTGCAGACACGCGCATTCTCCATTGGTCTTGCCTATATGAAGAGCAGCCACCAACATTTTATTGACGGGGAGCAGCAGGAGAGCAGTACTCTTCATTTAAAGGCTCGCTACCAAGTCCAGAATTTCCCTCCTCTTTAGGTAACGCAGTGAGAGCTCCCCCTCCTGTTGCTAATCTACCTGTAACCGCTCAAGCACTCAAATCTCCAAGTGGTCTCCATAACAAAAGGCAAATTTATTTCCTTTGTAGCATCTCTCTCCCAAAAGCCAGCTGGATTTTTTTTTTCCACCAGCGCAGCTTCTTTCTGTACCCAGAAACCAGACCTCTAACTGCTGACACAGTTCTAATTTTCCTCTTCTCAGTAATTCCCTCAGTTGCTGCAGTATCAAGTCCACTGTATTTTAAGGCTGTAAGGTTAATGCTGAAAAAGCCAGCATCAGTGTCTTATCATGAGCTCAGTCAAGCCTCCTTTTAAACAGCAGTGAATTGGTTTAGAAGCGTAACAGTGAAGCCTGGCAATTTCATTTCTAAGCAAAGTTGCCATTCAAGGCCTTCAGGGTAGGTTTTAATCACATTGACTTGTGAGCCTGTGAGTTTGAGAACTCCAGGAGAAATCAGCCCAATATACCAACTTTCCTATGATTTCAAATGAAATAAAACCTTCCCTCTCAACTCGGAGGGTTCATGGGACACCCAGACCAGGTTTGTCTGAAACAGGAGCTAACCTCTATTGTGTCTAGGACCTTCAGCTGTGTTTCACATCTGTGGCAGAAGATCTGCATGACATATTTTTCCCTTCTCTTGCAACCCATCTAAGGAGCTCCAGTGAGAATTCCTTGAAAGCGAGGAACAGAAATATAATACCACATTTAAATGTCTTCTCTCCATAAACATACCATATTTTGTTATTATAGAATTACTTACAAACATTAAGCTATTGGCATTTCACTTCTGTTGCAGCCTGAAACGCTAAACATGGAAGTTGCAAAGCATGAAAAGGTGACTTCAGAACTAGAGGCAAACTCTCACTGACTTCGTTTGGAACAAGACCTGGCTAATCTCACCAACTTTTACTAAGTAACCACTCATCAGATTGCCTCTTCTCAACATGATTCAAGAGTCAAGACCTGTCAATGCTTCTCTCTTCCCCAATTTTCACAGCAGTTCTGGAGGGCAAATGGCTTCCCAAACCATTTGCCACTGGCAGAGGCGAGTGGAAGGTACAGGTGTCCTGCATGCTTCAGGACTACTCCATCACACAGCACCCAGGAGCCTCACACAAGTATTTCCCACTCCTATCAGCAATGACAAAAAGCACCAAAGTACTGTCGGGCAACTGCTGCCACTGATGTAGCCCAATATCAAACAATCTCTGGCAAAGCCCCAAATGTGTGCAGAAGCACTGTCTGAAGAAGCAGCAGTTTCACTCGCTCGCCCACTCATCTGCTTGTTTTCAAATACGGAGAAGTTCTATTTCCTCTTCAAGAGATCAGTTTGACAGACAAATCTTACTGATTGCAAAGTATATTTTATCACTTTATGAGCATCTGCCCTTTTAGAGTGGTGATTAGAATTTGACCCTGATAACAATAGAAATGTAAATATTAACTTGCCCAAACTGCTTATATCTGAAAACTGAGTAAGACAAACATGTTTGTTGATTTATATACTGAGCCACCCAATTCAAATGCTGGAAACTTGAACTGTACCCAACGTAATGTCCACATGCCATTCCTGAAAGTGGTCAAGTGTGAGATGATCCACAGTTCCACTTGGTAGGACTTGGAGTGGAGAAATATGAAAGTAGAAGGCTAGATCAAGAAACAGTCTCTGCAGCATACAGAAAATGGAAGAGCGTCCAGGTTGTGGCACTGAGCAACAGACATGGGCAGTGAAAACATGATTGAAAGAACTCCATTTGGACCTCCAGAGATTATCTGAGAAGAGGCTACAGCTAAGGAACCCACTCCAAAGAGAATGAATTTTCATGCTGAGAGGGACAAAATTTCACTTTAATCATTCAGTGCAATGAGTAAATTAAAGAACTTCAATACGGAATTAACATTGCAAATCCATATGCTACAGTGATATGAAACATATGGAAATCGTAATATGGGATTACAGAATGAAAATTACAACAAATATAAAAGTAGGTAGAAGTCAAATAATTTCAAAGAAATGTGCACAGGAAAATTGCTGAGGAGATAAATTAGGTACGATCGCCCTAACTTCAGCAGTTACTTTTCAGGTAAAATCTGGGCATCTACAGGACCAGGATCTAAAGGGACAAGAGAGCCAAACCTCACTTTTATTATCTTGATCTATATGAGGATTTCAGATATGATCATTGAAGTTTGTGTCAGTCTAAATAAAGCTACAATTGCATTTGTTGGCTATTTGGCACCCAGGTAATCTTCCTAATTTGTTGCCCCAAAAATTTATCTTCTTCTGTCTCTAATGCCTATCACAAACCATTCTCTGTATTTTCTTATACTAAACACTATACTTAGACCTACTGAAAGAGCTAGGATTAAGTGATAGGTTTACACTGGGGAACTGAGGAGGTCTGCAAAGATACCTAAAGAATTTAAAAGGACGCATTAAACTTAAATGAATCAGTAAGCCATCCATAAGGAGTTCTGAGGAAACACAGACTGACTGAAATGAGCAATCAGTTTAGGGCCAAGTAAATAGGCAGATGCATCAAAAAATAAGGCAGAGAACACCTGAGCAACCAAGAACTTAGCCTCGTGTGACTTTTATCAAGCATAGCGTGAAAAGGGGAGTGAATGAAGAGAAGCAGCAGCTGCCAACTGACAAAGCATGGACAACTGCAAAGGCATTTAAATAGTCATGGGCAAGGAAGAAGTGAGACAGAAAAATGGTGTGCTCATATTTGGCCTCCAGGATGGCTTCCCATGTCCTGCTCCCTCCTTTCTGTTTTATTAGAACCCTCAAATGAGGATTGGGGATCAGGCCACAGGCCAAAATTCGCTCTTCTGGCAGCCCATTTCAGAATACCCTCTATTCAGAGGTGTTGTAACCCAGGTTACCATCAGCATCATATCCAAATAAGATGAGTTCCCCATCACACAACTGCTGCACGTTCAAGAAGAGAACACAGGCCCACAATGTCTCCATCTTAGCTCTGCAACAGTCGGTCAACTTATGCCCTTTAGAACTGGAATACAGAAGGATGCTCACTTCCTTCAGACAAACCCAGTAAGTACCACTGGCATGGAAGCCTTGAAACTTGACAGAGACTGGTTGCTAGCCACCCTGGGCAAAACAGTTTTAGTGGAACAAGGAAAGCAGAAGCCATACTGGAGAAGCTCCAGGATGAAATCAGAGGAGAGGAACTTGAAGTCCTAACTGCAAATGGCACATTCAGTGAGAACTGTCAGCCACAAAAGTGCCACATCAGAATTTAGTGCAGACCAGATCATACAGGGCAGAAAAGAATGAAGGAGATAAGGCCTGAATATAAGTAGATACCTTTAGGTAAACTATGTATACTGTGTAAGTGCATCATTTTAGCAATGGTAAAACTACTTACAAGAGATCACTTGCTAATATCACATCACTTTCTAATTCCCGTTGTCTCTGGGTGTCAGCTTCACATAAACCCTTGCTGATTTCACAACCAGGTACTATAGAAAGCAGCATACACAGGCTAAAAGTGGCAGTCATACCTGGTAAGTCTGTTCTGTGGTATCCTATATAAATTGCTCAATATAGCTGCCTACAAACTACCCTTTTTGTATTCAGGCTGTTTTTTAAGCATTTCAAATAAATAAAATAAAAGAGAGTGAATGTCATTCCTTTGGGCTGAACAACCTCTGTGGGTTCCCACACCCACCAGCCCACATGGATGCGTGTGCTGTAGAGCTGCCTCAGAGAAGCCGGGCAGACTGTGCACCAACACCCCACAGGCTCCACCTCTAAAAAGCACTTACAGCCACATCTGATTAGACTATACATCCAGAGCAGCAGCTATGTTGATTTTCCCACAGGGATGCTTGCAAGAAAATCATGATTTTAATAAAGACACAAAGGCCTGCCTTAACTCCTTTTATTATATCAACAGCAGCAAATAAAACTTAAGAGTCAGTGTTACATAAACAGTGATGCGCTAGAGTGCCCTCGGTCCCCCATTTTCTCTTCACGATTTCTGTGACCTATAATAGGTAAGCAGCACAGAGAGTCACTGTCCTCTTTGAATGGAATTTCTGGCTCGCTCACTTATCAACGGGATGATTATTCAACTCTTGACCTCATCACAAAATGGTTTAGCAGCGTTGCTGGTGCTTGAACCAAATTTCTCTACTGCAGGCTGACCTAGAGAGAGCAGCACAGCTGCAAGAAGGAACTGCCAAAAAGCCAAAGCTCTTCTGTTCTGTCCTTCTCCCCTGTGTTTAAGATGTGTGAAAATACTCACACAATTAGACAGGAAAAGAAGCCCTAGGTAGGACTCTCTGTTTCATCTCCACATATTCTAAAATAATGATTTTCCTAACTGGAGGGAAGGAGGATAGGGGAAAAGAAAGGCACGGCGTTAAAAGACAAGGCATATATCCTCTACTTTTATCCCTAACTTAAACTGACTTTGAAAAAATCCACCTACAAGAAAACCCCAGAATATTCACCTAAGAATTTCTCTAGTACTGCTTTTTTAAAAAAGGGCTCCAAGACAAACAAGATTAGAGAAAGTTAATTATCTTGCAGTAACTGTAACTCTCCAAGATGCATAGCCCATATACACAAACAACTGTTAATCTGCGGAAGTACCATGCATTCAGGTTTGCCAACTGCTAGACAACCACTGAAGGTCAAAATGCATGTACAGCACCTCAGTTTCCTCTCAAAGGCAGAATCTAGGTGTGATGGACTCTTGTAAGGAAGAAGGGAAGCAGGATAGATTACTGAAAAAGCTCATCACAGACAACACAAAATTGCCTTTATTTCCTTTCCCTCAAAGGAGAAGAATTTTGTGGTTAGATGGGAAACAGAGGCAGCGACCTTTTATTTTCAGCCACAAGCCCCGGAATAAATGTGTCAAGTGGGTTTCATTACCTGCCAAAAAGATCCTTCTTTTACTAGCTAAGTATCCATGGAAAAGGACAAAAATACATGGTTTCTCTTGAGCTGAGCTGTCACTAATGTAGGTTCTCAGGGCTGTTGACAGACCACAACATAGGACCTTATAGTGACAAGAAGTCTGGTCTCTCCCAGACCAAGTTCTTCAAAAGATAACTCCTGGTACAATGGATGTTTGACATCTTGCATCCAAGAAAGATTAACTATTCTTCTGTTCTAGGCAAGAGGTTATAGTTAGTAGCTGTGGGATCATTGTTTGACGAGTGTTGCTTCCGGTGGGACTCAGAGATTTTAAGCACCAAATGAACAGGCGTTGCCTTAGAGTGCAGCTAGAAGACGCTCTTAAGGTGACAAAAGCTCAAGACAGATGGAATTGGTGGTCCTGTGCCCTCCTTTACATTTGCTCTGTTGTTTGACTGCTTGGTGAGCCAATTTCAACTCACTAGTCTGGCAGAAAACTACTCACTCTTCCAAGAAATCAGAACAAAACTGATGTGAAGGAGTCAGGAATGGGGAAACAGGAGAAGGAGTCAACAATCTGAGCCACCTATCTCCTGAGGTTTTTTGGGGTGCAAAGCATATCACATCTTGCCAATGAAAAACAGCAGAGGATTCTCCCTCCCATCCCAAACCTCAACAATGCACTACACCTCTCAGGGAAGAGCCTGCCCGTGCAGTCAGGATGGCCACAGCAGTCAATATCATGCAGGCTGCTTTAGAAGCCTTATGTGGGACATGGGCAGCTGGGTTGGCCACCATAGACTCTTTTGACATTAATTTAAAAAACTGTTCTGTAGAATTGGTTGGCAGCGTCTTCCTGAGGGAAGAAAAGTCCTCAAGACCCAGAAATAATTTCTTAACAGTGAGGCCCAGTAATCAGCAACCCTGAAAAGTAGGTGGGCAGACCAGTATGTTATACATACATATTACATTATAAGACAATGCTACATATATATGTACATATATAGAGAATATGTGTATAATAATATATGTATAATATTTGTCTCAGTACAATTTAGAATTACTTTGTTCTAGCTGGATTTTGCCACTATTTGAGGCTCAGTGAGCTGAAGTACTTGAGGTGTGTGTATGAATGGAACACACGTGGCCTTAGAGGACCTTTTCTTAAGACATACGCCACAAAAGAATATCCTACACAAGACTTCATCAGCTGACTTGACCAATACCTAGAATTCCTGGACAGAAGGTAGACAAAGACAGTTGATTTTTATGATTGAGGTTTTCAAAAGAAACAAATATTTCTGAAGTCAGCTTATGCTGCAAAAGCTGGCTAGTACCCCCAAGACAGATTCATAAAGCACATAAAGTGTCAATATAACAACAGAAAATCATGTTCCTTACAAAAGATATTTTATGGTACCGATGCTCTTCTTGTAACACTTTTATGGAGACTGAGCAAAATACCACAGCCAGCCTTATTGAAAGTTTCTTCCACAGGCCCTCGTGAACATCCTACAATAACCTATAGTTGAGTTTGGGCACACCTTTCATAAAGCACAAGATAGTGATCAGACTAATTTATACACTAAAGGAATGTGGCCAACTGAAAAGCTGAAGTCTGTACATTAGCATATCAAAGGAATACACCTCTTTTACCTGATGAAAACAGAGAATATGATAAACCATTTGCTAAAAAACCAAACGCTTTTTAGGCAGCAACTTCTGAGTCAGATTCAAGCCCCTTATCAGGAATTTCAGGCTTCCCTGGCTTTTTTAAAACCAGCTATGATATCAGATTAAGACTCTAATAGAGAATTATAAATTTGAGGACAAACCAATTATGCAGGAGATCAACTGTTATTCCCACAGCTCTATTTGAAATGGGAATCAGTTTTAGCAATCTTTGATGGTTCAAGTGGCCCACGTGCAAGTCTATCTAGAGAGATTCCCTACACCTAGAGCGGTAGTGTATCATTTACATCAGCGCACATTTACCATTGTGGGCTTACTTTTATATTAAGTTCAGTACAGGGATTAGAAATTCTACCTTTTCTTACTTATAAGGAAGTTTTAAAACTCTTTAAAATTATTTCTAGTTAGCCAAAATTCACTTTGCTTGTTCATTTGTTTTGCTCTAGATAGATGTCTACGGCGAATAGGCTGTTGCAGTGAGAAAGTATCACATACCAAAAGATAACAGAGATGCTGGCATCTCCAAAACAAAAGGGGTTCAACATTATTCTCAAGACTTCTATTATCCTTAGCATAGAGAGTCAAGTCTTATAATCTCAGCCCACTTCATAAAGGAGGGGAAATATTTTAAGATTTTCCATCACAGGCCTTCATTAGAAATGAAACCCCAAACAATTCTAGCAAACCATTTGGAAAAGCTGGCTACAACCAGAAGATCTCTAAATGAGGGAATTTAGTTTCCACTCTAGATCAAATTGTTGTGGGAGATAATCAATCACATGAATGCCAAATGGCCAATATAGGAATCCGTAATATTTTAAAGCCATCCTTGAATGACAATTAACTCCATGAATGAGAAGAGATTTTATTCCTTTGGCAGGTCATTAATGAAATCTTCTTTGAAAAGTTACTTACAGAACACAGAACTAGGGTCTGTACTAGGAAATTCTACGCAGAAACACAAAACTGCTTTATCTTAAACACAGTCTGTCTCCAAGCCAGAGGCTCAGTTACTCATTTCCAACTGGCTACTTGCTTCATAGTAGTTCGATTCTACGTCATAGTCTTCTATTGTATATTTGAGGTAGAAGACATCAAAATACAGATTATTTTTTTTTCTGACAAGATCTCAGGCTGCAATTATCCCTGACTGACAAAAGTAAAAGAGAGAGAAAGGAAGGAAAACTACTGTCAGAGTAGACAACCACTGTGAGCTCAAGCAATGAAGTAACTCAGCACTTTCAATCTATCATCGTACAGTTCTGTTTAGATGTTATGGAAGACAAGATCCATTCAATTGGCCAATTCTCCTTGAGAAAACGGAAAGATCATACTATGTTATTAAGACTTCTAAAAAAAAAAAAAAAAACAAAACAAAGCAAAACACAATAGCAACCTCAGTTCTTTTTACCTTTCATCCCTTAAAAGGCGATGGATTTCAAGAAAGGAGATGGGCAAATGTGAATGATTATGGAACTAGACAAAAACTTGACCTATGACTGGAATAAGAGGCTCAGAAATAAAGGAAATTTATCCATTTTCAGAGAGGTACGGCTCTGCTTTGAACAGCTCAAGTAAGACCAGAAGAATTTCTTTCTACGTACCCTACAATGCTTTTTTGTGTGGTGATGATCCGTCTCCAAGACAAAGACTAAGCATAAGACATGGTTTAGAGAAATTATCTGCTGACTGGGTGGCTTGAGGCATTTTAAAATGACTATATTCTTCTTGGCTGCCAGTGGTATCCACAAGGCGCTGGCAAACACCAGAAGAAAACTGGGAGAAGCAACCTTAATGGTATCACTTTCATGGAGCGAGCACTTCCCAAGAAAAGAAACCTCCATAGCAAAACTGAAGTAAGGCACTAAGCATGAATAGTACAGTTTCTTATATCACAGTTTGTACGATCTAGGTGCCAAAAAAGGCAGGAAAGCTTTGCTTTCTAACCTTCATTTGACTTGGTAACAAATAAAGTTGGTGGTCCACTCTATTTTGCATACCCTATGTTCTCTGTTTTTGAGTTACATCTATAAATGGCTTGCTCTTACTCAGTGCCTTCATCAGCTAATAATTCATCTTAATTAAGGCCTGCACCTGACCTGCCACCTCCCCAGAACTGGCTGCAGGGATAGCTGTCTCAACTCTTTACGGTAACAAAATGCATCTTCATTGTCTGAAATGCACTGCAAGCCTCAGCACAGTCACAATCCAACCGTAAAAAGTAGGCACAAGAATCTTCACATGTTCCTCACAATTCACAGCAGCCAAGAATAAAGTGATCTGTTTATACTATAGATTATCGTAACACTGATTTACCCTCAATACGTGCGACTAATTTTAGTGTGGCTAGTCATTTAAAACTGACAGGGTCACCACAGCAACATGATTTTAGTCACCCTTACAGTTGGAAAGGAAGCAGATGAGAAGTTGCAAGCGTCAAGTCAGCTGGCAAAAGGGGCTGACTAAAGTGAGAAAAGTGTTCAAACATGCCACTTTGTTGCATATAAATAATTTGCAATGAAAATAAATAACTCCCTGATCATCCCTGACCACAATTGCAATTTAGCATTATGGCCTAGGAACATCCAGAACTTTACAAAAAGTTCTCACATTACCTGAAAGACTAAAATTGATCTAAAAGCTCCAGGAAAAAAGCCATCAATCACCTATGCTCTGAGCTGTGCTGCACAGGGCAAGTCCAAACTTTCCTAGGGGACAAACCGCTGACCAAAAGGCTAATCAAGGCACCAAAACCACACTGGCTGATAACCTGCTCCTTCACCCATTCATTTCAAGGAGTTGCCCTCATGTGTTGTACACACCATATAGGATCGTGCCCTTAAGCAATCCAGAGTAAATTTACCATAGCTACCACGACATATCAGAAAAAATTGTCTGCTAAGGTTGATAAAACGGTCAATTACCTGTTTCCTTGACTTTTATTCTTGTGTAAATGTTTTCATACTTATGTTACCAGTACCTATGAGAAGACGATCTGTACATTGCCAAAACCAACTATTTCAATAACTAGCAAATCCTTAATTACTATAAACAAGATTACAACAGGCTTATTTAAAAAAGGTTTCTAAGCACCAAAGTGATAGCTCCAGAAAATAAATCTCCCTTGCTGTCATTATTTAAGGCCACTGTCTCCACGTTTACTCTTGCTCTGTGCACAGCCCTCAATACTCCCCCAGCCCTTCGGAATGCCACAGCAAGAGCACCTGCTGCCTTTCCATCGATACCCCCTGCATGGCTGAGCATAAACACAGGGCATGAAGTTCCCAGTCTCCCATCAACTCCTCCTAGCAAGTCCAAACCACCTTCCTCCCCAAGCCACACATTCCCCCCCGCTCCTATAAAATAGAAAGAAAACATTAACATACAGAGGAAGCAAATACTACTGAAGCACTGCAGTTACTGACTTCACCTCCAAGGCAGAGAGATGCTTTAATGCCCCTGGTGGGAATCTAAAGAACAGCCCAATCCTCACAGGTGCCAGGAAAGTATGGGAAAACCACAGAAGGCCATCATCCTTGCCTTCAGCTGGTTTGGGCTCAAAACGGAATATTAAATCTACGGCAAGGTAGGTGCTCATGTTCTCAGGCAAAATTTCCCTTTTCCTACTTTCTCTCTCACTGGTAATAGAAAGAGCTTTCCAGAAAAGGAGACCAGAAAATACCTGAGTAATGACACAGAAGCTGATAATGATATATCATCCTTCTACCTCTACACGCAGAAGTTGTTAAATACAAAGGACTGTGCAATAGATATATCCGGTTTCCTGTATCTCTTCAAAGGCATAGTCAAATTTTGGAATTGAGAAGTGGAGAACTCCCAACAGAGTCTGTACAGGAACAGACTAATGCAAGCCCAATGTAGCTTCAGTACTTGAGGAAAGCTCTTTAGAAGGTTTCAGCAGCACTGTAAAAAAATACAGCAACATCCAGAACGTATCTAGTCATTTCAAGGAGTACGTTCTACATCTTTTTCCCGCTTACCTCTGTTCCTCCAAGGGACAACTGCGCTACAGATGCACAACCTCAACCATTGTTACCTTGGTTTCCCTGAGAAACTGTCAAATGCATCTTTCCTACAGGACATCTCATTAGAATACAGGCTCTCTCTTTCAGGCTGAAACTATCTTTTTGTTGGGTCACACGTGCCTAGGACAGCAGGCTGACTCCCTGGCTTGTACTCCTATGCACTATACAAAAACAACAAAGAAGAAAGAAACAATATTTTCTTGTGTCTCTCATGCACCAGGTAATCCTTGGGAGCACTTTCTCATGTCTAATCACTACCATAGAAAACAGAAGTCCAGGAGACACTCAGCTGAAAAAGGAAAGAGAGGTCCTACAGAAGAACATGGTATTTCTGATCTGCTTTCTCCATGACTACTGGCTCTAATTTTCCAAGCCAGGCCAACAATGTCGGGTATAATACAAATGGCAACCTTGACTTTTCCTCCTCCCTCCAATGGATTAAAGGCATGCTGTGTCTTCTCTTGAACCAGTTCAAAGTAATTTCTCATTCTATTAACTTCTGAATCTGCCAGTAGTCTTCAGGGAGTGACACTGATAAAGTAGTGATATAACCAAAATTAAAAATAATATTTCTCTATGTTCCTACCTTTTCTGACCAGTCTTCTTCAGCAGGTCTAGAAAACTTACCGTAAATATTGACTGGCAAAGGAGGAAAAATGAGAAGAATTACCAGTGATAAAAGCAGTGATTATATCACAAGTGGTTTTGGAGAAAAAGGAAGAAAACTAGTCCTCATCAGTGTAGTAGTGCTACACAAGGATTAAAGCTGGGGAAAAAAAGTTGTCTGTGAAGCTCTTGCAACAGGTGTGAAGAGCCTCTGAAGAGAACTTCCTGTTGAGCCGCAGGAAAAAAGAAAAAACTAGAACTCAAGGAAGTTCGAGATTTCACATCTGTAAACCATCCTGCTGAGCCTCCAAACATCCCCACAAACACCATACAACCCCAACAGCTCTGTCATTGCAGTCTAGACCTCTTGGACCCAAAAACCATTCCAAGGAACAGTTATAACTTACAGCACCAGTAAAATAGCAAGAGAAAAATTCTTGCTTGCCAAAGGGAGGTTTTCATCTCCTGAGCACAAAGTTAACCCAGCTAGCTTCTAAGGAAGGAAGAAGAACACAGCCTCTCTCCCTGTCTCTTTATTGCTGCAGGAGGCTGGCTGGCTGCTCGTCACGTAAAGGACATACTGGAGTTTGAAAAACTGTCAAAGAAGTGGTTGCATTTGCCTGCCTTGATATTATGATGTACTGTTGTACATTCTGACCTATGCTTACTTTGACTTTTTTGGTCAGCTCATTATTTCCTTCTCTGAGCACGAATAAGACATCTCAACTTCCCAACAGCCCCAGTGGCATTCTGGCAAAAGCAATTCATTCCACTCAATTCAGAAGAATCACTGCCACTACATATTCAATAATCCAGACACTTATGTTCAGTTTACGCAGAGGGCCAGGTTCTCTCCTGTGTGACATGTGAGTATTTGGCAAAGGAGGAACACAGCATGAGCCTTTACAGCACTCTGATTCTCCCTTGTGTTTTCTAACCTAGACTCAGCCTGGAGACTTGGCTTATCAACAGCAGCTGGAAATGGCTGTTAACTAGCAGTAAGTAGATCTGAGTGCGTTCCAGCTGCGGCTTCATCTCTGACCCTTTCCACCTCTGATTCACAGTCTATTCTAAGTTGCAATGATATGAAGATGTACAAAACAGCAGCATTATTTCTCTCCTAGGAACATCCCCATGCAATGAGAATCCCTGTTTGGGAAGGCCAAGGCAACTTCCAGAACATTGGCATCACCCTAGCAGCACCAGGGACATCAGAGGAAGACTGCAAAGCTCGCCCATTGCTGATAATAACATTATTTTTAAACTAGGATTTAATGTTTAAGTGGAACTCAGTGAATTCATCTTAAATTATTCCAAATATTGAAGTTGGAAAGTTAGTGACAGCAAATACTGTGAACTTTCTTTCCCTTTTATTGAAATACAGAAAGAGAAAACCTCACACTAACCACTCAAAACATTGACTCTTAGAAAAATACTGTTAAAATATATAGAATTGTTGCTTTAGAACACATTAATGAAGGTTGTTCCAGTGATCAATAAAGTAAAAGAAACAACAAAATCAACTAGAAATCCCTATGTCACCCTAACATGTAGGCTGCAATAAACAAAACATGTGAAGCCTCAGATCAAGCTGCTACAGTGCCTCTAATTATCCCTATTGTGTTTACAACCTCTATCGAGGGGTCACAAAGTGAAAGGAGGAGCTCACAAACTGTATGCATGGCAATATTCAACCATAGCAGGCGACATCAGACCAGCGTACCTGCTTTAACAAAGAGCTCCTTTGGTTTTGACTAGTTTCTGTTTATTTTTGCTATATGCAGCTTCTCCTGCTCTATTTTTGGTAAATAATGTTCTCCTGATTTACCATTTTACTATGTCCCCTTACTCACCTGAGGTGCTTTATGGATGTTAGCTTTCCAACTGGTTCAGAAACAAAAGGGTTAGGTTTCAGATACTGAAATTATTCCTTCTTGTAAGTGTCACAGGAATCTAGTTCCCTATAATTTAATTTTTTTCCTCTCTCCCAAAGTCAGATTAAAACACGGTAAATTATATTCTCTCTGTTTCTAATTCCTCCCACAAGGATGATATTATGGTAACGTATCTAAGGAAAGCTTCAAGAAGTGTTTGTTTTGTCGTGCTGTGTTTGCTACCAAAGACAGCTGCTTTCTCTGTCCCTGAGAGGATTGCTTGGGGTTAACAAGCAAAGCCAAATAAGAAAGGATTAGGAAGCTACTCGTAGTGGTAGGTGAACACACAGAAGCAGACCTTTCCATGTGGAATAGGCACTCCTCAATCCTAGACACACTGTTTAAGGCACTGCCTCAGCTTTCAACCTTAAGAAAAGTCAGAGGTCACACAATTAATGTGCAAGCACTGAATAAAAAGAGGACATTCCTCAAACCTTATCTTATTTTAAAGAGATTTAGGATTCTGTGCCAAGCTCCTGGTACAAGAAACTAATGCTATGGCTACTTAGGGCACAGACAGAGCATAAATGGCAGCAACCCATTTCTACACTCTGCCTAAAAATCCACCTAAAATTCAGATGCAGAGGAATAACTAGAAGCGAAGGGGAAGTTTCACGTTCATGTCCATTCCATTGCTGTCTTTTCTGCTGAACAAACAAACAAGTGTGCCAATGGCAGCGGGATTTGATTTTGTTTTTTCAAAGTGCTTTTCTTGGATGAAAAGTCTGTGGGCTTTACCAACGATTTTTATGCAGGCCAGTAAATGCCTTCAAAGACAACAACTCTGATTCTCATGAGAGTATGTCTATACTAAATAACGCAGTGCTATGTAGTGATATCTGAGCCAGCTTGAGTATACCCACAAGTATTATAGCTGAATTAACCTGGGTAGACTGCTGTGATAACTGCTTCCCGTACACAAGGTAGCTTATTTAGAGCTTGCTTTGTTATCTCAATGTGGCGCAGCACTGTGCAGGAAGACAATATAAACAATTATGGTGAAGTCTATTTAGACCTTATGGGCAATGTAAAAGTACCTCAAGGTGGGCAGAAGAGCCCCCTTCAGAGTTATTCGCTGTGCAAAAAACTCCCTTTGGCAACGCAGAATTGACAAAAGGATTATGTCAGCCCTTCCTTTCCAGAACAAGGAGCAGGGTGAGAGACTGGGGGCAGCAGAAATTACAGCAGCTCTAGGCCGTTATACTTACACTGGTGCCTAAGAAGGGCTCTTCATGGGCTCAAAGTGCTAGAAATACAGAGGTAGATAAGAAGTTCTGCTCCAAACACAGATAAAGAAATGGGTCCTCAGTCACTAGTTGCCAGGTCTAGATTTGGCACAGTGGTCTACAAGGGGAGAAATTCTGGCTGTGCTTCAGGAAAGCAAGCAAACACAAACAGCTACACCACCAGCTGCTATCTAAATCCACCTGCCTGCCACCCTCTCTGTTCCTTACCTGCTTTTCACTGCATGATCATCTAGCTGTGGAAGATCTATTCTTATTTTAATTTTTGAGTTTTTTTTTTTAATGAGTAATTATTTGTACTACTACACAAGTCAGAGTGAAGTTTAGAAGTAACTCACAAAGAATTTGTGTTCATTAACAAAATCACATGTGGGGATCACTCATTAAGCTAAATACACTCTTGTTAAAGCCATCGATTCTTTTAATGCATCTTTCTAAAAGTTCCTTGCCATTTATTTTTAAGGATTCACCAGAATTCTCGTTTTTGCCCTGATAAAGCATCTTACAAATTCTAAAGAGGCACCAAGATCCAGGACATGTCCAGAACATTCACTTAAAATAGGAAGTTGTAATTTTAAACTAAGCTTGTGCCAAATCTTCTCCCTTACAGAAACTTTCAGATAAAACTTAAGACTTCTTTGTACCTGCATAGAAAGCCCCACAATAGAGGAAAAGACATACAAACAGCAAACCCCACATGAGGGCCAGCAGAGCTATAAACCCTTCTTCAGGAAGGGAATCCCTAGAGGCAGGACCATGCAGAATTCAAAGGGATGATGACAGTATCTTGCTTTGAGTTGCTTCAAAAATTTTATTTCTACCCTAGTGAGAGAGCATCCCATATAAAAGAAACAAAACAGTGCAGATGTTTGGAACCTAATTTTGCTTTCGAAAACTGCTGATTAAACTATTCATTACAAGACCTCTACCACCCAGTAACCCTTTCATTTATAACACAATTTAATCTAAACAGCAGCTAAATCATCAGTTGCATAAAAACGTCTCTCTCTTGGTCTACTGGACTATCAGCACTAGTCATTCTTTCCCCCCAGCTTCCATCCCTACCGCCTAAGTACCGAAAAGAACGAAACGACTACTTATGCAGACCAGTTTTTCTCTCCTTACTGGACGTTTCTCAAAAAAATCCCCCATAACTCTTTCACGATTCCAAATTAATTGAACTCATGAATTAATCAAGTCTGTGCGAATTCTTAACCTGCAAAATGCAACAGGCTTGTCTTAGTGTTAGACTTAACTTGGGATTCTACTACTCAGTGTAATTACACCACAAGCAGGAAATCCCTTGAAAGGCGGGAGCAACTTTAAGGAATAGAGCTAACTACTACACCAGCAGGTTCAGACTAAGCATTCGAAATATTTGGAGTCTAGACCAAAGAGGATACCAGCCTGTAAATGAAGGTACGTGAGGAAAAGAAAAGTTGTCTTTGGGAGAATAATGCTTCCATAACCGTGACCTTAAGTTAGTCTGTAAAAAAGAAAAACTAAAAAACAAGCTCTCATGTGAGCTTATGGATACATGTTGCTGAATCCTTCACTGAAGTAGCCACAGTGCAGTGTATACATGCAGAATCAATGCTGACTGCACCCTGCAGCATGCATTCTTTCAAATGAAGTATTGGTCAAGTCTGAGTTTTATTACTTAGCCAAATAAAAAAAAAAAAAAAATCCTTGGGAAAAGGGATATTATCCACCTTTTTGAGGTTGTTTTTTTTTTCCTTCAGCCCAATATCATTTATTATTCTTCACAGAAAACATTTTTTCTAAAGTGGAATAAAAATTAAAAGTTTTACTTTGGGGGACAGAAGGAGAGAGGAAGAGTATTCTCCTCGCACCCTTGAAAACTGGATTCTATTACATACTGCTAGCTACTTTACAGTCCAGACTTTTTGCATAGTATTATTTTTGTAAAACACGTGATACTCTAGCCTCCTGAAGGGTTTTGTATATGTAAACCTAAAATGATACAAATCATGTACCATGAATGGCAAACTAGGCAACAAAAACATGGTATACTAGAAACCAGGACAAAATATTATTTAGAAGATACACTCTTCAAGCGCGACTCCAGAGTAGCTTAACAGCTGTAACAGTAAAAGGATTCCAGGCATAAGAAATATTAGCTCTCCCTAACCACCTGAACTAATGTCTATATTATGATTTCTTTGCAATGTGAAAGAAAAAAAAAGTCCTCTATACGGTGCTTCATGACAAATCACATGCTTCACGTTACAAACCCTTTTAACTTCCAAAAAGTCCTCTTTTGTAGGTCATGCTCTCATTATCTTGCTCTGGGATCTGGTCTGATTAAATTATAGGAAATTACTAATACTTCACTTTGAACAGCCAGCTCCTCCTGGCTCTTCTTTTTTTTCTAAACTTAATTCCTCCTACTCCTGCCTTCTTACATATGAAGAAGACAACAATCACTCTGTTACAAAGATTAAGTCACACTCTTTCTCCATCCATTTTAAAAATTAAAAGTAAAAATGCTTCTGTCTGCGTATTCTTACATTTCCCATTCCACTGCTCTACCTGCAGTTTTTCCTGTTTGGCCAACTACAAAGTTTGTGGTTTTGTTCTATAATCTTTTGCACCCCCGCCCCCTCTAAAATCTAATTCATAAGGTCCTAAAGACTTCAATAGCTTGATGAGCACGACGCTGACTCTTTTGTAGTCCAATTTATACATATTTTCATATTCAGACAACACTAAGACATAGCCTACTGTTGAATGGCTTTAGACATTGATCATTGAACGATTTTATACAAGTGACTTGGTTTGTATAATGAAAAAAAAATATAAAAAGAATTAGCATACAGATTTAAAGAGACTTTACATGTCAGAAATAATACCCATAAAGGGAGAAGGTATTTCTGAAAAGTCTATGATGACTTCACTATCACAAGAGGGACAAAAGAACAGTGTTTTCGGGTGGAGTAATGTGGATGCTACTCCATCCATGAAAAGGCTGCTGTTCATTTGAGAGGTGCATTAGAGTACCACCAGGACAACCATGATGATAGCAATGAAATTATTAGCCTAATCATACTAAGAATAATAATTTTCCCTATATGGATCCTCTTGTTGACAATGAGCTATATCATGATCCCTGCAGCAGGAGGTTAAAAACAGTAAATAGAAAATACGTTAAAAGCTTCCCCTTGTACATGCAATGTCTGCTAGTAAGGTAATAAACTCTATTAAAAGAGAAAGATTCCTGTTCCTGGCAAAAGCCTTTTGTCTTGGAGGCAAGTCTCAAATGCAGAATGATAGTAAAGGTTTTTCTGACATTGGGAAGTCTTTTGGAAAACCCATCCAACACATCCTCTCCTGCTATCAGAAAGTATCAAATGAAGCAAGCTCCTGAAATAAAAAAGAAGGAAGCTCTAAATCACTGTTAATTTACTTGTTCGACAGTATTTTCTTTACACTCTGATGATACAATCCAGCAATAAAAAACAATATAATAAAAAGCTTCACAGAGTTTAAGAGTTTGGGTTTTTTTACTATACAGAAACAGCTGAACACTTCAACACAGGATCTGGAACATTTAGCACTTAAACTGACCAGGAAAGCAAGAAGAGTTATGCCCTCCCATTATCACATATCTAGCTTTTGATATCAAAACCAATATTGTATCAATCCTGCATCTCCTTCTTTAACAAAATAAATCCCACAGAAAACACCACTGCAGTTTGCCCTACATTAAACACATTCCTCAGAAAGTAGCAGTAGTTCAAACTTCTCAAAGAAGCATCTAATTCTGCCTGATGCTCTATAACAAATACAAGCTTTGTACAAATGGTATTGTGGCGTTCATTCACAAACTGCATTGCTTACAAGCCTCTGAGACAGAATCAAACCCCAAGGAGTATCGATTGCTACACTTAAGGCAATGTAGTGGTCTAGATCTTAAATATTTACTTGAGTGCCTCAAAACTTTCCAAAACTTTTACTTTTCAGACTGAACTCTTCGAAGCCACATTTGTGCACTTCAGAGGAAACAGACGTTCAGGAATTCTCAGAAAAGAATAGTGTGAGGTAGACTGGAAAGTAAGGCAAACAAGGAGAAGGAAAACAGAGTAAAATTGTGTTTATACGCACATTTTTAAAGATTCTGATGCTAATTGAACAGATGAGAAAAAATATCTAAGCGTTGAAGTATCTGAAGGAAGGGGATGGGGGGGAAACCCTAGCACACACACACAAAGGACTGAGCAAAATTCCTTTAAACATTCCAGTGAAAATGAATTGACTTGTCTGAGTTAGTCACATCCAAAAGTAATCATAAGACACGTGTGCACTGGGAAAATTTTAACTTACGGACCTAACTCTGTCCATTGTAAACTGAGTCTACACTGCCATAGTATTTAGTTTGCATGTGAAAGAGTCATTGTCTATCCAGGAACTCCTAAAGTCCTTTCCTCATTCACTTGTATCTCAAATTAAAAAGGATGCATCTTCTCTAGTATTTCACAGAGTGCAAGTGAAGACATTCTGCTGGGATCTGTGACTAAACAGTTCCCCAAAAAATGACTTCCTTACACACTGAAACTCCACTTAACAATACATGTTAATATCAGAGTCTCAAAGGGCCCATCCACCTGATTGAACCCTGAAAACCTCAGGGGGCTAGGCCAGACGACCTCCAAAGGACCCTTCCAAACTAAATTATGCTGTAAACAACTCCAATGACTGGAAGCTCAACCTTAACTCTGCCCTTTTAAGCAGATGCCACCAAAACACAGTATTGTTGCATCTAATAATATAAATCCTTTTTTTTTTTTTCCTTCAACAACTGAAGCATCAGTATCTAGCAACTCCCTTTAAATTAAATTAAATTGTTGCAACAGGCTGATACTTCTAGCAAGCTCTTCTACAGAGAACTTCTTCAACCATAGCATGTGTTTTGGCAGCGCAGTCTTCTCTTGTGAAATTCCTTCTAAATTTACTCAAGGGCTGTCCAATGAAGTCAATGGACAAAAGTATAAAAACAGGGTCCAGGTGAGCAGCAGCTGTATGCTGTCACTTCAAACAGCATGACAGGGTTCTTTAGGTGCCTTTTAGGGTACAGAAATTAATTAAGGCCTAGAGATCCTGAGAACGCAGCTTCCTACCTAAGGTATACTAGAGTCCACAGGACTTGCCAGACTAAGTTACATTTACTCAGTTACATTGTAACATTGGTAAATTATTCTGCATACCAACATCTTACTATTTATTTCCCCAACAATTGCAACAGAACCCAAAATATCACAGAGAAGTTCAGGGAAGATGCTACACCATTTAAGTGCACTGGAGAGCATTCATGCACCAGCAGCAACCTGTAACACAACTTCAGAGTGAATCATAGCGCGATACCCACAATGGGGCAGAGTTAAGGTTGAATACAGTATTAGCCATCTTCTTTCTAGATGTGCATGGTGCACTTTATATTCTTCTGCCATCATTAGTACTTCAAAATGAAATACACACACTGTTCCTCTAAGAAATATATTGTTAAAACCAGCAGGAATTGTAGAATAAAAAATGTATTTTACATTAAAGCAACATGTTGCTAAAAAAATATTAATAATAATCACTATTTATAGAATTTGCACACTGAATGCAATGGATTCCAAGGCATTTTCTGAATCTGCAGGACTTCTTCCTACAATTCTTCCTGAATTATCTAATATATTATTATTATTGCCAAATAATAGCTTTTAATCCAATGCACTCTAGTTGTAAAAGAAATAAAAATAAACAAATCCCATCAAAAAGTAGCATTAGTGTGGGACGTACAGCGTGTGTGTTTCACACATCAGGAAAAAAAACCTCCCATGAATTGAAGTAAAAAATTAATTTGAAAGAATTGCAAATTAGGCCGTGCATTAAAAAAAAAATAAATTCAAAAAATTAAAAAAAAACCCAACCACCCAAACCTAAACACAAATAACACACGCACAACTCGATTTGCACAATGAAGGCAATTGTTCCTTGGCCCAGAAAAAGCCGTGACTTCCCCCGGCGCGGTCGGTCAGGAGGTCGGGGCCGCGGGGAGCCTCAGGCGCAGCCCCGAGGCAGGGGCAGAGCGGAGCCCGGCGCCGGAGCCGAGCCCCCGCCGCCGCGCCGGGGAGCGGCACGCCCGAGCGAGCTAAAATGGAGCCCAGGTTTGATGTCAGCCCGAGAGGCAGGCGGAGGGCAGCCGCACCGGGGCGGGGGCGAGGGCAAGGTCAGCCGCCGGGCCGGCCGCAGCGCCCGCCCCGCCGCCACGGCCGCCTCCCGCCCCGAGAGCCCCTCTTCGCCTCCCCGCTCCCGCAAGGCTTCTGCCAAACCGGGGCGGCGGCGCTCGCCCCGCTCCCCAAACGCCCCTCCACGGCCACGCAAAGGCCCTGCGCGCCCGGGCTTGGCCCCTGCCCCCGCCCGCCGCGCCGGGCGCTGCAGAGGCGGGCGCCGCGCTCCCGATGCCGCCGCCTCCCCCGAGCCAGCCGCCCCGGCCGCCGCTCTGCCCGGGGAATTAGCGCCGGGGCGGCCGGCTCGGCTCCTCTAGCGGGCGGACGGCGAAAGGGCTGTGCAGGGGGCAAACGGCGAGAGGAGGGGAAGGGAGTATGTGTGGGGGAAACACACCAAAAAAACCCCAAGCGAACCCCCCCCCCCCCGCAACTCAAGCCCTTGACTCGACTCCGGCGGAAAGGAAAAGCAGAGAGAAATATTCGCAGGGCTGCAAGTGCCGCCCCCCGCCCCCATCCCGCCGCCCCCCCCCATCCCCGACCCGTGCGCCGGTGCTGGAAGGTCGTGGGGGGAGTAGGGGAGGGAGCGCTGCCCCAGCGCCTTCGCCCGCATAGCGGATGGGGGTGGGGGGCGGACGGGGACGGGCCGCGCTCCGCCCGCAGCGCCGGCGCCCCCCGGGCAGGGGCCGGGGCCGCCCCGGTGAACTCCCGGTGACCGAGCCCGGCTCCGGCGGCTCAGCTCTCGCCCTGCCCCGAGCCCGGCGCGGAGGGGCTGCAGGCACGCTCCCAGCATATGTGCCGGAGACAGACAAATGACCCCTCCATCCACCCCCCGTTCGCCTTAAACCAACCCTGGGGCCAAGCAGGGGCAGGGTATTTTTAGGTCCCTTCCCTTCCCCTCCGCCTCTCTCTCAATAGCTGCCGAGCGCTTAATACAAGGGGAGGGGGGAGAGAGAGCGGGAGAAAAGTTAACTGTTTTGCGAAGAGGGGAGAAAATAGGCAGGGAGGGTGGAAAGCAGGGAGCGAGAAGGAGCAGGGCAGGGTGAGCCGTGCCGGGGATGTGTGTGCCTGTGTGTGCGTGCGCAGGGGGTGCCCGCAGGCGGAGGATCGGGATGCACTTTAGCCCTGTGCTCTGCTGCTCTCGTCTGGGGCAGCGCCGCCGAAGCCCGAGTCTCGCCTGACCCTTCATTTCACTGCGGCCAGGAGGAGCCCCGAGCCCGCCGCCGCCTCTCCCTGCTCTGCAGGGACCTCGCCTGCCACGGTCTGCCTCCCCGCCGCCCCCCTCCCCCGCCGCCGCCGGCGGCCCGGGCCCCCTGCGGGGTGGCGGTGGGGTCGGTGTGGGGTGCCCCCGCCGCCGCCGCGCCGGCCCCCGCCGCGGCCGCTGCCCGCCTCCCCCCCGCTCCCGGGCCGCCCAGCCCCGCCGCAACCTTTAGCCGGGGACGGACCTCTCGGCTGGTTCCGCACAAGACGCCAGCAGCCGCTTCCCCTCTCGCCGCCCTCCCCTCCGGTGCTAGCCCCCCTCCCCACCCCAATAAAACAGACCCCCCCCTCCCTCCGGCCCCAAAGAGAAACCCACACACACACACCCCCACCCCAGCACAAATGCACAATCACGGGCGAGGGGAGGGAGAGGGAGGAAAGGGCGAGAGACACGAAGAAAGAAGGGGGGAAAGGAGAGAGAGAGGAAAAATTAAAAGGGCACAAGGCTGTTCATCACCAACATGGCTGCCTTAGCTCAGACCTAAAAGAGGAATAACCCAGGCTGTGTCTTTGTCAGTTTCACCTCTGTAACCCTAAACTAATGCACGAAACGACGGAGGCGGCTGCAGAGGGGAAGGAGACGGGGAGAGGAGAAAGGAGAAAATGGCAAAAAGAGGGGGCACTTACGTGAAGAGAGGCGCTTGGGCTGCTCCTGCTTCCTCCTGGGCATTTTCCCCCTTTTTTCACATTCTCCTCCTTGGTTTAACGGGAGATCAAATAAGATCGGGAGGGGGGGGGGGCACAGACAGGCACAAAGCCGGGGCCCCCGGGGGAGCTGCTAACCGGGGCGGGTTTTCCCTCTTCGCCGGGGGAAATGGGGCTGAAGCCGGTTTTCCCGGAGCCACCGCGAAGGGCTCCCTCTCCCCCTCTCTCTTTCTTTTTCCTCTCCCCCCCCCCCCCCACCCCCCCCAACCCGGTCGTGCACCTGGCTTGTCCCCGGTCGCAGTATCCCTCAGCGGCCGGGGATGTGTTTCCCGGCGGGCGAGCGGGGCGCCGTGCCGGGGCGAGGGCTGGCGCGGCGGTGGCGAGGGCTGCGCCCCGCTCGCCTCCCGGCCCCTAACTAACACTAACGGCGGGATCAAAGGGCAGCGGCGGCGGCGCTCACGGCTCGCCCGCGGGCGGGCAGGCGGCGAGAGGCAGGCAGGGACACACACACAGACACACACACACACGCACAGCCCGGCGGGCGGGCACACGCGTGCACACACACACACAGAGACACGGACACGCGCGGCCGGGCAGAGCAGAGGGGAAGGTGCCCCCGCTCCCCCCGCGGCGCTCCGGGCGCGGCGCGGCGCTGCGCGCCGGCGGGGCTCAGGCGGAGGATGCGCTGCCCCGCTCCTGCGCCCGCTCCTAATTCGATCTCTAAAAAAAAAAAAAAAAAAAAAAATATATATATAAAAAAAAAATAAAAAAAAGGGGGGGGGATCTGTGGGTATCCCATTAGCACGGCAACTCCCTTATTTCTGGTGGGAAAGAAAATAATACCAACCACCTTTTTTTAAATTGAGACGTTTTGCCTTCCTGCGTTAGGAAAGACAAACTGTAGTAGTGCAAAGCTAAACCCCATAGGTGTGTTCTGCGGTTCGTCCACAAAGCACTGGGGCCGGAGGAACTGAACTTCAGTATGGGGGGGTTAGATACAACTCCCTCCTCGCCAAATTAAGTGTACAAAATGAGCAAGAAAGGAAGGTGGACAAGTTAGCATGTGGATATGCTGTTCCAGTATCAGTATCCCTACAGTTTCCAGTGTAGGTTTTAAAAAGCGAAAAGAACGCAAGCAGCATGAAAATCACAACTCCTTGAGAAGTGCGTGTGTGTCGTGGGGGGGGGGAGGAAATCACGATTAGGTCACCCCTAATGGCTGATTTAACTGCTACATGATACTCCTACAGTGCACACAGCAATCTGGACTTCTGAAATTTACTTTTTTTTTTTTCCTGCTGTAATGCAGGTATATGAAGCTTTACCCTGAAGCAATTCCAGCATGCATTATGAAACCAGGATAGCAGTTTTCATTAACTGATACATACTTTCATTACTTCACAAATCACACATCTTTCTTCAAAGACAGACATGAAGGTGGGGAAGAAAAAATAGAAGAGGGATTTGGTCTCACTAAAGCACAAATGGTACTTCGTGAAAGAGAAGTGCTCCCTTTGTGACTTGCAGTCATTTGGATAAAAGTTCACACAGAGGTTGTTAATGATTTAAACTCTAAAACCTGTTACTACAATTGAAGTACAATGGTTTGAAGCACGGTTGTTTCATATAGCTCTCTCTTTGTGTAAGGAAACTTTGAACTTAGCAGAATACATAATCGAAATCATGAGTCAGATGTTGCAAAATTTTAAAAAATGCATTATTCTAGCATGTATACCCGTTAGAAGTTTTTTGCTTTTGACAACCTGACTCATCATTTTATCACATCATTATTTACCCTAACTTCAAAATACTTTTTTTTTTTTTTTAAATAAACTGTCTAGGAAAACACAAAACAGCAGATTTGCAACCTAAATCTTTTAAACAATCAACTTACACTCTTAACCACCTCAAGTTAGAATGGTTTAAAATAATATTATATCCATTTTACAGTCACGATTCTCTTTTCTACAGAAAAAAACCCAAATAAGATTTAAAAGATTATATATATGAGAATCTCACATTCACTAGCACGCACGTGCAAACCCAAGTTTTAAAACCACATGCACAGAATATACTTCTACTGAAACAAAATAGACTCCTGACTTCAACTGGTTTATCATCTCACAATACAGCTAAAATACTCCATTTTCATGGAGAGATTTACTTATTTTTAATCCAGAAGTAAAAACCAAAGTGTGTAACTGATAGAAACAGGTGGAGATTTTTGGGGGTGGAGATGAACCAAACAGCTATCTTACACTTACTCGTGATCAAGAGTACCAGAGTCAGAATTCCCTCAGAATACTTAGGTCCTGTCTTTTCCTTCAGTTTTACAGATTATGCTGGTTTTAGAGACTTGTAGAGCATTAGTGATAATAACCAAATACATCAGGGGCATTCTTTACTATTGCTCACAAACCTCAATTTTGATGTGCCTGGAACTAGCAACAGAACTTTTTTAACTAATAAGAGTTGCAGTGCTAAACCCTTCTTAAATATTTTTTAAATACACTCTAATGGCAATTGTGTTGAGCTAGGCCAGCTTTGTGAGCAGAGGCTTTCTGCACCTCCAAAAGTTCCTATCTGTGCAGGAGGCCGCAAAGTAGCCATTTCAGAAAGGGAAGGAGTACCGGCTCTCTGCTACGATCCACCGCTGCTGTGGCAGCCCTTCTTCAGGTGCTCTAAGAGAAGAGGATGTAGAAAACACTGCATTCTGCATCATCACTCTTTCCACCCTTTATTCCTCATGCATTTCTGGCATAAATTAACGTTGACATTGTCAGCATTAATTTACAATATGCTGTGTGGGTTTTTTTCCCCTCCATCATTTGAAACCCCCTTTAGGGGAGTTGAGGTGGCTGCAGCAAAGATGCTACGGGAACACAGCTCTTTGAAAGGGCTATGGGGACTGGCAAGCAATAGAGCAGCACTAAATCTCTCTGAGGGTGACCTTGGCTTCGACAGACATCCCAACAGTTTGCCTAAGAGTTTTGTGGGCCAAGCTTTAAGCCTGTTTTGCAGTGAAAGAAATCCCAATGGTTGAATGAATTATCAGGGAGAAACTTTATATACTCTAGTTTTGAAGAGTTTCTAATCCCGTGCCTGGAAATTATATAGGAACAACTTGGTTCTTCATACCTATCCTGGCTAATTGCATTGCTGCACATATTGTCCTAGTCAATAGGTCGTATCCAGCCATCACATTGAAATCAAAGACACATCAGTCCTAACTTTACTTTCTTCTATACATTGGCTTAAGGAAGATGACTAAGGACATAATGCCATTTTAAAAACAATCTTCCGCTACATGTTTGGTGGTATAGTAGGAAAAAGAATGAAAGTCAGCTGACCATACTTTTGAACATTTCTAGTCCAAACACAAGAAAATAGTTGCAAGTCTTCCACAGATAACATAATATAAATAATGCATTGCTTCTGCAGGTCCTGCTATTAATAAGTAATGATCGTATGGCACCTTCCAAACACCAAACCTAGTTACACATATGAATTAAGTTCAGCCTCAGAAACCACTTTTGAACAAAGTAAATATTTTCTTCACTTACACATGAGAAAAATGAAACAAATTGAGTAAATAAGATTTTACACAGTAATAAATGATGTAACATTCTTAAAACCTTTGCAGGGTGTCTAGCATCCAAACTATCTTTATGTAATGTAACAAACACTTGAGAAGGTTGCTAAACAGAAACTTAAAAATTAGCTGACACCCTTGCTTTATTCTTTGAAACTTTAAAGAGTTCTGTTCCCAGGATCAGATTTTTATTATTTTTTTTAAGTGTACTGAGTGGAAAAATGGGACCATTTTAACCAGTTCTTGGGCCCTAAACCAAACTGTGGTATTAGGCCACCTCTGTTTAACATACAGCCTACCAAAGTGATGGCCATGTCAGCTGTGAGTCCCTGAGCAGGCAGACTAAAGTTATTCAGGCCCCACAGGCTCTCTTTAATGGTCCTATCTTCAGATTAATTTCCTATTGCACATAGGAGATATTTGCCCATAGCCTCTGTATTTTCAATATCTAATATGAGGCAAATGGCTTTTCATTGAAATTACCCTCTCTCCCACACCTCTTGAAGGGATATCCTCAATGGGCTAAAGTCCTCCTCTTTCCTATTTTAATTGATGTCAATATTTCTACGCTCAGCAGTAACTATGAATCAATCCTGCAAACAAGATTTAATTACAAACTTCTCTTTGCTCTAAAGCATTTGAGAGGCAAACACAAGGGATGAACAAATCCATAGGATGACAACTCATGGATACCATCATCCATGTTTGCAAGTGCTCGGTAAACAAATAACATTAAGTAATGGATTTGCAATAATAATAATAATTAATGACAAATTAGTGACTGGTGAGGCCAATAAAAATGATCAGAAGTCATTACTATCTGATGATTATTACCTCGGGACAGATAACAGACAATTACAGAGTGGGAGGTAGAGTTGCATAAGCCGTGGATCCTAAACGACAGACAGGCTTTAGCTTTTGTAAGAGGCAACCAAGTTCTCCTTTCCCAAAGTTTGTAACCTCTTCCTTCTTAAAATCAAAGAGCCACAGTCAGTGAACTATTACAGCAACCTAGACGAAAACTCTTTTTGCAACCCTTGAAATCACTGGCAGTGGTCTCCCAACTCTTTAGCTGCCTATGCCATGCCTGTGAACAGAGAGCATATTGAATTGTGAACGTTCAAGACCAAGTTCATGAGGATTCCACTACAATCTCACAGCCTCAGAATGGAGAGGCATCAGGAAGGAGGAATGCAATATATCCTGCATCTCTTAGCTAAACCACAACTGGTTTTCTCAGAATCTCATCCAAATCCTGGCAAACAAACTAGCCATAACAATTTTATAATAGTTTCAACACAAGGTGCTTCTAGTTGCCATGCAGATTTAACATGTTATACTTCAGAAGAACCGTGGTGTTTATATTTTTCAGATGTTAGTATAGCACACTACCTAGGAAAGGTGATGTAGCTTCTAATTGCAATTAAAAATAAATAAATAAATTCTTAAAGAGGCTAGCCTTAAACTCATGCTGATACATAATGCTAGACTTTGCAGGCCAAAAATACATTGCCTATAGGACTGGAGAGGGGTTACATTAGTGTCCACATCTTTCTGTTGCTACTTGGATACTATGGGATGCCTCTTCAGGTTTATCAAGGAGGTCTTGTGGTTCTTATCTTACCATAAGTGTAGTTGGCTTTTCAGTTCCATAATTCACTATACCTACCTCTTTCACACCCCTTTTCTGTACGCATATTTTGCTAAAAACCTCACTTGAGCCTAGGACTATTAGACTTAAGTCTACAGATAGTTGAAATGCAGAATTTCTCCCCCAGACCTGAACCAGCAACATCTTACCCAGTACAGATTAAATATAGAAAAAACAAATTAATATTTTACAACATAAAATACTAAGCAGCTTCTGAACTGATGAGAAGAATTTGTTTAGTCAACTGGGGACTGAAACACTTAGCTCAGGGCTATTACAGTTACAAATGTGGAAATAAAAAAATGAAAGTGATAAATATCTGCTCCAATCCTGATCTTTTTGCACCATTTTCCATTCTCCATTTAAATGCATTCAAATCAATAGCTTTACCCCATCCTAAGAATGGTTTAAGTTAAATCAGAGTGAGATGCAGAGCACTCCCTCTGTCATTTTGCTTCCACTTAACATTTTGTTAGTCACTAGTTAATTGAAAGTTTAGGCACATGCTCATTAGCAAACACCTGCCCTGGTTTAAGACATTACCATCCTCCTGGAGAAGCTAACTGTTTCCACCCCAAACTGGCAAAACAGATGCATTTGGCCTCCTTATCTGCTTCAGTGTGAAGTCTTGCAGCTTAGTTAAGTAGCAAGGCAATAGCATTTTAAGCCACAGCTGTTTGCTAAATGAAAGTGTGTCTAAGTTCTTAAACACCTTGTTACACATACGTTGAGAGGCAGAGTTTCTGCTGCACCTGCAAGGTGGCAAATTCCTCAGGGAAATCAATTCTGGTTTCTCAATTCACTAGCTAGTTTTCTGTTAAAACACTGGAGTAATACTGAGACTGCTTTGGACCCCAAGAACTGGCAAGATCCCAAGGAGCTCATCTACCATACAGGACTGTGCATTTACCAAACTCATCTCTCTCTCTCACATCGCACCTTACCGGAAATACAGCAGGAGGAAGGCAGGCACAGAAGTGGATGTTTGTGGTGCTGATGCCAACTGCGCCCTCTTTGCAATACCTTAACAGCTTAGAGAAGGGCGAGATAGACTAGAAGGGCAATTGGGAGACAAGAAAACATGGTGTTTCTGAGATCTTACATTCCTATGGAAAAGAGACACATTAAGGTAAGGGAAGGAGGAGTCTGTGGAGATTAAGCTTCTAGCAGACTTCACCTGCCTGGTGTGATGAATTTCACATGGCATTCAGCTATGCTTCACCATGCTGCATGTCCTCAGGAATCAGCCCTCACCTACTGGCAGGCAGAAGGGTTTGGGCTGCAAGTCAGCCTGCTGTCACCACTGCCTGCTGAGCATAAAGTCATGTGGCCAGTCCTCTCCTGTAGGGAATATCTTCTTGCATTGGCACTTCCCCATCATACAAACAGCACAGAGGAAGAGGTTATTTGTCTTTTAAGATACTAGGAATAAAGTCTTGTCTCCTCAACCCCTGCTGGCACAGTTTGGTGAAAATACTGTTTCTAGTCCCTACATTTCAGCAGCACTAAGGCCACCCAGTGTTTTCAAGTTTGTAGTTTACAGTAAGTTGCAAGTTATTTGTCCATAAGAAGTAGACTAACAATAGTGAAAAAAAATCACACAGAGCGGCAGAAAACTTCTTGAGTAGGAAGAAAGGAGAAGAGGTAATGCCTGGAAGGAAGCAGCTTGCATTTCCACAAAAAAAAAACCAAACCTGAGGAATGCACCCTCAACAAGAAAGCTGAGTGCACCTTCAACAAGTTTGCAGATGACATAAAACTGGAAGGAGTGGCTGATACACCAGGTGGTTGTGCCATCTTTCAGAAGTACTACCTTGACAGGCTGGAGAAGTGGGCTGAGAGGAATCTCATGAAGCGCAAAATGCAAAGTCCTGCATCTAGGGAGGATTAACTCCATGCATCAGCACATCCTGGGGGCCTACCAGCTGGAAAGCAGCTTTGCCAAGAAGGACCTTGGGATCCTGGTAGACAAGAAGCTGACCACAAGCCAGCAATGCACCCTCACAGCCAAGGCAGCCAACATTAGGAACACTGCTGCCAGCAGGTCTAGGGAGGTGATCCTACACCTCTACTCAGCACTGGTGAAGCTGCATCTGGAGTGCTGCGTCTCGTTCAGGGCTCCATAGTACAAGAAAGATCTGGCCAGAAAGACAATTAAGGGACTGAAGCATCTGTCATATAAGGAGAGGCTGAAAGAGCTGAGACTGTCTAGCCTGGAAGCTAAAAGGCTTGGGGGGGATCTTATCCATTTGTATAAATGTCTGATAGGCAGGAATGAAGTTGAAGGAGCCAGACACTTCTCAACAGTGCCCACTGACAGAATAAGAGGCAATGGGCACAAATTAAAACCAAACCAATCAAAAACACAAAACACAAAAAAACCATTAGAAAATTCCATCTGAGCACAAGAAAACAGTTTTTTTTTGCTTTTAGGATGGTCAAACACTGGCACAGGTTGCCTAGAGAGGTTGCCTGAACAATCCCCTGTAGCTGATCCTGTTTGAGCAGTGAGGTTGGACTAGATGATCTCAAGAGGACCCTCCCAACCTAATGGTCCTGTGAAAGTATTGTAACATGAGCATTTACTGTTTCCTACATGTGATATCCATGTCTGTTTTTATGGGAGTAGTTTACAGAATACAAATATTCCATTCTGCTTTTTTAGCTACTAAGACTCTTCACTGAAAACACCCTTCCAATATCCAGAATTCTTTAACCTCCAAATACTTATTTTTAAAATTCCTACTGGTTTATGAGCTACTTCCTAACAGAAAGCACTCACTAATCATTCCAAAGCCATGGTTGGTGTTTTAGTCCCTCACTCTTCTTTCCTCAATATGGTTCCTACCCTGAGGATTTTACAAACTAAATGAAGCTATAAGGTAACTAAAGAGCAGGTGGAAGAGTGACTGTATTTTTAACCCCAACAAAATGCATGCACTGAAAGTTTGCTGTCTTTTTTCTTAGACTTAGGCTTTTCTTAGACATTTGCAAAGGATCATTACCTCCACTTTTCAGTTGGGGATATGGACTCTGCCTCCAACAGCAGCACATGGTAGTTCAATAACAAAACTAGATGTAGAATTTTAAGGCTGTTGTTTCCAGCAAACCATTATCACCAACACACACCTGATGTGTAAATGACGTGGCCACAGGATTTAATTGCTTTTCTTGCTAACCTGCATGCATGCTTCCTTTGTACAATTGTCTTCTTTTACCAGTAAGCATACGGCTTACTCATATACCCCCTCATATACGTTGGCTGCTTGCCCTAAAGTTTCCTATTTCATGGAAGTAAAATTCACGAGGTACCCATATAATTTGACTTCGTGTTACTCTTATTCTCATTGAGATTTTGAGACAGATACCACTGTACACTAAGAAACACCCGTTGATTCCATCAGCGTTGTTCAAGACCTAAGGCACTCAACGCTGCAGAGAGGTCATGGTGGCTCTTGGCAAAGAGTAGCATGCTCTTCTTGCCTGCAGAGGGAGTATCGGTCCCATGCAACAAGCTCTCGCACACCTCTTTTCCCCCAACTGGAGGAACAAGCAAACAAAATGAAGGAGTTGTGGGGCAGGGGGTTTGCCTCTCTGTATGCTTGAAAAGCAAATCCTTGAAAAGCAACTGTATGAATGAAGAATTGAGGCTCTGAAAATGGAAGAATATACTAGAAGGCATTTGAGTGAATCTGTTTATCCCTTTGTATACGTCCCACAAAACCCCCCACATTTTTGTAGCAAAGAAGAAAGTGGGGAAGAGAGAAGCAGAAGTGTTCTTAAGGCAAAGGGAGGAATACTTTTCCCATATTTTGTACACGGGGCAGATTTTGCACGGGCCAAATCAACGGAAGCTGGCAGAAGCCTTAAGAGTAAATATTCCCTGCCTGGCCAGAGAAGGTATGGATCTCCCACTTAGTCTTGTGAAGGTCAGCAAGCAGAGGATAAAAGGAAAAAATCAAAGTGAATGACTATTAGAAAAGAGGTCCAGCAAGGCAGCTTACTTGTGCAAGGCCTATCAAATTTAAGATGTTTTTGTTGAGTTTTCTTGAAAATCTTTATTATACTTGGGAGGTTTTATTTATTCTAATGTATTAAATGGCAACTAATGAGAAAACAGGTAAGCCTTCTTGGTCTCAATAACCATTAAGTTAGGTGGCCTCTACTCCAAAGTGGCAAAACCAGTGGCCATCAGAAACAAAACATTCTGGCTGTCTCATGAACCCTGCAAGAGCTGTATCAAGTCAACTCAGGAGAGAGGTACTGGGATTGTCTCATTTACATGGTCAAAAAAAGCGAAATCAGTGGCTTTTAAATAATCAGCTGAGTAGCAAAACAATTGGGAAGAGGGCCAAGAAGGTACTCAAGTACAGCTTTCCAAGAGAAAAAAGCATTGTAGAAGCTACCTCAGTGGAGCTGAGATAGGAAGCAGCAGTGTGGAATGTCTTTCTGATCTTCTAGTGTAAAAAAAGAAAGTCTGCTCAGTGGAGAAGAGTAATGCAGAAAATATGTCAGGAACTCTCCTGTTCAGGGCTTATCAGGTTTATATCATTCATACAGCCCTCCAGTCCCCACAGCTGTGATATCACAGAGACATAATTACTTCTGCTGCACAACAGGGTATGCTAATCAAGGAAGCAGGGTCAAGTCTGACCCCCACCTACTTCCCTCCCTTCCATAGCTTTTAATCAATTTCTTAAAAATGTTGAGAGCTCATCGCACTCTTCAGTGGAGAATATATAAATATGAACACTATCATCCTCCATTGCTGACATTGTTGGAGATCTTCACAACAGATGGTCTTTTACCAAAAGTCCTGCTTTATGCTCTCAGTGTCTGTATATCATTAAGAAGAATAAGGTCCAACAAGTTAGCTGGAGCTAGATACTACAGGTTCCAAAATACAAAACAAAAAAAACCAAAACCAAAATTAAAACATCACTCACAAACCACACCAAGAAAATGCTGGAAGATGCTAAAAAGATGAGAACATTTTAGGATGCAAGGGAAGTCTTAACACTTTCTTGCTTTACATCTCAAACATTTCAGCTGACTGAATTTGTCACCCCATAATATAATAAGAGAGAATATCTAACTGATAAACCTTTTAAGCTTAGAGGCCATCTCTCTTCCCCAAATTACCTCATCCAGTTCTTTACTCCTCCCTGTTTCTCCCATTTTGTCCTTATGACTGAGGCACATCCCTCCCCTTCATCCCATGATCCCATTCAGAACCCAGAACATTCTTCTAACCTGTAAGAACATCTAAATTTTATATTCTTCCTCTGTTCAACCATCCTATCTGATTCAAAGCTTCTAGCTTAATTTGTTGCCAAAAATCAACCATCCTTACCAAACTCTTCCCAATCTCCAAATTGCTGTGCCTTCAACAACTTCTTGTGGTATGAAGACTTCTCTGTCCAGTGTCTTTCAAAACAGGCTGCCTATACTTTTCAAATGACCTTCTCTAACAAATTGCTCATCTCTAGGCCCCATTAAAGTCTCCCATTATCTCAGTGACACCTTCCCCAGCGAGGCTTCCCATACTACTGAGCATCTTATTCTTTTTAGCTGCTCCTTGTACAACCTACTGACATGGTAAAGCCATCTTATATACAAAGTGATAACGTGATTTTTGCCACATAGTTAGGAGAGGGGAAAAAAGAAATAATTAAAGAAACCTTAAAGGCCTTAGCTTTTAGAGCTCTTTCCTAAGGGACTATATCTCGTCAGAACCCAGGCTGAGGCAACTATGCTATCAGATGCTTCGAGCTTCTTTCTTGGCCCACGTCCAAGAGTCAGGCAACTCTTCAGGCCTTGCTCACCTGTCCTTTGAGACAGGCAACATCCTAACTACTGCATTCAAAATCCTTCTCACAAAAGGGAGAAAGTCTGCTGAGGGAAAAGGCTGTGTCAATATACAGAGGATGACAAAGTCACAAACGCAGAAAGATTAGGTTACAGGCCAATACTTGTTTCCTAGTGATAAGGTTAAGAATAGTGAAGATAAGATAGTGACTTATTTATGGGTGCAAGAATAAAAATCCTGCACGAATTTAAGTGATTTTTACATCTTACTAAGCAAGGACAAGCTCACCATTCAACCAGCCCAAGACACAGCTACCTTTTGAAACCCACCACACCTTTCTAATGCATTTGAACAGAAGAAAACTGCCATCAGGCGAGAAAAGAGAGCGCGCCTGTAGCAGTACCGACTGTTCCAAAGCCTTCCTTGGGCTCTGCGGGTCTCTCTCCCCCGGTTTGCGGGGAGTCTTTCTAGCACACCCCGGGGGGCTCCTGCCTTTGCCTTTAAGAGCGGGGCGGCGGCGGGCGCCCCTCTCCACTCCCCGGCCCCACCGGCCGGCGGGACGCGCTCTGGGCATGCTCGGCGGGGCCCGCCGGGCCGCACCGGGGCGCTGGCGGCCCCCCTCAGCCCTGACCCGGTCTGCGGGGGTGGGGAGGGGAGCGGTGCCGATGGGCGTCGATCCGGAGCGCAGGCCGCCCCCCGGGCGCCGTACGCGTCGCTGTGCGTCCGCTCCCGGCACTGCGTTTGAACGGGGACGTCTAGGTGATAAGCGGAGGGGGTAGTAAATCACCTCATCAGCATGCACAATAGGCAGCGTTTTTTGGAAGTGAGTTAGGGATGTGCCCCATTGTGTTGCGATATTAGAGGCTATTGGGGCGATTCCGGCCCTAACTTCAGCTGTCTTTGCTTCTGTTTTTATCTCCAGTTCTTACAGAGGGATTCTTAACGCGGTTTTGATGGAAACACGCTCCATGCAAAGGAAACGTTTAATTTCCTTTGTGTTAAAAAAGGTGCCATTAAAAGACCCGTAGTCCCCTGGAAACACATGTAGCAGTCTGTTACATTACTATTTCTGCTACTTAAGTATGCTGAATCACTAAAAATTAGATGATTAAAGCAAGATTTCAGGCAGGCCTTCAGCTACCATGTTAGCGAAACCATAGTAATGTCAGATTTAGAGTAACACAAGAATAGGGGGTGGGGGGGAGAACAGCTCAGAAGAATTCATCAATGCCATCTTAAAAATAACCTAAACTGGTTAGTAGTTTGTGTGGTTCAATTTGTGCGGTTCAATTTGTGCTTCACCATGCACTCAAAGATGCTCTGTTTAGCAACCAACTTTTTCCTTAATTAAAGCTACAACATGAGTAGTAATGTTTTAAAGAAAATGACGCAGTAGAATAGCACATCCACCTGCACTTTTAAAGTCTCCCTACACACTCCACAGCTCCCCACCTCACCAGCTTCCCCAATCCAATATCATATAAGATCTGCCACTGGACTTGAGTGGTAGCTTCCACTTGGGCCATTTTCATGTGGGTTTAGCTGTGGAACTACCCATTATTAACACAGAAGAGCTGAATTAACATGGAAGATGCAAATGAGACTCTAGAGGGGTTACGAATTTCACCCATTAATCTCAAACCAGTCAAATGTGTAAATGCTAATGCTGTTAACCACTCGACCACCAAAAAAGTTTTCTGGTACTGCAGTTTCTAGCCCAGACCTTTCTTCACAAGGTATTCACAAATGTTACTAGCCACCGTGAAAGCACAGAGAGCAACTGCTGCTAAAACACACACATTCAAGAGCAGCATCAGAGAAAGAATTAGACACAAAATTTAGGCTGTAGATAATACCACATGGTAAGTTACTGTGGTTTAATAAATTACTGCTCATCAGCTGAGCTTCCCTAACTGCTCTTGCACACCCTCTTAGACTGTTAAAATGGCAAGTACAATGTGTTAGACTAAAATACCTTTGTTTCACTTCAAATGTACTAGAGATAAGAAGAGCACACAGTCAGCCACCTCATTATGCCATTGTAACTCAATAGTCTGCAACAGTCAGTATAATCCTAAACCAGTGGGTTTTTAAAGTTCTGAATTGGAGGACACATACTGAAAATGAAGGAGTCACTCTGAATGTGCCAACCTATCCTGGAGTCAAGAGACAACTTTTCAGTTATCATTACTAACCCTTTTTAGTTCTACCATTTTTATTATCTTTTTGATGACCATTTACTGAGCATCTAGAAAATTGCTACTTTTACTACTGAAAAGAGGGATTTCCTCAGGCCTGCACCTTCTACTTGTTCATTTAATTTTATGAAGTTGGTCATAGCAATAGCATTACCAATGCTGTCATGTTTGAATGTGAGAAAAAGCATTACACAATGCATAAAGACAGAAAAATTGGTTTAAAAAAAGTATCTTTTTGTAGTCTTACCTCTAGGGCAGAGTCCAGAATTGTGTTAGGTTGCTGAGGTCCCTACATAGCTCATAACCGTAGGCACCTCAGAACCACATTTGTGACCAGCACACACACTGAGAAGCTGCCTAGGGCTAGTAGAAAATGGATTTTAATCTTACTAGCTGTTTATGCATTTTCCTCAACAAGTTTGCCCATCCTACATAGCCAAATATCAAGTAATATAGGCACACTTTATAAAGTGCAAGTTATGGGCGGGAAACAGGTCCTTTAAAAAAGAAACTTAACTTGGCTCACCTGTATCCTGGAGTTTACTAACCAGTGGTCTGCAGTATGAAAGACTATGTCATCAACTCTTCTTTTAGCTTCTTCCCTCCTCCTCTGCTCCTTTGATCTGGAAGAAAACAGTAGCAACCAATACCTTTGCTGAGCAGCCCAATCACTTACCACTGACGTGTTCTTCATTCAGATCAGGCTAAACTGGTCAAACTGCGTACTACGGTTCAGTCTCACTTTGAATCTGGAAAACCTTTAACAATGAAAGCTAAGTTTAGGTGCTTTCAGAGCTAAATAGCAGCTGAGGCTTTTTTGCCCTAATTGTAGTCTTAGATGTAGGTAAGGCTTAGGTTGGGGGCAGAAGCTGGGCAGGTTTGGGGTTTTAGGGTTGTTCTTTTGGGGGTGTGTGTGTGTTTTTTTCGGAACAGCTGTTGAACATTAGCCCCTGAACAGCCTGTGCAGATACAAATGTGGAGCAAGTCATTGTATCTGCCCCATTACCACTTTCTATAGTTTATTTCTGTAGATGAGAAATAGTAATAACCTTTCCTGGGTGTTAGGTGGAAGCCTCCTGTAAAGATATAAGAAAAACACCAAGGAGATAAAATAACAGGATTGTGCTGTTAGTCTTCAGCTACCTTCCTGTCAGTCTGTCTCAGACTGCATCTTCACTGCAGGGAAGTTCTCCTGGTCACCAGCGTCTCTGCAGCAGAGTTTCTTTCTGAAGGAAACCAGGCAGGCCAGAAGATAACGCATACCAGCTGTCATTCTAACATAACTCAGGTGGCAATCAGGCTGCTTAGCCAGTTACCAAGACTTACAGGTGCAGCTGATCAAAGTATTTTTTCCTCTCCTTTTGTGGAACACCTCAGCATTTTTATTTACTTTTTTTTTTTTTTCCAGGAGCCTGTGGGTCAAATCCTGATGTTGAAATCCTACCAAGTATGTTCCTGTTCTGCTTTGGAGGATGGGCCCACATACCAGTACGTGTATAACTTGGTTTGGGGTATTCAGTTGGTCAGCTAACACTGCTAGAGAAAACTGACTTCTGATAAGACAGAAATCCTCCACATGCTTTTCCCAAATGGTGTTTTTTTTCTGAATAAAAACCAGCTTTTCCTCAGACTTCTTAGTAGGCATGGCCTCAAATTTTAACGGTTTCTTTTCAGTTGTACTTATGAAGCCACCAGTTCTGTGAACTTGTTTTCTAGGCTCATATATCTTTTACCGACTGTCACAGCTCTCTGGAGACCAGCTAGACTAGAAGCAGAAGAGAGCTACTCTGGAAAAAGAAAAAAAAAAGGTACCCCAAAGAAGTATCTATAAACAGAAATTACTATCGTGTTAACATGAGATGAGAATGCCTGTATTACCGCTGACATAGTACTAGCACTTTACAGAAAGAACCTTTTCTGCTGTAAGTCCCTTTTTTTTTTATTAGGTGTTTCTACTGTACCTGAGAGGTAATCCACAAATATTTTATGCAGTTATTTAATGCACTTAGGTCAGCAAGCAGTGCCTGAGGGGCTGAAGAGGAAAGTAATGCAGAACTCACCATTAATTTGCTTGAATGCTCCTTCCACGCAACCATCCTCATCAGCCAAATACTACTTTTTAAGTCACGCATTTTAAAAGCAAGTAGCACAAGGATTTATGAGCCCTCCTTCCCATACTGAAAAGCTGGGAAAGTGAAGCAACCAGCTTTTATCACTGGCAAAAAAACCCCCCAGAATCAAACAGTTCAGCTCTAAGGAGAAGCACAACTGTTGCACATTTGCCATAATTAGTAATTACAATGAAATCCTGGTCCCAATTCAATCAATGACAAAATCCTCAAGGATCTGCTCTTAGGTGGGGTTTTGCTCATAGAGGCTAATGATTCTAGCTCTCATGAACCAAAGCATGTTCCAAGGCTTGAGCCACTTTACTGCCCCCGAGTGCTCTTTTCACCCCTTTGCCAGAAGTCAGTTTTCTCATAACAGAGTCAGCAGAATTAATCATATGCCTTCACCTGAGCCACTGCATTTTGCAGTCCAGTTGTTAACACACAGTCAGGCAAACTCAGCTAGTTGTTCCTGATCCAGATTAAGTGGTTGCTGACCCACTCCTGATGCCTTGGCACCCCCTCCTCCTGCTTCTGTTCTGTCAATTTCACTTTCTGCTTTACCGTTTTCCAGTTCAGATTTGCAATCTTATTGGTTTAGGGCCTTTTTTTTTTTTCTATTTTAACAAACAGAAAACATAGGGTGATACACTGAGCCTTTTCTGGGGTCTGTGCTGTGTAGATAGCAGCCTGTACCAGAGGAAGGCAGGTAAACTGGCAGAAGTTGTGTGTCACCTCACAGTTCTCCCTTCTCAAACCAATTCCAGCTAATCTAGCCACTTTGTTGTTGACAGAGTTTCAGACACATAGTGTCAGGTTTTATTTCAAAGCTTTTTGAAATGAATGGAAGATACCAGCCTTGAGGAGTTTTAGGCAGTAGATAGCAAATGCAAATTCTGCCAGTCTTCACTATGATAGAGAGACTTAGTCATTTAACGTAACCTAGATTTCTAGGTTACCTGTTGTCAAAAGAGAGAGTTAAGTGCTACCAGTTGGCAATTGTTCTCCATCCTGTGGAAGGCAGGATGAATTTCTCTGGAGAAGCCTTGTTCTCTCCATGGACTACAGAGGGAACTGGAAGACTGGTTCAGCCAAAACCATCACATTTGTAGGTAGCTAAACCTAGCTTAAAGGCAAACTCCAACTCTTAAAAATCAATTGTCATTCCATCATTCATTTAACTAAAAGGAATGCCACTTAACTAACAGGAGTGCTGTGTCCTAGGCCATCACACATAATCTGACACAGCCTGGTAACATAGCAGGGTTTGACATTCAGTGGCAGTACAGTAGGAGCAAATGTAAGCAATTGCCACCCACCTTGTCTATCATTTCTCCTTTTCTGCACCACACTAGCAAAAGCATTTGTGTAGCACACAGTGAACAAGATTGGACACCAGATGCTGCTAAAATTAACCCAGAAAAACAAAAGCCCAAAGTCACTCGTCATTCAGATGTGTTCCCAAAGACCCCACAAACTGCACATCTAAAGCAGAAAACAAGGGCTGCCTATGACTGAATGGCCATTAAAGCCATGCTGGGTAACACTTTGCCTGCAGTCCTCTAGGCTGCTGTACACTATTAAGTATTTCACTCTGTTCTCTTTCTCCATGCAGACCCCGATCTCTTAAAAAAAGACTAACGCACCCCATACCTTACTAGACTGTTGTGACCCTAAATATATTACGTATCATGAGCTGTTAATGTGTATGTTATTGCATAAGCTCTGTAAGTATGTACACAAGAAGAGAAACAGTATCAGAAGCCCACCTGCAGGTCTCTCTTCCCATACCAAATCTGTCCCTTTCAAGTGCTCAGCACACAATGGAAGTTACACAAAGGTCTATTTGCTCACCTGCAGTTTATCAGAATTAACAGTTACTGTGTTTGCTAATAATGCTTTGGAAGGCTTCTGTCATAGATCAGACTCCTACAAGGAACATACTAGACCCACCACAACCAGGAGGCCAACGCTACAGAAACTCCATCTGCCAAATACAGTAGATTTTCAGAACTGATGAATCCTACTAAATAGTGGAACAACTAGTTTCCTCAGACAAGAAGAGCAGGAAGTGTTGCAGATATCCTAGTACAGTGACTTGAGTAATTATACTTTCAGATAAAATATTGATTTCTAGCTGGGCCCTGGCGGTCAGTCCTATTGAGGTTTAGGGTTTCTCAGGCCAGAAAAAGAGGATGCCTTTCCCCCTCCACCTCTCAAGATGCAATTAGGTAACTTGCAGGTTTCTTGATCAGAGTAAATCTGTCAGCATTTCTTGCTGAAGGACCCTCTGCTCACTGCAGCCATACTTCCTGCATTGCTGTACTAGCAGGCTGTTTCCACCTCTGACAGAGATCAAGTAGCATAGCCCCACCCATGAATTCCCAGATTATAAATGAGATTATAGTATAAAAAGAAAAAAACTACACCTGAAGTGTTTCACTCAGCTATAGCAGCCTCCTCTCAGATCTTGATGCTTAACGAGCCAAGGCACAGCTTCTGACATAAAGGCCCCCGCCAGTGCCACTGCCACTTGCTGCCCCAGAAGTTATGCACTGATCTGTACCTTGCCACCTCGTTTGCACAGCCACAGACCTCACCCTCTACTGTAACCTGTTACGCCACCTTCTGCTTTAGCCGTTCCATAACACTTACATGAGCTATTCTACTCAGTCTTGCTCTACTGATGAGAGCAGTTTACTTCTTGCATCAGACTCTTACAAAGACAGCTTCTGGTCCTTCATCCGCCTGTGGGGCAGAAGAAAGATCTGCATCAGCATTTTCCAAACTGGAAGGTCACAGGTCAGATGAGTGACCTTGGAAGTGTAGGAATGTAGAGTAGGATGTTCCACATCCATCATACTGTATCCCTATTTACAGTTTCTGTGAATTCAGTTTACCATATGACTAAAAACACTCCTGAAAGTTGCTTTAGCAACCCTCTCTGCAAATTAAAATGATACTTGTCACTAGCAATGAAACCGAATATAACAGAAGAGGGAAAAAAAAGTCCATTATTTACATACTATAAATACTTTGCCTGTCCTCCTCTCCCTCATTTGTATGAGTATGTAAGTTACTAATTGTTTTGTGTTGGATTATTTGGCATAAATTCTAGAGGTGTCTACACACCTTCCCCCGCTCTGATGAAATGAAACAAGTTGGAGGCCTTAGTGTTCTAAGTAACACTCTTCACACTTTGGTGTAAAGCATATTTAAAGGAAATGTAAATGAGCTAATGAATACTTTATACCTCAGTTAAACTACCACAAGCCAAAATGTGGTTCTGATTCTTTTTCTCTGTAGCTTGGAAGTTAAGGCAGAGGAGAAAAAGCTCTGAGGTTTTTTGTATCATTGGTTTATGTTTTTTATCCTGCTTTACAGTGAAAGTTTAGAAAATAGAAAGTAGAACTTGTTTTTTGCCATAATCTCTGGATGGTGTTTTGAAATGTTTAATTAACATACTACAGAAAACAATGTAAATCAGACTGACGACTTCTGTTTTTCAGTGGCGAAAGTAATGAAAAACAATGTAATGGTAAAGAAAATGAAGGTTGAGATTAAAGAGGCCTATAGTTAATGACAGGCTGAAGTTCAACTGTCATGTAATCGAAAATGTTTGAGAATGGACAATAATTAAAGTCAAGCAAAGGATGAAACCCAGATTATTATAATGAGATATGATATGTTCTTCAGACTATCTAGAGGTTAATGTTACTTGGTTTCATATGGTTACGGGTAAGTAAGTACTGTACTACTATATAGTAAAAATAATGTAACTGGATACAGTCTGCTTCACAGTGACCCAAGGTTAATGGTAGTTGCTCTTAGTATATTTAAAAGGTTTAAAAGAGATGTAACAACCTCAGCATTACAAATCTAGTGCAATAGCACTCGAAAATGGCACCGAACAGGCTAGCATAATACTGGTGTTCTTGGTTCCATGAAAGCAGCTTCCAGTGTAATGTATGTTGGCTTTTATCTGTATAATTATACTGAATATGTCCATGAATTCTTCCATTCCTGAATGGCACCACCTTTTGAGTAATAGATCATTGGTATGCATCACTCTGATAAGGTATTACACTAATATATCATTAAAGCAACAGATGTATTAGTGTAATACATTACTAGGATAAAGCACTCTGATGATGATGTATTCCTGAAAAGATGGCACCATACAGAGAAGATGAGGCCCAGGAGAAGACTTTTGCTCAGTTTAATAGAACAAAAGGTATGCCTTCCTGGCACAAAAATGTGAGGCTCCCTATAAAGATATGGCACCACTATTAATTGTATTCCCATTTGTATTGGTAATTTGAGGATCATATGGCTTGGAAAAATTTACTGTGGTTAAGGAAAAGATAAAATTTAAAAATATAACCTATCAGACTATTTCACAGTCTTTTACCAGAATGTCTGATCTCCTCAGCCCTTCAAATGCCTCATCAAAAACCTCATTGTGTTGAAAGCCTCAAGATGCCTATCCTGTTCTGGAGCAATGAGGATATGGGAACAGTTCAGAGAGGGTGGTGATGATACGGCCTTGCAGTGTTCGTTCGAGGAATGGGGCTCAGCTAGACAAACAGGTAGAGGCCAGGGAAATCCACTAATGTTGGCCTCAGATGCTCTCACTGACTCACTGCTCCTGAGTGCAGGGATTATGCCACAGCCCCCGTGCCAGCCAGGACAGGAGTTGTACTTAAAGTGTTAGAGAGCCACATGCAGCTCAAGAGGCACAGACTGGCCAGTTCTGTGCCAGCCCCTGTGTGCCAGCCTGCCTCAGGCCAATGAATTGCATTCAAGCTTACGTAAAACCAAGGTGCTCTTTGGGGTGAGTCAAATAAAAGAATACATACTCTGAAAAAGGGTTCAGGAAGCCAAATAGTAGCAGCCCAGTCAGTAGCTGGACTCTCAATTCCAGAAGTCCCAGGTTATCTCATTTATTGGGATGTTTATCTGGGTAGGCAGTTCAGGGATATACTCCTTGGCCCATGTTATTTCAAAAGAATTTCACATATTTAATTACAAAGGGTGCATGCTGATATATGAAACAAAGGTGAGGGCTGTGAACAATTAGTCCTCTGAAGCAGTCATCCTTCATGTTTTACCCATTTTGTGTCCATAAAATTCCTCACAAAAATAACAATCTGAAAAATAATTAAACACAAAGGTCCAGATTACAATACCTTAAGTTATGAAGAGTTGTGCTGTATTCCTTAGCCCTCACAAGGCAAGGGAGTGCTCAATTTCAGTGGTGATCACAGTTGGGTTCTAAATGAAATGGATTTGAGATGTAGTAGTGAGCATATTGGCCATTTTCAAAATAACACTAAACTGAAATATTAAGAACAGGATAGCTATGGAGAAAGAAAAGGGAAGAGAAAAATAACCACAGAGAATGAAAATAAAAGCAACGGAAAGAAAGGAAACAAATGAGCTAAGAGAAGAATTGGAGTGGCTAGGATAGAAAGAAAAAGAGGCAGAATTGCCCCCTCAATTTACAATGTTGACTTCAGTATCCAAAACTTTTACTGTCTCAGTTATAAGTGTACACACACAAGCTTTTCAATGTATAATAGAAGCAAATGGGCCCACTGGACCTGATTTTACCATCTTCTCTTGGTGGGGACACTAACATTTATACAAAGAAGGTACAACGTTTTACCAGATTAACATTATGAAGTTTTGCAGGGCCAAAAAGACTACACAAGGGGTGAGACAGATGGGAATCAGGATCATGGAAGTTTTGGAAAGCTTTATTCTAGCAGTGTGGTATTGTTTCTCTTAAAAAGTTTTAATTTCAAAATTATAAAGTGATAAGTGGTATTAAGACAAAAAAATAGCCTAACTGGATCTCTCTTTCTCTTTTAATAGGACTGATACATGCTGGGACTATTTGTTAGTATTGTCACAATCAGGCCTACATGGGGCAATCAATCATTGTCACAATCAGGCCTACAGTCAGGGGAAATTGGGTGCTGTAAAATAATGTGGCATGTCTTCGTAAAATTTAGCTTTAGAGTCAAATTAATATCTAATTCTTCTCTTTGCCAAATGCTCTCCAGCAATCTTCTGTTATTTTACCAGAAATATTTTCATAATTGTTAGATAGCAAAAGATACAGGGTTGTTTTTTTTCTTTTTTTTTTTTTTTTTTAAAATCAAATTCCTTTATTTCTCACATACAAAATACAGCACCAAATTCTCACTTAACAAACCTGTGTTGATTTATTGTAGCTGAAGATCTGTTTCACAATGTGGCGTGTGATTGGTATCAGAGAAAGGGAAACAGATGCATTCATTATTTCAGTACGGCAGCACCTAGGAATCACAAAGAAGGATAAGCACAGTTATCCTTATTAGGCCCTGGAGAAACAAAAAATACAAAACTACTTCCTGACACATAAGCCTCACCATCTAGGATTTTGTTTTGGTTTGTGACCCACTTTCACAAATGACGACAACCCAGTGCCTTGCAAGTCTGAGCTGAACAGATGCACCATGGTGGGAGATCATATGTGATATCTGGAGCCTTCCCTCTGCTTTTCTAAACAGATGAGCTTCTGCCTAAAAACTTAAGTCCCAAAGTCAGCTATGCATTGTACAATTACTCAGCTCTACAAAAGAACTACTACTACAGTGTGATCATTGGTATTATAATCTGGTCAGTCTCCAAGCAGATTTGCTCTTACTTTGCAAAAAAAAAATCTAGAAATAGGTAACTTCCAAGATGATATATTTTCTGTAGTGGTTATCAACTTGTGGTCTGCAGAACTCAGAGAGAACTAAGGGATCTGCAAAAGAAAATTCAAAGAAGCAAACTTATTCTAAGTAGGTTAAATTTGCCATACACCTACACTGGAAAGCAAAAAGGATTAAAAAGCACTGATTTATGTGAGATACAGCTTTACATTCTTATACCCATCCTAAGAATTTCCCTTAGCAGTTACTTCCATGTATCGCTTGTCTTCTCTCCAATACCCTATACTTTTGTTTCAGTTGGAAACTGAGACTGTGCTTTAAAGTCTTTTTTAACACAGAAACAAATTATACAGTAAGTCTCTGTACAACCTGTCAAAACTCTTTCTCTTGAATTCTAGGATGGCTGAGAGTGCCTCCAATAAAAGACCATTCAAACAGAAGAAACACCCTCTGGGGTAAGACCAATGATCCATCCAGCCTGACATTGTGTCTCTGACAGCAGGAAAAAGAATGGGGAGGAGGGGGAGTTCTGGCAACTGTTTCGTTGTTTTGGTTTTTTTTTTAATCCCTGGAGCTCTACAGGGAGCAGCAGACCCACCTGGGTGCTTTCCTCTGTTTCCCTCCACTTTCCTATACACATATTTATTGATACTCTGACTCTCATACCCCTTCCCTTTTTTAGCTGTTGTGCCATGAGTTGGTTTTGCATCCTCAAACAGTTTTGGGTTTTTTCTCCTTTATTCACTTTTCCCTTAGATCTTTCCCCCTGGGAAGTTTTGAGGAGGTTTGACTAATGCCTGGCCTATAATGGAGACACCAGCGGGGATAACAAGAGGAAAAGCTATTTAGGGAGAGCATGTGAATTTGGTAACTATTGGCAATGCTTCCGCTTGTACTTCTCCAGCACCCACTGTTGTTGTAGCAATTTTAGAGGTTACCTTCCCGCCTAGTCATTCTAGTATCATTTTACACACATCCCGTCCACGAAGTTACCTAATTCCTTTCTGAGCTTTCTGATGGTAGTAAGATTTAGATAATCCATCACATCTGTGATTTTATGAACCTTTTCCACATCTCCCCTCACCCTTCTCTCCAAACTGAAGAATATCAGCTTTTTTAGTCCCTCCTCACAAGGCTGTTGCTCCATCATCACAAGCTTTTTGACTGACCTTCTCTGTATCTTCTTTAATTCCACTGCACCCTTCTTGAGATATGGAAACAAGAACTGCACACACTACTGAATACGTGGGTGCATCACAGTTTTGTATGGTGACCAAATGTAATCTCTGTTTTGTACTCCGTACTTTGGGTTTTTTTGGCTTGGTTTGTTTTGTTGGGTTATTTTTTTCTGCCACAGCACCTTGAGCTTAAGATTTCAGAGAAGTGACAGCAATGACTCCAAGATCTCTTTCCTGAGTTCCGGAGTTCAGCACCTCAGTTCTGAATTCAACATCACTTAGGCAGGGATTAGATTATTTTTCATTAGATCACATTTATCTACACTAAAACCTATGACGCAAAATATGTTAATATAACCTGCAAACCTGAAGATTTGACTGTTCATTCCCTCTCCATATCTTTGATGAAGATACTGAATGCAACTGGTCCCAGGACCAGTTCCTGGGGGACCTTATTGCTGACTCTTCTCCATCCTGAGAAAGCCGATTAATCCTTACTCTTTCCTTCCCATCCTTTGTCCAGTGTTCAGTCCATACAAGGACCTCTTCTCCAGCCTTAATGCAATTTACTTTCTTTAATAACCTTACACAGCTGGACTAGATGATGCAGGTCCCTTTCCAACTGGAACTATCCCATTCCATTCCTTTCTCTGGAACCTTGGCAAAGGCATTTTGAAAATCCAAATATATTATGTCCATGTTCTTATTGTCACCATCAAAGAACTTCAGTTTAGTGAGGCAGGATTTCCCATTACAGAAGCCACCCTGACTCCTTCTCAACAGGCAAACTTTATCCATGTGCTCACTGATCTTATTCCTTATTATTATTAGAGATGGTACTCTACCATTATGCTAGGAATGACAGTAAGGCTCACTGGTTTGTAGTTTTCAAGATCCCATCCAGAGCCCTTTAGGAAGATGGAAGTTGGCAATTTTGTAGCTGTCCATGCACCCACCCTCCAGCACTGTGGCTCTTTGTTATGATATTACACATTATGACCAGCAGTTCTGCAATTTCATATTTGAGTTCCTTCAGGACTTTTGGGTGGATATTATCCAGTCCTGGTGACTTACTGACATCTGACTTGTCTATTTGAACCAATACATCCTGTGTATTTACTTAAAATTGATCTATTTTTTTTTCTGACTTATGTGCCACAAAGAATGCATCAGAATTGGGAATCAGACAGCTTCTGCTGTAAAAAACAACTCAAGAGCTCATTAAGCTTCCTTCACCTGCTGCAGCCCCATCTATACCTTGACCATTGTGTGCTCCCACTAATCCTCAGCTGGCTTCCTGCTTTTGGTGTATTTACAGAATTCTCTACTATCAGCTTCTGCAGTCTTTGCAAGGGTCTCTTCAAATTCTTTTTAGCTGTCTTAATTTCTTGTTTGAAATTGACCCGTCATTTTTATGGGCTTTCCTGTTCTCATTTGACAACCTGTCCATTTCCTAAAAGCCTTCTTTTTTCTTTCAATGGACTACATCATGTTCACATTGAGCCATGCAGCAGCTCATTTTTGGACTGCTCTGTTTTCTTTTTGAATTGTGGCACGATTTTTACCTAGGCTTCTAACACAGTAACTTTTAACAGCCTTTAGGGTGTTTTTAGGTTTCTTGCTTTTCAGACTGCTCCTTATAAGTTTTTTTTTTCTTGAGAATGCTCCTCATTTTTATGTAGTTCCCTGTCCTTAAACTGAAAATCTGCGTACTGAATTTATTTTGCTTACTCTCTCCCACTATAATTTTAAGTTTCATTATACTGGGCTGCAGCTAACTTACTATTATTTCTTGAATGAAGTGTTGTGTACATTCAAGACCAAATCCAGAATGGCACCTTTCATTGGTTTCTGCAATATTATTTTATATTCAGCTTTTTATAACTTGATCAAATGTTAAGTGATTGAGCTGAAATTTTCCATGTCAGATGACTGCCTCGTTCAGCTCTTTCTGAGAATGAGACTTGCAAAAAATATATTACAAAATAGGTTTGAGACTTTTGTTTTGAAATATTCTATATCCCCAGGCTGTGGAACAGAAAACTGTTATTTGCAAGGGAGAACTGTTGGAACTTAAACTAAACCCTCAGAAAATTCCAACCTCATTGCATGCTTGAACTTAGAGGGCTAACCAGAAAATTCATATTGTGGAATATATGATCACAGTGCAGCCCCAAGACCCAAGGCAGATCAAAAGGACATTCTTTATCATGGCCACTCTCAGCCTGCTGGACACTAGGAGTGAAAGCAGGGTCCTGGTCACATCAGTGACTTCTAGAAATCCATGCAGTAGAGGAGAGAAATCTGTCTAATTAAAACACAGAACAAAAACTACATCCAAAGAAAGATGGCAAATAAACTGGGAGAAATAAGCCCGGATATGAAAAGCAAGTGAGTGAATGTCAGGGGCAGACTCATAAAGGAGACCCAGAAGACAAACTAGGTCTGGCTTGATAAAGAGATTGGGATGAGGATGAGAAGCCGCAGGAGTTAAGCTTAAGCAAAAAGAAAAGGAAAGCAGGCCATGAATGGAAAAGTGACAAGACTGGGACAGGGACAACTTACAGAGGGTGAGACGAGCAGGGGTTGAAATGTGTTAAAGATAGGCAAGAGTACCTGTGTGCACTTTGGTATGCTGCTGACCACTGCCCAGAGTTGAACTTGAGTTTCCACTGAAATATCGGTGTTCCTTTGCTGCATCCCACTGCAAGAAATAACAGTTGTATAATTGAAGATTATCATAAGGCATATATTCCCAAGGGACTGAGATAAGGTTGTGTTGCAGCATTGGTACTGGCACTTCCTAAATCCTGAAGGTTTAATTCCAGAATCTAATTGAACATGCTTTTAATATAGCTTTCTGTGTGTTGCAGAAGGGGATGCTGAAGAAGGGTAAGGCTGTACTGCTCTACCTACTTAAATGAGCCAGATCAAATTGGTGATAAAGGACCAGCTCTGGTAGGGTTGCTGTTGAGCAATCTGCCATTTGAAGAACTGGGCTGCACCTACTCTGAAAGGGTCACTCCCAGTTTGGAAGGGAAGTAAAAATTATAAGGAACAATAAGGCTTCTTGCCAAAGTTGCAGCATAACTAATGGACTTCAAGGAGGAGAGAGGAAAACCCTGTAATTACACCAGTGCTTGCAATCTTATTTGTCTTTTTTTCCCCCTACCTGTCTTGAGCCAACTGTTTTCTGCATGCTCACCTTCATTTACTTATCTTTAATTATTAATTTATTTTAAAAATAAAACTGCATTCTAAATATAAATTGCCACCTTTTTTTTCTTCCTTTGGCACGATAAATGCCTATCTGTGTGAATATGACATCTTTACAGAGATCTTAAGCAATCTGTTGAAGGGTTTTCTTTTCTCTTTTTTGCTTTTGTATCAGAAATGAAGTGAATTAAAGTAAGAAACCTCCAGAGGTTAGTTACATAATTTTGAGGATTCATATACATGCACATACTACGCTTTGTAAGTTCTGCTATAAATACACTGCAAAGTTCATTCTAAAGTATGTAATGTTTCAGTGATTTATATTTTACTAGTATGTATAAATTTAAGACAATGCACGTTAAAATGAGATGCCTTCTTGGTGAAGACTTGAGAGTAATAAAATAGCAGCAATGGTTCCTTGACCTTTTTTCTTATTTAAAGATTAAATAGGAACTATATTGCTCTTTTGGAAGCCTCTCTACATCTTTCCCAGTGGCACAAGAGGTCAGTACAATCACCAGGACCCTGACATCCCTTCCTCTGTAATGAAAAATCCTTAATAACATGTATAGTTAATAAAATCTAATTGCATAATTCAACTGTAATTTCAGTCATGGTACTTGTCAGTGTGTCAAACACATCTTTCATAATATATGCTTCTATGATATAAGCTCCCCCAACTCTATTCAGATTCCTCATGAATAAGAGTATACACTTTTAAATATTCAGTAATTGTAGGTTCTTGTCTAAATCCAGCCAAATTTGGCACACTGTAATAAAGTGAAAGGTCATTTCTCAGTTGCTGCTTCTCTGAAGGTGACATTTCTTTGGTCGAGCTTCCTGACACTGTGTAATTCCTTCTTCTGTTTATTTTACCACTCTGGTACCTCATTAGCCATTGCAGAAATGGGATTTCTTTGACTGTGGTTTGCACAGAGGACAGAACATATCGATATGCACTAAAAGAGTGTTAAAATGCAGACTATGTAAAAGCCAGTGTTTAGGGACAACCTGTAAATGTAACTTAATGAACCAACAGACCATAGCAGCTTCAAAGCACTGAAAATATCAGAACAGAATCAATACTGTGACACAGGATTGTCAGTAGGCTACTTCCATTTTTCTGCAAGGAACATAGTTGATTTCATTACTCCTAAACTCTTCATACTAGAGAGATACTAAATCTCACCTCAACCATACCTAAGACATACATTTTCTCACTCCCCTGACAACTTCTTCTAGTCTACAAAGGTAAAGTGGGGCCAGAGGCAAATTCTACCTGCCAGCTCTGGTGTAAACTGCCTCAGTCTCCTGCGGATGCAGAAGAAGGAAAAATAGGTAATTAGATTTTTATGATTAGGGACAACTTTGGGGTCCCAGCCCAAAAACCCCATGGCATGAGTGTTGTTCTCCTCCTGCCCCCCAAGCTGAACCCCTGGTGCTCTCTTTTGCCAGCTCGAGTTGAAAAACAGAAGGTGACTGTCTTCCACCATAAAGTCCTTACCCCAACATCCAACCTTCTACCTGGTTTTCTCTGACACAAGTTCAGATGGAGCAAGCCTTAACATACCAGCAACATTTCACCTAAATCCACAGTATAGACTGGACTTTTCCTGTTCTTCTTCACTTGTCACTTTTTTCCTTACAACATCCCTTTTTAGTTGTTTGGTTTTTTTTTTTTTAGTTATTATGTCTCCCTTTAGCTTTGTTTTTTCTAACTGGATCATGCCAAAATTTCTTTGCCTCTCTTCATAGGCCTCATTTTTCAACTTTTTGGTATTTTTGTTGCTGTCTACTGAACTCTTTCCAACATACTGAGGTAATTTTCAAACCTGGTGCCCACAACTGAACTAAACCTTGCAAATGAGGCTTGCACAGGACTGTCAAATAGAATAATTACCTTGCTTGTCTCTGTACATAATTCATTATCAAAACTTGTACAATACTAGGCTTTTAACAACGTCTTCTTTTTAGTTCATGGTTAGATTGTGGCATGCATGCTGCATACAAGACCTATAGGTTTGCCTTTGCTTAAGTAAAATTTTAAAAGCTGAAGAGGTAGCAGTAATACTTCCCTGTGAAAAGTAATTAATCTCAAGGTGTTGGAAATTTGGGCCAGGATTAGACGTCACTGTCTGCTTAAGCAACATCAAGAAACAAAGCTGCTCAAGGAATATGCAGTTAAGGCAGTAAGCAATAGCCAGGTCAACACTGTGAAGCTGGAGATGCCTAAACCCTGGGGAGGAGAGGAGCAAGCCGGCCTGGCGGGACAGAACCACAGCCGCAGTGGCAGACAGCAAGAGCTGCAGCTGAGAGCTTGGCCCTCTCAGAGGTGGTCTGAAAGGCCACGATGCTGCAGGGGATAGTTGATAGGATCCCTGTACAAGCAGATGTGAAGTGAATTAATTCAAAAGTCGGGCTCTGCAGTTCCAACCCTGCCTAATGTTTGACTTCTGTTAGATGCTAGGGGGGCTGGGTGCAGCTGGCATGGGGCTGGCCAGTGCCCAATGGCCATCTCATAGCCTCCTGCAGGAAAAGGCATACTTTTTACACTAGGGGGTGTCTATTTATAAAAAATACTCTTTTTGGATTTAGCATAAATTTTCCTTTCATTTTATCCTGCGTTTTTTGTCTCCATTTCTTTCCAAGACATGTCAAGCAGTAACAAAACAATTATATCTTTAGCTCTTGCCCTCAATGATTTTCTTTTCTTCTCTTTCTACTCTCATGTATTACCCCCTGTTAAGCCTCCCACATGTCTAACACTTCATCTCTACGTTAATTTCACCTCCTAACAATATGCAAAGTCACATATAGAGTCTTCAGGGAAAAACATTGAAAAGGGAAGGAAAGCACAGTGAATGGAGCAGAAGAGAAATCACTATAATTTCCTGAAAACTTTCTGTAAAATTAAAACTTTCTTTTATATTTCAAAATTGGGCAGGAGGGACAATTGAAGAAAAAAGTGGTACATTCCTTTACTTGCACTTGTTTTTATTCAGAAAAGCAGCCTTTTCATACTTCTCCAGTGGAGGAAAAAGTGAAAAAAACAACCAAGCAAAACACAGAGCAATGAGGATAAAAAAAAAAATCTCATGCTTTCATATGACAGAAACGCAAAACACAAATTTTAAAACTAGAAGCTAACAACATGTTCTTTTTTTCAACTTTCAAGTCACGTTAAACAGAAAATAAAAAGTTTTCCTCATGTACACCTTTTTCCTTCCAAAAAGGGCAAGGCAAAAAAAAACCCCAAACAAACAACAGACAGACAAGAGGTCTGTTTAATTTGCAGCTGGCAAATTAAAAAAAAAAAAAAGTTTCCAAAATTCAGTATTTCTTAAGAGAGATTCATTTAGACTTTCTGGGAGGGATGGAAATAGAAAATGTAAAAAAAAGCCCACATTTTGGTGGTAAAATAGAACCACTGCCTGCGGTCTTTTGTTATTTCACAGAATAGCTTCCTGTGAAATGGAATTACTGAAGAATGACCAGAGATTTATCTTATATCAGCCTGATTCCTACACTGATGGTCAAAGCTGAATACTACTGTGTATCATTGCCTTTAAAAGCAAAATTGGACCTATAAAAATACATTGCAATTAGCAGGCTCAGTTCTGCCTATCTTGACTTCATGACATGTCTATCATTGCAGACTCGAGTAGAAAGCTCAAATGAGGCATGCTACCTTAGAGACTCTCCTGTTTCTTTTTGTGGTTTGTAATAAGTAAAGGTTAATTGTTATCCTTTGTATTTCCCAAGAGAGACCAAAGAAATGTAGAGAAGTTCAGGTGTCTGTAAACACAGAAGTGTTTGGAAACCTGTGGCAAAGGTGGTTATTTTGCTAGCCTTACCCTTTGTGTCCTATGGTTCTCAGTACTGTCCTTCTGACAACATCCCCTGAAGTATTCATAAAATTATTTCACAGGACGATGGAGTGTCACAAAGGCTAATTGTCTTGTGCTGCTGCAATGATCCAATGGCTGTATACATACAGACAGCATTGTTTCCAGCCAAATGTATACATGCATCTGCAAGTGGAAACTGGGATTTGAAGTCATAACCTTTAGCTCCCAAAATTCAGGTCTTTATCCAGAGAGTTAAAAGTGCAGCTGTAGTCACATAAAAATACTGCTATTCATGAGCATGTTTACCCTGTTGAGGTAAAGAGTAGCAGTGCATTTTCACTTTGGCCAGAGTGACATATTTCCCAGGGAAATCTACTTCTGGAAAAATGCCGTGGTTCCTTTATGGGTTTTTTTGAGTATCTGTGCCTGGCTACTACTGAACAGCAGCTACTGGAGTTAGCCTGAACTGCCTCAGAATTTTCTGTCTGCGCCTCAGTTCTTGGTCTTCTCCTTATGCACCTTACTCTTTTTTTCTCCCCTGTTTTGTCTAGCTTGTCTACTAGCCACAAATACAGTTTACAAGTATATTAAAATCATTTAAATTTAAGTATGAGGTGCACTACTCCCAGTACCATTACTGACATTTAGTTAATAAAAAGAACAATTTATAATTGTTGCAATATATCAGGCGCTAGTAGCAATTCATTTCTGAGCTTTCTATCTAGTCTAATACTCCGGTCTAAGGAGATCCTTTATGATTTATATACGTATTTAGAAGAATTTTCAATGCTTATACATTTTAATTATATAATTATACAGTTAGGGATGTGGAGGATGTATTTGCAAAAACTTTCTGAAGGATCATATTAACATACTCCCTGTTGAGGCAAGAGAGCCTCACCTGCCACAGAAGCAACACTGCTTACCTTCAGTAACTTTTTCAGAAACCAGGAGAGCTATTTCTACAGGGCAAAAAATACTTACAAAGTGTTTCAAGTGTCCTTTAAAGAACTATTCAAAGCATTTACTCTGGTTTTAGCACACCTATTTTATGGTTTTGGGGAAAACAGGAATACCATAAGAACACCTTACAGGACTAAATGGCTGCTGTCCAAGGATCCAGATTGCCATCCCAGGAGCAAACAAAAGGCACCCTGCTTATACATTCACTCATTTCAACTCATTTTCACCTCTGTGCACAGCCCAAGACTCACACGTGAAAACAAGATGTCCCAATTTGTTCGCATGGAGGCACAGAGATGCCTGCTTTTAGTGATCTGAATGACATCTGTTGTGGTGACATGACATAAGGTAAAACAAAATCCTACAGGCAGTGCAAGAGAGGTAGTGCCATTTCTTTCACGCTTTCCTCAATATGCTAGTTAGGGTGGGAAAGAAAAGGATTTCATGTGTCTTTCTCATGTGAAATACCACATAGCCAAACCAGAACACAGGTTATGACGCTGTAACGTGACACAGAGATGTCAGAAATGAAACATGAATCCACATCTTACTAACACTGCTGATATAGCTACAGTTGTGCAAGACTACTGCTGAACAAAAGAAAGAAAGAAGAAAATGAGAAAGCTAGGAATCAGCATAAATACAGACCAAATATAAAAAAAAATTGATTGTATACTAATTTTTATATTTTGCAAACACAGAACAACTACAGTACTTTTAAAGCACTCAAGGAGATGAGTCAGATTCCTTCAGATTATTGTTATTCCTATTTTTAATGAAAATGCCACAGTGTGAAGTGTACATATCTTAGTTTTGCTTTCTCATTGTGTAAGCGCAGAATAACAATCATGAAATTAAATTGTGCTCACTTGCTTTTATTGCCTTTCATTTCTAAATAACCCAAAGCATTTTATAAATCAGAAGGGTCAGTAAGACTAGGAACTTACAAACCATTGGTGTGAAGCTGCTCAGGACAGGAAGCACAAATGCCATAGCCAACTGATGCTGAAACTTATGAAGATAGAATTTAATTACCTAAAAAATGCTTGAGGAGGGGTAGGACTCCTACTCTTGCAAATAACCTTATCTGCCCAAAATGACACCTCTAACAGCACAAGCCGCTTAACAGCTAAGTCTGACATATATTTGTTAACTCCTTTTATTTCCCGTTGCACATGTATATGTTGTGATGATTTATCATTCAAATACAGCCCTTTTCAAGCTTAATGAAAAATGAATCACAGCACCGAGATGGTACCAGCTCATAAAATATAACTTCATTTTTTTTTCTTCAAATAAAGGGTAAAAGGCTCTACTTGTACTCAACACCAAACACTGTATTCAATACGGGATCAATTATTATACTGACGTATTTTCTGAATGCAATGCCTAGCCTCATTGCATAGTGATTTTGGCTCTTAACTGTCTGTTGTTCACAAGTAATGGTATTGTATAGCTTTTCTATAAGCACTGGGAAGCGTAGCTAAATACCAGCACAAAGGATGTGACAAACGAAGTTGGAAATGGGGAGAAGGAATGGGGAGAAGAAATTGAAAAAAGAAAAAAAAAAAAAAGAAATCAATTTTAATAATAGCTTGACAATTACAATTAAATAATCCAAAGCTCAAACTGAGCATTTTTGTTATACACTGCATGAATGATGTTTGTACTTTGGAACCTTTAAAATATTTAAGCAGAAAAGAAATGAAATGAACTGCAACCAGTTAAGGTCATCCATTTAGGACAAAATTGATAAAATATTAAAATGAAAGAAATAAATTTTCAAACAGAGATACTAAGGCTTCATAGAGATGTATTATTCAAAGCAGAGGAACATGTGTGACCTCTAGGCTGTTACGTAATGGAGAAAGGATACGACAGTTCAAATGAACAGGAACTATAGGCAGCAGAGAGAGAGAGGGAAGATGGATTAACCATTCCCTAAGCCAGTGCTTTGCTTCCAGGGTACTGAGACTGGACCCCCATATTAAAGCATTACATTCTCAGAGCCAGCTCTTGGACCCCACTATTACATTGAGCTTAAAAAAACTTTGGAAAGATCATGGATTTTAACTGCAGATTGATTTTGTGTCTAGCTGAGTTCATTCTCAGAGACGGGCATTTAAAGCAGGGGTGGTCCTGGGCTGCTGCGTTTCAGTGTGTCGGCTTCTTCTGAATTGTGACTTTGTCCTTACGCATCTTTTGTAGAATGGCCTGCCGTCAGGGCTGGCCAAGGTATAGTGCATCATACTACTCTCTTTCTGTGGTGAGCTTTGCTGGCTGACAGCCAACCTTCTCATTCATCTCTGCCCTATCAAGGCTTGAAGATGCCCAGTTTACACTTTGGACATCTTCAAGGAAACTGGTCTTAAACTCTGGCAATAAATTATCCTTTTTTAACTTAAGGCCAGAGCCAGTATTTGTTATACAGGGTTTATTATAAAATGGGGTTTTGCAAGGATCCCAACTCTCTTGTATCTGAGGTACTTGGGATAAATCTCCCCTAAATGAAGCAGCAGCTGCCTGAAACAAGAAGTGTCTTTAAATCCCAGGGAAATCTGTGTAGAAGTAGAGACTTTGCTCCTTTGAAAAATTAATTTCCACCTAGCAGAAGGCCCTTGCCTCCAAGCTCAGTGTTCTGATGCAACTCCATTGCTCTCCTGTTGGCAAAAGGTATCCAATATTCATACAGCCAGCAATGCTATGCCTAATGTAAGGTTTTGAACTGCATGTCAGGGGCCAGGCGTCAAATAGCTAGGTAACATAATGCCAAAGCTTTTCCTTGGACATAGATTAGCCTCCCTGGAGGATATACAAAAGCATCTAAAATATTAGGAAAACAAGTGTCACTGACAGTCATTCATGATCTTAAGTCCTCTAAATGTTTTTGATCGTCTTCCCGTTTCTACTCAGTTGCAATTATTCCATGTGAAAAATAAATCTTCGTATTTGCAGAGCAAGCATTTATTTCTAACTCTCAAAGCTCCTTCCAAAACTAAGTATAAACATTATTAGCTTGATTTTATAGCTGTCCTAAGTGGAGAGTTAGGGACTGTTTGCAAATGAAGTACTATAAAGGATGCGGGCGTAACGTCTGATAGTAGTTTTTTGTTCCTGCACTGCAGCAGGCTTCTCTAGTGACTCTTGGCAAAATGTGCAGTTACCTCACTGGAAAACAGGGACAATGGAATGGGTCTGACCTTTTGGAAATGGAATTAACACAGTCCTTGTAAGGCCTACGGAGGATGAAGAATTTCAGCAGAGAACTGAAACATGAGTCCTGGGCCAGGCCCTGTACCTTAGGAACGTTTTGGAAAAGAATGGCCATCAATTATATCCTGGAGTTCTCTTTCAGTTTTCAAAGGTATTTTTAAAATAGTTGTTTGGTTGTTGGTTGTTTTTTTTAAAAAAGGGATCAACAGAGGTCAAAACCTCAATAACAAAACCTACCTTTTTTCACTTGTTTAGCATAAATGAAGAGATACCTACTTATAAAAATAACCACAATTTCTTAAAAAATTGCTACCCTTGCCCTTTATGGACATGTAACATTTCAATCTCTAGTGGTATAATTTTCAGGAATACAAAAAAATAGGAAGTGCTTAGGGAAAAAAGTAAACTATCAGTCGTCAGGTTCTTAATCTGACAAAGTAGTCCCTCAAATAATGCAAAAGTTTCAGATCACGTTTTAGTTGTTCAGAAGCTGAAAATGTGACCATGCTCCCTTTCCTTATATTTGTCAAAAGTGATCACAGAATATAAAGAATATAACAGAACTGTTCTGCATATCAAACTAAAAAGAAAGACTGAATTTCTAGTGTGATTGATTAAAAAGCTGTGGCTACAGTTCTAAAAGAATGTTTTTTCCTTTCAGTCAAAGGGAATTTTTTGTTGACATAACTAGGACTGGCCACATTGATTAAATCAAAGGTCCATGCCACCAGGTACCTTTCCTCTAGCAGAAGCCAACAGCAAACGTCTAAGGAAGTAAATAAGAAGAGGCAAACATACAGTGACACAGCTTCAGTATGGTCCTATGGTTTCTAGTGATCTATGATTCAGGGTTACTATCTGTGTATTTGAAAGTCCCTGATAGGTTTTCCTCTCATGAAGTTGTCTGATTATATTTTCAATATATATAAAAAAAGTGAGACTCACAAGAACCTGCAGCAATGAGTACTACAGTTTAACTACGGGTTCTGTGAAAAAAAACTCCCATGATCTTTCTAGACTTCAGCTACACAGTATGTGCTGGTATTCCTCTTCCTGCTAAATCCAACAGAATAAAATCCATTGATATTGGTGTGTGGGAGATTGGTCTCAGAACTACCTAAACCAATAAGTATGTTTTAATTCAAGCCAATATATTTTCTTCAAAAATCTGTTAAAAGGGATTTATATGGCAAGACTGAAGAATTGAGTTACCCTTTTCAAATAAGAGGGAAAAAATAGAACCAGATAACTTGAAAAACTTATACTAACTTTATTGAAATTTTGCAGAAACAATCTGCTGTGCCTTCAGTGCAGACAGAGACATTTTGTAGCCAACATAATTTTAAAAACTGAGATAAGTATGGGTGTTGGGGGAGGGGATAATAGAGCTTTCTATTAATGGAAAGCAGCCTGAACTGTGGTGTCTTCCCTCCCCATAATCATGGCATTAATTACTTCATAGGTCAAATTATGTTTCTGTTTGAAAGAGTTTGGCCGTCTACATGAATCAGGGCATGCATATTTAGATCTACTGTATCCTCTAGCATGGGCTTTTATTCTTGTTTGATGCACACAGGCTACTAATTTAGTTTTTCATTGATGATGGCTCTTTTTTTTCCTCTCCTGCACAATGGCAGTCTGGTTCCAAAATATATAGAACAAGCACACATTAATTGAATCTGAGGGCAAGTATACTTCCTCCTTCGACCGTATGGACAGGATTTTTCTTTATAATAAAAAGGCCAAAAAGTGACTGGAACAATGCCCAAAAGGGAGAATAAAGACAGACATTTAAAGGTGAGCTCACTAGATTTATAATAGCAGGGGACACTATCATCCTTTCCAGCCAGCTATCCAGTTAGCAGTAATGCTTATATCACAAGAAAGGCCCAGGAGATTCTTCTTTAGAAAATAATGGATACAGCTATTAATATACTGGGGAAGCTGCAGCAATCCACTTCAGATATTGATAATAAATTACATTGCTCAGATATGAGATTACATAATCCAGGCAGGCAATCAGAAAAGCTTTTGTGTATCAGTGTTATTTAGAAGAGCTGCTTGGAAAAGTTTTAAGGAAATAGAGTGCTTCTGTCCACAAATAATAGCCAAGAGCTTTGAACAAAAATACTGCTACTCATTTAAGCATATGAAGAGCCTGGATGAGACAGTGCTCCAGGCTCACAGGGAAAGTACTACTTCTTATATTAAGACGATTCCACTGTTTGTGGAGGCAGCTTGTGAAATGATTTTGAACGTATCAGAAGAGGTAGAGAAAACATCAACGTATTGTAACACATAGCAGGGCTTGTTCAATATACGAAAGCCCTTTCACAGTAGGCACTACTATCACCTCTAAGAGGGCCAATAGTGACCCAGCAGCCTACCCACTGAAAACTATACCAAGACAAGCAGCCTTGGTCTCAGAATTTTTTAGAGGATTAGCTTACTCCCATGTGCAGATGTAGGAATTTTGTTTTCCAAAACTTAAAATAAGCACAATGGGGGAACAGGAAATAAGCCTGAAAAACCCAAGATTGCTAACCCTAAACACATTAAAAATACCATGAGCTTGTTTTAAGAACCACTGTGCTTCAGAGCCCTGCGATATTTCAGTCATCTGGCTTGTCTGCTGGTGTTGAGATAAATGGATTCAATGTTTTTACATTTTCCTCAGTTACAAAGGTTAGACATTTGTTTGTTTGTATAATGATAGCAAATATCCTCGGATTACCACAGCTATGGGAGCCGAGAGTTGTAGAAGCCCTTAAAAATCATGACCTTGTCATAAGGTTGTGAGTGTTGCCATGAGTGAACTCCAACAAGCTCCCTCTCTTCTGATTTCTGACCAGGCATATAGTACAAGAATTCCTATTGAAGCCAACAGAAGTTAAAATCCCTTTTACTTGATGTGCTTGGTGCTTTGTAGGATCAGACCATAAGCAAGGCTTACAAATTAATACAGAGTGATTTTTTTTTAAACTGTACCTTTTTAACCGTATAGGAGCCTTTTACAAAAAGCCTGACTCTAAGAGGATAAGCATAATGCAGCAAGTTTGAAAAATTCCCTGACTCCCTGGCACCACAGATTCAAGTCTAGGGGTCACTGAACCCTTCACCTTTCTCAGATAGATAAGATGACTACTGCAATATTTAATACAAGATAAGCCACACAAGCATTTGACTGGATTTGACCTCTCAGACAGCTTACAAACCCAAGAGCTTGTGTAACCTGAACCTCTGGAAGGAAATGGATATTTCTGCATTGCCCTGTAACTACAAGAACTGGGGACTTTGGAAACATCAAATATCATAAAATGTGCTGAAGTTGTTAGCCAGCAATACTACTGAAGACATTTCTTTAAGCTGTATCCTCTAGTACCAAGGAACAAAGCTGCTGTTCACCCAGGTACGACAACCAGGCTGAGCTCCGGTGTCCATACATCTGCAAAGCTCCATTCAGAAGTAGCTGCACATCGGAGGTAAATGGCAGGTACGTAAGAACACCAGACAGCTCTACAGAGTCAGACCAAGGGCCACCTCACCTATTCCCTGTCCCTGGCAGCGGCCAAAGGCAGACGCCTAGAATACAGAGTAGTAACAGAGCTAACTGGTCCTTGCTACAACGTGCATACTGCCAGAGACTACTCTGGCCTCTGAAAATTTATCATTCAGCCTCCCCATGAGCCAAGGGGGTTTCTGCCTGTTTTAACAACCGTGTACTCTCTCCTCTGAGCTTTCATCACCCACCACATCTGTCCCAAGCAGCGCCACAAAGCCTGCCGAGGTATTACAAGAATTGCCACTACTTCTTTGTTTTGACCTGCCGCATGTTGCCCTCCTTTGATACTGGTTCACGTATCCAAACAACGAACAATCAACTGTTACTCGCTCTCCTCATGCCAGTCAGGATTTTACAGACAGTTAATACATCCCCGCTCTGACATACTTTTTCCAGACCAAAAACATCTTAATGGCTGGTGTTTATACCCTTGACCGTCACCGATGGTTCTTGGCTATCTTCTCTAGCAGGAGGTGGCTCCAAACAGCACTCAAGGCCATGGAACGTGGCAGTTAGGAACCGGCCCCGACCGCTCAGATCCGGAACAAACCCGCCTCAGCTGGCCGGGGCTGCTGTGGGGCAGGCATCTCCCCCCCCCAGCAGCCAATCAGGGCAGCTGTGCTGGAGACAGGGGCCAATCCCAGTGCAGGAGGTGGCTACCCCAGCCAATGGGAGGTGCAGGAGACCACCAGGGCTGGGCCTGGCAGGGGGGTGGCAAGATGGCTGCCTCGTGCTGGCAGTTGGGTGGTTGGGGGAAGCTGAGGCGAGAGCCGGGAAGCCAACACAGGCCTTAGGTGGGGAAAAAACCCATCACACTATGAGCAGCCAGCGCTGGCCACCCCAGACCTCCCTGCTGCTTTGGGAAGTCACGAAGTGTGCGCCTCTAAGGTACTGGTAAAGGCAACAAGGGCCATAGTGTGGCATGGAGCTTGCATTCAGACATTATTTTGCATTCCCCACTTGGATTACATCAGCTTCACCCATGACACTTCCTTTTCTAACAATCCTTCATGTGTAATTTTCCTTCTTTTTTTTTTTTTCTCATTTGCTGCTCAGGACTGAGCTGATATTCTCATTATCAATGCACTCTAACCTTAAGATCCTGTTCCTAAGTGACAACAGGCTGCTCAGAAACAATTATTTTGCATGGGAAGTCTAGATGGGTTCTCTGTTGTCCCAGGTACCTCACTCTGTTGGCATGTAACTTGGTGGTCTGGCAAACAGCCATCCTGTTCAGTCAGATAGATATACAAACATAAAGTTATTTCCTTCTTTAGAAGACACAATCAGAGAGGAAATCCAGATAGCCAAGCCATCCATCTCACATGATTTTGCTGTCCAAGCATTGCCCTGGTGGCACTTTGGATAAATGCAAGCTCTGATCCACCAGAGAAGTAGGGCAGGAGAAGACAGAAAGCTGCAGGTAGGCAGCAAGGAAAGCCACAGGCCTGGCCAAGCTCCACTGATGCTCCCGTTTTCCCTTAACCGGTTGGCCAGGAGTCCTTAGATTTTCATACAGCTTCTGTACAAGTGTTTCTATTCGCATGAAGTACATATAGTTTCAAAGTACATTAACCCTGTCTTCCCATGTGACAGGGTTTCTCGTAGTGGCTACTGTCACAAAAGAAAGCTATCGACACCTGAGGAGAGGTACTTACAGCTTGCCTGACAGCTTAGCTCAGCCTACAGTACCTCTGATGTACCGGCAGATGCTGTCATTCATACTACTGTGTCATCCAAATCTGCTCGGAAAAAAGTTGTTATCTGTTGATAAGGACACAAATGTCCCATCTACAGTTGAGGCTCTGGTAGTGCTAAATGTAGACTGGTAATAGTGGAAAATTCCACAAGTGCAGACAATCTAAGACAGCCACAGAAATAATCCACCAAATTTCAATGAACTCATGCAAAGCATACCTATTTCAGAAGCAGTGATTCCTTATGAAAGTATTTCCATTTCTTCTTTTGTACTTCAGGGTGCACTTCAAACACCTATGAAAGTCCAGGACAAAGATTCTTGTCTTAATCCAAATGTCCTCTAAACAGCAATGGAATTTTGAAATTGCCTGTAAATTGTCAGAAACTTGGGGATTTCCCCCTGCCCTTCTGTTGTGGTATCAACAGAAACTACAGATGACAAAAATTCAAGCTGCATAGTTGGAACTAACATTCTTATCATAACCTAGTTTTAAACAACAAAGATATGTGTCTTGTTTAGCATGATTTAGGAAAGCTTCTGGAGAAGCCAGGACTACTTCAAACCACTTTGACTTTGAAGAGAGAAAAAAATCACTACTAAATAAATTTTAGGAAAAAGCACTGGATTAATGAAGAATTTTGCTATGTTCCTAACAATATACCTATTTGATAAAAAGAAAAAAATAATTAGAAAATATTTCATTTCCATGATTATTGCATATGTCTATACAAATAAATGAATTCCTGTTCCAATTCAGCCCTAACACAGCCAGCACTGTTTGTACTAGCAAGTAGCAGGAAAATATATGTAACTGTTTGTGACTGAGGCTATCTAATCAAGGACATATTTTTGGTACTGAAAACAAGTACAGCAATAGAGTTTTATCTCACCCATTTTTTGTCTTTTTAAGAATGGAAGCTATGGTACACTATAGATCACACCTGGTTATGATGAACTGGAATAAGCTGAGGCTATTTAATCAGGGACGTATTTTTGGTACTGAAAACAAGTACAGCAATAGAGTTTTATCTCGCCCATTTTTTGTCTTTTTAAGAATGGAAGCTATGGTACACTGTAGATCACACCTGGTTATGATGAATGGGAATAAACTTCAATTTGGGTGTTTCTTCTTTTTACTAAGTGATTGTCAATAACGTCTGTTTTTCCTCGTTCTGACTGCAGTTGTGTTATTGCAAGTTGATTCAAACATTTTTGTCCAAACCACTTCACACTACACAATTCAACATTTGAAAGATCTGGGATCAAGCTAATTTATTGCTTTTGTTACGTTAAACCTGATGCTAACCAGCACAGCCCCAAATCTGAAAGCACTTAAACCATGCAAATAGTCACAATTACTTCAGGAGGTCTACTGACATACTTAAACATGTGTGGTTTCAGGTTCATGACCCTGGTGAGTCTTCACCAGCTCTTTGCCTATGCATCCTGCAAGTATATATTGGCTGCAAAATGCTCCTGCAGAGTAAGAGATGAAATCCACAGGCTGGACAACTGCTTGCAAGATGGATAAATATAATCAACTTGCCAGAGGTACTTCCTTTGTGTCAGGTTGTTGCACACAAAAAGGCTTGACAACCTATGCCTTCAAAAACAACAATTCAAGGTGGCTAAGATCAGTTTCCTCAATGTGACATAATCAGGTATTAGGTATTATTTTCATGACAGAGGCAACGAGTTGACCTCGATTCAGATGCAAAGGTTATTTATGTGTAAACATTACATATATTACTAAAGTTACGGGAAGCTTTTAAAATTAAAAATTGCATTGCATAGTAATGGTTTCAAATATGTGTGTAATGAACAATAAGGTGCCCGTAAAATCCACCGACCCTGATGCCAGTATCAGTTGACTGCTGCTGCTGTAGTCCAGGCTGACAGAGACAAATATGGTGTAGCTAGCAGCAAGTCACCTGCTCTCTTCTTGTTACCTAAAAGCCAGCACTAACTGGGTATTACTGCTGAATATGTAAATGCTGTGCTTTTTATATAAATACATGCATGAATATATATATATTTCATGTATATAATACACACACACGCATCCTTACATGACACAAAATACTCTAGATGCGGATTCCGTGGCAATCTAGATTGCAGACCCCTCGTTTCTTTCTTTCAAAACGCACAGCTCTAAGTTCATTGCTTTTATTAATTTTACCCAAGCAGAGCTTTCCTTTCACTTTTGCTTGGATGATTTTTTTGAGCTGAGCTTCTAGATAAGCTTTGTTCCAGCCATGGATAAACCAGTAGCAGTTTAATGTCATACCTTTCCATGAGCTGCTACTGTATGGATTATTCACTGCGTTAATCTTGGTGGATGAAGTCCAGTATGGTGACAGAGTTCCTATGACAGCAGAAGACAAACATTACTGAGTTAATTTCTATGCCTCTTTCCCCCTATATTATTTAGTTTGCATGCAACAAATGGTATATATTAAAGAAGAAATGCACTTTTAAACATTCCGTTAGGAGCTCCAGCTAAAACAATGTTTCTTTGGAGAAATGGGATGATAATAATTTTAATATGATGGCAAGATCTGCAGAATTTAGATTTAATTTTACAATGGCTAATAGTAGCTGAATATTTCAATGTAGACATGCTACATTTTAATGTAGACATTAAATAGACATGTTCTCTGTCCTAAGGTCATAAAACAGAGAAGGGAAAGATAACCATGAAGGAGATTTCAAAAGTTCAGAGTGACATTTAGGTGAGCAGCTTTTGTAAATGTTGAATATTTTTGTACCTTTGGAAATTGCTCCTTTTATAAAATAATTGTGATTTTTTTTTTCATGTATTCAGAAGTCTTAATAATAATGTAAATTAATTTTATTTGGGGTTTTCTTATTGAAAAATTAACATATTTAGTCCTGATACATTTAATAATATGGTCTGGGGAGGGAAATGAAGGAGGCAAGGGAAAGGTACGCGCAAACAGGGTGAAGCAGCATGAAAGTTCTCTTGGACGACAGACAGCATTCTAGTGGAAGCAGCTCAAGTGGACAGGAGCACAGGAGGGACAACCTGATGTAACTTGGCCCATGTTTTCACTCTCAATAAGCAGGGTTCAAACATAATGCAAATCAGTGAACAGAAACTTCAAAACATTTACACGTATCCAGACAGAGCAAAAAACTTCACATCGATAATTAATGGTCATTAAAAAAAAAAAACCAAAGCAAAAAATGAAGCAGATTCTCTTGGCCAAGCTGAATTTAAACCGGGGTTGACATTTGACAGTTGAGTCCAAAATTTGTCTCAGGTCTAGTTAAAGCATAATCTGACAGAGAGCCTCTTTTTATTACAACTTTCTGCTGATTCATTTAATTTGGGAAAGAAGCATGATTCTGGCATCGTATCCTAAATTATGAAAATTATGAGACCATTCTTATAATCTAAAAGGGTAATATCAGGCTCACTTACTAATCTCCACAGTTTGCATTTTACAGATGGAATAACTGAGAAGGGTTATGCCATTGACAAGCTTGTAAAGTGTTCTAACTTGTCAATGGCGTAAGTGAGTGGTTCCCAAACTGTGATGCACATACGAGTATATAGACTACTTCTGGGTGGTATACGATGTAAAGTTGCCACTGCCAATGAATGAACCCTCTAAGACAGTGGTCTCCAAAGTGGGGTGCACACAAGACAACCCATTGGGATGCAGGAAGAAATTTCTTTGTGTGCGCCATTAATAAATAATTAAAACATTTTCATTTACTCTATTTCATCTTTGGCTCATCCTTTTTTAATTTCTATTTTGTGTATGTTTTATAACGTACATAATGTATTAGTACAGTAGTACATGTATATAATTTATAAATAAATGATTATACATATACTGGGGGAGCATGCTCAAAATTGTTATGCTGATAGGGGCGCACAATCCAAAAAGTTTGGAGACCACCATTTTAAGGATCAGTCCCTAAATGACCAAAGTGGGACTCCTATAATTTGACAACTCTCCTCTAAAAAATTGGCAAATGTCTCTTGGGACTTCATGCAAAGATCACTGAAATAAATGGAAGCCTTTCCAAAAACTTCAAGTGGGTTTGAATCAGGCCCATAAGAATTACAGCAGCAGAGGTAAGAGTAGGTATCTGGCATTCTGAATCCTACTCATGCAGCCCTGCTGACATTGCACGCTGTAAAGTACTGTACAGATGGAGAGGAAGGGACAAGTGGTGATGTGTAATTCTGCATAGCAAAAGGGTAGTTTTTTGGTGAATACATAGGTAAATATGCAAATCAAGTATTGATATGGGGCAAGACAAACACTTCTTTGATCACAGTTAAAGGGTATAATTAGCAAAACATAAATTTAGCTGTCAGCTATGTACTTTTTCTACTGTTACACAACATAATCAGAAAAAGCAGAACATTTGACACTGCTATCGTAAAATAACCAAATATACAGCCCACAAGTTTTGACAAACAATTGCATTCTATCCTCCTAAAAACGGATGCTATCTTATTCCTTAGCCCATGAGTTGTCCACTCAGGAACACAGCGTTGTTGCTAACAAGAGGCACTTTATGGTACAAGACAACAATCCTTTTCTGTGATGGATTTATTTTATTATTGACAGCTATGTTTGGGTGGCATTGATCAGCACTAGTTTCTCACTGACCACAGTGCCACAGCTCTGACAGGAGGTATGCTTATACTTGATGCCAATCACGCTGTCCCTCAAGGAGTTCAAAGGCACGTTCTTTTCTCAGATCTGAATGATTGAGAAGGGCACCTGAAATATATCTGTTGCTGCCGCTGCACTCTAGAAGTACTGCAGTGTAATGCAACACTTTTATGCACCAGAAACAATTCTATGACTATAAAAAAAAAGACAGGCACATTTATTCGAACATCTAAAATCAATCATCGGCTACCAGGAATAGATCATGTCTGAAAAGCTATTGCTTATCCTCCTCAGTTTCAGTAGTAACTCCATTGTAGGCCTGTCTCTAGCTGGTGTAAGTGACTGGGAGGGTCAGAATAAGGAAGCTTAGAGCATCAGCATATATTTCTTGCTGTGGACCTCCCTCCACTAATCGAAACTTCTTTCAATATCTCTCAACTGGCTTTTGAGCTCCACGCGGAGCTACTGCAGCCCTTCCCAAACGAAATTTTGCATTGTACCAGATGCAGAAAGGTGACTGGTGCTTCCAGAACATCTTTAATTAAATAAAACACATGGTTATTAATAATATTTAATTATAGAGGATATCACTGAAATTACATTAGCTCTAGAAGAATGCACAAATATAAAACCAGGGCAACATTTTAGCACTGACACACTACTACTCCGCTTTTGTTAATATGATCAATAGGACATTGACTGATGGATCTGCACTGGACTGTTCTCTAGGTACTGGCACACTTGTGCTACGGCAGCTGCTGTAATATCAATCTATACACAAGGGAGGGACTCAAATGATTTCACAGGGTGCAGGTGGGCTCATTCATTAGTCTGGCCTCATAAAAGCTTACTTTACTGCAAACAGGTAACTGGCAACACCAATTTTAATGTAATTAAAAGACTGCATAAATCAATGTCTCAACAAGTATCCCCCTTTCGATATACCCATTAATGATCGTAGCTCTTAAGAGAGGGCTTTCCTTTCTTTGGTGTCGGGTCACACCACCACTCTGCTGCCTTCCAGTACAGCAGAGGCAGCAGAAGCCAGTAGCCCAGTGGCTACAGGGGCTCTCTGGCTTCATCGAGCTTCTGTAGCCTTGGCTGCTGCTCAACAGACTCACTTGTCTCCACGCTCCTGGCAGACCAGGCAATGCTGATACACCTGCACCTCTCTGCTGCCCTGCCTCAAAGCTCACTGCTATTGTTTCTGGAGCAAAGAAGCCCTGTCGCTGCCTCCAGGCACTTTACAACGACAACATATTTTCTTAGGGTAGGTTCCATTTCACCCTTTTTATAAAGGGGGAAGCTGAGTCACAAAACGTTCAGGTGGCTTATCCAAGATTACAAAGCAGCATCAAAGTAGTAATTCTTATGTAACTCTTGGGGAAAGCAGCATATTTCACTGAATCATGCTCCCACCCAACCATAAATAATGATACTTGGATTCAGCACTTTCAGATCTATGAGCTATTCTGTCCCTGACTGATGGCTAATGGAATCAATTGCTTTTATCCTCCAAAACCTAAAGAGAAATAGGGTATATTTCAAGCTTATTTTATGAGCGAGCCCATTCTGGAGCAGACAACAAGATGGTGGTTCCCAGGAAACTTTTCATTATAAGCTTAAATGGGTAATTTTCTGGACACATGCATATAATATTTAAAAACAGAAACTCCAAGGGAGCACAGACTGGCAAAAGCACACCATGCAGAAAGGGACTAGGTCAAACTCATATATCCCCTTTCACAACCAGCTTCTCCCCGAGAGACTTTGGGCTTGCACATTGGGTAGCGCAAGGTTGCTGAGGCTTTTCAAGGTAGTCTGCCAGACACTGGCAGGTAGACCCCAAAGCACAGTGCACTCAGGATCCAGGTTCATCCATTACCCCTTCACCAATAGCACCCCATTCCACTGTCTGCAGAGGTGAGCAAGGGGACGGGCACAAACACTACTGTACACCTTCGTAAGGTTGATGTTTATCTGAACATGGTTTCTATTATTGTTTTATAGTCTGGAGCATGTCAACAGGAGATAAAGAGAAAAGATGGCTGAGGAATTAAATTATCTATAGTGCTGAGCAAGCCTATTTCAGTCCACTGTGGTTTAAATTTGCCACCTGACCTGATAAGGTAGAAAAGGTTATGTTACTCTTCAGCTCAAAATGCACCTGTCTGGGAAGCCCTAGCATCCCTCATTAAAAGGGACAGTGCATGACCTAGCATTGAGGTTAATACTAATATGTTCCCCTGGAGCCATGACTGTGGTCCCTCATTACCATTATCCTCTGAATGTTGTTCTAAACACTGGCACCCTAATTGATAAACAGACTCAGCCAGTTTCAGACCTCAGAGACAAGCGGCTAGAATTTGAGATAGCTATCCTTTGAAACAGGCACGGAGAGCAATTTTTTAATTTTTTTTTTTTTTTTTTGCATTAGGTGTCTGCAGAACTTTAATCAATCTTCATGTAATGCCAATAGTTCACAGATAGAGCTACAGCGCTAAAGGAAATGAGTTATCTTTTCCCACTGTGAGCTGCTATTTCCGAGGAGCATTTGATGCGAGTCTAAAGTAACCATGCAATCTGAACTTGAAAGGACCATTAACCAGGAAAAATTAACAAAATATATAGAAATGACTGAGCTCGGATGGCCGGTTTTCCAGCTATGACCTTTAATTCTCCATAAAAGGAAGGTGCTTTAAAAAGTCAAACATTCTCACCAATCTGGTTATTTAAACAGAATGGTGAATGATGCCGCATTTGCAGAAGGAATCCAAAAGCAGTTTGGGGGGAAGAAAAAAAAAAAAAAAGCAGTTATAACCCAGCCATATTTAAAGAAGAAAAATTCATATTCAAGCACATGGTATATGAATTCATGAACCTTATACTGTGAGACTAGTGTAAATATGTAATTGCACTAAACATACATATAAATAAAAATAAACTGTGAAAGAAATCTATTTTTCTCAAAAAAAAAATCTATCAGAATACTCAACATATTTTTTTCTATATATATATATGTATGTATTTAGGGAGAGAGTGTAAGCATGCAAACAAAGCATGCAAACAAAATAACTTCTCAGCCATATTAAGTTACTTACACGAGACTCAAACATCAAAAATTCAGATCAAATATAGGCTTTCTTTCAGAGGTGCATAGAGTCCGAACCAGGTCATTCATTTCAGACTGCCTGAACTAGGTACATGTGTCCTCACTGACAACTTTCAATACAATATGTGCTCCCTGACACTAAACGTTTGCCTGAATCATGGACAGAGTGAACAGATGAGTTGAACTTCATGCACCAAATATCAATAAACCGGTACTGACATTCACAGGCAAATAAAATTCACCCTTACAGGAAGCGTTCTTTCCCTGTACTATCGAAATGTTACTAAACACACAGAGATTTGTTACCCATCTGAGGGTACAATCCTCATTCTCTGAAAGGCATCATATACCTGCTGAATACGTGAAGAACATAACTATCTTCTGAGTTTTCTAAAGCAGCAGCTAATGACAACAAAAGAAGTTACTAATCAGATATAGGTTTAAACCCAAGGCTTTTTAAAGGAGGAACATATGAGTTCCTGGTCCAACATGCATTTATTTAAAAATTGTATTATCATAGCACCTAATGATCCAAGTCACAGGCCATCGCTCTCTTACACTTGGCACTGTATAAGCACACACAGAAGCAAAGCACATTCCCCAGACAGTTTACAATTCAGTTATAAACAAAGATACAATAGAGGGATATGGCATGGAAAGCACGAGCAAACAATGAGATTGGTTGATGTAATACAGTAGATTGAAAAATGTTGCTTTGATGTGGCTCTTCTTCCACATTTCTACCTTCCAGGAGTTGTTAAAAATAGCTAAAATCCCATAATTTCTCCCCTAATAGTACTTTCCCAGGTGACCATACGCCACAGGGATGCTACACGATCACAAATGGGAAAAATACCAAAGATCGTAAGGGGAATGAGTCACGAAGCAATGAGACACGTTCTAAAAATATTTACAAATCCTTAGTTAGGAAAAAAAGGGGGCTGTTGCAAATGACACTTCTTGAGAAAGAGGATTCTTTGGACAAATGGCACATGTGACCTAAAAAACGGCAAGCTTTTCATGTGAGACCAATTTTCAAAGTGCTTATGAATGTCTCTCTCCTGAATTTCTTCCTCAATTTTTGCTTAAACTATCCTGAGTCTCACATATGGAGAAAGTACAAGCTTAATCGGAGGAACTGTAAGCCTTTCATCAATTCAATTATCCATTTAAGGACTCACTCATTGAACTTAGCCATAAAATGTTAGAGTTGCAGCGCTGCTCCTGTCTATCAGCTGGTGTCCCTGAATTCTTTGTACCCTTAGGGATGTTTTATCTTTTGAGAAATGTGACAGTCTGCCTTTTGAGACTGGCCTCGGCAGAGTTCCATAACCAATATATTGACAGATATAAGGCAGCATGGAAAGTGAAGCAGTTCACAACTTGTGCCTGTCAAGCTGCTTTCGTCTCCAGACACAGGATCTTTTAAAACTATTACAGAATCTTTCAAACCATTAACTTACATTAATGGCATCTGATTTTTATTTTTTTTTCCAGGGATCTATGGATCTACAGCAGGATCACATCATACCTCCTTTCCCAGTATTTTTACTTTTTGGAAAATATAATTATCATATCTCCAAGCATACACAGGACTGATCTTTGGAATGTTCCTTTGCTGTCAGAAGAACAGGTTCAAAATGGGGAGAAGAATTCACTGATACTGCCAGTATTTCTGACATTTTTTTCTGAAATGCAAGTTGATTATTTCTATACGCAAACTTGAATTTGCGGTTTCTCTTCCCTGCATTTTGAAGAGGGATGAAGAGACAGCCGTTTCAAAGTAAATTAAAACCAATCACATCACCTCTAAGAACGCACTCATTTATAAATATTAAATTCAAAACAATACAGGACTAGTTGTGGAATATTACAGGCAACTTCATGAGGTCAGCCGTCATTCCAGATTTTGCAGGACACACAGATATGCAGCTGTACTGACATCAATGCTTCCTTTTGGAAATAACACTATACAGATTGGCCAACACTGTGATATCCTGCTTGTTTTGCCTTACCTGAATATTGCTGTTTCAGTGCCCCAGCACCCCAGCTAGGAGAAGATGATGGTTCAGATCCTGCTGAAAAGCATTTTCTTTTAAAATTAAGATTTCTGCAAAGATAATAGAAAACAACAGAATTACCTCCTATGTTGTTTTTTTCATCCCTTAGGACATTCCTTCAAAATCAAACTGCCAAAATACCAAAAGGCATGATATGCATAGTTGACTTTCTTGAATTTTAGTTTAGAGAAAGTGAATCTCTTCACAAGATATATCTATATGTATAGATATATATATACAAAAATGCCCGCATACTTTAATTTTCTTTAACCAAAGTCACCAGCCTAATGCTAACACAAGATGTTATTGGACCTTGAAAGTTCTTGCCATTTTATGGCCTTTTCATCTTACGCCCTTGCATACAAGGTTTAAGAATGGTGCCGCTTCAGAATGATAAAATCTTTCAGTCAGGAGTTGAAAGCACATTTAAGAAGGGACTTAAGAAATGCACATTTTACATCAGCCTTTAAAATCACTGGCAAATATTTCCTAGACAAAGTAGTAAATTCCTTGGTCTAACGTAGAACGATGAACCGGGGTTTTGGTACTGAGTTGCTGTCCTTTATCTCAGTGAAATAATCGTGTGTCCAGCTAATGGCAGACTATATTGCTGTCAATATCACTTTCAAGTTATTAGGTCCAATCAATGCTGGATAAAAGGAAAAAAGGTGGTCAACAGGCAATCTAGCTTTCAGTTTAACACTCCCTTGAGGATTTTCATTATCCTTTCCTTTTCTGTTCTCAAGGTTAGCTCTAGCTAGACTATTTCTAGCTTCAACTTCCTGGAGATAATGCACATCCACAATAGCCTTGCTCCTCCAACGTCAGTGTGCCCTTCCACCTGAGTAAGCAGAGTCCTGTCTTTTTTCTATTATTTGTGACCTTTTCCTGGGTTAAAAGGTCACTCCTGAAGCAGACAGGTTTCACTTCTTATGGTGATTGCAGTGCAAAAAGCAGGCTTCTACCTTGTTAGAAGTGACATCACTGTACATTAAAGACATCATATCTCCTTTCATATTAAAATGCCTGTCAGTTCTGCTGCTTGCAGGCTGTAAATCTGCCACAGTATCCTGTGCTTGGGAGCTTTCATTATGAAAATATGGAAGATAAGCACTCTGCTTTACTGTCAAAAGGAAAAAGTAGTCTGGTGGTAATGAGGTTACTTGAAAAATAAATACACAATTTCTTAAACATGGATTATTTAATGCTGGGCAATTTTTGAAAGCAGTCCTTTTTATTTCAATTCCTAAAAAAATTCAAGTTTAAAAAACAGCATGAGTAAAGCACGAATATACAGTCCTGTAGAATTTATTAATGCATAGGTTTTGCACTTGCTCGTGCAGTAAATCATTAGATTTTCCCTTTGACTTTGGACCTCTAGCCTTGAGAGAAATGACATACCAGAATTTAACCTGTCTTTCATCTTTATATCATATAGATACAAAAAGACTTGTATGTTCTGCAAGAAAGCGACAACGTTCGCCTGTTATGCAAAAGACTTCAGAAAATATAGACAGTAGAAAAATACCTCCTAAACAGCAAAGAAAAATATAAATAATTATTGATCATTTTCTCTCATGGCATCATTAGGATATTAATAATACCTTGCCATTACATAAAGCTTCTCATCCATTGATCTGAAAGCACTTTAGATAAATCATTCTTCTTGTTTTACAGAAGGGAAACTGAGACACAGAGAGGTGAGATGACCTGCCTTAACATTTGAGAGCAGCTCAGCAACAGAAGCAAGAACAGATCCTACATCTCTAGAATAACCTGTCCAATACTTGACTTGCTTATTTCAAACTGGAAATTTGCATCATTTGCTGATGTACCCCTGAATTGTTCACACAGCATGTGATTATTCATTTATTATTCATTATTGGGCTAAAATTATCACAGATGTTGCTTTACTATTAAAAAAAAATCTCCTTATCCATTTTGTGTGAAAATACTAATCCACTGCTATTCCCCATTTCCATTATAATTCTCTCCAACTAAGGAAACTTCAGCATGTGAGCATAGCAAGCGTATTTTCATCTTCCAAATGACATACTCCATTGTCAATACTCTGAGGAGCTCAAATGAGTGGCTCAAGAGTTATTTATGAACGATGAAGCCTTTCACCTCCAAAGCATTGATTTTAATGTCTGAACCCTACATCCAGAGACAGAAATATATATTTAGGCTCTGCTGTGTGCATTACGTGAAATCAATTGGTAGTGTCAGTTCCAAGCAGACAAGTGCACAGGTGAAAACCATGGAAAAAAAAAAAACCAAACAAAAATAAACCACAAAGTGATAATTTGCATGAGGAAGGTGAATGCATAGGAAAAAATCAGTAGCTGAGGAGATGACATGGTTTGGATATGGTCTGAAGATGTGAGACCAGAGGATTCCACTTATGCCATGGAGGAAAGCAGAGCACGTTTCGCTCAGTGAAGCTGGAAGTGAAACGAAACAAGAAATCAAAGAAAAGCAATACATGGTACGAACACTGATTGCTTCTTCACCTTCCAGTTTCTCCTGAATACAGAGGGGATTTTCTTCCTCTTCTTTGTAGAATGAAGTCCTCTGTTCATGTAGAGCAGAGCAGAGCGAAGTAATGAGCGCCGTAGTTCTTTAATGATCCAAGTCATAAGGATTTATAACCCATTTTACAGCAATGTTGCCAACACCTTCCTAGCCACAAAAGCCTGCAAGGACTACTGATCAGGCTTTTGTATCATCTCTTTTCTCCTCAAAGAGCCTTTCAAACCTTTTCAGTTTCACAGTCACAAGTCTTGTCTATGCTGAGCAGTTCCTTAGCATTCCCCACTGTTTTCAACATCCACGCAGGTCCACCAGGAGTAGCAAGGGTGCAGTTTTTAATGACAGCTGGTCTGAATTGCTAGAGGCACTTTATGCTACTGCCCTCTAAATTTTTTAGGTAGGATTAGGTGACTGAGAAAACACGGGTGTTGGTTTTGCCCTAAAGCTCCTACAATTCCTAGGACTAGTGGAGCTGCACTGATAGCACAGATGGCAGTTTCGCCTGAAAGCTGAAAAATGGACCACGGAAGAGTGAGACAGTTGCCCTGCATCATTCCTCTCTCCTAGAAGATAATATTCATTCATACCTGTTAGTGCCGATCTGGAACTGTTAGTACATAACCTTCAATATTGCTTTATATAATTTTTCCAGTAATACATTTTTTCTTGTAAAAGCAGTCAAGACTAAAGTATATAGGAATATTTTCTTGCATGTATGAACACCAGGGAATCAGACCTGAACAGCGTATTTGAGGTTTTTACTACCTCTGAAACTGCAGGCCCTGGGGACTGGGTCACAGGCCACATACCATATTGACCAATCTATATTTCTAGATAGCATCATTATTTTCACTAGTGTATCCATTGAAATTATCATAAAGTTTAAAAGGCAAGAGAGATGCATAATGTACTCAGTTAAAAATTAACTGTTCTGACTTAGTATGAACATTCTATGCTTTTGTTTTATTCCTAACAAAACTGTTTATCTTGCATATATACAGTTTCTAGTCCTCTCTTTTGAGTTTACCTATTTTTGTTGTTACATTGCAAAATAATCACATTCCATTCTGTTCCATTAACCTCAGAAATAATGATTCTGTAGTCAATGGCCAAGAATTGGGGCCAGTGGAAAATACCAGCTCACAAATGCTCTAGGAGTGATCTAACATTGACATTAAATCACATCTTATTTCTAAAGAAATTGAACTCTCCAGCTAGGCACAGAAAAAACACAGTGATTATACGACAATCTCCATTATTTTAAATACTTAATTGTTTGACTTCCTGGATTAACAGTAGATTAAATATTTATGTTTAAAATTACTGAAACTAGGAATATTTGAGATTTTTCTACATATATCTTCCCTATTTTCCCTCCACTTCAAAAATAATTTATACTAATAAGAAGAGCTTCTTCCATCTAATAAAATTTATTTTAATTGAATGTGGGAACTGAGCCACTGAGGACGTGATTCACCCAAAGTCACCCTGGAAGCCTCTGGCAGAGGCATATAAGAACCCAGGTATTCTGAGTTACAAACACCATAGTTTTTGCCTATTTCCAGTATCGTCACAACAGTAACACGTATCAGCAGAGTAAACATTGACTTGGTAGCCTCTACATGTGTTTTCCAGTCTGGCTAATATCCAGGAAGGTGATCCTCACATAGACAAACTGAATCATCTTTGTATACTTATTTTCTTTCTAACATTTGATTATTATTTCTTTATTTTCATTCCAGTAATGTCTAAGGAGGTTCTGCATACTCTACAAATATACAACAGCAACAAACCCAAAGGTTTGCAAGTCCAGAGCTTGAAACCTTGATCTCTTTTTTCATGTCTCTGTTTTCCAGTATTTTTTCTTTGTATGTGTCAGCAAATGCTTTGAATTTCACAGTCATCTCCTCTTCTTTTTTATGTAATGTTGTGGTCTGTCAATAAAACTCAATTTGCTACTATTACAACTATTGCTTAAACTAGCAGCTCCATACAGTGAAGTAGCACTGCTGGGTTCAGGCCTATGTCTTACAATTTCTGGAAGACTGAAATGTGTGGATGGAAAAAAACCAGCTCAATTTATTTTAGGCTTGATCCCTAATCCGCTGCTTGCTGAAATCCATGGAAAGGCTCTCAGGCTCTTTCTGAGGGGAGGCAAACACACATTTTCCCCATATATGAGATATCTGTGGAAGATCAGGTAAATCGAAAAATTGGGTTGAGAGGCTGGAAGAAGTCAGGTGATGGCAGATCCTGTCAGTTCCCAAAAAGAGACTTATTCGCCCTATGAGTCAGATGATATTTCTTCTTAGAGCATCAGCTGGATCCTTAAGTGGAAAAGGTCGGAGAGGATGAGAAAGGTGGCTGAACACTTTTTAATCTTCCTTCTTCATTGAATTTTAGAACAAGGTATGGATTGTTTTTACCACACTAAAAATTAGAGCTGCCTCATGTTTACTTTGTATCCCCAGGTCTGCATCAGAAGCATTTCTGGGGAGCTGGGAACTAACCTTGCAGATGCTTTACACCAGCAGGTCAATTTAAAGTAACCACTTCAGCCTGTGTCTGTGCTTAAACTTGACATCAGAGTTTTCAACCTGAAGTACTGAATTAGCATCATTGAACTGGCTATGGAACAGTTTACATTGAAATGTCATCTGGAATTGATATTCCACACCGGAAAAAAAAATAGAGAACATGTGTTTCTTTGATGTAAATATTTTAGAAAGTCTAAACACAAAAGGCTGCGTCAAATTCCATCATATTTTGGATAGAATCTAGCTAAATGTTGCAGAAAAGAATCAAGAGGGGCTTCCAGCCTCTACTTAATGTAACAGAAAGCACAATTTTCACGTGATCTGTTAAGCTATAAGAGAGACAAACATGTGACAAGAGGTAATTGCATCACTTAATCCATACAGGAGGACATAAACCCCAAGGTGATAAGCACAATGTAAGAACTTGAAGTCGACTGAATTTTATTAGGCTCTTCATAGAATGATTTGGTTTGGAAGGGACCCTGAAGATCATCTAGTTCCAACCCCCCTGCCCTGGGCAGGGACACCTCCCACTAGACCAGGCTGCTCAAAGCCCCATCCAACGTGGCCTTGAACACATCCAGGGATGGAACATCCACAACCTCTCTGGGCAACATCTTCCTTCTTCTATCTGAAATCTGTAGCACAAACCAAACATTTTTTTGATTAAGGTCCAATTTAAAAATGCATTAACTTCTTAATTGAGAACATGGCTAGGAATCAGCAGTTCTGATGATCTTAGCATAGCGTGGGAAATAATGTTGGATAACTAAGCCTTCATTTAAGGGGAAAAATCTTTGATCTTTTACTGCATAGGCACAAATAGACTATCATTCAAATGCTGAAAGGCTTGAACTCTCCCATCCAAATGCGTGCAAGGGGGGATGTCAGACCTCTTAAGGCTGGTGAAAAAAGCTTGTCCCTTGGGGAAGCCAAGGAGAGCACTCCCAGGAACTCAGAGGGAGTTAAATGAACTCTGAAAGCTTCTGGGGATCTTCCCTTTCTTATCTACACACCTGAAAGCCTAAGAGACAGAGAGAAAGCCTCGGGCTGAGTTCTCACATTATTCTCCCCAGCTGCCTGAAGACCTGCTGACAGCTCCCTGTTTACCAGGAAGTTTGTTGGGTAGGAAAAGAAGGGAGGTCCTAATACTTCCTTTCTGTTGCTTCTTCCTGCACCCTTCAATATCCAATTCCTTGCCCTCAGGACATCAGAAGACAACTTCTAAGAAGCACAAATCACAGTGAAAGAACACAGCCCAGAAGGAAAAAGAAAGGGACAGAGAGCATGGAGGTTATGCCAACTTCAAGAAAGTCGAGAGGTCAGCTTCAGCAGTCCTGTGCCAAAGGAAAAATCTGGCATGGACCTATTCTCCGCACACAGCACAGCCCCTGACAATGCACAGCGAGATACAGAGCCCTCCGCAAATCATACCCACTATCAGACAACAGCTTGGGGGGTCCGCAGCAATGAGGGGGAAGCTAATCTCCACTCCTCTGGCACAGGAGTTATTCCAGGACTGAAAAGCAGACAAGCTACTCAGGTGGCAAAAGCTTTCTTGTCATGAGATCGATGTCTTGTGCTGCTCAGTGTGCACAGTTCTGCCTTAGGAATCCCATGGGAGAGCTGTGGAGAAAGCATGTATGGTGCTTTCTTGATCCCAAGTAGATGGAAAGGATCTGCACCTAAGAATCTTATCCTGAATCCACTTGGAAGAGTTTTGGATCAGGCCAGCAGGTAGGATCCATAGCTGAGAAGAACCCCCCCTCCATGGCCAGGGGGGTTGGAACAAGATGATCTTTAAAGTCCCTTCCAATCCAAACCATTCTATGATTCCAAAAAAAAAAAAAAAAAAAAAAAAAAAAAAATATGCTGTGACAACTGTCAGTCTGACAGTTATCTTTTTGGTACCAGCTCATTGAGATGGATTTGTTTTGAGATTTCAGGGGTATTTTCAATAATTTTTAGAGGCATACATAGTACAGAGAAGTAATTAGCAAAATTTCCACCGGCTTCAGTGGCAGCAGAACCTCACCTTCCACCTCTCAAACTCCAGAAATGTAATAACACGTTTACTTCAGGGCCCTCAGGAAACCCTGCGATAACACTGCTAATCTTGAATTGCAGAGCTTCTCCACCTCGACACTATTTCATGGAGGCCAAGATCTCCTTCTGCCCCCACCCCCTCAGAGGCTCTGAACAAGGAAACTTTCCCTGGATTTGGAACTTGTTCTTAGCCTCTTATTTTATTGCATAATTTTCAAGATTTTTTTTTCCTCTTTTCTTTCTAATCTAAGAAGGCACCAAAGTTGATTGTTAAAATCACAGGGAACGTCGTGATTGTGGCTGGAATGGGTTTGTCCTCTCTGACACAATTTTCAGGTGAGAACTGTTTAATAAATTGTCTTTTCATATACTGGTTGTAGCCGGGTATTATTTAGACTGAATTCAAAATCTGCCACAGACTTTCTTTTGTCATCTGGATTGTTGTTCTTCTGCATTTAACTTACATAAATGGTGTGCACTTCACATGAAATAGAAAAACTGGACACTCTTTTTAACATATTCTGTGTTATATAGCCATCTTGCTCTATAGAAATGCTTTTATTTCAAGTAGCTGGGAGAGAAAAACCTTCCTAACTTTGAAGCGTTTTTTATTGCATTGAACAGAGAGAGAGAGAGAGAGAAAGAGAGAGACTGTCAAATCCCATTTAATTTTTTAAAGTTAACTGTAAAGTTTTAATTAGGTCCTCTGAAGAAGAATTCTGTGATGCTTTATGGTTAAGAGTTAGCAATAGTATATGATCCACTGACTTCCATCATTAAGTTCAGTTGACAAAGGCCAACACAACTCTTTTCTTTGTAACTTTGTAACCATTTATGTTTGAGGTGAAGATGTTAATATGGAAATTTTGTGAGCTGGGAACGACTACGAACTCTATCATTGTAATTTATGACCTTTCATCTAAGGCCAAATGTAAAGGCAATCACAATTGTTCTATATCTCAAGGCCAGCACATAGCAGATGTATGAAATTTGGAGTGTTAGACGTAAACTTTTATTACCAAATTATAAATAATTTCTACCACTTACAATGTTCACCTTTCAAGTTCATCTTGATTCAAATGCAAGTGCAACATCTCGCTGATTTCCATGAGTTATACAGCTGGAAAAGCTCTGTCATAGTACACTATGAAAGGATAAAGCAATGCAGTATTTAAAAGAACCTACTGATAGCAAGGTATGCAACATTTTAGATCAAAATCCTTTTTCATCTAAATGATAAACAAACAAAAAGAGAATCATGAGCCAATGACGTCTTAATTTTATTTTCACTCTTGAAGCTTTGAAATCTTTAAGGAGTCCATTGAATGTGAATTACTTAAATCCTTTGAAGACCACCTTCCTGAGGTCATTGGGATTTTGTCACTCAGGAAATAACACATTCTTTAGGTTGCCTAATAACAGATGTGATGACATAATCTTCCTGAATGTACAAGATGGGAATTCTCTTCCCAGGTGCGAACTGTGCTACACCAAAGTGCTCAGCAACATATGCCTTCCTGCATAAAGGTTAATTTACCACTAGGAACAGCATGGGAGACTGCTTCAAGACCTATGGCAAACCAAGGAAAATTACCTATGATTTGGGTTCATGACTTGGTCTCAAACCATGAAAGGATACAAAACTTGCCAATCTCAATGCCCATGGTTCAAAATAGATATGTTTGTGAGGTTAATAGGGTATGAGGCAGGAAAGCTGAAGGATTTTGTTGACTGACATCAACCAACCAAAGTATCTACAGACATAGAAACTGTAACTAAATATATGCCTAAAGTAGCTAGAATGCAGCCTATTGCACAGAAGGCAAAATAGCTCAGCAGGTTCTGATGGCTAGCAAAAAAAGAAATACACGCTACAAAGACAAAGTCATAAGAAATAAAACAAAGAGAAAGGGTCCCAAAGCATAAAATATCCCTAGCTAGGCTTGCAAAATTGTCACAAAAATTTACTATCCCAGGCATGGAAAATATACTTGCCCAGTCTTTATCACAGAGATTGATAACAATTCCCTTATCAAAGTACTACACTGAAGCCAGGCAGCCAAATAAAACTTTGCAGGCCTGCTCCACGGAGTAACTATTTTACGTTCCTTTTCAGCTTCAAGCACTAGATATAATCAAGCACAGTTGGATGCTCCTGATTAACATGTCGGTTGCCTGGAAACACAGGCACAACGTGGCTCAACTTTCCTGGCCATAACTATGCTTGAACTCTGGGACAGCCAGGTGAACTGTGTCAGGTTTGCAGACCTCGCCTCTTAAAGCCTTTTAGCCTAAGCTTTGGGAAAAAAATATTACTGGATATGTGTTCAAAAAGAGAAGATAAACAACTCCGGAAGGAAGAAAGAATACAAGTCTGTGTTCTGAAAAGCCATAGTACGTTTTCTTCATATCATGAGAATTAAGAGTTTCACCAAGATACTAAATCAACAATGGAAGAATAAAATTCCAGTCCAGAAGCTTTCACAGCTGATTAACTCCTGCCACAATACTAAATTCCTGCCCCCCCCCCCCAAAAAAAAAAAAAAAAGTATTTTCCAGACATTAGGGGATAGCTGGGGGGAAGGGGGGAAGACAGGTGAGAAGATGGGGAGAAATGAAAGGCAAAAGTTCGGTTTCTTTTTGTGCCATGTTCTTTCCAGGTGATATTTGAAAAAAAAATAAGTCTCTTCGCTTCTATGTTCACTAATTCATCTGTAAAATGAACTGAGCAACACTTTCCTATACAGCTCTGGTACGGACATCTACACGGAGATCTGCGAGACACTCACTTATTTCTCTGATAAGGCCCATGTAAGACAAGATCATTTTGAAATTAATAGGATCTTGTTATAGTAGAATATAATTATAGAGAATTGTACAATCACGTGGATTGGAAGTGACCTTTACGATCATCGAGTCCAACCATTGACCTAACACCCAAACCACCACTAAACCGTGTCCCTAATACTGGATCGTATAATTTTTCCACAAGAAATCGATGGGATTTTGGGGTGCAAGTGTAAGAAAGCCATAAAAAACGCGTCTCTCTGAGGAAATCGGGGTTTAGCCAATGAAAGGTCCTAGGGGTGAAGCCCTGCCAGCACACCCTGATGGCGTTTTGGGGGAGATATATGAAAAATCCATAGCTTTCAGGCCGCTGCAGTGGGAAGCCAGCCGGGGCCCGCGGCCTCTCATGGCCCAAGCGCCCAACGCCGGGGAGGAACCCCCTGGAAACCACGGACTCGAGCGGGGAAACCCTCACCCTCGGGGACCGGCAATCGCTACCTCACCTTGCGGGCCGGCACTGAGGAAGGCGGGCAGCGGCCGCCCCTTCCCGCCCACAGGCTCCTCCCCGCGCCTTCTCGACACCGGCGAGGTTTGTCCCCGCCGAGGCGCCGTAGCGGGGCGGTGCTGACTGGGCCGGCGGGAAGGGGCGCAGGCGGCGGGTGAGTACGGGCCGGGGGCCCCTTCACGGGCCCCCGGCGAGGGAAGGTGTGGGGGAGGCCCCTGAGGGGTGTGTGTACCCCCCGCCGCCGCGTGCGTGGCCGTTACTGGTGGTCACTGCAGCCGTTGGTTCTGCCGTTTTAATCTTCGTGAGGGCGGGCGAGCTGCCCGGCGGTTCAAAACGCCGTTGTTTTTCCAGGAAAGGTTGGGATATATAAAGCGGCGACGGCAGCCGCCGGGCTGTGAGGTGTGTGTGGAATCATGGAATGGTTCGGGTTGGAAGGGATCTTAAAGATCATCTGGTTCCAACCCCCCTGCCCTGGGCAGGGACACCTCCCACTGGACCAGGTTACTCAAAGCCCCATCCAGCCTGGCCTCGGACACCTCCAGGGATGGGGCATCCACAGCTTCTCTGGGCAACCTGTTCCAGTGCCTCACCACCCTCACAGTAAATAATTTTTTCCTCATAAATTTGTGAGCTGAGATCAAAAAATCCTTCTCTTGCTGCTGCTGCAGCACAGGCTCCTGTGTACAGAGCATGCATTGGCTTCTCCCTCCATCCCCTAAAGGTATGAACCACTTATTGTGGCTTAGCTCTCTAGTTTTAGTAAAACCATTTTAGCAAAAGGTGTTACAGAGGTGATGAGGCCTTTGGCTCTGTTGGAAGTTTACAAGATGCACAGCGTGGCAAACAAGGATTCTCATTAATAATTTCAGAGGTTATAAAATGCCAAAGGGAAAGCTTAATACTATGTCTCTAGGAGCTCTGTCTCTCCACTTCCACCCTTAAGGCTTTGCTTTTATCTCCAGTATTTTCTCCTACTGAAAGTATTAAGAGTCAGGGGAGTGCCTGTCTGTACTAGACGTTTAAAGACCATATGTAAGCTTGTTGCTTATCCAGATGTTTTCTCTCACTTCTCTTCCCAGCTTACTGGAGAAGATCAAGATGAGTCTACGGAAGCAAACCCCTAGTGACTTCCTAAAGCAAATCATTGGAAGGCCAGTTGTTGTAAAATTAAATTCTGGAGTAGATTATCGAGGTAGGTTCTCCATCTGTCTTTCAAGCTGAGTAAAGTAATTGTTTGGGGAGGCTAGGACAGATGCATTGCTTTTGGAAAGCAAAACAGCGTGATCCAGAATCTTGGAGTATGTGAATATAAATCTCAGAATGGTGACGTTAAAAATAGGAAATCAACTCTGGAGAAACTGATAAAAAGGAGGTTATCAGTGGGTTTAGAGATTAAAACTACTTATCTAAATAATTAGCGTCCTTAGTCACAGATGGCTAGACTGGAGTTTCAGGATGATTCTGGGTTTCTAAACTGATACTTGTAAAGACTGGCTGTAATTACAATTCCTGGAATGGTCAGGCAGTCCCTGTTTCAGTGCTGTGATAGCAACTGTTGTTGGAACTACCCTTCTCTTCACCTTCCTGTTCTCCAGTTCCTAGTATAGACCTTGGTACAGAAAAGCTTCAAACAGTAAATTGTGCTATCAGTACTAAGCCTACTATCCCACAAGGGATGAAAGAGTTATTTACATTCTTGGTTGAACAACTACCTAGACACATCTTGGGTCAATACTCATGGAGATACAGTAGAAAGCTTAGCGTGGCTTTTGCTGCTATATGCCCAGTTCCTTTTAACACAGTCCAGCAGTTTTATCCCAGAACTCTTCAGCCTATCTGTATACCTTCCTGCACTGTATGTAGGATCATAGGGGTTTCTAACCAGTAAATTAAACTTCTCTGTTCAGTGAAATGTCCTGGTGCTACTCCCATTAGGATAAGACTATCGGCCTGTCTAATTTTTTTTAGTAGTATCCAAACTTAAAACTATCATGTATCTCCTATTGTGCACAATTTAGACATTTTATTCTGGAATTACTTAAACGTTATGGTCCTGCTACAGATCACTGCTTCAGATAGGTTTAATTCAATTGGCGCAGTTTAGCACTCGTGAGAGGAGACTTGTTTGTGCTGTGACAAGGAATCTTTGTATTATGACAGATTTAAATTGTTATTGTTCACTGACAGAGCAAGCAGTGCCTTCTTTTCCCTTCCCATTCCTCTTTAGTGTCTCTCAGCTGAGAAAATTTGCAATGTGTCATTTCTTTGAGAACCACATTATCTGAGCACTTCAGGTGGGGTTGGTGGCTTAAAATCTTCACTGCTTCTCATCAGTCTTTGGTCTCTGTTAATTCTTTCTTGCAGGAGAATGTAGTGACACCTCATTAAAGTCAATTAAAGTCATCATTTACTACACAAGGCAGGGCCAAACCAGATTTAGTTTTTAGATGCACCTTTTTTTTTTTTTTTTTTTTTTGAGAACATCGGTACTTTCTGCTCAGTAAGATCCATTTGTAACTGCTGCAAATAATCTACTTCACCTTCCTGTCAAAGCTATCTTAACATGCCTACCAGGAATTGAACGGTAGTTCCTTTGAACACCCTTATTTGTTACTGGAATTTTTTCCCCTCCCTTCCTTACTTCCCTCTGCTCTCCTTCCTTCCCACTTGATGTGATCCTGTGGTTAAAAACATGTATACTGTTCTCATTTGAAAACAGTGCACTCAGTTTGTTTTCTGCAGAAATTTGACCAATATTAAAAAAAAATAAATTAAAAAAAGCCAGCATCTCAGCCTTTTGCTGCAGATCGGTCTAGATTTTCTCTCTAGACCACGTTGCTAATTTTGTGTCTGTACCTCCACCCTCCGAGCCACCACACACACAAACACAGCCTAATACAAGTGTTGACGTGTAACTGTAAAATGTCCTGATTTGCTGCCAAGCGCTGCGCATGTCTAAGGGAAGAAGCCCTGGGAAAGTAATCAGTGATAAATTAATATGTATGATTTCTGTGTGTAAAGATGGATATGTACATTAAAACATCTCTACATATAGATAAAACACTAGCCAGGATTTAATGCCATTAGTGGCCTGAGAGTAAATACAAAGAAAAGGAGGAAGAGAATGAGACAGCCGTGAATGCACTCTAGGAACAAGAGTTTGAAAATACTGTATTTATGGCCTACTGAGTAGTAGCTTAAGAAAATCCACACAGTCCAATTTTAATTTTGGACAAACATTTTTTTGTTTTCTGTTGTTACATGGAGCACTCAGGATTACTGGAGTGAAAGAGTTCTGACTTCTGTTTAGTTTGGGGTGCATTTAGTAACACTTTGTGAGCAGTCAGTTTTTCCTCCGTGTGTGGAAACAGAGGAAAGAAAAACATAAAGGAAAATAATCCTCGAACTGTTACAGGTTGGCAGGAGAACTTGAATTCCTAATTACTTAATGGAAGATATTACAGTAGCACTTCTGAAAACTGAGAGTATGTCCTCAAGGAGGATTCCAAGAGTGGAGTTTCTCCCCCTCCCCAAGTACAGCCAATACGCTATATTTTGAGTTTTAATGCCAGGTAAATAAATTAGGAGTTTTTCAAACAGATGAAAAAATTATTTTAGTAGTATTATCTTTGTATATAAGCATGAAGTCAGGAAAACACATGTACAAGATGGAGATAATTAATACAGCTTTTTACAAGTTGTTTTGTGCATGATTAACAAATCAGATTCTTTACATTCAGTTCCTTACATGAATAATTTGTTTGTTGATCAGGTGAGTTAAATTTATAGACGGCCATGGTTCTGATCTCAGGGGTGGGTGTAAACACCAAGGAGTGATTTTTGAATTAAAAAATGCCATCATGCTGCCAGCACGTAGGAAGTACTGTGTGAACAAGGTACAGCCTTCAACAGGGGCTGTGAGAAGTGAGAACATAAATACTTGTCTAAAAATCAGTGCTACTCAAATGCATATTCGCCTGATCAAAAGGATATCTAATATTACAAGTGGCAAGGCTTTTTTTCTTGAGTTGCATTAATTAAACAGTGTAATTTTATTTTTGTAGGAAGATTTCAACGTCATTTGAAAACCCTTTGCCTGTTGAAAGTTATGTAGAATTTTGTTTAGAGCAATACAGAGACTTGCAGTCAGTGTTCTTCTAGAGCTGTATTCATGAAGATAAATAGAAAAAAGTGTGTACGGTGTCCTGCATTAAAAGGGTTGTTTTTCTGCTATATCCTTCACAAGTTTTGATGAAAACTCAATTTACATAACCTTGTCCTTCGGTTATCCAGTTACACTTAATGTCACAGGTTCTTTTCAGGTGTGCAGCTTAAAACACAAGTGAGAAGGGACAACTTAAACTTTCAAAGTGGAAATTGCCAGTCATGCCTTACTGACTTCTTCCACACAGCCCCCACCCCACCCCGCCTTACATCAGCTGATAAAGTTGCTACTGGAGTGCCTGGAGTTCCTCACTCCCGGTTTAATTCTTTGAAGAATACTCTCATCTACTGACTCATCTGGACAAGCTTGGGCTTTTCGTTTGTTATGAAGATACAGGTTTTTTCCGTGCTATTCAAACACAATGCATTTTTGTTTATTTTAAAATAAGTTTAAGCTTTTAAACTGTCACTTGTCTTCAGGTGTCCTGGCTTGCCTGGATGGGTACATGAATATAGCTCTGGAACAGACTGAAGAATACGTAAATGGACAATTAAAGAACAAGTACGGGGACGCATTTATCCGAGGAAATAATGGTAACTCCTCCTCCTTATGTTATTGCTTAGAATATTAGTTTTACACTTTCTTGGAAACCTTAACATCTTTACTTTTTACAGTTTCACTTTTCAGTGTCTGCGCTTTTCTGCACTCCTCTGGCCCTTTTTGCCTCTGAACTTGAAGTTCATTTAGAGAAGCATGCTCTTTTCTAGCCTTCCTTAGAGCTTATTTACTGTCACTTGACAGGTTTACTCTTTTGCGCTTGCTGCCTGCTTAGATGGCCTCTGTTCCATAGAAGTTTCTGTGGTTTGCCAGGCAAGCTACTGTGTAAATTTATGATACAGTATAGATATTGATGACAGTGTAATATTTTCTTGCGATACAGTTGTCCAGACCTGAATGAATGCTGTTCATTAGTATGGAAGCTATTTTCATCTTTATGGGTAAAGATTTTACCACCAGTCAAGAAAAAAAAAAAAAAAACCACAAAAACCCCCAACTTGTACTTTACTATTGAGCCTTTGAATATCCCAGTGCAGTAGGTGAATTTCAGTGCATTTCAAGGACAATCCCAGGCTCCTGAAATGTCTCTGGTATCAGTTAGGCTGTAATAGCAGGACATGCCAGGGAGATGAATATCTAAAAATAGAAAGGGTTCACAAGTGAGATGTGAAGAGGCTTGTAGAGAAGGTAAATGAAGCAGAGTTTGACCAAGTTACTTGAGAAGAAAACAGAGGACAGGAAGGAGGGAGGGAATAAACAGAAACAAGAACCAAATCCCATGTTACAAAAAGAGTCAAAGAGAATGCAGCAGCAGTGTGCAAGAGTGTTTTGGGAGGAGAAATAATCCTTGAATGAGGCCAAATGCTTTTTGCAAGGAATTTGGATTATTATGCCAAGGAGTGCAGTGACATTGCAGCTGGAGAATCAATTATGGAAATAAGAATCTTTTGTAAAAGTTAAAACAAATGAATAAGAGAGGCAGGAGGCTGAAGAAAAGGCTGAGCGGAGAACTTAAGACATCGCGGGTTTAGGGCGCGTGATGGAGTTTCATGTTGTGAATGGATCCGCTCTGGGTATGTCACCAGCCAAGCGGAGAGAAGATATCTGCTACTTCATAGGTAATCGCTAGCTTTGCCTTAAGTGCTTGGGATTTCCAGCTTTTGTTTAAAGCTCATAGCATTCGTGTCTGACACCTGTAATTCTGCTGCTTAGAAACTCTCTCAGGCTTCAGTAATGCTACAGGGTAGCTGGCTTTATTCTGCCTGCATCTGCTGGCGTGTAATTTGGCTATGAGTATAATAAATACTGAACTAAAGTGATAGCATTTCTTGAAACCTGGACTTAAAAGTTTCCTGGCTTTGTTCATGCTGCATGGGATTCATTACACTATTGTTGTAAAAGCCATGGAAATAAGATGTTTTAAATAAACAGGTTTCTGCATGTTATTTACCAGGGCCCTCTTATGTGTGCCGCTTTCTCCTTTTCACAGTGTTGTACATAAGCACCCAGAAGAGGAGGATGTGAAGATGCCAGAAGGACGCTGTTTTGTACTTGTGAAGCTCTTCAAAGTGATGAGCCCTATTTGATTTGTAGTTGTTAATCCACAGGTGAAATACACAAGTGTTTAAATATTTTTTTAAATAAATGTAAATTAGTGTAAACTTGCTGAATGTTTTTGTTTCAAAGCATTGCTTTGTTCCACTGTACAGAAAAAAAATAAAAGAGAAGCATGTAACAGTGCCGCAAGCCTAATTCAAAGCAACAGCTCGTTTAATTATGCTAACAGTTACAGAAATACTGATTGGAAGGTAAGCAGGCGTGGAGTAATTGCAAATCACAGCCTTGTATTGATGGCAAAACAATAGTTTTACTGATGTTGGGAAGGGAAATGCTAATGTTTTGGTTACAATGACCTGTCCCTTTTGGAAAACACAAGGTCAGCTTTAAATGCCAGTCTAGTAAGAGTCATCGGGTAAAAAGTTCAGCTGTCTAAAAAATCTTGAATTGTGGATTGAATCAAGGGATGTAACAGTGACACTTCAACAGTTAGGGGTGGGGACAGAATTGAATCAAATGGAATAAAGCCCTAAGGGTGCAAGGAAAGCTCTGTGCCAGCTGAGGAAGCCAGTCACAGGTGAAAGGCTCTCAGCTGGCATGGCAACACAGCTAGTAGCTGCTTCACCTTCTGCTTCTGTGCCCCCCACCCTACCTCACCTTGCAGCTACCTTTTTTTCCGCCCCACACCTCTACCAATAACTATAGACTTGGACAATAAAAAGCAATTTTAACTAATATCTAAAGCTACTCCTGAAAACAGACTAGGAATCTGAAAGCTTTTGTAAACATGCCACGTGTATCCTCTTCAGACAGTTCACTCTCTTCCATCCACTTCCCCCCCAGCAACCTAGTACCACCTATACATTCTTTCTCTTTATGTGCTAGCCAAAATAGAACAAACACATGAAGCTTATAGTATGGGATATGCATTAGGGAGGAGGATCCTCTGTGCAGGCAACAGAGTCAGAACTTGTTTGTTTATATTTTGCAGCAGTGCTCCCAGATAATCAAAACCCGTGAGTAAGTCCAGCACAGTTTTACATGGATACTTACACCAATCTATAAAATATCTTTTCTCCTTTTACATGCAGTCAGACAAGGAAAAAAACCCTGAACATTCAGATATTTCTTAGTCTGAGTGTTACTGCACTTATCCAGATACTCAGAATGTTTTCTTGTTCCTCAAAACAAAGCTCTAAGTTAGGGTAATGTACCTCATGGTGAGGTTATTTAGCCAGTTTTCTTAAATGAGTTTTCTGAAGCCCTGCTTTATTCTTTGGGCAGTTTATACTGCCTCCAGGAACAAAAATACTTCTAGTTGTGGATGGATGAACACAAGACAATTGTGTGAATGTAACATTGGCCCCATTCTTTTCAAGTACCAGTAGCTCTAATGCAAGCAGGGAATTGTAACATTTCAATTATCCAAGGCAGAGAATGCGAGTTGCAAATTTTTGAAGTTTTCTTTTTGTTGTTTTTTTTTTTTTTTTTTTAAGATCAAGGAGTAGTTCTAAATTATTTTGCAATCAGTAACTAACCTTTCCACATTCAACATTTCAGAAGCCACTACAGAACATACAAATAGAGATGCTACTTTTATAATATGCTTCAATAACCTACCATTTATCTGACAAGGGTTGAAAAGGGTCCAGGATGTAAGTACAAATCATCAACAGTTGTGATCTGCTACTTCAGATGATCTAATCACATATTAAACTCTGAACTTAAAAAATATTATGTAGTTTATATGCTGAGGGTTTTTTTTAATGTATTCTAGATCACGAAGACACTAATTTATTATGTGAGGTATATAGGAAAAATTAACTGCATTAAACATGAGCTGTTGTAATTCATATTCAAATTTCAAAAGTAGCTAAAGAAATTAAACATTTAATTCCCACAATCACTGACCTTTACATTTTACGAGATTTTTTCCTCCTTAATTCAGTTTTCAGCCCCTATATTTAAATAAAGTGAACATTAAAGCTCAACTTCAATGAGGCAGTCCAATATTTGGATGTAGTCTGTTTTGATTTGGATAAAGCATTCATCTTGGATTTATTTTACTTATTTTTTAGATTTTGTTTTGACTTACTATATTCTGTAGGACAGCATACCAGCTGCAAGTAAATCAGACACTGGCTGGACAGCTTGCAGAACAGCATATGGAACAGTATCCAAAGTTTAAGTTTTAAGGTGAGCCATCCCATTATACGTGTATGTAAACATCAAAGTTTGTGTATTTCACAAACTTTTGATGCTTAAAAATGACTCAGCCTGATTTATGAGATCTTTATCCCATTTGGAGATACAAATACACTCTTAGAAACACAAGGTATCTTCACACACAAAAGACGATATTACGTACTAATGCTCGTGCTCTTCATGTTACCTTACTTACCATAGCCGAACGCTCTTGCCCCGGTACCTGCGTAGAAGACAGTTTTACCTGCGGATCATCTAGATCAGGACTGACAAAGAATCACAGAATGCCAAACATGCCTTGTGCGACTTGAAAGTGCTTGTTCATCACTTGTCTCAGAGGAACACACACAAAATTAAGTAATCCAAAACTAACAGACAAAAATTAATTGAAAATCAGAGACTAAAGCTGCATTCACATACACAGTTAGTACTTTTATGCAATGATACCACTTCATGAAACCAAGGCCATTCAACCACTACTCCACACCTACCCCCTTCCAAGGGTTCAGTTCACAGACAGACTCAGGGAAGAGCACTAATCCTAGATTTGCCACATCCAATGTGCATTTCTTGTACTCAAAAAGCCAAACAAAGCCACATCTGCCTAAACAAAAGCCTGCCTGGGAGCAGCAGTGCAGCATACCCTGGGGCAACTAGAGAAAGCAAGTCTGGAAGAAGGAGGTAAGTACTCACTGTGTGATGGAGCAGCCAGAAACCAAGTTGCTACTGAAGCCTGCAGTGCCCTGGGGTGCCCCTATATAAAGGGAGCAGAGCATGCTAGGAAAGCTTTTCTTTAAAGGTATACACCCGTGACAGCTCAGTTTTAGAATTTGTTGCCACCTGGTTCCTAGTTCACAGGGAATCTGAGGCAAACCATTCTGAACGTTATTTGAGTTCTTACTATCCTTTTCACGATGTTACAATGACAAAACAGCTACTCAGAGCCCTGCTGGGCATGACTTGGCCCTTAAGTTCTAAGGCTCTTACCCAGCTCAAAACCAGCTGTGTCCCACAGCTGCAGGTTGTTCACGGTAGTCAAGAAAGCAGGAAAGTGTTTGCACAGCGGCGGCCTTTGAATGTTTGACTGATGGTACCAAAGAAATGCCTGATCTTTAATATGCCAACCCATGCCCGCAGCCAGCTCCAGCCCCGTGTCGGTTCTGAAAGCAAACAGACTGTGGAACCAGCAGTTTCAGAGTCTCGGGTTCCTGTGCCAAACTGTTCTCCAAGGCTGAGAAATCAGACGGGAGGAAGCTTTTCCTGAGCTGCTGTATTGATCCTGACTGAGGGACCCTTGAACGTTTAGGAGTCAGTGATCCGCACAGCAGCTTTGGGCTGGGCTGCATGCCCGGCGTGGCTTTCAGGTCTCTGTTGGGCTGCATGGACCCCGTGGCCGCAGGACACCTCCACCAGCTCATCGTAATGAAGGAGCCTGCAGGCAGCTCCCACTTGGCTCCGTGATTGCCCCACCTGCTTGGCCTTGCCTTTATCTAATAGAGCAGCAACAAGTTCTCATGAGAACAGCCTTTAGAGAGTGTGTTGTTTTCTTGTAAGGCAATTATAAACTAGCTCAAGTGATGAAAAGGGAGAGCTGCTCTCCATGGACAGGGTAGCATCTGCTCCGTTCACTGTGGGAAAATCCATCTGGGCTCTGCCCAATGCCGCATGAGCGTGGGGTGCCCAGCATCTGAAGGGATGTACAATTTGCTGACTGTCTGTGTTCCTCATCTTATTCTGACTTATTAAAGCAGTCATTAAGCTATTTGTTGCTGGGCCTTTCTCTTTCTTATTGAGATCCAGAAAGAGCCCTGCACCATCCCTCTCTCTCTCCTCAACCCCCTCTTCTAGCGCAGAACAGCTGCCCAGTTTGCAGTAGTTACCAAATAAAATAAAGGGTTGTTTGGAGGTTTTTTTAGGCTGAATTTGTAAGGGAAGGAGGCTCACGTTATATGTTCCATGCATGTGTATGTGTCACTTCATTCCCAGCAGGAACATCTGAATTCACTGATACACTTCAGTAAGCATGATACAGGAATAGCAAGAATAGTCAACTGGATAGAAATGGAAGGACCTGCCAGTACTTCTGCCATCTTTCCGCCTAACCAGATGTCAGAGGAACATCCTCTCTTCCCTGGTCTCCTCAAACAGAGCGCCACAGACATGCACAGGTCAACCCTGAGATGCCAGTTTGTAGGCACTGTTCTCCATTCTCCCTGTGGGACTTACCGCTCTCCTACTGTGGGTTTTTAACCATTCTTCTTGCAATTGGCCACCGCTCTTTGTTTTAAAGATGACTTAAGTAAGAATGATGCTGCCAGCTTTGTTCGTTTAATGAACAGTTCCTTGTGATCTGGACTCAACTAACTGTTGCCACCGTCAAGCTCTCTACTTGATCAACCTGCCCACTCTTCTCTAACCCCCACAAACTTTGTTCACAGGACTCAGGTGGCCGCTAACTGACCAGGAAGGACTCCTTAGTCATTATAGCCCTGATTATCTTGCAGCAGCAAAGCAGTTCTCAACCTGTCAATGAAACAACCAGCTTGCTCTGGAGTGTCAGCTCTGGGTTGCTTCCATCCATCCATGTATTACATACTGATTTCCACTGCACCTGCTCCACGTCTGCTGTCCCTGTCGTGCCCCGATGGTGTGGAGAGGTAGAAGCAATCTGCAAGAAGGAGAAAGTTTTGGCATCAAAGAGCCTGGGATGTTACTGGGTTTATAATCTTTCTGTGCACTTCTTTGATGAATTTTCAAGTTATATGGTTTACAGTCCATTTTAATTATCAAGCTATTACAGAGCATGCACACTTTTCCCTAGTGCTATTTTAAAATCCCAACTGTGTTTTTTCTTTCTTCCAGAAATCCACTACACAAATGCTGCTGAGAAAACAATAAGCAGGGCGTGTAAGTCATCTTATGTCCCCTTCTCCTTGCCAGCTTCCTACTAACAAAGAAATTTATGACGGGAACAAGGCAAACCTCTCGCTAGTGACAGCAGTGCCACGTGGTCTTCTTGTGTCTGTCTCTGCCCCATCGTCAGAGGGATGCGCAGAGCCCGGCGGAGCTCAAGTGACTCCAGCAGGTCAAAGCTCTGGCAGGAGAAGGCTGAGGCAATGCTGTCCTGGTGGTTGATGCAACCAGAGGCTACGGAGAGGGCTGTTTTTCTTATTGGAAACATCTGCCTGTCACGTGGCACTCAAACGTGCGGTTCGAGGCTGCTGGTAGGTGCTTGTCTCATGGTAACGCCTGTGAGAGGCTTTTTCCATCTCTAAGGAGGAGATGGTTGTGACATTTGGTTTGAGTGTGGCTTTGAAGCCACCAGGTTCCTCTGCTCGAGAGCAGGCAGCGAGGACGAACTCTGCATAAGGCTGTATTTCAGACAAGCCCAGCAATTAATACGGCGTCCAGGCAGAACCTTGGAGTCTGCTGCATACGGCAACCCCCGGCAGCGCGTGTGCCCTGCCCAGGGCCTGCCGCCAGCTTCGGGAGTGAGCAGAGACAGTTCAGCGCTGCGGTACATCCTGTGCTCTTACCGACGGGTTGGGTCTGGGTCTCATTCGTTTGAAGCCCTTCTCCCTTCTCCCCACAGCTTTGCGCAGAGCTCCAGGGAGCACCGAGCTCCGACACTGCTGCTTCAGGGTCTGCACCCTCCCCCTGCTGCTTTTCCCCCTTTCTCAGATGGAAGCCAGTGGAGAAATGGTCCTCACTGGAACCGGCGTAATGAAAACATGTGCCCAACGCACGGCAGCAGCTGAAGGTGACCATGCAATGCTGTAACACCACGCTGTGATGCAAAGACCTACACTTACCTGGAATACTGTTTTCAGACCTGGCCACTGTGTGAGGACGTCCGCGACAGGTTCGGCATTTCCCCTGCGGATTGTCAGAGGTCTGGAGCTGCTGCCTTATTACGCTGGAATTGTAAGCAAGGAATAGTTTAGCTCAGGAATAAGTTAGTAAGGAAAAGCCATAAGACATCACTTGGTTTCAGGATCGGATTAGTCATTAATATAGCATAAAGGTACTCTCTTTTGTATATGAAGTATGAGCAACTACAGACTGAACAGAAGCAATAATGCAAACTCTTCCTCCCTCCCTCTGAGCTACTCTCTGCTTCCACTGACAAAAGGAAAGAAAACTGTTAAGTTTTACAATTTGCATTGTATCTTGAAATTCAGTGACTATAAGGCCTCTTTCAGATGCAGAGGAGAGCTGTCTGCTGAGAGCCCAGTGTCACCAGTTCCCATGCTTTCAAACTGGTTAAACAGATGAGAGCTGGGCTGTCAGTGGCAGTACCTCAGTGCCAGCCCAGCATCTTGTTTCACTTCTGAAGGACAGGAGTAGAGCAGGGCAGGCTGATGGGATCAGCGCTAAGTAGTAGGGGGTTCACAAGCCTGCCTCCAGTTTTCAGGGCTGCCCCAGGCAGAGGTGACCACGGTGCTCACTCCGGACAGAATCCCACACTGGTCAGACCCTAAGCAAGATCAGATATAGGCACCGCTGGAGCTGCAGAACCAAAATGCAGTGGTGTCACCTACGTGTTGGTGTATCTCCTTTAGTCACGGGACAGGACAGAGCTTTGTGGCGTCCTGAAGGGAGAGTGGCCCCACCACCAGCACAAACTCATTCAGCCGTCAGACACACATTTAGTTGAGAAGGAGGAGGACTAAAGGGCACCAAAGGCTCTTTTACCCCTCCATCTTTAATAGCTTTCCTGCACCACAGGTCCAGCTCCGGTCCCGGTGACACTGGGACATCTGAAGCTGCCTCTTAGTGGTCTGCTGGCTGAAGAAAAGCCGGCCAGCCGATGGGGTTGTTACACTGCTCTTCTAGCCCTACTCGGGGCCGCAAGCTGCCAGCAGCGTGTTCAGCATCTCCTGGAGGTGGCTCTAATGGTGATGAGAAATTGGACCCTAATTTCTGTCTGTTGCGAGCAAGGAGCTGCTGGCAGGGAGCAGGGTGAGCCCAGTGGTGGTGGCCAGGTTCGGCCGAGAGTCCCAATCACCAGAGCAGTCTGCAGTGATGAGGCAGATCCAAGGAGGAGCTGGGAAGCTCCTCAGGATCAGCTCTGTGGCCAAGCACCGGCCTGGCTGCAGCGTAGGCTGGGCAAGGAGCAGGGGTTACAGCCTGGACTGAAACGCAGCTCCTGTGCCAGGGGACAGTCACAGGGATCAGACGCTTACTCCCGTGTGCCAGCTCTGGTGGGTTTGTTGCATGCCGATGGCTCCTCCTGGCACGGCATGGGATGCACCTTCCCAGCCTTTCTACCAAAATTCTGCTTTTACTGCCAAAATAACTCCCATGTAAGCGTGAGAGACAAGGGCACACTGCTGGAGGGGGGGTCACGGACTAGAGGGAGCTGACGTGGCTCTGCTTTGCAAAGTCTCAGCATGGAAGAGGGGGGAGTGTGGGGAGGGTAACGGAGCAAGCAAGAGTCTGATCCTCCTGAATCTCTGCAAGGGAGCCCCAGGCTTTCCCACACAAACCCCATGGCTTGCTGCTGCCCCCCCACCCCCAGCTAGTTGCCTTTGTTTTCATTGCAGAGACTTGGAGATTTTAAAAAAAAAAAAAAAAAAAAAAAAGTGGGTGGGATGTGTAGAGGAAAACTAATATGATTAAGGCAGGATTTGGGCACTGGCGGAGAGCTGCCGTAGGTGGTGGGTATTAGCAGTAACAGCTGCTGCGCTTCCCATTAGAGGAGAAAGGGAAGAAGGTCCCTGAAAGGATGGGTCTCCGGCAGGCCGGGAGGGCAGCGGCGGCAGTGAGCCCGGTGGCGTACGTGTCCCGAGGTAAGTGACGGTGGCACCGGCAGCCCCAGCCTGGGCAGCTCTGGGGGGCACGGCCCCGCTCCCCACAGCTGGGCAGTGAGGGGCACAGCGGCCGGGGAGGGATGGGAAACGGGGAGCATCCGAGGAAACGCCCGAGGGAAAGAGCTGCCGCTCAGGGAAGTTTCTGCTTCATGAGCTCCTGCGAGAAATCATATCCAGTGAGGGAGGTTTAGGTGTGCCCAGAGGGGAGGCTGGCTCCAGGAGGAGGAGGCATCCCGCTGCTGCTCCTGCAGGGGCTGGGATATTTAGGAAAAGCTCCTGTGACTCCCACAAGCATCTTCTGGCACATAACTGGTTGGAATGGCACGATGCTTGGCTGTGGAAGGTTAAACTGCATCCATCTGCTCCCTGCTTCAGGCTGGGCACGAGCGGTTTCATGTGCTGTGGTGGTTTGTTGAGTCAGCTGGCAAGTTTGAGAAGTGCTGGAGATGGAGGTATAAGCCAGACCTCCTCAGCCCCTGGTTTCCTCTGATTTATTTACATCCACTTATCGACTAACCGTAAGGAAACCTAAGCCAGGAGAAGCTGCATGTCGAAAAGAAGGCATTAGAAAGTGCTACACTAAAAGCAGGATTACCTGCCTTACGCTGTCCATTACTATAAATACTGCACGTTTGTCCTTCAGCTTCACTTTCAAAAGTGCATTCTGAAAAATCAGAACAACACAATACTCCAGCTAATCTGGAAACATGTTTTGTGCCAGCCACCAAAGCCGAGAGGTACTAAAGACATGGCATACCAAATATTAATCTTTGACTGTGCCAAGAAAAAAAATCCTTGCTTGGATTAAAAATTGGAGAATAAGGAGAAATCCTGGCATTAGCCAAAATGGCTGCCCATTTATCTCAGGCTTCTCACGCTGACTTCAAAGACAGCATCGCTGCCGTCTCGTCAGCAACAGCAAGCCCTGACCAAGAAGGACAAGCTGAAATGCTGCTGGGTGGCCAGGGATGAGGCCGATGGTCACAAGCAGCCCAGCGCCTCCGAGCTACCATGCGTGGGCTGCTAAAAGGTGCCTCGTGCTGCCGCAGGCCGGAGCGAGGGGTAGCCACGTGCTGTCCCTGCGGGGACACGGCTCTGTGCCGGCAGGCAGGGAGAGGCTCTGTGCTGGGCTCCAGCCCCGCAAGACATGGGTTCTGCACCTCTTCCGAGGTGTAGTTGTTTCCCCCATTGATCAGGTTGTACGTTTGGGCTGGGAACGGTGGAGGGTGCTGAGTGCAGTCATGCAGAGTCTTCTCCTCCTAAATGCAACACGACTTTTTAGAGCAAATCTTCCCCAAGCGCTCCCTCCGTGGGTGACTTAGCAAGAAATGCATCCTCTTGTGGAGCCTCTCCCCTCCCAGCCTCAACAATTTACTTCAAATTGTGAACTTCTGTGGATTACCGTGCGCCGCAGAGATCATTTATTCTCCTTCATTTAAAGGCTGTGGGAAGGGCAGCTCTGGAGCTCAGCTAATTCAAAGGAGCTGGGCGCACTCACAGGCTGCTAAAGCTGCTGCTTTGAATCACAGAATGGTAGGGGTTGGAAGGGACCTCTGGAGATCATCTAGTCCAACCCCCCTGCCAGAGCAGGGTCACCCAGAGCAGGTTGCACAGGAACGTGTCCAGGTGGGTTTTGAATGTCTCCAGAGTTGGAGACTCCACCACCTCTCTGGGCAGCCTGTGCCAGGGCTCTGCCACCCTCAAAGTAAAGAAGTTCCTCCTCATGTTTAGGTGGAACTTCCTATGCTCAAGTTTGTGCCTGTTACCTCTCGCCCTGTCACTGGGCACCACTGAAAAGAGCCTGGCCCCGTCCTGCTGACACCCACCCTTTAAGTATTTATAAGTATTAATAAGATGCCCCCTGAGTCATCTTTTTTCCAGACTGAAGAGACCCAAATCCCTCAGCCTTTCTTCATAAGAGAGGTGTTCCAGTCCCCTAATCATCTTGGTAGCCCTTTGCTGTACCCTCTCCAGCAGTTCCCTGTCCTTCTTGAACTGGGGAGCCCAGAACTGGACACAGTGAACCTGCCTGTTGTTTTATGGCTGTAGGATGGAGGACAGCAGGAGAGCCCCCATGGCCGTCATCGTCTGGGCATGCACAACCCTGTGCTTGGTCTCCTACGCAGCCGCCTTCTCACATGGCGCCAGCCTTTCTGCCTGTGCTGACATGATGCCCAAGCACCTGAGAGCGCAGCTGCACAGCCCCAACAACAACTACATTACTGTCCACACCAACATGTCCTTCTACTTCCCAGGGGACAAGGTTCCAGGTAAGGAACAGCTTCTCATTCCTGCATCTGGAAAATACATGATAACTGATCTCAAGTGTCGGCACTAATCTTTCTGAGGGCTGGGAAGAGGAATAACTGCTCCAAGAGAGCTACGCCACCTCTCTCATCATGAGGAAACTCATGTATTTACGGAGGGATTCTGTTTGCAGCACTTTCCTGATGTTTCTCAAGTGATGGCTGACTCCAGATTTTCACCAGAGGCAGCCAGTAGGTTGGGATGCTTTTGGTGGGATTCATTTATCTCAACTGCGTTGCAACCATACAAGACCTCATCACATGCAATGGCACATTTGAGGCACCTCCAGAGGGTAAAGTCGCCTTCCCGCCTCCTCTGCACCGCACCAAGGGGTCTGGGTATGGTTGGGCAGCGTGCTCTGTCTCCAGCATCACCACTCCCAAAGCAGACGCAGACAGAGCCGAGGGGCACCACTCCCCAGCCTGGCCGCTTGCCTGATCATCCCCGTGCAAAATAAAACCCTTGTGAGGGCATCACACAACCTTTTGCACCTGTACAGGGTGGTACCCAAACCTCCTTCCTTAAAAATGGCTGCATGCTGGCTAAAGTGATGTGATTAGCAGCTTATAATCAAGGCGGGGAAAAGACTCGAGCAAATGTTGCGTGCAATTACGTACTACAAAGTTAGGGAAAGCCTGGCCTCCTGCATCCAGTATGTCCCAGACAGACCGTGAGGACAGAGAGTAAGATTGTGGTGGTGGTGGTGCTGCACGGGGTTTTCTTTTGGTTTCAGTGCTAGCCTTGGAAACTCCATTGCAAACAATTCACCCCATAACTACGAGACAAATCCCTTCGTGTCCCGCGTTTTGCCTTGCAGTGACAGTGAGGAGCACCCGGGATTTTATGGGCTTTTTGCTTCAAGCTCGCAAAGTGTCTAATGATGAAATCGCTGGCACATTCGTCTTCATTCCTCCTGGTTCCAAGCTGCTGACTTGTTTTGAAGATGGTGACACCGTCACCCACTCAGACAAGTCACTGAAGAGAAACCTGTCCTTCGTGTGGAAAGCACCAGACCAACCCATCGGAGACATCAAGTTTTTGTAAGAACATGCTGGTTCCTAACCAGAATTTGTGTCTTCTCAGTTAAAGGCTTGGCTTTATTTTTCCATCGTATTTGTCCAGCACAGTGGTTTACGTATCTTGAGCCCCCATGTAGCTAAATACTTATCAAATGCTGCAATAGGATCCCAGCTGGTACATAAATCACCATTTATATTTGCTGGGTAGCACTCCTTTTTATTTACATGGTCACTATTTTCTCAGAATAAATACGCTGGGAGATGACAGCCTAAGCACTTAGGAAATACAAATATTAAGACATAAAGAGAGAATTGTGATCACATTGTCTGTCTTTCTAAATAACACAGCCCATAGGACCTCCCTGCCTAAAGGATAACTTTGTATATCACTTCTTTAAAAAAAAAAAATAAATTAAAAATGAGTGGTTTTAAAAAAGGTTAAGGAAGTTAGAAAAAGAGAGTGAGCGCTGGGACAAAACTTGATATCTCTGTTCTGCACCAAAGTCCAAGTATTTTGGTTCTGATTTGGAATGAAATTAAACATTTTCTAGCTGGCTGCCTCAGAGGAAACACAGTGACTTTTTATTTTGGAAGAGATTAAATTGTTATGGTTTGACTTTACAAAACTTCTTAGAAGCTGCTTGGCCAGATCCTTGGCTGCTCCCCAAAACATCAGCATCCTGGTGAGCACCGGGGCTTGTGCATCTCATCGTGATTCAACACAAGTTCATTGAAACAAAAATATTGCTGCTTAGCATTTCCAATTTTGCCCGTTGTTTTAGATTGGGAAATACTATTAAAACCACATAAAACTCAAGCAACCGAATAAACCCAACCCAAACCCAAGGACACCTATTCCTAGCGACCCGCTCTGATGCCTCCTTCACCCTCTGGCTTTTCACCCTCCAAGCTGGTTTCTGATAGCCTGTCCCTTTTCTCCCTACCACAGCATCTGGAAAAACTGCTTGTTAGGCTTAAAAATGCCTCAACGGGCACAGGAAAACCTGAGCCAGTTTCCCCTTAACTAATTCTCAGAAGCAGCTGAACAATCTGAGCTGAAATTCTCCCCAAATCGCCAGCTTAACTCAGGCTCTCCGGGTGAATGCTGGAAGGTTGGCCAATGCAGTTTTGGCACCTGACAAAAAGCAGAGGGTTATGCGGGCTCAAATATCAGAGGGCTGAGAAGAGAGACTGATTTTTATTTTTTTTTTCCTACCTATTCTGCTGTTTGTACAAGTTACATTGGCTTGTTTTAATTAGTAAATACCACTGTTGTTTCCCTGCCTACGGAAGATTATAAGCAGACCTAGTCCAAGTTTTCCAAATGCACTTCTATCAACACAACAAATGTAATAGCCTTTTTTTCTTTTTTTCCTTTTTTTTTTTTTTTTTTTAAGTTCCCACACTTTTTTTTTTTGACTGATCTTAATTATGAGCGGTGATTCTTCACCCAGCCTCTTTCTTACGGGACCTGGTATCTTTTATTTGTAATATAAACCGTGTGACAGGCTAATCCTTTGAAATACTTTTGTGCTGCTTCTGCCTTCGGGTTAAAGCAGTCCTTGTGATTAGCTAAACAGTGAGATGTTTTATTAACACTATAGAGCCAGTAAATTCTTCCCTAATTACATTTTAACAGCATCTCCGTAGTCCAGTCATACTTCGTTTACTGGGCAAAGATCGAATCTGCTATCGTGGCTCAGCGAGGGCAATACAAAACGCTTGCTGGAAGTGGCAAGAAGCCCGACGCCGTGAGCCCCGAGCCCCGGCAAGGACCGGCCGACCCACACCCCACCTGGACGGCGAGCAAAGGTATGGGTTCCTTACCCACCACTTCCCCCAGGGTAGTTTCACAGCTTATTCCAGGTGAGCGTTGAACACAAGTGACCCAAACGAGCTGGAGGGACCCGTTTGACTCCTGTGGCCGTGGGGGAGACCAGCAGCCGTGGGGGAGATCAGCGATCGCGTGGTGAATGCCTCGAGGTGAGGGGATGGGTCAGCATTCGAGGTGGTGGAGACAGTTCCCAGGCGGGTACCTGAAAGATAAACAGCGTTGCCAGATCTTAAAATTTCAATGCAAGCCCCAAAATACAACACACTTTAAGTACCTAAAAATCTCCTGAAGACAAACAATTAGCAATGCTGTCTAAATAAAGGAATACATTTGTCTCTAAATGTAACTATTGCCCTTCAGGTATGTATTTAGTTGTATTTATGCGGCCTTTGGTCAGTAAAATGCTCCAAGAATTTACCTACACCCAAATCAGATGTGTTTGTCAGCATTTCGGGCATGGCACCAAGACTGAGTTTCAATTATTTTACTTGACTGTAATTTAGGCAGTGGGCTTTGCTGCTTTACTTTCCATTTGGGTTCCCACTTAAAATTAAGTGACAAGTCACTATTATGATCCTTCCTGGCAAACATCAGCACTGAAGGGGGATTTGAAATAAACGGACTGAGGACAATACACTTCTGCTCCTCTCTCCCTGCTTCTTGTTTTGTCTCCATGCTGGATAAGGTCCCACCTCTCCCGTGGCTGCCACCGGCTCCCCACAACGCACACCCACGCCTCCTGCCAGCCCCACTGCCATTGCGGAAACGCCGGCACTGGAGCCAGGTTTTGGTATGGGGTCAGATGCTCGTCCCGATGCTGAGCCAAAGGAGCTGGCCTGGCCTTCACGGGCTGTGTCCAGTGGGAGCGGTGAGTCCAGCATTCAGGGGCTGGAGCCGTCTCTCCCCACCCGAGACCCTGGCACGGCGGATGCCTTGCGAGGTTTCATCTCCCAGGACAATGCCTCCAGCTACAGCACCTCCGACAGGTAAACTAGGTGGTGGGAAGAGCTATTTCTCCAGCCCTTCTGGGGAAGAAAAATAGTACTCATTTCCCTGCGAATGAGCGAGGGTCCATGTAGGAAGGTGGCTGCACGCGGCGGGGAGGTGAGAGGTTGTTTGCTTGCCGAAATGTTGATAAATAACCCTTTGGAGATGGCATGTGACAGACAGTGACAGGGAGAAAATCCAAAACTCTTAAAAACTTGACATCGCGCTGCTCAGCCCAGTGGAGGATTGCCCAGGTGGCTGAAAAACGTGATAAAAACTATTGACTGCTACAATATTTTTCTAAAAGCACATGCAAATATTCAAACAAACAGTGAACTCAGCAGAGCTATTTCTCCATCCGCAGGGAAAAGGAAGAAAGGATTTAAAGCAATAAACAAATTTGGGCTTGTGGATGTCTGCTCAGAAGTCTTAGAGGGTTTGGGCCGCATGGGCTTTCATGCAAGGTTTTGTGTTGTGGATGAAAACGATGGGGAGATGAATAAATGACCCGGTGTTATTAAAATGCAGCCCTCTATGGTCTGCGTTGACTGCCTGAGACCCGAGGCTGCTCTAGGGAGCGACACGCTTCTCTGGTGGTGCAAAGCCCAGGGATTTCCATGTGAGCAGCAGCAATAGGTCTCACTTACTAACCCTGCCTTTCCTCTGTCCGTATCTTAGAGCAGGACGCGTTGCCAGCGCTGCCACCACACGCTTGTGCCTGATGTGTAAAGACAAGGGGCAGGTAAGTGGCAGGGATGGGGAGGATGTCTTCTCCAAAGGCAGAAAGAGAAGAGGAGGATAAAACCTCTCTGCTGCATCACTGCACCAAGCAGCCTGCGTAGGTCTCATAAGTGACTAAAACTACATTGAGACTGTTAAGAGTTTTAATTTTTTTTTATTTTAACTGGGAATTGGTTTTTATATTTCTTTTTTGTTTTCCTTTTGAGCCTGCTGCTTGGGTTTTTAAGAGTCCTGCTGTAAAAACAATCTAAAATAACTTTTCCTTCCTTATGTGGATATGACAAGAGGGCTTGTTATGGGGCTGGAAATATGTGTTTTATTCCCATGGAAGGCTGAGGTGTTCCTTTCCAGAGGTGCTGGATAGGTACCATCCGTAACATTCCCCAGAGGCTGAAGACTTCATCTTCCCTGGGGACAGCCAAGGAAGCTGGGTGCTTTCTGAGGGCAGGGTCACCCCAGGAGGCTGAATGGACCAGCAAGGCAGAGGTGGTGGCGGCCGTGGTGGTGTTAGCCACAGGCACAGGGTGCACTCACCAGAGAAAGCTGGAAGAGCGAGAGCTGGCAGACGGGACAAGCGGGCGGGAGCATCTTTCGGGAGAGGAAGCCCAGAAACGTGGGAAAGGACTGCAGCCCTGTGGAAGCAGGGTGGCTGTACATATGGAAGCAGATGTGGGAGCTGGAAAGGGCATGCGGGGAATTAGGTAGAGAAAGAAAAGGAGAGCAAGAGGAGGGACAGAAACTGGAGAATACCAGAGCTGTGGAGACGAGAGGAGGATGCTCAAATGGGAACTAGCTGAGAAGCTGGAAAGCAGGGGCAGCTTAGAGGCACAGGGTACAGATTTAGCAGGAGAAGTCCAATACACAGCAGATGGAGGGGAGAAAAATACAAGGAAAATAAAGATCTAGATCTGGGTTGCAGGATGCCACAGAAGGAAGAGAAGTAATCTCACGGAAAAGAAAAGAGGAAGGGGCTGTACAGAAATACTTAGGAAGAAGCGAAGGACAGAGAACAAGTAAAGGAGAGACGTGTAACATGAGCATCAGGTGTAGCCATGGAGAGAAGTGGAGAAATGCCAGAAGATGCATAAGGCAAGACCTGAAGACCGTAACGAAATAAAATATTGAGAAATTAGGCAAGAAGAGAGAGAAGTACAAAAAGAAAGGAGAAATAATGTGAAATAGGGCAAGGACTTATGAAGCAATTCCATTTTCTATCCCAAAGTCGCAACTCCCTCAGTATATCCCTAAAGTACGGCGTTTGCGTTTTGAGGGCAAGTGATCCATACAAATGCAATCCTAACTTAGCCAGCCAGCTACTTTACAGTTTGCAGTTCAGCCACTCAAAGTCTTTTATTTACTACTGTATTTTACTAGCATCTTCAGAAACGGCCTCTTCCACAAAGGATGCTCTGACCCTCCCCTACTTCGGTTCACAGCTGGCCAGGGCTCCTACCTCAGCTTTGTGCTCCTGTCACACTGTCTTTCCAGCAAGCTTTAGAAATTGCTAATGACGGTAGAGGGTGAGAGTTTCTCTGGTGTAATTAATGGATGTGTGAAAAAGCCTGCTGGGCTGGACAGGCTGGAGAGGCGCCAGCCACTGAGGGCCAGATCCAAATCTCAGTGGAGCCAAAGAAAAGACTCCAATACATTTTGCATGTTTTGGCTGGGGGCTCAGGTGCACAGTGGGAATGGAAAAATTCAGTGGGGGCCTCCTAAATTGTACGATTGTTTCACAGTTAGTCTTGGATGATATCTGCAGCAAACCCTGGGCTGCAGCACTGGCATGGAGCGGCTGTCATTTTGTGACGGATAAAATAAGGTGCGTGGCACCAGGCAGAGCCCCTAGGAACAGGAGCACGCAGGAACAGCCATTCCCACTAAAATGGGTGGTTAAGCACCACTGAGAGGCAGCAGGTTTTAAACTGTCTGTGTAGACTGAGAAAGCAAGACGGGCTTTGGGGAGAGTTCACAGGTTGTATGTGACAGCCCCAAAAACCACTGAGGTCCAAGACCATTCCAAGTCTCCTGGATCCCTCTGTTCCACGGTTCGATCCACAGCCTCAGAAGGGTGATAAAGGATCCCAGTGGGATCCCTGGTGTCACCCTAAACAGGAAGCTTGGCCAGGAACAACATGCCTGTCCTTTCAGCATGACCCTGGCATCACTCAAGACGGGGATTGTTTATTGAGTGATATTTTTTGATAATGATGCCTGTGAAAAATGCCACCAACGCTACCAAAACGGTAGCTGCAGACCTTTACTTGGGCAAAGCAGGGACATTCCTCTCCCTCTGTGCCCTTCAACCTGCTCTGCCTTGCTCCCCTGGGACCAGCTCCCAGTGCCTCCTCCCTCCCATGGCAGTTCTGATATGGACAGAACGAGGTTCAATCTGCCTCATTTTCTAAAACCTACTGAGTAACCAGGGGATGGAGCAGAGTTATTCCAAGTCCAGGGGGACACCTGGGTATGAGAAATACAGAGCTGAACTGTACCGTGATGTCGGTAGTGGACGAGAACCTAATCAGCCCTTTTTCTCTTCCCTCAACGCACATCTCGTTGTGTTTTGGCTTTCAAAGGCCAGTACCGAGAGCAGGACCATCTTGAAAGCCTCCCCACCTGCGACAGTTTCTCCTTCTGCCCCGCACGTACACACTCACCGGGGTGACGCCGCTGTGACAACGGCCTGGTTTGGCGATGCTGACGCTGCTGGCAATTTGTCATCGGCTTCAAGGCAAATGGCAGAAAGAAAGCTGGCACCGCAGCCAGAGGTGGCAAACGCCAGGGACGAGGAGGAGAAGGAGGAGGAGGCGGCGGCGGGTGGGAATACCCTGCCATGGGTGACCAGACCAGCTCCCAAATCTGCTGTTCCTGGGAAGGGGGAAGACCCCGACAGAGGGACCCGACTCCTAGCAGCCCAACTCGGCATCCTCCTGGTCTGCACGGCCGCCCTGGGCCTGGCGTTGGCAGCTGCCGTGCGCTGTGTCTGTGCCCAGCATTGCCACAAGCGGACAGAGGTCTCCTTCAGCGAGCCGGACCCCGACGTCATCGCCATCCAAGAAAACGGGGAGGTGATGCACTTCCGAAAGATCCGGGAGAACAGCTTCGTGCTGGTGCAAGCCGAGTACAACTGGGTCAGCCCCTCAAGCAGCGGGAAGAAGACAATCATCTGAACCTCTGCGACGCCGAAAGCAGGGCTATGCCGGCCGGTGGAGGTGGAAACAGCCCGGACTGCAGAGCACAGGGTGTAGGAAGTGGTGGGGTAGTTCCTCTATGTGCCACCACATAGGTAAATGAACTCGAAGCAGCCAGTTCAGACAAAGGTGTTAGGCAAAAGTATCTAAGCTCCAGCTGCTAAGAAAATAGAAGTTGATAGATTGTTTGGTATGTTACACTTACCGCAATTAATATTGTATATCTACTCATTAGCTGTCACTGCAGCCATGACATATGCTTCCTCTATTGCCTTAAGGGTATAGCCAAAAATAGAAATTCTTCCTCCGCACTGTGGTATCCTCTCCTGTTTAATCTCAACAAAAGTTTCTAGGGTTATATTTCTTTCTAGGAACTAGAAACCCCTGATATAAACCCAACCATTCCCATTTAGGAGCTTACAGGTTTGATTCTGTGCACTTGGTATCTCTCAGATGACAAAATACTTGCCGGTAGACTTTAAGTTTCAATTTGAAAATAAAAAGCAATAACTCATTAGTGGAGAACATTGATCCAAAGAACACTGAATTGATCTACGGGAATGAAACACAGGGTGGCGGACACCAGCTTTTGGGGGAGAAACATGCCTCCTCATCAGGTGCAAATGGAAGAAAACCTTTCCTGTCCATTTGCACCTGATGAGGGAGCTTGTTGAAGCCTGACAGCCAGCATTTACTGGGTCTTTTACTTCGAGTCAGCTCAGTAACACTCTGTGCAGAAACACGCACTGAGAAGTACCCTTCCCAGGTCACTTTGGAGATCCCCAGCAAAGGCTGCGTGGAAAGTTAACAGCATCCTCGTACTCTGAGTTTGTGCAAACTTCTCTCCGAACGTGTGGTTTGCTGCAGGAGGCCTCTAAAACAGCCCTCGGAAAACGTGATGATCCTTGACACCTTCTAAGAAGGAGAGGTGATGACAGCAAGGGTAAAGGTTTGTTTTACTGCAGCTTTGAAAGAGACAGAAATAGTCCTGATATCGATCCTCTTGAGATGTACATTTTAGAGCCTTTCAGAGAGCAGGAATCCCCCCTTCTGGTGTCCTTTTCTAGGGTGGAGGGACTCAGATGGTCCCCAAGCTGTGTTATGGGGGACAGACCTAAACTTTGGTGCTGCAGCTTATTTCGCAGCCTACAGCAATTTCCCCCTGAGCTAAGCAGATAATGACGGGACCCTGATGGCTCACACATCCTTCCTGGTGACAACTTCCCCCCTTTGTCAGGAGGGCCCTGTGACCATCTCCAACTAGCTGGCCATCTTCATGCTTGATAGTCAGTCAACAGTTCTGTTCTCATGTCCTCCCTTACCTTGCCATTGTCTTCAGAGGAGACAGGTAGGACATAGATGAGTTCTCCTGTTCAAACCCCTACAGCGTGATGAACGTGGTGCAGCTTTTGCTAATAGCACCTTCTATTAGCGCTCAGAAAGAGCTGGTTTCCAACCACGCCACTGTACAGCGATCAGTGACGTGATGCTTTGCACTACACATGTGGCCAAATTTCTATCGAGTTAACTTCTAGGCCTAGAGAGCCTTGAGCAAAAAGAAATGAGTGAGAAAAGAAGTGTACTCACAAGCGCAGCTTGCAGAGATGAGCTTCATGGTCTTACCCATGGCAGTTTGAAAAGAGGGGTGGCCACATCATGGCGCTTCCACTGCAGAGTAAGCAAGGGTGGTGCTGGAATTGAAAAGACATTTGTTTCAGGACTCAAAGGGATGCTAGGTGAATGGGTTTATGTTCAATAAGTCGAGCTTGAGCACTACCTACTAGGAAGTCTACAGGTTTTTAAGTGCAAGTCTAGACACAATGGCATTCCTCTCCTATGTCATGTGCTTTAGAAAGAAATCACGTTTCTGTAACCCAGCGTAGCTGAGCTGTGTAGCGACTAAAGCAGGCTGCATTCAAGCCCTTGTTAATGCAGCCAAAAAAAATAAATCCAATAATTAACTGAGAAAATAGGTCAACAAACTCTTAAATATTTAAAGAACTATCACATATTATTTTAAAAAGTTTCTTACGATAGCATAGCTGTTTATGAATAAATTACAAATACCTATGGCCTCTTCCGCTATCTCTCTAGGTTTAACGTTACCAAACTGGTACAGCCTTAACACCGTAACCTTCCTTTCCCCAGCCCTTTCCCCGTGATCCAGCACCACTTCTTGCCCGCCTGACCAGCGCAAGGGAAGGCCTCGTGGAGATGTTTGATTAGGGTAGCAGCACTTCAACACCACCCTGCCTTCTGCCAAACTCTGCCATCTGTTAAATTTATGCAGCTCCAGTACTATTAGTAGTAAAACCAGTAATGGTGAGCTCTGAGGGACACGGCTCCTTTGAATTAGTAATGAGTTGTGCTACTTTGCAGACTTGGCTGAGACCTAAAGTGCTTGTGTTTTTTTTTTCTTGACTTCTGAATGATGTTTCGTTTGTTGTAGTTGCCATGACAAGAGGGATGGAGGTTTTATCTCTTCTTAAGGCTGTTAAAAACACAAGCACTGATTAATTTATTAAAAGGCAAACCATTCAAACACCCCCCCCTTCTTAAGCAACTCGCCTTGTATGGAAATTAATCTCTGCTCACGTTTGGAACAGATTCAGGAGAAAAAAAATGACAGAATAAGGAAAAAAAAAAGGCACAAACCATTCTAATATTTACTGGAGGGACAAGTGAAAGACTTGCCTTGTTTCCCTTTCTAGGTGCACGACTGTGTTCGTCACAGACATTCTGCTGGAACCGGGGGATCTCAGTTCCTCCAGCGCGGGTCAGGCTGCAGCCATCTGTGGCCCACGTTAAGCTGCCATCCCTCAGCAAAGTGACAGGGCTTTGGGTCAGAATTACTGACCAAAGGTGTGGAATACAGCTCACACTCAGCTCTAACGCACACCTACCCTGACTCTGTCTCCCCACCAGCCAAACAGGCATCAAACGCAGTTTTGGCAGTGAAAACTCCTGTGGCTTAAATCTTCTGATCCCACTACAATGTGTGAGCTATCCTAACTAAAAATGAAAAAATACAAAATTTAGAAATAACTTACTTGCATACAGGCATGCCCTTACTTGCATACTCATTTTCCCGTCTCACATCACTGTGATTCCTGCTTTCCCTCTGCTCCGCAAAAATATAAACCACTGCCCCATAACCGTCAGTCCCGTATGTTGAACATATAACACCATCGATGACTCTTACTGCTTTTCCACAGTATCTGAAATCACTTTGGTTTTGCCCATCACCAAGCCCTTCCTTAAATCTCTTCCCTCTGTGCCTCAGGGATGATGCTGTCTCCTGCAATGCTGCATCTGCCCTATTAAAGACGCCCACCCCCACTGCAGTTAGCAGGGAATGGCAGCCCTCCAATACGTTAGTGGCACTAAATCTGAGGCGGAGAGGCTGCATTAAGCAACACAGTTGGGCCAAAGGTTGGTTAAGTCATCCCGGACATTTCCTGCGTTGGTGGAATTGTCACTAGTAAGTAAAAAAGCCAAACGTGCGCTGATTTTGCCAGCTCCGAAGGAGAAGCCACCGGGCCCTGTGGGCCCGGCTGTCGTGGACATGGGGGATGTGCAAGCTCAGGCTCTCAGCAGAGGCAGTGCCCTCCCCAGCGCAGTGTGGGGACAGGCCCCAGGCATTACGGGGATCTGGCTGGGCGGCTCGGCCGGCCCTTTTGGCACAGTTTCTGCAACTCCTTCAGCCCACGCGAACCAAGGCAGGCAGAGCAGCAAGGCCAGGAACCCAGAGAGCAACACACTCGGCACATCCCCCAGCAAACAGCCCGGGGAGATGGCGCCTGGGCTGCCGTGCTGAGGGTTGAGGGCTCGTCCTCTCCCCCCAGCCCTGAGGGCTTGCCCCTGCTTCAGCCAGCTCCTTGGCGGAGCTGCAGGTGCACGTGTTATTTATTCACTTAGATTTCAACAACGAGAAATGCCTGTAAAAAGATGCTCTAATGATTCCTGCACCATTCAGCTGCAAAAAGAGAGCTGCTTACCGGCAAAAACCAACAACGAAGGAGTGCCCCGACCTGCCCAGCTGGTGAAGAGCAGATCAGGCCCCTCACTGCTCCTGGCACACTGGGCCCCCTCTGCTGCCCCTGCCAGGGCCAGAAGGCTCCGTCTGAAAGCCACGGTGTCCGGGCAGCTCCGCGGGGCTCCCTTCCTTTCTTCCCCTGCTCTCTCCCGCCAGCACCTCCAAGGCACCACATCACCTACCAGAGGGCAGAGAAGGACCTGGGGACTCACGACTGCCCTGGGACCAAGAGCTGCTGAGGGCTCTCTCCCTGCTCCCTCCCACCAGCGAATCGTTTCCCTTCGCAGGTCTCGTCACAGCAGCCCCCTCTTCCCTTGTTAGCGCGTCTGCGACTCTCACAGCAAAGTGTTTTGTTATATGATGTATGAGGGATCATGTCTCAAACCACATTTTACTGTATATTTAAGTGCATGTTTTGCTGATTTACTGCTGTTCTGGAGAACATCTCCCTTCCCGAGCAGGGCAGGCCCATAAAGGATGTATCAGCTCTGACTAATGATTATTAGTACATCCCAAGGTTATGTCCCACAATCAAATAACGTGTAGGAGGGAAGAGAGACTCCAGCTTACTCGGCTGAGGACAAAGATCACAGATAGTCTCTTTGAATCTTCAGATTGCAATATCCGTTACAGATTGCCACCTTCTAGTGTCAAAGTATAATTTGTTGTAGAGAAAATGTGTCGCTATTTCAAAGGCGAGTCAAAGATCAGCCTCGCTGTATATCAGCGGCTGTTGATGTGCATTAGGAAGCGACGGCCAGGTACCAAAGGCACCAGGCTGGCTGCCGGTGGAGAGGGGAAGGCAGAAGACGTGACTCGCTGATCCTGATTATGCAAACGCGGGGCCCGAAGCGGAAGAATATTTAACCCAGTCAACTCAAGTGTCACCAGTAACTCCCGGCGCCGAGGGCAGCGCAAACACCACGCGCCACACGCGTTGACGGGCAGCAGGCGGCGGAGGCAGAGCGGCGCAGGCGGCCGCCGCCGGGCAGAGGGTTCCCGCGGGGAGCGCGGCCTCCGCCCGCCCGGCCCCGCGCCGCCGCCAGGGGGCAGCCTTGCCCCGGCCATGGCGGCCGCGCCCGGCACCGCCGCTCCCCGCCGGCCGCGCTCGGGGGGTCGGACCCGCCGTGAGGCGGCGAGGGGCGGCTCGGCCGGGACCCGCGCCTCTGAGGTGGGCAGGCAGCGGCTTCCCCGGTGGCAGGGCCGAGGTGGAGCCCCTGGAAAGCCGGCGGCTGCTGCGCAGTTCCTGATACCGGGCAGGGAAACGCACCAGTTACCTCCAGTCTCCTGTTACTGGGCAGGGAAACGCACCAGTTATCTCCAGCGTCCTGTTACTGGGCGGGGAAACGCACCAGTTATCTCCAGTCTCCTGTTACTGGGCAGGGAAACGCACCAGTTACCTCCAGTCTCCTGTGATACTGTCAGGGAAACGCACCAGTTACCCACAGTCTCCCGTTAGCAGGCAGGGAAATGCACCAGTTCCCTCCAGTCTCCTGTGATACCGGGCAGGGAAACGCCCCAGTTACCCCCAGTCTTCCGTGATACCGGGCAGGGAAATGCACCAGTTACCCCCAGTCTCCTGTGATACTGTCAGGGAAACGCACCAGTTATCCCCAGTCTCCCATTAGCAGGCAGGGAAATGCACCAGTTCCCTCCAGTCTCCTGTGATACCGGGCAGGGAAACGCCCCAGTTACCCCCAGTCTCCCGTGATACTGGGCAGGGAAATGCACCAGTTACCTCCAGTCTCTGCAGGCTTCAGGCAGTCCCTGATACTGGGCAGGGAAACAAACCAGTCTCCACAGGCTTAGGGCTGCCAGTGATACTGGGCAGGGAAACACCCCAGTTACCTCCAGTCTCCTGTGATACCGGGCGGGGAAACGCACCAGCTGCCCCCAGTCTCCGCAGGCTTCAGGCTGCCCACAATACCGGGCAGGGAAACACCCCAGTTACCTCCAGTCTCCAGCTGCGGTTGCGCTGCCAAGTCCCTGTTGAAGCCGAGGAGGCAGGAACATCAAAACACGGTGAAGGAACAAACGAGGTGAGCCCTGGAAGCTCAGAATCCAGCTCGCTGTCGCTTTCTGCAAACAAACAAAAATTAAGGCCCAAGCCAACCATCAGTCCAAATTTTTCACTTCAAGTCAAAGGACCGATTTGACTTTTGATTTTTAAAGGACAACTATCATGACTTTTAAGCACTAATACGCAGAAGAGATGAATAGCGCACTTGGCGATCTGCATGATTTATTTGGCAAAGCCTATTAGTTCTCTCTGGAGCAAATTAACACTAATTCTCGTCTGTTTGTCAGTGGGAATTTAATGTAGGCTAGAAAGTCATTGAGAGTTTTCTTCGGGTGGAAGTCCGTTCAAAACAGAACAAAAAAGATGAATTTGGAAAAAAAAAGCTTAATAAAGTCTTCTTTAAAAGAAAACCACTCAAGGCCTGACTGTTAATCAAAAGAACATCACTTACCTTACTCAGCATCACTGAAACCAGAATCTGGCAGCAAGTTTTTAAAAAGGAACCCTTTTTTCTTTCTTTACAGTCACAATTTATAACAGCTGAATTATTGGCCATAAATACTCTTTTCCTTCTGCTAATGTATTGTGCTTCTGGGATTGTTCAGAGCAAACATTTTGTTGCTAAGACAATAAACCGGGGCTTCTGAAAAAAATTTCACACACATTCCAAGCAGCAGCTATTCAAAGAATACCACCATGCCATCCTAACAGACTAAATTTTGTTTTATTTTCACTAGGATTGAAAATAAATTAATTTTTTTAAACATAGAAAGCTGCTGCTTGCAATACGCTGGAGCATATTTATGTATGCACCAAAGCTAAAAATTGAAACGGGATGAATTAGCAGAGAGTTTACTGTTTATAAAGTAAAAAGCTAGATGAGCAAAATACATTCGTAATATGTAAAATATTAAATTATAGAACACAGAAGATAAGGATTTAATATACATACTGTTACACATGGAGAGCAGTTTTTCTGTATGTAATATGCACCTTACTTAAGAAAAAAAAATAAACAAAAAGCTACCTAAAAGTCTTCCAAAAAACTGGTACCCTTGAGTTTTCTTGTTTTTTAAACAATGTCTCCATAGATAAGTTAAATGAGAATATTTGGGAACACTGGTATGTGATAGTATAGCTATATACAGCTCTTCATGCCCTTTATAATCAGAAAGGTTACACGTTAGTGTTACACATCACAAATACGTGTTACCTGATCAGAAACATGATAAAAGTCAGGCTCCGCAGACTGCAGCGCTTCGCTTCTGTTCCCCTGTCTCACACAAAACCTCACGTTATCACAGCTCAGCTATGTTTTTAAATTTGGAGGGGCCAGAAAGAGTGGATTTTGTGAGCGCAGGGTGGCAAACCCCCCGTTGCCCTGGGGAAGTACCGCTCCCACGCTGCTGCTCCCGTGGCCCTGGGATTCGGCTCCGACCAAGAGATCTGTGCGTGATGCCCGCAGACAGCCGAGCTGAAAAGATACAGGCTTCCCACATTAACGCTCCGTGAGCCGCATCAAATACAGTTAGCATATTAGCTGGCTGAAATTGTGTCATACTCTTATTTTTAGTGCGCTATTATGCCTCTGGGATATATTTTATTTAACAGGGAATTGGACCTAAACAGATGTTGCAGCAGTTTTCTAAAGGGGGCTTTAGGCAACTCACTGTGAGGCACCCGAAAGACTGCGTGTATGTTTTAAGGAAAGGGCAGAGTGAATGCGTGAGCCAAATACCGTACGTGCATCTTTTTTAGTCCTGAACCACTGTTTGGAAATTACAGTTAATTTTTCAGGCAAAAAAATGGTCTAAAATATTTCACAGAAAAAATAGGCATTTTTATTAAGAAAAATATTGAGGTTCTCCCACAATTTTGCTAATTTAAAGCAACATTATGAAACAGAACAAGCAAGAATTTGCTGAAGAACGTGGCACAATGTATCATGCAGTAATACCGGATTGCCCAAAGGACCAACAGTGACTATAACGGATACAGCGGCGAGCTGCAGGCCCGCGTGCATGTGGATGTTTCCATCCAGGGGAGCTGCGAGTCCTAACGAGGAACATGAAAACCATAATTCGCATGGGTAAAGTTCTTCTGTGCCAGCACAAAAAGCTGATTTCTGCTGCCCCAAGCAGCATCTTGGAAAGTTGCCCTGGTTTCTCGGTCACAGTTATCCTGTCATGCTGCTGCGGGATGGGGTCTCTAAGAAGACAGCATCTTCTTAGAGATGCTCTCCAGGCAGATGAGAGCATCATCTCGGTGATGACACCAACAGGTTCAGTCAGGGACAGCTAAATAGGAGAAGTTTAAAAAAAAAAGGGGGGGGGGTGGATTTAGGCTGAAGATATGAAAAAAAGACATTTCATCACTTATTTCATCAAACACTGGTGACAAGAAGTGGCAAAACTACATGGAGAAGTCACAAGGAAATAAGAACGCTGTAACATCTTGGGTATGGGCTGCACGGCAAACAGAAGGACACTGATGGGGAAGGACTGCAGTCACAACGCTAAGAAACGGAGGGAGCACAGAATTGCAAAAGCTTTTGTCAATAGAATTTCATACCCAATTATTGTCACGGGACTCTCAAATTTTATTTCCTGCAATTCTTCTGGCAAAAGGCCAGTTCTCACATGACCTCCATAATTTTTTTTAATCCTATCAATGAAATCGTCCTTCCTTCGAGGCAGGCCATTTTCTTCCCTTTTAAGACAGCTGATTTCCTTTAGAATTTGGAACTGTTTCATAAGAAAACTGACCATAAATAGCAAGCTTTCTCTTACAGAGATGGACAAATATTAGCATGCTAACATCTGCAAGCCTTTGATTTTTGTTACAATTATACTAGACGGAGCCCACCCACAGAGGATGCCATCCAAAGAGGCTTCTTTTCTTTCTTAACTGGGTGAAAAATGGTTGTGCCAGGCAGCAACTTTTAACACGGGTAAAGAGAGGACGATACGTACCAGCACAGGATCCTTGGGAGATGCAGGGCCTCTTCTGCGTGCTGCAGTGGTTGGTATCGGCCGTCTCTCTGAGCAAGGAGCACAATCAATTCATAATCTCACGCCTGCTTCTGGTCTGGGCTAGCAATGCAGGGTCAGCGTTGATTTGAACCTACTAGATAGCCTAAGAATTAACAGGTTATTTTATTACTTAACAAATCCAGGTGATGGGATCAACTCAGTGGGGCTCTTTTCTGCATAGCAATGCCGAAGGCCTTCGATCTACCTGCCCTCCCTGCAGCGCGTAGGGTAGGTGGCAGGGAGCAGAGCCTGATTCAACAGCGGCTATTGCTCATTTTCTTGTCACTCTATAGGTCAGCGGCTGGCAGAAATCTCTGCGGAAACGCATCTAAAAATATTTTGAAAACTTGGCCTCCGCTGATGAGCAAATTAAGTGGTGACTCATGCTCCCATCAGCTCCAGACTTGATTACTGCAATTTGATGGACTGAGAAGCTGATATTCCACCGAGACTGCAATTTGCTTAGGGGAGCAGCCGAGAGGCCTCATTGGCACCAATTGCTTCCAACACATCTCTCTTGTCCTTTTAATCATTAACAAATTTAATTTCACTTCTCACTGAAGATCTCACTCTCCACCTTTCTGGCAAGAGAACAATTTAGAGGCTGCTTCCATGACCTCTGCTACAGCTCTAGATGCCAGCATGAGGCAGACCCGCCTGCAGCAATGCCTCGCACCTGCGTTTCCTGGCATTCCTTTCTCCGGTCCTGCACATCTAAAGCCATCGGACAGACCTTGTGCATGCAACTCCGGAAGATTACTTACCATCCTGCAAGGTGTTCTCTGTTGAATGAGAATTTTACAGGAACCGTACACATAAAACTTCGAAGGATTTAATCCAAAATGCCTCCTCAAAGAAGTCACAGTCTAATGATGACAATTGATAACATGGTCTCAGCAAGAAAACAGCAAAGAGGACACAACCTCCCTCTTCTGCCATTATTCTGATACGATGCTGTAGTTTTGGTCTGGGAGACTGGGGCTACCCACGGAAATAGGGACGAAAGGGATTTGGTTTGTTAGATGCTGGAAAGGGCAGGCCATTAAATCTAAAGTAAAATACTATTCATTTACTGTCCTCATGTGTTACATTATCACGGAGCTTTGTTAGAACAATGGCAGGGCTTTTCAAACAGCTTCCCCAGGGAGATCGCTCTGCAGCTTAACAGCCCTTTCACTGGAGATGTGCAAGTGTAACCGAGGGCAGAATTTAGTCTCTTGTCTACTTAACGTGTTTGCGAGGGACTGTATGTGTTTCTGGCACTTTATAATAATAGTAATATAAATGCATATGGATTATAAGAAAATGGAGAAACTATGATTTAGCCCTTTACTGTGTTGTAATTCCCAAATGCATCAACATCTATTTAAGTGCAAAATAGTCTACAGTTTACAAATATAGTGCTGCAATCATCTGCTGTAAAGGTTCTGTATGAGATTATGGCTCAATACAAAACACAATGCAGTGTCTGAAATTTCATTTTTAATGTCAGAATAACATCAAAAAAGTAGCTCTTTCTCCATATGCAGTCTTGCAAAAAAAAGTATACAAGGGACTTGGTCCTTTCTGGTGATTTCTACGTATATAACTGCTCATCTCTTATGCACATATGCACTTGCACATAAATAAATGTGCTTGTAGACAGACAATATTTCATCTCGCCTTCTACCCTCCTGCTGTCTAGGTATTTCCACAGAAAACCGTACACAAATAAAACTAACAGCTCCTCTTTCCCTGACTGCCAGAATAACGTAGAGGACGACTTCTGTACAACCACACTGCTGGATTACTCGCCTTTTGCTCTGTGAACAAGCACAACTGCGCAGCTTCTGCTGAGACTGCCTTTTCTGTCGTGTAACCTATTCGCACTAACTAGAGGATATAGAAGAAAAAACACAACCACAATTTTGATTCTAACTACATAAAAAAATGATTTATCTTGGACCTATTACTGGGGTCATCAAAAGCTTCTCAATTTAGTGAGCAAAAAGGGAAATAAAATGTTTGAGTAACTCAACACAAAGCGCTAACATTCCCTGTGACGTCTGAAGTGCTCTTTTATTGTTTGGGCGTTTTTTTTCCTCTGCTATCATTAGATGGGATTATAGATACGCAGAAGGTAAGAAGTGTTGATGGTCAAGAAAATCCTTATGTTTTAACACGGACAAAGTTCTCGTCTGCCATCAGTTTTGCCCGATTATGTTCAATACCAGATACCTCTCAGTTAAATTTAAAGCCAGGAAGTTGAAAAGGTTCAGAACTGTTCAAACCCTCTACTGAAAACCTGGTGGAGTTCAATGAATTAATTTTCAGTTGATGATAATTTGCAGTATTCCGAGGACTTTCTAACCCAAGTTTAGTTCATAAAATATTTCTGTACAGTTCACGGATTTTATTTTTTTTTTTAAAGAACAAGCAGCTTAAAAGCTTACCCACAAAAGAACAAAACATAGGTAACAGAGGTAAAAAGCTGACCTAGAGGAAAAGTAATTTTACCTTATTTACCTATTAACAAGATTAAATTCAAAACCATTCTGTTTATTAAAGACATATAGGCAAAATAACAAGTCATAAAACAAACATCTTAACAGTCTTTAAACATAACAGAATTGATATGCATAATTAAATTTCATTAAGTATGGATTTAATATATGTATTTCAGTTTTGCTTTGTATTCCCTTTAGACCAACACCTCCAACACTCATACACAATATTTAGGCTGCCCCAAGCAATCAACAAGGACTTTGTAAAGGCTCTAACAAAACTCTGTCTTAAAGCAGTTCGAAATATTCTTAAATGAAGAAAAAATTTAACAAAGGAAAAAGGATGCATCCAGTGGAATCCAAGCAAGTTGTTGGATGTACTGAAAGTCGGAGGTTCAGTACGTAGAGGTAGCTCCGTAAAGGTACTTGCAGTGTTCTGACTATTTAGCATTGACACAACCACAGTAAATTACTGTATGCTTGAACTCTTTCTATACATTTAAAAAAAGCGAGCACTCTTTCTGGGCCAGTTGCTTTGCCATTCAAAACCAACAGAAAACGTCAGCAATTTCAGTGGGATTGGGATTAAGTTCTTATATATTCTGAAAGTTCAGGTTTATGGAAACAGAACAAAAATAAACTGTCCTGAGTCTGGACTCTCTGCTGCAAGCAGGGTCTTTAAGCCCAGACAAAGGAATTTCTTCCCACATGGAGCCAGTTACCGGTTAGCATGCTCAAGGAAGGGGAACCTTGAATTTGGCCCAAGAACGCGCATGCTATTCTCTCCCATTAACTTGCAGGCTGGCCTGTTGGTGGATCTTGACTATGCTGCATGGAGATGTGCTGATCAAAACTGTGAGCTCTCTGCCCGCTGCCCTTTGCATCACTGGCTAGTGAGGAGAGAGCGTGGCCCTGGGGGACATGGGCGGTGGCCAGTGTCCCTCAGCCCTCCTGCCTGCTCAGTGCGCAGAGCTTCATCCCCCCTCCAGGGAATGAAAGAATTCAGCATGTTGCCGCCTCACGTACCTTTGTTACATGGTCATTTTATTGGTGGTGACAATTCTGAACAAGGAGATGCTGCCAGGTCCTGGTAGTTTCTCACACAGGTGGCAACAGAGCAGTCTTGGACTGACTGTCCATCAGGTAAAGCACCGATGATTGGTACCAGATTACTTTCCTGTTCTTCACAGGAATAATGGACTAGAAATAACAGACTAGGTAAACCAAACGTGATTTTTTTCACTAAGGCAAAAGGATATGAATTTCACATGCCTGTTGTCATACAAAAGATCTTTAGTTTGTGCAAATGGCTATAGCCTTATCAGAGCTGCGATAATTTACACCTGCTAAAGATCTGCTCCTAGGTGTTTGCACTCAGTCACACCATTAACTGCAATGTTAATTATGACACATGTGAAACTTCTGCATTTATATCGATCCCAGTTTGACCTATTTCCTTCCTTCCTTTTAATGCTCAATTGCCAGCATGGTTTTTGCAGATGGGTACACCTTGAAGTCTGGACTAGAGTATGCTTCCGAAATCTTAATCTCCCAGACAAGATGCAGTGCTGGCTATATGTTTAAATATATGCCTGTGTTCCTTTCTCTTCATTGCTCCTCTTAGAAATAGTATATTGTATTCTTTTTTAGTAGAAGTTTATTAAAAAGAGTAACATTTTATTTTTTAAAAAGTTGTGACCGATTGTCAAATTAGCTAAGATAGCATTTCTGTTACTATAAGGATCCTTTTAATTGCCAAAAAAACTAAAAAATTGTCAACTTACTTGTCCCCACAAGCTATTACTCATTACCAATGCAGCAATATAGAAAATGTAGCTTGGCTTCCTACAATAAAGGCTCTGTTTCAATATTAGCATCCTAAATTCTGTCACTGCAGATCTCTGTGCATTGCACTGGAGGAAGGGAAAGAAAAAAGAAATAACAAAAATTTGTGTTCTTCAGGGGTAAATTATAAAAGATCTCCTAGCTGCAAACACAAATACTTCACTCATAACCCAAGCACCAGACCATTTCTTTGAAGAAGCTTATGAGGCATTTAAGATATACAATGGCACAATATCATACAATGGAATTGAAAGAATTTTCTTGAGAAACCATTAACTTTGAAGGAATGTCTAGACAACTGTGTCAACAAATGCAAATAATTCATGCTTCTCAGCTTCTATCCAATGGATGGCCCCATGCTGAGTATACACAAACTCAGAAGAAAAAGGCATGTCACAGTCATATGACTAGGGAGTGTAACAGAGTCACACAGAAATTCAAGTCAATCTTGGAAAATAAACCTTCAGAAAGCTCTTCCCCAGGATACGCCAGCAGTGGGATAGGCTTCTGGTCCTTTTGGCTAGTTTAAGACAGAGACTTACAGCTGGTGCACCCTGGCTTCAAAGCAGGGGCAACGGAAGAAACAGCTGTTAGTCATGACCATTCACTCAGTTAGAAAAATAAAAACTAAAGGACTCCAAAATACTGTACAACCTCTTGCAGTAACCAACAAAGTGGCTTCTGGAAACAATGCAGTTGCCAAAAATGCATCTGTAAGGCACTTAACCGGTATCTTTTTTATATATATATATTTAAAAAAATAAAATATGCACCGAAGCAACATTCACAAATACCCAGTTGTCTCAATTGTCCGTGTGTACAGTATAGTACATATATACATTCACTGTGACACAGGCCATCTCCATAATTATACCTTCACGGGTGCTTTGGGCTGCCTGGTTAACTTCTGTGCCTGTGAACAGTAAACAAAACAGTCACTTTTTTACATTCTTAAAAGACAACCGACAGCGCAAGACAAGATTCTGACGTCAGAAGACGTCTGTCACTGCAAGACGTCAGTGCAGAATTACTTTTTTAAGAAAGAAACAAGCGATTTTCAGTCTCAAATATGTCTGATGGGTCTTCCTATTGTAGATATTAACCTTTAATATTGTACATTTAAAGCTTGTAAGCACTGGTTGAAAAATGCTCCAGCACAAATGTAAACCCTCAAAAAAAATCCAAACCTTTAAAAATAAATAGGCTATATTCCCCTCAGAAACACCAGCTTTCAGCAACACCAGCATTTAACTATTGTTAAATCTAGCCATCTGAGATTAGTCTTTTGGATATTATTCAGCAAGAGGCTTTGGAGAGAGACATCATTCCACGTTTTGTTTGGGGAAACAATTTTTTAACTTTGTAGTTTGGCAGATTCTGCTGCCATATTTACAAACTAGAAATACTTTAGTGTAGATGAACCTCTAAATATTTAAATTCAATTTCATACAACCAGATCACATGTACTATCATAATTAAGTAAGAATGTCACTGCAGTTGAGTACTGTGACTGGATAACCGTCTCCCCCTGCAAGAGAGATGCCAAAATGAAGCCAAGGTGTTTATAGAAAATAAACATCAAGGGTGATGATGACATGTTTATTTTCAAAGCGGGAGACCATTATCCAGTCACAACATTCACTTCTATTATACTTATTATAACTGTACCAGACCCAACCTCATTGATTTTTTTTCAAAGAGTAATTAAAATAACATTTGTGAATAATACAGAAGACCAACTGAAGAAACTGCTGCAACAGAACAACAATCCCCCAGAGTGGTTCTACGGTAGCATTACAGTCTGATTAACACAGGAGGTTTATTTGATGCTTAATGAATAAGAAACTAGTGCTGGTGAACTGTAAATCTCTCCAGTACTGGATGGCTTTTCTGATGCCCTGTTTAAAGGCTGTGTTAACTTGCAGCAACTGACAGCAGCCCCTAAAGGCCATTTCCACCCCTGAGGATGAGGGAGGTCTGGATGAGTTCCAGCCCCACTCCTGGTCTTGGCAGCAGCCAGCAGTTAGATGCTGAAGAGGAGCCAGCATTGCAGGGATAGTTCTGTCACCGGTAGTGTCAACTTTAGGCTATCTTTCTGCAGGAATAGCATGGAATTTTCTTTACATGACCCGTAATGTCTCCTGGTAATTTCTGATTTAAAAAAAATCATGACTTTCAGACTGATGGAGAAATGACAGATGAATCTCAAATTTCCATGTTCAGATGCTAAGATAACCGTATCTTAACACGGTCTGATTTCTGACCCAGTTTGTGAAAATTAAGAGTTTTCCTGCTTTTTACAATTCAGCTAACCAAAGACGGAGCCACATAAAAATCACTTATTTGGGGAACTTAGCATTTAAGTTAGCAAAGTTAGGGGAGTGACGCTAGTAAAATGGCAGTCTGTCGGGTTTTACTGAAAATTTGGAACATGGAAGTTATTAAAAAAAAAAAAAGTAATTCTGCACTGACGAGTGGAGAATGGAGGTTACTGGTGGCACTGGTCTTCCCGCAGTAGGTCTCAACCTTCACCTAAAATGGTTGCCAAAGACTGATTCAGTTGCCACAGCTCCTTGATCGTTATTATCTCAGAACATTAGAGACAGCATTAAAATCAGCTGCATGGACCAGCTTTCTGCGAGGAGGTTACTACTGTTCTGAGAACCTGACTAAAACCATTGCAATTATTTCATATACATCACAGAATGGCTGTCAGATGTCAATAGCTTCAATCTATACTGAAATAAGCATAATTTGAATCAGCGATGTCGATGCAAAAACCTCTCGGTCATAGTCCTAAAAGTTATCCCATGCCATAATTTTGCATGAAATGTGATGCCCCAGTCTTCTGCAGACTTCTTGCTATTGTAAAGGGTGACCCACGTAGAAAAAAGAATAAAAATTAAAAGTTTTCATCCTGCTTCAATTCAATTCGGAAAGTGCTCTCATTTTACCTGATTTCCCAAACTCCCATGCCCGTGGACAAATCTTTGCACTTCTTCATAAGGGAGATCCAAAGCTCTGATTATTATCTAAAGATGGAGCCATTCTTATTGGGCATAATCTGAATTCATAATTTGAACTAACTGTAGAGGTCTGACTTCAAGATTTGAACCTTTTCATAGCCAAGAGGGATAAATGAACTTTATGGATGCATTTTTAACTTGATACTACTGTGACTATCACTGTCATAAAGGAAGTAAGGGTACAGAAAAATCCCTACCATGGTATCTCCAAGAAGGAACATGAGGAGTTTAAGACATGCATTTAGGTATTTTTTTCCCTCATTGCACACTTTCCATTGTAAAGCAAAACCAGTAATTCTTACCTTTTGCCTAGAAACCATCCAAGATTTTATTGTTGGTACCAACAAACTGCCAAGAAGAATCTGAGCAGGATGATAGATGAGTAAGGGGACGGAAATTAAGGACAGGTGCTCGTAACCCGCAAATACTATCTTCAGCATTGGGATCCCTGCAGGCAGAAAAACAGGAGACAGACTCTCACCTCAGACTTCAAGCTCCAGATAAAAGAAACGCATTTTATGTTGCACTGACATTTCACCAAAAATAAACCCCAAAACAAACAAAATGAAGACTCAGAAGTTATATATTAAAAAGGCAACCCAAACAAACCAGAAGAACATGAACAAAAAAAAAAAAATACACGGCAGAGAAAGGAAGGAGTAGGGGAATGCCATAAAAGATCTTTTCTAATTATGCTAATAGCTGTCAAACACCTGCTGAAGACTCAATATAAAATACATTCTGCTATAGCATTGACTGTTTGGTTGATGAGCATCGTTCTGTACTGCTTATTTACTACTTCTTCTCACTGTGCTCTGTTTTGTGTTTTCATGATTGTCCTCCACCCAACCTGCCTGGCTCCCGCTTGTGACCTTTCTTCAGTCCGTTCACCATGGGAGGAGGGTTGCGTTTTCCTGGCATACTCCCTGTCAGTTGGTGATACCCAAATGACAGCCCTTCCTGATTCATGCAGTCAAGGCAGAGTCAAGTACTCTGCAGGCGAGTGGTCATGTGTTAGAGAGCAAAACTCTCTGCTCTACCTGTATGTTTCACAAGAGATACAGAACGAGAGAGAAAAGGTTTGGTGAACCGAGTGAGCAATATGAAGTGATCATGCCTATGAAGAGTTAGGGAGCAGCTGGAGTACAGAAGTTGGTAGATGCTAGAATAAGGAAGTGTTAAGAGCTAGAGATGGGCCATATTTTATGAGAGCTTGAATTTGCACTGAACACTGCTAATTCTATTAGACATCTCCATGCATAATCATCCCACCTGATGATGTGACACGGAAAATCAAATTTGATTTAGTTTCGCAGTAATGAAACCGATTATGTTTACTTTGAACATGTTATTGTTCAAAATTATCTGTTTAAATCTTGGAACTTTGCTACCATGCTCCACAAAGCATAGGCATGGGCAAAACTTGCAACCACCTCTGTCTTGCTTGACCAGACAATTGCATAGTCGCCAACAAGAGCAGCTGCGATTCCTCAGGAGCCCCCTGACAACACACCTTATTTTATCCCTCATCTTAAACGTCATTCTAGGAATCTTCCGCCAGCATCAACCTTGCAGTAAAGCGGTCTACAGCTTTCACAGAGCTCATCTGTGTGCCTCCTTTCTTAGCAATCACAAAAAGCTGAGCTTTGTGCCACATGCCCTCCATTCCCCCATTAGTAGATGTTTCAGATCAGCCAAAGTTGCCATGTTTACATAAACTTTTCTCTATGTCTTGAATAAATTTCTGTTCTCAACACCCTTTCAGGTTTCCCTTAATGAAAGTTGCCTCCTCCCTATGCGAAGAAACAGCTCATTTGTTGAATATTATTGCTCCCCCAGTGCCCTGCTATTGCTGTCACTTCTACGCTTGCTGAAATCACAATGTTTCCACAGCACTATTTCTTGTAATTATTTTAATTAGCTTCATCACATTACACCACTAACAATCTTGTCCCCATACTAGTAGCCTTTACTTACGTGGATATTTCCAGAGAAGGAATAAATCAAATAAATAAAGGCTTGCGTGCTTAATTTCAATATTATAATTACCTTCCAAACAACACGATGGACTGATCACACAATAGGGCTGTTTATTATTAACATTAATTTCTGGAGCTTACAAATAGATAGTATTTGGATAGAAATTAAATGGGCACTTGCATTATATTAAGGTGTGTAATTTACTTTAAAATGTCCATCATACTGTTTTTGTAAACAGATAAAGGTTTTATTACCTGTTCCCAAATCTCAACTTGATCCTTGTGGGTCCTTTTCTGTTCTCTAACCACAGAAAAAAAACCCCTAGAGTCCCAAGTTATGAACATGCTATATTTATGTTCGTAAGACAGCACCTGGTGTTTTGGTAGTGCAATTTCATCCATAGATCCAAAAACACTTTAGTAAGCTGAACAGGACTCCTACAGAGAATCAGAGAACACTAAAATGACTAGCCTAAGATCACACAGAAAACTAACGACAGAGATGTGAACGGAATGGATCCAAAGCGACTGAGACATGCTTTAGATTACTGTATATTTTCTGAAAGAAAAGATGAGAAATTCCAGCCTAAAAGGTAAATTCTCTAGAGGAAAGCTATTTCCGTAAACTAGAAAAAGAAAATTAAAGTTGTCAAATATAAATACAAAATACTATAATTAGTGTGACAATATAATTAGATCACTGGGTGGAAAGAGGTTCTTAATTCACAGCTTGTTTAAATACATGTCACAACAACAGGTTCCTGTAAGCTACTAATGTGCAATTAAAGTTCCTCTTATTTACCAGGAAAAACTAACTGGTGAAAAGAAGGAATAATAATCATTTTTGCAGGTAAACATTAGTTCAATGGAAAGAAAAAGCCCTGTTGCCTATTAATGCACTTGTGATTTTTATAATTCCAACTTTGCTAGTATGCAACTCTCTCAGAAAATATTTAATGACAAAGATCCACAGACTACAGTCAGAAATGCTTGTGTCAGTAATACTACCACAAAGCTAAACAAAACAGCATGGGTTTTATTTATTTTTAAAAATGTTGTCTAAACTTTTTCATAGCAATACATAGTAACTGCAAGCATCAGTACGACTGCTAATGTTTTCCAAATACATAAAACTCATGCAAATTCCTAATTAGGAAAAACATATTTTAATAGTTACTTTTCTCTCTCTCTTAAAAAGAAATATAACCATATTTTTTTAATGTATAAATAAAACACTTGGGGAAAAAAAAAACCTAAAAACCCAACAAACACAATGAAAACCAAATCCCAATCAAAGGAAGAAAAGTGACGTTATAATGCCTGCGTTGATGCTGTATGCTGAATCTTAGCCCGTAATGCATTTGCAAGATGAGATTATGAACTAGCACTAAGAGAAGCTATAACAGAACCACTGACTGAAATAGTAGTGACATGAACAGGTGCAGCTATAACGAAACTAATAAAGTGAGTGAGAGGAGTTTAAATCTTTCAGATAGATAGCAAGGAACGAAGGTGCTAAGCAAAATGGATGTGTTTATCTTTATTTTGGGCTGTCTGCTCCTCTTTTCTTCATCTTTTATAGCACATTGCTTCCAGTGCTAATGAGGTATGATAGATACACTAAGTCTAAGATCCATAAAATTTTGCACAGGATCAAATCACATACACTAAAACCCAGACCACTACCTTAGTCTTAAGTTTCCTCAAAGTACACAGTCCCTCCCTCCACCCTCCAATATTACTAGGGCATTTATTTGCCATCAGGAGCATTAAGGCTCCATTCACACGTATAAAGAATAATGCCTGTAAGGATTTTTAATTTTGTTTTCACAGAGCCATTAATCATGCTTATCTACATTTCATGGTATTTGGACTGACTTCTACGGGTCTTCATCTTGATTGACAATGGAGGAGGAACACTGGCATTATCAGTTTATAGACAATCTTTTAGTTAAGTTTTAAGACTGTCATCACGGTCTGAAGGCTCATGCCACAAACACCCATTCATGTTGCTGCGGTTTATGAAGCTACAGGCTTCCAGCAGCTTGGTTCAACTCCTCTGCCAACATATCTGCCTCCCTGAGAACTGAATGACAAAGTGCTCCTCTGTGGTTTGGTGCCAACTTGGGCAGCTTTGCTCAAAGTAGGGCTGTAACAAACTGCTGAGTTGCCAAAATCTTTTAAACAGCCTTATTGCATGTATGTGTGTCCAACTCCTGGGTCAGAGCTGACCAGACACTGTGACAACTGCAAGTCAGGGTTGTATCCCATCCTTCTGCAAAAAGAGGAGAAATGTGGTACCCAGCTGGGTGCGAAAACAGCACCTCACCTGACCAGGACTACAGAGAGCTGCAGCAGAAGGGAGGAAGCACTGAGATCATCCCACAAATACTCCTTACAAACAAGATCATTGGTATTCCCAGCTTTTTATCCTGAATCTCCCTCTTCTCCTTTCCTTGGTTGTGTTTCTCCTACCAGTAGTCCCCTGTGTTCCCATCTTCCTCCTTGCTCTTTGGCTCTGGTATTCAGAGGCTCTTTTTCTGTTTGTATTTTCTCCCTTCCTCCTTTTACCTCCTCTTCTCCACTCCCATGCTTCCAGCCTGCTTGGTTTTGCTTCCCAAGACCTTTGATTCTGCTCACTTGCAGCAGTGTAAATTTTGGGTACTTCCACTAAAATCACTAAGCTCCACTAAGTACAGCAGGCACTAAAAATCACAGTCCCACCACAACTGAGAGGCGTGAGTTAGGCCTGTGACAAGGAGTACATTTCATTTTTCTCTCTGTTTGCATCCTCACTCGGCCCATTTCACTTAAGAACTTTGCAAACCTGAGCAAGAGAAAAGCTGTTTAATCCGTGATCTTCAACAACAGCAAGGAAGAGTGAGAGGACTACTCTTACGGTCTGCTATAGGACAGCCCTCTTTGCCCTCCATTGCTCCAGGGTATTCTGGTTTGGCTCCAAGGCTGTGGTTTACCAGCCCTGGTCACTAGTAGCCTGCACAACTGAAAGCTATTTGTCCTTCCTCCAGCTTTGCACCCAGTATAACCTCCCACATCCTCCCCTTTCCCCTTTGCTACCTTCACGTTTCTTAGTCACCTTCTTAAAAGGCCCATGAAAATATCAGGCTGCACTTCGCTACGTTTAGTTAACTGTAAAATAATAATAATAAAAAATCCTAAAAGATTTGAAGGTATTTTTAAGATAATTTAAATATAGGACTCTTTTCATCTAGCTATCACTGCAGTAATATAAATGAAGCAAATTAATTTTAATGCTCCAAGGTACTGATTCTGTGTCACTGTCACTGACAGGATCCAACTAGACTTTATGAGATGGCATTTGACTTTATGGAAGTGAGCACTATGCACGCATTTACAATTTTACAGGGACTTTAAGCTGTCATGCTGAAAAATGTTTATAAAACATTAATCAAAAAATGCCTCTTTAATACAATGCATTGTCTGAAAGATGTTAGAAGGCACATATTGTAAATGGATTCTTTTTCTGACTAAAGTAATTTCTACCAAAAGCCTTTCCCCACTGCTATACAAGTACACAGTGTGGAGAGATAAAGAGCACTTTCTCAGCACATTACTACCTGATCCAAACACTTGGGAAATCACTAATGTACAGCATGCCATATTTCCATGTCACACATGACACATTTGTCTAAAATTACCCAACAGAGTTTGACATTGCAGCATATTCCATAGCAGGGCTTTCAACTGACATCTGCCAAGTAAGAACTTCAAGTAGGAGCTTTCTTCTTCTAACAAGCAAGTAAGAGTTTTCTTTTATCCTATACCCATGATGGAAGCGATAAAACAGTAAGTACTGGAAACCAGGGTTTTTTTTTCCTATTTTAATATGTTTATTTTATGTTCGCTGAATGTGTAAGCTCCCCTCAAAGCACTGTTTCATCATTTGCTGTTTTCTATCACATTGCAATGGGTTCAGAGAACTTAATAGAACATTTTTATTATGACTGAAACATAGGCCATTATCTCTCACACCCAAAGCAGAATTATGGCTAGATGCTCTACTTACATACTTTACCGTATAGGTTTTTCCCCTTCACTGTCTTCATAACAAACAATTTATTCTAAAACTTTATTGCTTACACACTGCTGCATTTCTTCTTAGGAAAAGAGGTTTGGCGAAAAACTAAGAGGTCATCACAAGGGCTATGGAAACACCAGGCGTTCAGGAATCAGAACAATGCTCACAAAGAGGCAGTGGAAATACTCTGAAGAAAAGCCTTGGCCTCTGGATTTTCAGTTCTCCCTTCTACTCATCTATACATTTCAGAACTCTCAATTGCCATAATCTTCAAGTGCAATTACAAAAATGAATCAAGCATATGATGGCAGCTTCTCTGACACTCTCCACACTACTCTCTTTCTGAAGGATCCTCTCAGGGGTTGATGTGAAAGGACCATTAGTAGGCCAAAAAGCTATTTCTTTTTTTCAACTGAGAAAAGGCCTGTAAAGGGGGGCATATATTGCATTAAACCCCTCCTAAGCTGCCAGAGCAGTGGGTTTCTGAGCTTACCCCTGCAAAGACAGTGCCAAATGAGCATCTGAAATTTTACCGCCAAGTTTCAGAATAGTATTGCATGTGGCCCAGTGACTGCATGGTGGGGAAGGGTGGTGAGATCCAGGCAAAATCCAGTTTAGAGGATTAGAAAAAGGTTGTTCATGCAGATAGCTACCAGAATGGCAAGATGCTGCTAATCTCTTGTTTAAGAACTTTCTTAAGGGTTCCCTGTCTCTTCCCAGGCAAATCACATTGCTACGGTTAGTTCTGAGGAGACTGAAGTTTATACACTGCCTATCCTCAGTGAAGGCTAGCCAGGGATAGAAGATGTTTCTTGCCCTTGTTCAGACTCTGTTACGACATACGGAGATCATGATAGGAGAAGATGCTTTTGACAAACAACTGGTTAAGGATTCTTTTTGCTATACCCATGCCCTCTCCAGAGCATGCACCGAACTCAAGTTAAATGCTCTTCCCTCAGGACCAGTTTCTTTCCAGTATGGGATTATGAAAGATACCTGACAACCCATAACAATACAAATATTCTCTTGCTCCTGAATATTCCCATTTCATCTGAAGAAAGCACCTTCCAATGTAATATGAAATCACTTTACATAGGAGAGACAACAGCTTACTTGCAGCTGAGCCCAAAACCATGGAAATCTGACTTTTGCCAGTAGGTACAAGAGAGATCATCCATCAGCACAACCACAACTACCTCCAGGTGATAAGACACTCAGTTTCTGATTGGGAAGGATCTGCAATGTTTGGAGCCATTGAGACTATGTTCCCTTTGCTTTTTTGCCCACATACATGCTGTATGAAGACTTGTGCTTATAATATTTTCAGGGAAAGAAGACAATTTTTTCAGTATGTTTTCGCATTTCAGGTCAGTGATAACCGTAATGGAAAGCAAAACACTGGCTCACAAAGTGGTAAAAACAAACATCTGAAGAGGAGGTTTTTACAAGGGACTGGTGAGACGTTAAGGAAGTCTGGAAAAGCTGCAGGGGAAAACTGCAAAATGGAGGGCTGTCCTAGTTCAGCTTGGAGGTCTGCGTGGACCCTAATCTTCAAAAACATTTTCACCTTTGTCCCCCACCTTGGGAAAGAACAATGATTTACCACAATATTCAACATTACATTAAATGACTTACTTCTTTTGGAAGACTAGAATTCTTGTGAAGACTTTGTACTGAATCAGAGCCATGTGGTCACATATTGGCCATATAGCTATGCTAGGATGGAAGAATTTCACAGAGACCCACGCTATGTTGTAAGAGACTGGACTGGTCTAATATTTAAGTAAAGAAGGAGAGGGAGGAAGAGAAAGGAATGGGAAATAAGACATTTATTTTGCCATAACTCTAACAAGAATAAAAAAAGAAGAAAACCTAATATGCTTTGAATGCTTTTACTAATTTTTGTTCTTCAGGTAACTGGCTCACTACACTCATCACAGAAATCAGAAATTTAAGTGCAATGTAAGTACAGTTAACAGGAAACAGCACATCTTGATACTATCAAAGTTTTAAGTAAATAAAAATGTAAAAACTGGGACAAAGAGAAAGAAAGTACAGTTTTTCTATTTCTGGGTTTTCAATGGGTGCATTCAGATTGGAAGTGATGTTCAATGAACAACACAGGCAACCTTACCAGCTGCTAACAATGAAACATTTAACACCAACAACTGAAGACTAGTGCCTTAGACTCCAAAACACCTCCACCTGTCTGACAACATGGTAGCAGTAATTAGTTAACAGGGAATTCAAGAATGAATTGAACCACCATAAGTCATATTTTAAATGTGACTTATCCTTAATTTGGCACCACAATGTGGGCATAGCAATGTTGTAAGCTGATCCTCCCACTTCAGTACTTTTTTTATTGCTTGGATATCAGTTGACTCTCCATACACGTAACATACTCAAGGCACAGGGTAAGTTCTTCCTTGTAATTCACTAGCAATATTTAAGCTGTGAAGTTTAAACGAATCGAATTTAAACACTTCCTTCCCTTCTCTATAATTCTTGTAGCCAATGCTTTTTGAAGATTTAATAGGTTAGACCTACTAATGAAAGGAATTCTGGACAAAGAGATTGACATACGTCCTAAAAACATGAAGCTAAGGTTTGATTAATTTGATTATTTCCTTGAACATTACTGCCATTTCCACACACAGCTAAGGCTAAGGTTTCTCAGCATTAAAGTTTTGATTATGTGGATTTTATTTACACATATTATTAAAAAAGCCATTCTGAACTTGTTTTATAGTTATATATAGTTTATAGTTTTATATTTGTAAACACAAGGAGGAAAGGATTATGCTCCAAACTATTTCATACTAGCTTTTAATTAGATTTTTTAAAAGCCTTTTTTCTGCTGAAACATTGCTGCAAAGGAAAACATAATACACAAATTCATTATAAATAGTAAAACAAGAAAATACTTCTTTTCATAAATAATAAAAAAAATTGTTAGCAATACTAGCATAATTTTTCCTTTAATTCTCTCTGCATCTGATTTCTGTGGCCAAGAAAAGAAGATGCGAGGCCAGAAAAGTTTTAATGCTCCAGTCGTTTAGGAAAGCATTTGGAGAAAACGGCTCACTACCCAGAAATACTGAGGGATACTATTTCCTATTTTAAAACTCTATGGACTCGGCTTATGTGCTTGCAGTGGTCATTGCAGCTTTTAGAGGAGGAGCCCTCTTCCAGATTCCCAAAACTATCCTGTAATAGGAGATTTCTAAATTTTGCTGCTGCTGTTGATTTTTCACATCTTTGCACCCATCGTTTTAGAAGTGTCTGGAGTCAGCAGCTCAGGCTGGCTGCCAGAAGGTGCACTGAGAGCAGCAAATGTAGACGCAACTCTCTCAAGGAGACTCAACATCATCTTCAATACTCGCCAGCTTTAGTATGGGTGACACTTGTAGCCTCTGCCAGCTTGAGGTAAAAAAAATAAATCTTGAGTCATGTCCAAACGTGGATCTTCCCAAGGGTAACCTGTCAGCTGTCTGCTGAATACAATGTAGTTTCTTAAAGCAGATAAATTAACTTTAACTGGTTTTTTGGGGGAGGGAGGGCTCTTGTGTCATTATCATTTTACAGATGGATATGTGTGTTTATTTTTTTTTTATATTATAAAGAGGCATGAGCTTGCTGTCATTAAAAACCGGCAATCTGGTTTTCAGTGTCTGATCCAATTACGTGTACATCTGGGAAGACACACAACCAAATAAATAATTGGAGAGGTGCAACTCTGAAATGACAATTGTTATTCATCGATCTCTTTCTGCAAGTCGAGATTGAGAGATGTAAACTTCAAGTGAATGAGATCTCCTGGGTGAGATTCTTCAGTTCAAACACAGTAAACAACTGTTGTCCTCTGATGCACATTTTAGTACTGCTGGAGGCAAACTTTCTAAATATTAATAAAAAACCTACTACTGGCGGAGTATACAGATGAAAAGGAAGCCCTGGGAGCTAGTACAGAATTTCTTGCCACATTCTAAGTCTAATCAAAGAAGCATACGTTTCAGGTCAGAAAGGAAAAGGAGATTCCCTAATATGCTCTAGTATTTCCCCTTCTGGAATCACAGAGAGGTCAAAATTGAGTAAACTGCCATAGATTAGACATTAGGTATATTGTGAATCTTGTGATTGCAAAAACAAGGGAGAATTAGGCACTCTCTGTCCAAAAGCCACTATAACTCAGTGGACTACACCATTTCCTACTTTCAGACTGGCCTGCCAGCACATTTTCTTCCTGAAAGTGTACCTCCTAGGGATGCTCCGGTCTGAAGAAGACAAACAGGGAGTGCTTGTCCAGCCACGTATATGAGTAGCAAAGGAATATAAGAGAGATGCTCTGGCACAGACTATCCCCGTGACCACAGCCTACTCAAAACTGTCAGTCTGACTTCTGTGGAGATAGCCGCTCCAAGTGAGTGGTGGCCTTAGTGTTATAGAAATGCTTATGCACGCAAAATGGCATCTCACCTCGAGTAGATTTCTCTGTGCAAGCAGGAGACATTCATACTATTCCCAATTACAGACATCTTTATTTTATATTTGGTTTTGCTAATATTCTGATATAGCAGCTCTAGTGAAAATAGCAGCATTTCCCAGGCATTCTTTGGGGTCTACTGAGAAAGGCGACATGCCAATTACATGGTAATAACCTGACTGATAATACTCTTTGGTAAGAACCAAACATTGGTTCTAGAAGATTGACGACCTAGGAAAGGCGATCCACCTGCCCTCAAGCTGGGCTACAAAAAAAGATGCTAACATGAGAGAAGTGTAGTAGATTCAGGTGCTTCTCTTCTCCCCGCTATCATCTCATGTAACACGAATCCCTTGGTTCTTATTTTCCAGAGACAGAGAGAGGACAAAGAGAAGGGAAATCACAGAGCAGAGGAAAAAGCCCAACCAAATACTTGCTGCTCTTTCCAAGCAAATGCTGGGTGAGGACTGAAGAGATGAGAAAAACTTTTCATTTTGGCCCAAAGAATCACAGTGTCGAAATTCATTAAAGGTTCTAGCAGGCACTAAGCCCCCTGGGATCTCAGAAGGAGGAATGGGAGAGCGTTTCTAACTCTCTGTCAGTAGTGAGGGGTACATATTGGCCCAGACACAGCCTCCACAAGACACTCATTGTTTCAAGCATATTCCTCTCACTAGCTTCCCTTGTGCCCTAAGGGTCAGCACCCAGCAATTCTAGGTAGAGGAGTGGCCAGATCATTTTCACTTACATTGCTCTATTGGACACCTGGGGAAGAAATGGGACTAGAAGTCTGTAACAGGTAAAAAAATAGGCAAATTCAAGCACTAACAACTCCAAGAAGTATGACACAATGCCAGCAGTAATGTCTCCTTTTGAACACTCATAGGAAAATTTTGAAAGTAAGAGACAGTATCAAAAGTCTTACTCTTGAAAACTTTCAGAGAGCAATTAATCAGAATTATTTTCTAGATCTTTATGTAAAATTCAGAGAAATTATTCACACATTTTTAGCTAGTCACAGTTAGTACCTTGATGAATAATCGCCTCAGAGTACAATTCTCTGCCAGGAGCAGAGAAAAACCACTGCATTTCAAAAATACCACAGGCTATAGCCTCAGTACTCACTTAGGGCAACGCACCTGATTTTACCATCTTACTTTCTATTACAGAATTATTAAGAGATGCCTCCTTTTTAAAATCAAAATGATCTACCTTTTATCTCAACACAAGTTCGAACATTTTGGTATTTTTCTAGCTAAAGGAGAAAGGTGATTATCACCACACAATAAGAAGAGTCTGCACTTGATTAGTACAGCATTTCACACTGGGCATATGAAAAATCAGATGAAGCAAAAAGCCAGCTAATATTAAACAGCAGTGGTTTAGGGTGTGCAAATATATTATTTGTCTCTGAAAAATCTTGTAAGGAGATATCTGTAGAAAACATGAGCAACCTATAGATAGCTGTGAGCAGATTGGAGCTATATGAGAGCACGATGCACGCTGTCACACGGTGCAGCTGGGGAACCTGGGGGAAGGCACAGGCTGATTAATCCATAGCCTAGATGATCCGCTCACAGACAATTGAGTTGTCTGTGAATCTACTTGTGCATTACAGCAGGCTTTTACGAATTGTTCAAGTACAGACTATCAGTTCCGTACTCGTGCAGTAAGAAGCTGAGTATTTAAAAAATAAATTTGAATGAAATTAAACCAAAAGAACGTTAGCATGCTGGCGTTTATACGCAAAATAAACTCTATTTCCCAAAAATATTTTGTAGCCTAGATACTTTGATTACATTACTTTAATAATTCCATGGTGAAAGAACCACTGCACTGATAAATCCAAATAAGGAGAAATGCACTCTGTATCACAAACAATACCCTGATTTTATTATAAGGTGGGGTTATTTTTGTCGTTTTGTTTTGTTACCAATCTGCTGTTCATCATACCTACAGTGCCAACATTTGCACTTGTGGTAGCCAAAATAGATCGCAGTACTCCATTTTTTGCTGACAAATTAATTTTACATAGTAAATACAAAGAAATAAAGTGAAAAGTATGTTTTGAAAATCCTGCATTTTACTTTTGGAATTATAACTTATAGCTAGCGAGTCACACTCTGCAAAAATAAAATAATGCTCTGTACTTGGCTGCAACTTTTGTGTAAGTGCAAGCAACAACTGCAGTATTTTTTTAGATGAGCCACACTGATAGCTTTGCACTTCCTTGAGGCCTCTTCTCTTCTCACTGAATGAACTCCAGGGAATGGCATCATGTCGGGCTTTCCAGATGGATTATGTGAAGCCATAGCTCAATGTCATTTTCAATAGCAAGGCTCATAATTAAAGGTCAAATAGTCACTTCATCTGCAATCAATCAATAGAAGAAGTACTAATACTAAGTACTAATCAATCAATGGCAAATGCACTAATAAAAGCCATGCATCAAATGTCCGCATATGTGTGTGCTCACATGTACTGTGCATATATGTGAGCACGGAGAAGGAGAGAAAGAGAACAAAGTGTGGGTGAATACGCCAGAGGGTATCGTGAATACTATATTTATCTTTGCTCCTTTTAAGTTTACATCCTGTTCCACTCATTAAGTGGAATACAAATAAACATTAGCTTTTCTGCATATGTGATGCTCTGTGTTAAAAAAACCTGCCAAAGCACCCACCTCTATGCAGAAATACCGTCTTGCGTTCCTAACTAAGAAACACAAAGGCACCTACCCTATGTAATTTGTCCTTGCACAAACATGCCCTGCACTCTGATCTTTGAGACAAAAAGTGTGTCAACTGTTCTGTCTACAAAATAAAACCCAGCATATGGGAACAGCACTCATCTCCGTGCAGAGCAAGCACTTATTCATGGATTCAACAGTGGAAGTGGCAGTTGGCCTCATGAGCATGCACTGCATGGGAATTAGTTGGTTTCATAATATGGTGTGGGAGAAAGTGACTTATAAAAGTCTTCTCATGCCTCCGCTATTACCACTTCTAAAGCTTTAAAGCTGTCAGCTCTTCTCCCACTTTAGTCGGTGCCATTCTAAGCTCCCCAGGGAATGGGCCAGACGTACCTATTTGGAGTTTCACCTGCCAAGCTGAGAGAAATCAGTTTCAAAGCGAAAGAACAAGTGTTGGGAGGTCATTTACACACTACCACTGGAATCTTGAAGACAAACAAAGCAGAGCTTGAAACCAGACCCTGAGCTGTGTTTGTGCTTTCAGGCATTGTAATGACGAAAGGAGAGGGAAAAACTCTCTCCATTGCAAGAGAACAGAAGGTTTCTCATTGTATGGTTTATAGTAAACACCTCTGGACAAGCAGAAATGTGACAGAACAACAAAAGAGTAAGGGCCAAAATGCCTATGTCTGTTTTTGTTCCTGCTGAGATCAGGGTGGACAAGACTGTGCTGTGTAGATAGATTTAACTGTCATTCAGAAATGGCTGATCCTTAAAAACAAATTAGATCTACTCTGCTTTTACCTTCAGTGAAGGAATAAATGCTAGCTGCTCTGGTTAACATTCCTCTTTACATCATCAGCTTAGGGGCATGCCTCGTCGCATGACAGCTTTCTAAAACCCGATCCTCCCTGTTTACATAGAAATGTGTGTTTATGCAGCTCTATCTTATCTGGACCCGGTACTAATACTGAAGAGAATAAAATACCAGTGGTCTCAAAACCAGCCAGCTTGAAACTGATACAGAGCAGCCATGTCTACGTAGTGCACACGCTGTGTAGGGGTGCACAGAAGAGCAGGGGGACCCTCAGGCTTCCTAAAGATGGGCTCCCAGGGACTACCAAAAAGAGCGTTTCCCCATTGGTAAATGGCACTCAATTCAGGTCACTCTGCTGCTGGCCCCACGCAAGACAAGCCTGGGAGCCTCAAAGAAACCTTGACAAAGCTGAGCCCCAGAGATGGAATACAGCAAGGGAAGCACAGGTCCCAACCACCCAGCAATCTCAACGCAGGCCCTGGGCAGTATGGAAAGGTAGTGCAAAAGTGCACAGCCTAAGAATGAATTAAATCTCGTGACTAGCCTCCTAGGAGGAAAACTTGCTTTCCATGAGACACCAGCTCTTCAAGGATGAAGGTAAAGCAGTCCGTCCTGAAGCTGACAAACAGAACAGTCTGTAGCTGAGAAACAGTCCCACAATACTTCATTGCACCATCTGCCTGTGTCATTTCAACTTGCACACTTATCCGTGAGACATGGGTATTAGCAGGGTAAAAGTATGTATGGTTGGGAGAAGCTGTAGGAGTCCTTGAAGTCAAGGTGGCCAAAGTATTTTTGCTGGTGTTCTGGGGCAAAGAAAGCTGCAAAATACAAAGCCTGACTCATCAGGCTGTGCTAATGAGAGCAGTAACCTGGAATTGGGAAAGTGTGAGCCAAAAAAATCCATCAAGCTAGGAACCTCAAACTACGTTCTTCTAAAGGAGAAAATAAAATATTAAAAGAAGAGTGCACCAGCAGAAGAAAAGTGAACCAACTCAGCTGTGTGCACAGGGTGCAGGTCAAGACAGGCTGCATGAGGATGTTTGGTACAGCGAGTAAAAGAAATGAAGAGTCTTCATCTTTTTCTGGGTGACAGCAAGCCCCTCTAGGACTTAAATATTAAAAAAAGGCTTTGTGCTTATTTTCTTAGGGTCATGGCAAGCTGCAGAAGTATTCAACAGAGCGTATATAAAACTATTTTCACTGTGGAGGGAAGGGGAAACTTACACATTTGTGCTGTTAAATACAACCAGCTTCTCTTCTGTAGTATCACAGTTGTGTCCTAACTTTATACGCATCTCCAAATAGCAAGTACAGTAGTGTGTTACACATGGAGTTACTTTCTATAAATACAAGTGTAACTGTCCTCCTGAACATAAGCTCATTCATTAGTTGAAGCTTCAGTTTCATAGAACATTTGGCTGAAAAAGACCTAACGTCATTTAATTTATGTTCTGCTCCAAGGCAGGATCAACTCTAGCTATCAAATTCCTGTCTGAGGCTCCTCTACAATGATAGGAGATTCAAGACATCAATAGGCAACATATTCCAAAGCTAAACTGTTTTACATTAGACAGGTTTCCCTGATTGTTAGCTCAAGTCACCATTACAGTAACAAAGTTCTTCCCTTTTCAAAGTCCACAGTGAAAGAGTTATTTTTTTTTTCTTTTTTGCATCAACCTTTTATGCATTTGTAGATCACTACTGTATTTGAGCTATCTTCTCTCAACAATCCCAATTGTTTCAGCCTTCCTGTGGGGTCACATTTTTGAGATCTGTGATCATTCATGGCACTCTCCTCTGATCTCTTTCCAATTGGTCCACATCATTTTTGAATTATGGAGCCCAAAACATCATGCAAATGTCAAAAGCCGTAATGCTCTCAAGCCATACAACTTTTGCTACTTCTCTGCAACCCACAGGACCTTGTGTGAAAGGAAATTAGGTTAGTTTGGTATGATACGCATTCGACAAATCTACGGGGCTGTTACTCATTTCCTTGTTTCTTCCTACACTGTTAAAATAATTTATTTCATTATTTGTTTCAGCAGTTTTCTACAAAATGAAGTTAAACTCACTGATCTATAATTCCTCGTCCCCTCCTCGTTTCCATTGTGAAAAAGAGGCCTTATGTTTGCCTTTTTCTTGTCTTCCAGGATCTCCTTCACTTCCCACAGACTTTTCAAGGGCACTTGCTAACAGTTCTGCAGCACAGGCCTGGCTGAAGCAAAGAACCCTGAGATGAGTTTCGCTACATCAAACTGACTTGCAAAACATCTCACCTAAGTCCCAACTTGTTCTTCCCTTGTTTCAGGCTCTTACCTTTAAGTAATTGACACTAGCTGTGTTTCTCTTTGACAGATACAGTCTTGAAAAGGCATATAATTCAGTCGCATATGCTTTATCAAATGTATGCTTTCGTATTTTGGAAAAACAGTAAGAAAATATTCAAGTGCTAGTCGTTTCACTGACTGAATATAATGGATCAAGCAGTAGCAAGTGGCTGTACGCATAACTGATTTAGCAGTATTTTGTGAATTTCCATGAGAACATCTTATTATTACTAAGGGGTCATAAGTGACAAATACCTCAGTGATGTTTTGATAAATGAATTCTAATAAATAAAACTATCCAAATTATCTGCAGACTTAAAATGAACACATATATTTTGCTCATCTTAAGCAAAAGGCAGCACTGGCTATTTGCAATTTTTGAATACACCTTATGCTTTGATTTTCATGTGTACATCCCAGCTTTTAGGTGTAAAATTTTATTGTGAGAGTGGGTAGATATACTTTACAATCTCTTCAATAACAAATCTGAAATTTTATCAATATTAGATTAGGCAACAGAACAGAATAAGAACAGAAAGAAAAATCCAGTTTTCCATAAATAAGATGGTCTTACTGTATAACCACTACAAATCTCAGCTGAGAAGACTATGTTGTCTGCCCTGTAATAAGCATTTATTTTATCTGTGCAAGAATATTATCCTACTATTAGTATCATACTCGTCACACTAAAACCAAAACCATTTTAAGCAGAAAAGCCAGCAACCAACATTTTTTTTCAGCACAGCAAGGTATGAATGTTACTGTTGTTTTGCTCAAAAGCTTATCTCCCAACTTACCCAGGGTGAGGGATTTGTGTGTGGAACAGAAAACGATAGCCACTGTGTCTGCTGGTGTGAAACTAGAGTTATTCCTAGAAAAGAAAGAGTTTTAATAACCTCTGATAGCAAAAACCTTCTTAAAACATCATCGATCAAATATATTACTTTGAGGATCCATATGCACGTTCACTTCTCTTTGATCAGGTCTAGTGACAGAAATAAGTCTACCCACAAATGAACAGTAGTGTTTGATTTTTTTTTAAAAGCAGAATTGTTTCTCAGTTGTGGCAAACTCTCTAATGAATATGCTCCCGTGTGAAGGAGAGGAATTCTGAACACATGGTATGTAGGACACAACTTTATTCCAGACAAGGTTATTTTTGCAAACATGCCCTATCACAGCAGTGGCCAGCTTGCCTCTGTAAAAAAAGGGAATGACCTACGATTTCTTTTCCTAGTGTGTAATGTTAACAAAATGCTCAATTTAGATAGTATATTGAGTCTACACTATGAGCACTCCTTAGAATATGTAGTTACCTTCCACTTCAGAGAAAAACTGCACCTAAGGCTTTACACACTGGGAGTAAGGCCAGGAAGGATGGAAAAATGGCATACAGAGCAAGATACATAACTGGCCAAATTGAGCACCGTTTGGTCCAAATTAGGAATCATTTTATGAGATTCTAAATATTTACCTTACTGTCCGAGTTGCATTTTAGATTTTACAGTTGGGACATATTTTTCCCCCAGGTTAGGTCTAGCAGTTCAAGTTATTTAAAAATGCCTTCTAAGGTCAGGGTATACGATCTTGTCGCAGAGAAATTTTCTCGTGGCACTAAAAGAGCATAAGTAGCTCTAAGACACTGCACCCTTCTTTGTGATTCTCCCTTACGGATATTGTGTAATTTATATAAAGCATATGTCTGGAGTCTGCTGTACTGTGGCACTTCCCATTCAGCAGAGTGCTGCTAAGAAAAATACTCCAGTAAGCCTAAGTGAGAGGACAACGGTGGCTACTCTGACCAGCTCAGGTGATCCACTAAGCCAACGCCTAACACTGTTCTCATGGTACTATTTTTTGAGAAGTGAAGGTACAACTGTTCTTCCTGGTTGATATTTTAAAAGAAAAAAATAGCTCTACCAAACATTAGTTCAGGACAACTGTCTTTTAAGAATCACCATATAAATGTAACAAATTTGACATATACAGAGAAGAGTGAATTGCCAGCCCAGCAAATGTATCTTGAGATGTAAAAAGTCAAACTGAGTTCTCTCTCTCATATGTCATCAGCATGTCTGCAGGGCAAATTATACCTTCAGTGACATCTGTGCAAATCCATTTTTTTCAGTGGATGAGGTATAGCAGTGATTGATTGGGATTTAACAACTCTGTAATTAACACACAAGAAAGGACAGAATTCAGGTCCTGCTCTTTTAGCCTATGAAACTCTAACAGAGAAAATGCAGTAAGGACAATATGAAATACCAAAATGAGGTCACCCCTATTCAGAAACCTGCCCTTACACATTTGCGTAATTTGTATCACCCAAATTAAAGATAACACACACAAAAAATATTCAAAGGTTCTGATTCAGCACGTTCAGTTACCTTGTAGAGAAGAGGAAAGTCAAAAACATGAAGCTCATCTGAACAGAAAATACTGAAAGAGAAAAACGTTAAAATTAGACTTAGCTCTCAGAAGTAAAGACCACTTAAATCTCTGCAATTGCTGTGTACATGCCTTTTGCCCCCATACAACAGGTCAGAAGTTAGGCTGGACCAAGTCTATCCAGAGAAATCCAGTGACAGGCAGCCATTAAAGACTGCTGAATCAAGTATTTCTTGACACGATGAATGGCAGGAACGTTCACTACCGCACGCTGTGCATCTGTTTGCACTAGTTTTGCTTATTGGGTTGATGACACAAAATCTTTCAGACATGCTTTGCTTGCCAAGTATTTAAATTTAGCCCTTTTCTATTTAACAGGAGAAAGTACAATGTGTAAGCATGATGACAGTAAATATTCTCACACACTGGGTATATTGCTCTCCTGATGAATGATCACTATTAAAAGAAGACCATCACAGACATTTTAGTTCCCTCTGAGACAAAGGCTAATTTCTGAACTGGGCAGCGTACACCAGACAAAGCAGCTTTCGCTCAAGCTCAGTCAGCCTTGTAAGCGCGGAGGGTTTTTGAGCATCCTGAGGGGAGCTCTCCTCTCCGCCAGCTCTCCTGAACCCACAGGGGCTGTGGGATGCACGGAGCCCACCCTTGCTCTGCAGAGATATGGGGAGAAGCAGGCGGCTTCCCCGCTGTGCTGCGAGTAGCTGCTGGGACTGCAGAAAGCGAGCGTCATGTCGGAGCACAGGAACTCCCCACAGAGCTGGAGGAGAAACTCTGCCACCTGCACAGGCCTTTCCTGGGGGGTTGTGGGCTACGCAGGGAAGGGCTTGTACTTGCAGCAGAATCTGGGGTGGGTCCTCTCCCTTTGCCTTGCAAAACTCGTGAACGCAGTAAGGCTCATGTGTCCCATACAGTAGTGCAAGCCAAGGCAATACATTTGATTTTGACCCCAGTTTGCAACTGGGCAAGATGGCAGGGATATTAGCTATTAGCAGTGACATTTTCCATTCTCTTACATACACTTCCTAGGATGTATAAATGTCACCTCAGCATGCACTTAATTCTTCCTTCATGAACTCAGGAAGCAATCCATTGTTCCTGAATTACAATTTTTCTGCAACTAAGTACATCAATTTAATATGCACAGAAAAGAAACCCCTTAATACATATAATTCCATAAAGCAATAAGCATGTGTTACTACCAATTATGCTTTGTGCATATTTTGCTGTAGCTAGAATATTAACAAAAAAATTACATAAAAACATTAATGAGCAGAATAATAAATGCAGTTTCATCTCAAACTCCTTGTGCCGATTTCACATCCTGGTATAACACAACACACACATCCAGCCAACACCTCCAATGGCAGAACACAAACTTTTTCTAGAATACAATGTGCGTATCCATCTCCACAACTTCCTTGTTTTTTGGTTTTATAAATATTTTAGAAAAAAACAAATGTCTAATATGTTCCAAGCAGTTTCAATGCTCATGTTAATATTCTCAGTAAGAATCTCTGATTATGCACACTGGCAATAAAAATGTATATATAATGATTTTTAGTGTATTGCACTGCAAGTGGTATCTATAATTACACATGGCACAAATGCAGAGTTGTCTTGCAGAGAAATAAAAGAAAGGACAAGAATGGCAATGGAAGCAACCACTTTACGCCAACCGTTCGAGGAAGAATATGCCTTTTTAACTAAAAAAGAAGTTTTTTTCAAAGTAGTAGTCAGCACAGTAACATAAAATTACTTAATTCTGCGTTTTTCCACATGTTAAGTCAGAGTTGAAAATTTCCACGTCCCTCTCTTTTGCTGACAACTCTGCAGTGATTTAGGGTCGTCTGGGATGTGGTCCTTCTCAGGTGCCAATGCAAACAATTATTTCCTCCACTTTGGAAAAAAGCTCCTTAGCACGGCTTCCTCCTTCTTTTCTTTCAGAATAAAGTATTTATCCAGTACCATTTAGAACTCCATGTAAAATTTTAAATGCATATAGTGTTTCATAATCCAAAAAACTGCCACAATTAGGATAGAATAAGAACTGGGCAGGGGCAAATTTCCTACTGACTTTAGTGGAGGTTGGATTTATAGAAGATACATTATTTTTATTAGACAGAAACATGTACACACACACACTTCAAGGTAGGTGATGCATTGATTTCTTGAAATCTAACAGTTTCAGAGTGTATGAGATGTGATTTATACTGTAGTTATCTCTCCCCCAAGCAAATTGAAACTCCTGTCTCTGGACAGTCTGAAGCAAGACGGGAATTCCCTACTGGGAGAGGAGACAGTGGCTGCATACCAGTGCCTTTCCCTGGGAGGCAGTGATCTGCAAGTGTATTTTTAACTGATGGCAAGGATACCAGCAGTCTATTCTCATGTGTATGTTATTTAAGGCTGAATGACTAGAGTGCTTCTAAAACAAACTCCGCAAAGAAACGTGTTCATCCACAGAAATATATCAACACATGTGAACTCCCAACTAGTTTCTAGGTTTATAATATGGTAAGGAAGAGCTATTTAAAAGTTATAGGAGTGCTTTTGAGTAATAGCTCAAAGACAAATCTTTCCTTTCTGTTTGGAATGCATCTGTGCATTTATGGTTGTTTAATAACACAGAAGCCAAACCAGAATGGTTGTAAACACTTGAAAAGTAGTATCATGCTCCTTTAGAAAGGAAGGACCACTGCGCAACCTCAGGCACCCTAACCAGCAGGTTCATCCCTCTCTAAATGCGTACTCAATCTCCTAAAAGCATCCAGCCCCCAAGAAGTCTGGTAACCTGGTTTACTAGATGCATTAAAAGCACAAGCTCTAGCCCTGTGCCAGTATCCCTGCAGCTCCACCCTTTCCAGTACATATAGCTCATTACACACCTGAAACCCAGATAAAAGAGATGCTTTAAGGCTGAACTTACTTATGAACACTATTACGATCAAGCTAAATTTATCAAGGTCAATGTTTGGATTGGCGAAAGTATCACAGAATGTTGTGTAGATGATCATCAGGAGCACGCAGCTGCTGATAGTGCCAAATGGAGGCTTCTTCCTTTCCAGCCAGTCCTTGATGTATCTTCGGACAATCTGAAACACAGAAACCAACAGGTTGCCTCTTTTCAAAGATGCAGGGAGCCAAGTCGGGCATCACAAAGTGAATCTGACAGCGGAAAGACACAAAGAGAAGAGAGTAATTTGGATGACGGCCACAGTGGATTTCAAAGCTTCCCTGCCACACAACTCTTCTTCTGGGGAATTTAACATTTGTAGTGCAACTTCCACTGGGCGTCCATAATGAGAGTATATTTTCAAGTACATTCAAATCCATCCTTAATCATGCCAAATGTTCTTTGCTAGCTGTCACTGAGACATGCCCATTAAGCCTCCCCAAAGTTTATCTCCTCTGCTGATACTAATGGATGTATGTAATTATCACAGTCCCCTTTGCATCAACAGACAATTCCAAGTGCAACTTTGGGAATCTTAAAAATCTGACATCTTCAGGAATTTCATGACGGTAGATAATCGAAAGTGATCCATGGAACATTTTAATATTTAAATAGCTAGCGATGCACCAGAAGTTTTTAATTAAATTATAACTCAAGCTTGAAAAGCAAAAGTGCATGTGTTGTGGGAGTTTAAATAATTCAAACTCTGAATATCTAGAGTTTTTGTAAATCCAAAGACAAACGCCATTTGCACGCTTTTAGAATACCAGAATTAACACATGAAAACAAGCAAACCTACTGTACTTAGCGGAACTTTTGCACTGTCAGGAAACAAAATCTGAAGTTGTTTTTCAAGAATTTTTTTAGAAACAACCATAAATTTTAAAGTAACTTCAACTTTCAAATTATGGCACATACTACAGGGCTAAGCCTCAGCAGATACGATGCATCTATTTCAGCCCTGCCTGGGGAGTCACTTTAGTTTTTCTCTTTACTTTATATGGTTTGAAAAAACTTTTTGAAGCTTTTATCATACAGCTGCGACTTGTGTTAATTTTTCAGCAATCACATTATCTTGCCTAATTTCTCCCGAGACCTCCCAGTGTTCTCTGTTACCACGCTCTTTCAGAAATAATAGCACGAGATCCAGAAACACTTCTACCAGAGGGCTCTAAAGGTGTCTCGTTACCTTCCCATAGCAGTACCATTAATAAACATCACTGCTATCGGTTTAATAATACAGAACATTTTACGGATACTCAAGATTAATATCAAAGCAGCATCCCCGATGCTACCACAGGACCTTTTCACACACTAACTGCCAAAGCTGTGGGATTGACCTTACAGCTATGAGTTTTCCTCACCGCCTTCCCAGCTTGTTTGCACGTCTCTCAACAGGGAAGTCCTGGGAGCAGCTATCCCAGTGACCGCAACAAACAGACTTCATTGACCACATGGCAGGGCACATACTAAAAATTTGGCACATGGGGTTCACACAAAGCTAAGCAGGCTGAAGACCAGCACTTACCTCCCAGCACTTCTGTGCTTCCCGCTGATGAAAAATAACAGATTTACAAGAAACCACGCAAGGGAATGCTCAGCACCCCAGCAAAAACACTCAACTTGCCAGATGTTAAATAGAGAACATCACTCAGAATATATGGCTGAGCTCCTGAAAGAGCATGCAACGAAGCTCCTTCAGCCACCTCCTCACATGCCACCGGGTAGGAATAAACCACTACGTTGATGAAAGAGAGGCAAGAAAGCTGAGTGAAGACATTTAGTACGCAGTGTGAAAGACATCACATGTGAAGACCAGATTAGTCTAACCTGAGCAGATTTGGGACTCTAATTATCAGAAGCAAAAAGCAGAGTTCTTCACCTCTAAAGTGAGTGTTTTCTAAGGAAGTTCAAAAAAAAATCCTATTATCCTATAAATCAAGGTCACATTAGGGAAAAACAAAAGCTACTTAAGACCACCTATTTATTTACGGTCCTTCTATAATATTTATACTGAAAGTAACAAGATGTTGAAAAGCGATGCTTAACTATGCGACAGTACAACTTATACTGGATGTATTTATTACAAGAACTATAATCTCGTGTCTGTACAAGGTATAATTATAACTTGCATGACAATAATAACAATTTAACATGGATTGGCATGTAAGAGAAAAAAAAACATTTTAAAAACGAAACTGCAAGCAGTATTTCTCAAAAATCTTCAATTGACTGATGTCTTTTTAAAATATCTACCTCTATCTCATCTGGAATTACTGTGACTCGACAACCGTAAATACCAGTATGGCTTCCTACTGCTCATTGTGTTTAAAAAAAAAATAATTACATAGTCGGACCCTGAAGAACTAAATTGTGGCTTCAGGAAATCATCTAATCAACCCAGTGTCATGCTAATCGTATACGGTAAAAACACAGACGGAATACATCCTCGCTAACGCAGAATCCCATACAATTTGATCTCCTCACAAGGTTCAAGAAGGTCTGTAATTTCAGAGGTTGATTCAGCCTACGATCATTGATTCAAGACAATCTAAATTCTTGTACAACTTAAGAGCGGAGAAATATAACCCTAGAGGTATCTGTAAAAACTCAACTAGACTTTTCACAGGGAAGCTCACATCAGTTGATTCATTTTGACTGAAAAACAATCCATTTGTTACTTATTCATGCCCTGCAGAGTTGTTTCAGGACAAGAATGCTTTGAAAGCCTTTTGATTCTTAACCCGATTCTATAACTTTTCAGGGTTAACACAGAACTTAAAATACAAAAAGTGAAGATTTGTAGTGAAATAACGATAGATCCCACAAATACAATAAAGACAACACAGAGTAAAGTACAGAGGCAGGCAGCCAGCGAACCTTGTTGTTCTGTGGTGCCGTCACTCTCTGACAGGAAGCCTAATAGAGGTCGAAAAGCCATGAGCAACGCAGATTGAAATGATTAAATACAGAATCTCATAGGTAATTCAGAGCCCGGACAGAGATATTAGGCTTCATTTGTCTGCAAACACAGCAAAAGCTAACACAATCATTTTTGCACGTTATGGCCTGTACGAAGGATGCCAGACTCGTGCACCATACTGTGCACCATGGTGTGTCGCCTCTCCGTTGAAATGACAAAGTTCAGTATTTTGAAGTACATACCAGTACAATGGGGGACAAGGGAGAGACAAGCACTGGAAAAATAAGCATTTGAGAAAACATATGAACTGATACTCCTGTGAAAAAATTAACTTACAGCCTGGGGTAGAAACGTGAATGACTGACATCCAAAATAGATGCATCAGACTGGCAAACTGATGGAAAAGAGCAAAAAGGGGAGTACTCTTCAGATGCAATAATTCCACAGTTCCTAATGAAAGGGAATGCCTCACATAAAAAAAAAATGCAGTTAAAAACAATGTCCCTGGGGTGGGGGGAGGCAGAGATGTTCGAAGAATAACCATTATGTCAAAGAAAAAAGCATTTAAAACCATACTTTAGAGGGGAAAATGCTGCAGGATGCTCTCATATCGCAGGGAATGCATGCACAGTTTTTTAAGGTACAACCTTGCAGCCCATATCCCTGCTGAGACTCCTGCAGAATTACTTCTGCAAGGAGGGCTTTGGGGACTCTGGTCCTGTGGCAGTGATCACACGAAGCACAATAAGCTGCAAAGATTTTTGTGCAGATTTAAATGCCGGTCTCAAAGAACAGGGAATTCGTGATGGCTGACCCAGAGGTTGCACGTGAAAGAACAGTGCATGGCGAAGCCTTTCCTCAAACTGTGGTTTAGTGGAGAGAAGAGAGGAAGAGAAGCAAAACTTTGTAGTAGGTGATATTTTATAAATAGCCTGCATGATGAAAGATGCTGATAAACTCACAGAAAAGTTAGATGATAAAGGAACATAAATCTGTCCATCAGGTAACTACCTCCTGGTGACTACGTCCTGGCAATCTCCAAAGGTTTTTGGAAAGGCATCAGCTCAAATTTGCTTCAAAACGCAGTTCTAGGCTCAAACTTTCCTCTCACCCAGGATTTAATTTTTAACAACAAAGGAATGTAATTACACATGAATTAACAGTTGTGTCCCCATTTCAATTGAGTTCTTCTAGCAGTATTTTTCCTCCAGACTGCTCCGTATCCTGCCGTAACCTCCTTGTCTCAACACCAGCCTCCCCAAGCAAATGGGCTAACTCCTCAGGTGCTTAATTCACTTAACATTCTCTGTACAAAGAAACATAATCTGCTGTTCCAGGAAAGCAGGTAAATAATGCCCATCTATTATAAGATCATACACAAAAATAAGATATATTATAGAAAAAAAAATCACTTATCTAATTGTACCTTTGCAACAGTCACACTGTATACCCAGAGAAATTTGTCAGTGAAATACAACGAGAATGTTTCCACCTGCCTGTTCAAGTGCTGGACATACAAGATAAAAAAGGCAATCAACAATGTAATTCATTAATGCTCATTATTAATTGAACTAAATAGGGCAAGAAGCTCCCCCCATGTACATGGAATGGAATAATTTCTGACATTTGTAATACAGTACATCTTTTAAAAAATATCTAGAACTTCAATTTATTTTTTTTTAAACCCATGAAATGCAAAAAACAGGAGAAATGCTTATGAAGTCCCTTTTGCTGTTTCCATTATGTACACAAGAGTATCTCTTGCTATTTACATCCTTACACAAAATAGATTTTTCCTTATTCTATCAACTCTTCTGGACTGATTTAATGTTTAACAGAATTTACAGTGTTTTTATTATGTTTCTGCTCCTCTTGCTTTTTATCTATTGGTATGTACTTCTAAATGCCTGGGAAAACCACCTGGGGCTTTAAAGTTTCAACAAAGAAACACAGAACACTTTTTCCTTGTGTTGAAACACACAAGGAAACAAGCTGAAACTATGCTGGATTGTCACTATACTTAAATGCAGTAGTTACCTTATTTACTTTGTCTTTTAAGGTAAGATTCCTAACTCATTCTTAGCTAATATTATTACTACTTAGAGCAATAGACCTTTGCAACGAACTCCGCAACGCAAAATTGTCTTTTGAAAAGCTTTGAGTCAGGCTAGATATTTGCAACAGTTCCACAACTTCTCAATATCTCTTCTTATATAGGGATTGCAAACCACGAAAGAAACTGCATGGAATATTGGGAACTACTGCAGTGAAGCTTGGAAGACATGAAAGAAGGGAAAATTGGGGGAAAAAAAAGTGAACTGGTCTGACAGCGACTGTGAAAACCAGTAGAAAGAATCAAATGCTGGTATGGTAGGGAGACTATGTGGGTTGTAGAAATGACATATCTAAGGCGGAACATCCTTCACAGATTTCTATAGCACAGCCACCCTCCATACATCCAGGGTCTGCACTGCAGTTCAAAGGCACAGACCCTTTCCCAAAGCAGAGCTCATATCACTTTGGCCAGACCCTGTTCAGATAATTTTGTAGGGACTGTACCTGTGTGAAGGCATGCATTCTCCTGTTGCTATGTACTGCTGTTAAGTCTCAAACTTTGTATTGGTTCACCCACCTTTCTATACCTTCCAGGACATCAACAAATGTCAAATCTATCCTTATTTTACAGAGTGTGCAACCTAATATTTCTTTTCTGAAGATGTGATGGAAAAAAACCCACATTTTTGCAATCTTACAAGCATCTTGTTTTCTTTCCTCATCTTACCAAGCTCCCCTAAAATCTATCTTACTCCATTATGTCTGTCAGTTTACTCCCAAGAGATAGCTCCTGACACATATACACCTTCAAAGCAAGTTTTATGAAACCCATGTGAGGCCACCTTCAAAATTAACTTTCATATTTTGGGGTAATTTACAAGTGTTGCTTTTAAACCTTACAAACAGGTGCAACATGGCAAAAATGTAAAGGGAACCTGTAGCAGAGGCACATGTTTTCTTCATATTTTTTATTTCTGCGGAGACTAGGTTCTGTTCCCTGTTTGAGTCAAGCGTCAGAAGGGAGCGAACTGTGGTCTGAAGGCTGTTTATCTGCCATCTCGGTTTTCTGCAACAAGCTTCCAGAAGCACTCATCTCCCAGGGTACCACTCCTCCTCCCTGCAGCTCCCCTGGACTTTGAAGAGAAAGTAGGGCTACTTCCATGTGGATTTAAGTTACAAGAACAAAAGGATTTGACACTGTTCCCCTTTTATAACAGTTTCTTTAACTATTGTTTCCCCCACCCACCCGCTATAAACAAACATTAGGTTTAGGTAAATAGTACCTTCTATTCGCTGGCAGCTGCCACCTACTTTTCCCTTTCAATTTCTTATTCTTTAAAAATAAATACGTTGGTAAGCTTTTCAGTTTCAATTTCACTGACAACTTGTATTGCAACATAGCACCCTTTTAGAGTTGTGTTTATAAGCACACCTCCCAAACGCTGATAGGGTTCCTCAGGAACATTTTGGGCAACGATGCAGAAGGGACTTAAAATCCTTTACTTGTAGGACATCAAGATTTTTTTTGTGTGTGACTAGATTCAGCGAGGATCTCTGTGCAACTGCCTTCATTTTATAGATTTGGGAAGAAGAACTACTTAGAATCATAACATTAATTTTAGCTTTAGTTAAGGTCTGTTTAATGTGAAGTGCCCACTTTACGCTGGCAGACAAATTACCAATGGGGCAACTAGAGAATGCATGAATGATAATGTACAGACAAGCTTTTTATTATTTATTCATAGAAAACAGCGGGTTTTGGTGTGCTGCTTTGAAAAATGTTCAAACTAGTAGAATATAATGAAAGCACAGTGAAAATTCTATTTCATTAACATTTAATCATAAATCGCTCTTTAATATAAAACATAAAATAAAAGTCTGTCATAAGCACTTAGGTGTAGAGAATGGAGAAAGTCTGCAAAAAGAGGAAAGGAAATATTGCAGTGGTTTTCACTGTTCCTGTTATCTGTCACTTCAGAAGAAAAAAATAAGCAAAGAAACAACAGTCTTCAGCCAAATCCCACAATTGGTCATGAAGAAACTGCTTAGACATTTCTCGAAACCTTGTATTTTGCTGGCTAAAAGTATTACGAACATCTATAGACAAGGAAACAATTATTTTAGCAAAATCACAACAGCTCAGGAGCAGCAATCTTCATCAGAACTCCACTATCCAGGAAAAAAAAAAAATCAGAATGTCAAACTGCCAGAACAAATTCAAAAATCTTTTCCATGAAATATCTATTACCATGTTTATCATATAACAAGTATTCTCAAATTCCCCTTAGAGGTATATGAGAATGGTACGCAAATAACAAGCTCTTATGCACTACAGATCTTCAAGGATTACAGAACATTAGATCTTTATAAAATACTATGGATTATGTCTCTTTTCAAGACCTCTTGTACGAGAGGTCTTATCCTTTACTCTATAAATACAAATGCAGTAGTATACTATCAATACTGATTTGAGTAACATCATACCATCAACTAGCAAAATCACATCTGTAGACACAGAGGACGCAGGCCACAATGGTTTTTTAGGTTTAGACAACCTGGATATCTCTGACGAAGAACAGAGCAATTCTTCTTATTGAAGGCCATGTATCAGTAACTAACTTACAGCTATCTGTAAGAATCCGTGCCTTTCTGATAACATATCATCCTCCTCCTCCTTTAACAGTCCTTTCTTTACCTAACAAATGGCAGCCACCACCTAAGTAGAGCCTGTACCTGCAGCCCCTTACACATTTCATTGTCAGTGGCTAGAAAAGCGTGTTTGACTCCTGTCAACAGCAGTCTTGCCACACTGAAAAAATTGTTCGAGAAACGGTACAAAATAAGCATCAATTACACTATTGTGACTTCTTTCTCCCAGCCATCATTAAAAATTCTGACAAGTCAGCCAAGCAACCAAAACTCTCGATGCATTTTGCCATAAAGCAAACAAAAAACCCCAAACAAAACAAATCTAAAAGCACCTTCTCATCTCCTTTGCTTATATCCCAGGGGCTGCTCAAACAGCCAGCTCTGCAGCCTGCTCAGGAAATGAGCGTTTAGGCAACACAGGTTTTCCCAGAGGCGAGATTTTTTTAAAGGAAAATAAAGCCCTTGGAGAATGCTTCCTTTAAGCAGCTTTCTCTGTTTTACACTGATGTGGATCGAGTGCAAAGCCTCTGTTGATCACAGCTGAGTTAGGAAGGCTGAAGAGCAGCAATCCTCCAAGCAGGCAGGTTCCAAGCTCGTTTTTTTTTCCCCAATCAAGCCCTTTGCTACCAGGTAACCTTACCAGGCATCCTTCCATTGACTTTTCTGCTGAACAGTATGACTGCGCATGGTAAGGAATTGACACTGCGGGTGTGAAATGATAAATTAGAAGTAATTGCTGAAACTGTCATTCATGAATTGTGGGCTATTATCTCCTAACGCATCTGGAATCCCAGAGTGAGCAACTTGTGATTCACAAAGCAGCGCTATGTTGCTCTGCTGCATGTTGTGCAACAGTTCAGTAATGAGTGAGCTGTGGTCTACGAACTAAATACAATACTTCTCACCTAGTTGGGAGCAGATCCATGCCACCTCCGGACGAAGGGCAAGCAGACCCATCGCTGTATCTTTTGGTGTCAGTCCTTTTCTTGCTTCTTGTTTTTCCCTGATTACTGCACGTTATTTTTTTGGATATCCACCTTCAAAACTGGCTTCTATTCCTATCTGGGCAGGTTGGTTTACCTTTGTACAGTTCTACCTAATCAAGACAATCAATGTCAGCTACCTTGACGTTTTTGATCTGTAGCTACCCTTAGCATTTCCTCTTTTCCACATCCTTTGAACAGATATAACCAAGTGCAATAACCTCAGAAACAAAGTCTTTATGCTTAGAGGAATTTGAGCTATTTCTGTTGATCATTCATTTCCAGAAACTGCTTCAAACACTTTTAAAGGAGAATCATCCTATTTCTTGTTGAAGTGTATTTATAAAAAACAAACTCTTAAATAAAATTGTGACTGAGTTACACAGGCTTTAAGATTCTCTTGTGGTTTTCCTTCAATCTTTATCTGAACTCCAAAATCACATCTGTTCTCAGTTAAGTCTCATCACAATTCTGATTTTGAACTTCTGATCATTCAGAGCATTTATTTCATATGTTTACTGCTCAGTTCATGTTACTTAGCCTTACTATTTGGTGCAGCCAAAAAAAGAACCCCAACTCCACCAGTTAGCTCACATAGCAATTTCTTGTAACATCTTTCCAAAGTAAGGCACCACTATACACATAGACAAAAGTCCTCTTGAAATTTTGCAATCACTTTGTCTAGCAATCTACTATCATATTCAGACTTATTACATTGCAGTACAGATTGCTGATACTCCATCACTATAGGTCACATTATTGCTAGATCTGCTGTCATGCTATTTGTTTCCTAGAAATTTCCAGCTAAAGCTTCCAAATAATAGCTTCCAGTTTTTGGACTTTTCAGGATCAGAGGATTCAAGTACTTTTTGCTTGTCCACTTTTGGTGGAGACTTAATTTAATTTTGATGAGATAAGAATATGATACACAGGTAGGTTCATCAGCAACACTTTGCAGTCCTAATTAATAAGGATGTTCTTAATCATTTAACTCAAAGAACATGAGCAATTCAATAGCCTTCAGGGACACAGAGGTTATATCCATTTTCCACATGGTATAGTTACACCCAGGTTATGCAGGTACTGATGCTGGTGGCTAGTGTCATGCTTATCATGTTCATCTTCTTATTAGACTTTAATGGGTTTTTTTGACCATATAAGAAACAAACTTCACTAGGACTTCAGTAAGTTACAGCACATGCCAATTTTGAAATGTGAAATCACAGTTTGATACGAGACTGACTGACTGTTCTACATAGCACAGACAATGACAGATATTCTTAACCTTCTCCAGGGTGCTCCTTTATAGATTCCACTTCCATTTGCCTACATTTTAATCACCTTTCCATTTCAAAGTCTGCTTTAGGCTGACAGAATTCAGAAGGCTCCAGCTGAACCCAGAATTAAACTGGATGCTAGAATCAGCAACAGAAAATCCCTTGGGAATGAACTGCAAATCCCTGATGTTCCCTTTGTGCGTTCTGAATGCCTGAGAACAACAAATACTTACAAGTATGTAAGAATTAGGCTTCAGGTGTTTTGGTGTCCAAGAATAGTGGACACTTCTGATAACTTTTGGTCTCAATATAGCAAATTCCCACCGTGACATGGGAGAAAAAAATAATTAAAATTTGTGAAAAAAACAGATACTAGAGACAAATGTCACAGAAAATCTTATATTGCTCTTACTATACTTATGTTCAGTGAAAAATTTCAATCATATGCCATGAAAAATAAGGCCTTGCGTTTCCATATGAACAATGAGTATAAAATGAAATATCGAACAGCTGCTCATTCCGTGAATACCCTCCATCCAGTGTAACAAATGACAGAGGAGTCATGCAGAAAGAAGTTTACAATTGTGCAATTAAAACTCTTACTGTAAAGCACATGCAAAATGGCTCGAGCAGCCTTAATTTTATTATTTCTTAACTTCGGACTGCTTAGCCCTTATATGTTTTTTAATGTAGAGAATTTTTTATTCCTATAATTAGTAGTAGATACTACACAGGGAGAACTTCCTTCATCACCCAGGCAAAGGGCAAGTGACAAAAGCACTACATTGTATTCTCAAAGCTCATTTGTATGGGGCTGGAATTTCTCACAGTCTGGGCTGCCATTTTTCCCACTTTATGTTCACAAACTCCCTTCTCGATATGCAGTAGCGTATGTTTGTGGTAGTGAGGGACAGATGCTCAATCTCAACAAAGATCAATGTGGCTCCAGGGAGCACTGTAGCATCTTTTCTCTGATATTAGACTTCACTATCCCGAGGCTGTTCCTATGTGGCAGCTTACCAGGTTGCCAGTCTGTCTTTAAGATAGCTCTCTTTATCTTACTTTTTTAAATAAGAATGTATATTTAAAAGACATACCTGTCCAATAATAAGGGGGACTACAACAGTCATAAACAGCTGCGAGAATATAGATGTAAAAGGCACAGAGGAGGATGATCCAAGCTGCAAAATAAAAATATACCATTAACATCGCACTTTTTCTTCGTATCCATGAATTTCATACATAGAATATCACATATTAATATACATTTTTATTTCATGCATAAAAACTTGGAAGTCTGTGCACAAGTGCAGACATGTTTAATTGTTAAGTCACAATAAAGCATTTGGTATTCCACAATAAGAAAACCAAAACAATCTCTGGTTGATTATTTTATAAGCCAAGGTAATAGTTCCATCAATATTCATTTAATTGAAACCCTGCTACACATATATGCAAAGTAAATATATAAGCGTTTGTAGGATTATAGTCTAAACAGACAGGGAGTGAATCTTCCTAACTAAGCACTCAGCTCAACTGACCTTACCATTTGTATAAATACCAAGCAACAAAAACTGGTGTAGTTATTTCAAATAAATAAATAAATAGTAATAATAATAAAGTGAAGACATTCACATGTTTAATTTCAATGACATTAAAGAAGAGATCTATTGAAACTATGTAACTATTCTTTCATTAAGACAACTAAACAGTGACAGGCTTAGTCTTCACGTAGGTGATCTCTTAATTACAACTGTAAATGCTAAAAGTATATTTTTTAAGATGCAGGTAGAAAAGGTGAAGCAAACAGCCTGTGGGATTTTTGCAACTTACTTCAGAATGCTTAGGAAAATATTCACTATTTTTTACGTTCTGATTGGATTTGTTTTATGCTAGGTCACTGAGAAGTTTCATTTGATATAATTTAACACATCTTTAACAGCAATAGAATATGCATTAAGAAATATATAGTAAGACGACTGAAATAGCATTGGCAGAGCTTCCACAGACAACCGTTTGTTTCATGATGAGGGTAAATGCCATAACGCCGAGGATTTCACAGATCCACATTATTTTATATTTTACACTTCACTTTAAAGATCCTCAGAACTATGACAGAATTCAGAATCTTTTCAGCTCCATCTAAACGATGCTGTTTTCCTAAAACATTCTCACATACGTCATTTTCATAAGTTACACTCAGATTGCATCATACTTTTGACACTTATTTTCCTTTCAAAGCTACCTGCAGGCATGATAGACAAGGTGATCATACAATCTCGTGACTTCCTATAACTCTGCCTAGACAAATCAACACAAGGTCATAAAAGTGAGTTTGGCATAAAAACAGATTCTTCAAGAAATTCAAAGAACAAAAAAAAAAATCAGAAATTTTACAAAAACTCAGAAAGTATTTTACTTTTTTCAGAAAGGTACAACTGCAACCTTTGCCTATAGAAAATAATCTGATGAGAAAACGCCAATTATACCACTTTTGCAATGGATTACATGTGTATGCACTGCTTTTTGTAAACGCCATTTGTATATGCAATGCTTGGCAAAACGGTGTAGACGTCAGCGGGGCTGTCTGTATGCGAGCTGAGCTTTTGGTGCACACAGGTGGCATCAGAACGGGAAAACAGCATGAAATGGAATTAACTTCTGACACTAGGAAATCATGGGACTTTCAGTGTTACTTGGCCAGCTTAGAGTTTAAGAGAGCGGAACCAGACCAAATCTACTCATTTTTTTAAACATAATCCACTATTTGCTTTCATATGTCCCTTTCTGAATATACTCTAGGTAGAGAACCTTAGGCAAAATGTACGGGATACGGCCGTTTCCCATGCGTTACTTTAACTGGCAACATCAGGTAAGACTCAGTTTGGCCACTTAATAAATTACAGCATCTCATCCCCATCACCTCCAATTTTAACAATGTGGGCAAGGAGATGGTTGGAGGGGACCTGAAGATGGTGTCATCACTGAGACTTTTGGTCTGCAAAGTAGGGTGCAAGTGAGAGCACTGAGATTAAGGCGCCTAAATTTCCCATGGAGGCAAGAGGGAGAAGTAAGGGCTCGCAGGGGAAGATTCAGATCACCCACATGAGTACATGAAGTCAGGCAGCGCAGCTACTCCATTCCCAAGGGACGCAGGACTCTCCGCATGATTCCTTGCGGAAAGTGGAGCAGAAAACTCCATCATACCACTCATGATCTCCTTGTTGTTTTAATTCTTGTAAGGAGCTTCTGAAATTTTAAAAGGTTCATAGTTTTTCAAACTGTATTTGGACTTTTTTTTTTTTTTTGCTATGTGCTGAGGAGCTAAAAGCATTACTTACTGTGTATTCAAGGAAGCTTTTTCAAGTGAAAGTGAAGATTTTTAAACTTTAAAATCTGCCTGGGTCACAAAGGAGTGAATTTAACCAAGCAGTCCACATGCCAGGACCCTCTGCATAGCTTCACAAAACTGTGACACTTTGGCAGTGGCTCTTGTGCATTTTTATAAAAACTTTGATTAGACTTCTCTCACTAAATGTTTATGCTCAGTGGATGCATAATCAGTTTCTAAGTCAGGAATGAAAAACTGTTCAACAATATAAATGCTGAAAAAGGCAGACATTCAAACAGCAATCGTCTTGCCAGTTTTTGTAAATATTACTTCAAGAGTAGTGTCTTCAGGCTGTTGTGGATTCTTAAGCACTTGGTACAAAATAAGGGGGGTTTTAGTTTCTGTTTTGTTTGTTTGGTTTTTTACTTAATTAGAAACTGAATTACAGGTATTGTGCTGGGATGCTAAACCAATTTACCTATGAAAAGTAAAATGATTCTATTCAAAGAAACAATTTTCCTGATCAGGATATTAGGGTATGGTTTCTCACCTTGTCAACTTCACCCCACTCATTTAGGCTAATTTCACTGCCATCTGGACCACAAAAAGGCAGACATTTCAGGTAACCATCTCACCCTGACTACATTTTAAATGAAACAGAAATCCACATATCAGTCCAAAATGTCAAAATGAACACATAAATTATTCATTAAGCCTCCTTTTGCCCACAGGAAGTGAGTCCTTCTACTACATCTGATTTGTAAGGGGAAAATCACCTCTCCTTCTTGTAGAAAAAGTCAAGTTTTTCTGCTTCTAATATGACTCCTCTCCTGCATAATCCTATGGCCACACTATTTTTTGATCCTGTTTCAGTTGTATAGTTGAGAATCATATTCTTCTGCCAGTCTCCAGCACCTTCCTTAACTTTTTACAGAACAGTGTGGACCTAGCGGGTTTTTTTGGGGTCGTTATGAGGTCCTAACACTCTGCTATATCACACTTGGGCACAGAGGTTTGGAGCAGTGTGTTTGCTAGGCTCTGCCCCCGCTTCATGCACTGCTATGGTATTAAGACTTCCCTGTCCCACCTACAGTACTTCTTCAGACAGACTTCTGAACTTTGTTTCCCTTCCACGTATTATGACAATTTCAGTGGACTGTTTTTTATCAGATCCTATCTGTTAGACAACATCTATAAACTCTTGCATTACCTTAATCTTAAATCTATTTCCAGAGAAAGACACAGAAGATAAGATAAAGGCTGAAGAAAAGCGAAGGCAGGAACTTCTCAACCACACAGAAGAAAAAGCCTTTTTAACTCAGACTCTGGACGTACAGTGGCTAACCACGAGGAATCAAAAATGCTAAAGGACCCACAGCTAATGGATGCATAACTTGACCAGGACTGTCTCAACATTTGTTGCATGCAGCCTCATCAGGCTCACAAACATAAGTGTCTCATGGACTCTCAGACATTGCCTGGGTTCTAGATTTGCTTGGAACTTGGATATGGTCATCACATCCATTTCGACAGAGAAGTGATAACTGAGGAACAGAGAATACAAAAAGCGTGACATAATGTTAATCAAACCTTCCTATACATTTACAAATGCAAATATTGTCTGAATGAATAAATATGATTTTGCTCAGGTTTTAGTTGGATCAAGCTAAGTTCTGGGCTCCACTTGCTGTCATGAAACAAAATTTTTTAGAAACACACCTAGATGATCTGCATTGCACCAAAATTAACATTGTGCTAAAATGTTTGATTATATTTGGCTGCCCTCCTTGTTATAATTATCTCCATGCCTAAAAATGAACCTTCCTTCACAGGCAAACGAACAGAAGCAGTATTGTAAGAACTGGTGTAAAAACATCATAGAATCAAACTGCTGATTTAAAGCTATAAAAAAAGAATCTTGCTGGAATCTCTTCTGAAAGATAAAATGCACCATTTAATGAAAAAGCTATCACAAATTTTCATGCCAGCATATTGTCTATGCTTACTTTAAAACACTTTTTAAACAAAAGTCTGATATTGTGAAGTGATCATTATGTGCTATTCTGGAAAGCAGCATTTCAGTTAAAGGTTTATCAATGAGCCAGGCCTGCTTGAATAGACTCACTATTCAAAAAAAGACCCTGAAAATTCTTGCTTTGGGAAAGGCACTTTTCTCTTAAATAATATGAGCGATTTCAGGACAACTCAGATGAGCATGAACTGCACCTTCTGCAAGTGTTTGCTGGATATGGCTGTAATGAAAGAGAATTAGAGGCAAATCTTTCCAAACAATTCTGTCACCACGCAGTACTTCAAACCTGACCTGCAGCATTCTTTCTAATTTAGTCCCAGACCTTTCTTCTCAAGAGACCATCTGTTTTAAAAAACTCCTGGCAAATTATTCAGTGGGTTACTTTATGAGTTTGTGGTAGAAACATAGGCTTATCCTTAATTGATAGGATATATTTAACTGGTTGCGGTAAAAACAAAAAGCAAAAACCAAACAAACAAATTGTCTTGCATAAAAACAAGACAATTCCACTTCCCAGCCTAGACTGCCTCCACAAGCCAGATGCTCCATTCTCGTCTTTCTGGCTGACAGGGCAGGTATCACCATGGGTGTTCCCACATCTACAACTGCCACTGACTCTGAAGAAACACACCTCCTACCAGTCACACCAAATTATAATCCAGCGCCACATGTGCTGCACATATTGAGTCCACTTTGGAGGCAGCTGTCCTTTGGGGCCTTACTCTTCCCGTGTTCTCCTGCAATTAACATGTTTCCTCAGGTTGTGTTTTTGTGCTCTTCATACACCATCGGCCAGCTTCAGCCTTGACGTTTGTTGAGCACAGTCGAGGAAGTGAGGCAGGGGTGAAAACAGGGCAGAAGCGAGGGGCAAGGTCTCTGGCTGCTCTCTCACGTGAGATATTTAATTTAAGCTTTTCATTTCTACCTTCAGGTCAGGCTACTTGTGATACCCATCTTTTTAAATTTTGTCTTCAGTGCTGTATCGTCACTGCTTCTGGTTACTCTCATCCAGTCCAGATTCAGGTGCCTTAGAGGCCTGTCTAGACCACCCCATGCGCTGATCACTTTAGGTCCTGTTGTGGACGACGGCCCCATTACAGAAAGAACACAGAAGGCAACGCACTTTTCTAAAAGACGTGGATGGGAATAATAAAGTAATAAAGGACAATGAACAAGAGTGACCAGCTGAACTAAGTCCTCCCTTGCTTTGGACTCTTTCCGGAACCCTTATCCTGACCTAATCATTGCAGTATGCTATGTTACAGCAGAAAAGTATGCACTTCGCCCTCGGGTAACCCAAGTACTTGGGAAATGGAAATGCTTTGCAATGGGCAGCAACTGTAGGCAACGCTGAGGCTCTGGAAGCAGGAAACATCCATGCTACTCCACCGGAACAGCACTGACAGGCACCTACGAGTTCCACAGTGCCCGGCATTAGATTTCAGGTAGGAGGTTGAAAAAGATGAATTGTCACTCCTACATAACATTTCTCAGCAGTCTAAACAGAGCTGGCAGGTCACTACGATGTCCTTCCTACTCCACTGCTTTAAAGGCATTCACATGCAGAGTGTTTAGGTATCTCGGTAAGGAAGGCAGAGAAGCTGCGTAAAAGATGCCGGCTCCCTGCAACTAAGAGTCACTGGTACTGAAATTGTCCACTTCCAATGGGTGCTAACAGCGGGAGAGGGGAGGGAAGGGGAGGCGTATCACTGAGAAGGGAGCTTCTACAGTATGAGAAGAAAGAGGGTTTGTCATTCAAAAGCTCATAGGGGCCCTCTTATTCTCTCGCTGTTATTTGTATGCAGTTTATATAACAAAGCCATAAAAGGTGAATTTGAGAAAGGAATAAAACGTTTAAGCAAATACTTCATGGCAGTCATTAAAAAGTTCTGGTTAATCGTAAAGGGTTTGGATCAGATCACAGAATTTTGTCTTCCCAATGATTAAAGAGAAAGAGAACCGTGAGGTAAATAACCAGGTAGAATTAATGATGCACTTTAAATCTTCCACATGAATGAACTGATCTGCTAACAGCTAATGCGCTATGCTGCTTCCCCCCCACTGTAATCAGCCTTTTGTCACATACTAGTGAAATCCATTAGCTGCAACTTCCTTATCAACTTCCAAGGCTTTCCAGCTACTAAAATATTTGCATATTTAACGATGCCTTTGACTGATATCAACTCTCATTTACTGAGTGCTTGAGAGGAAAAACAAGACATAGTGTGTAGAAATCCTGTTTAAAAAATCTCTAATGACAGCTCCTTCTAATAAAAAGATTTATCTGAAATACACAGGGTTGGAGAAGACTTGGCAAAAATTCGAGAAGTATCAACAACTTCTAAAACAATGTTTTAATTTATAAGGATTGTGAATATAGGGGAAAACTTATAACTTCAGTATTTCAATCAGGTTCTAGTTTCATTCATGTCCTTATTCACCAGTCATTTTATTTTCATTTTCTCTGTGATACTTGCACAGAATTTCCTTCACTTGTCTATTCCTATTTCGTGCAGCAGCGCTACTTTCTAGTACTTATGGCATCACCACTACGATGCCACCATAAAAATTCCTACTATAAAATTCAGAAATTTGAGAGGGTACCAAAAACGAAAACATCACTGAATAAATCAAGAAAAGGAGCAATCTAATAAAGCCTTGGGAAGATTCCATTTTGACACAAATGTCATGGTAATCATCTTTGGTAAAACAGCAAACATGGGAGCAATGCGTGACAGTTACATGGAGGTTTTTGCCAAGTGTAGTTTTAAAAATACACATGAATTTTGCATCGGCTCTTTAACATTCCTCGTTAACTGGTTTGCAGGCATGCTTCTGAAGAATGTAAAGTACATAAAAATGTAAAACACTTACTTATCTCTAACATTCCTTTGATGGCTTTCAATAAAAATACATAGATTCACACACCTTGACTTTTGTTACTTTGATAGCTACCCGGCTGTGCTTCCAACAACTGAAGAGACCGCATCCGTCAGGCACTGAGTCTCAACAGTAAGGGTAATACCAAGAAGGTGGCAGAGCTGCAATATTGTGCCATAAAAATGGCATCATCACATTTGGCTCTAACAGGTGTGCAGACGACCCACTGCTTGTATTTTGCTACCAAATACAACCAATAAAATCATAAGCTTGTGCAGCTTGATAAAATTGCCAGTCCGCATGCTCAACTGACTTTAAGGACAAAGAAGGCAATTCTATCCCAGTGTGGCCGGAAAGGAACAGAGCTACCTTCACACGAGAAAGGTCACTCTGCATCATCCTCTTACATGGCAGTACAATATCTATGCTCGCTCTGCTTCCAGGACAAATCCAAGAGACGTGACCTTGCTGAGGCACCAGGCTGGCCTCCACCCTGTGCAATACAAAGGCATATGAAAACCCTCAATGAAAATAAACCTGCATTCATACCTATTCCTGTTTTTCATGACTAAAGTTACGATCTAAGGACATATAAGTGAGATGATACAGCTACAACTGTTGCAGAGTGCAGTGCTCCTGAACTTCTGTCTTTCAAACAAGACATCATAAAAATGAGCTGACATCTCAAGGTTATTAAAGAGATGACAGCACTATTATCCTCACAGTAAGACAACACCTTTTGTTTAACTGTCTTTTAGTAATGTAAGTGTGCCCCAAATACTTAAGAATTCAAATCATAAACTGTTATTACAAATCATAAGATGTTATTACAATTACTAAAGGAAATAACTGAACTGAACATAGAGAACAAGTCATATGGTAAGTAAAGATGGACAGTCATACCCAAGTGACTAACCTCCTTGGGCATTACTTAACCTATTCGTAGTCATTATTTATGGATAGCAATATAGTTATTTCCAAAAGCAAAATTTCACCTACATTTCAATTTCTAGTTGGTGCATTTTTCTCCAAGTGCCTTTGAGAAAATAAAGCATATTTCTCTGCTTTAAAAAATTTCATAATCAATCAGTTACCTCGGGCTTCAGCTAAGTATATGACCTGACAAGAGGAAGACTGACAGTATCCTTCCCTGAATGCTTTGGTACACAGCCTCCTAATCATCATTAATGAAACATTGCAGAACGTTGCAAAGAAACGCGAACAGCATAACCCTGCGTTAACTTGAAACTGATGTATCTTACAGCACTGTGCTTCAACACTCCTGCTCACCACATATATGAACTCTAATCAATTATATATAGTTTATGGGACATTGCCCATTTGTAACATCTTTGATGGGAATATAACATATTAACTGTTAATAATAAGGGTTAACATGAAGATGATGATACTGCAGATTAATGCACCTGGAAGCCAGATTCAATAGCTTCTTATTAGGTAAAATGTTAATCAGAGGTATCCGTGGTGAAGACAGCCATTCTTTCAAGTCTAGCTAGGCATCCTCACAAGGGTACAGTTCAGTAATTATGTGCACAGTATTTAAGGTGTCATTAAATCAATCAGAACCTCTTAGAATACTTTTTTTGAGTAAGCTTTACACCAGAAGTTTCACAGTAGAAATACACTTTTCAGAAATATAACTGACAATCTTATGTTCAACACCATTCATTTAAGATGATAAATTATTTGCATTAAATGCATTATTTATCATAAGATTCAATGTGTCTTTATCAATGCTGTTTAGACAATTTATATTTACATTACTAAGCAATTACAAACAGAAAAGGCAGCTCAGAACATTATATTCTCTGGTGCACACAGGGCAAAATTTAAACTGTAACTGCTACCGCAGGTTAAGCTCCGTAACAAAAACAAGCTAATGGACAACAATGTATTTTATTTCTGGCGGCACTAAGGGTATTTTATGCACTATATACAGAATCAGTAATACAATATAGCATTCAGACTATTGTAGTATGACTCTGTGGAAGAGTTAATGCCCGTGAGTAACAAATTCGGGAATTAAAATTCACTGAAGGCATTGACTTCAAAGGTCCCTCAATGGTACTCAGAAGCCCAGCTCAGCTACTATTGACGTAAATAAGAGTTTTACCTTGAAACTTGAAAATTCCACCCTTTATGAACTAAGCACTAAGGCTAAGCTGCATGACTAAACTAATGAATGATCCAGAAAAGATAACCAGGAAACTACTAGTCAGTGCTTGTCACTCCACAGTAACTACACAGTACCACATGAAACGATCAAGCAACAGATTGTAAACAAGCCAACAGAAGTGTGTGAACTATGTGCTTGAATCCACTACATGTTGAGCAGGCCAGATGTACCAAGGAAACTCAAAGCAAAATTAGAGAGGTTCACGAGAAAAAAAGGTTTCAGCAGTCCAAACTACAGACTGCCAGGGTACAGGAACAGTGCAGCAGGGCGCACACGTCAAGTTCGCTATCCTAAATTCCTGCCACTGGATAAACTGAACCTTCAGAGGAGGTGGAGCTCATCTTGGCAAGATACGCTGCTGGGCTGACCAGAATGACTGCTCTTCATGTGTCAAGTTCTCAGCTTACATATTTATATACCCAAGAGAAGTCCTCAAGTTTTGGGCTTTGTGACAAAAAAAAAAAAAAAAAAAAAAGGAGTTTTTGTAAATCCCCCCCCCCAGCCCCAGACTAGTTTGTTTATCACTCTGATGAAAAAATAATTCAAGTGTGTATTTTCCTCAAGAAGAACAGCTCCGAGTCACGTTAGAAACTGCTGACCAATTAACGTGCATTTTACATGCTTCTCCTACAAGTGCCTCCACGACTGGCAGGAAGAGTAGAGGCATAGGCTGTGCCTTCCTGTTTTTGCACACGAAGTTTTACCACCTCTTTTGAGAAGTAACAGTGAAAACTGCTATTTTTAGGACAGAATATCTTGTAATCTGTCCATAAAGTCACCAAAGGAAAAATCTTTATCTTGCTTGAAAAAGTATGCAGATCATTCCTTAACATTTCCATTTCTACAGAAAATAGCCCTTTTGGCTATGTAGAGCACCAAAACTCAGTGAGGTATAGCGGGGTGAAAGTTGCCAGCAAGCAAAAGTAAAAAAGTAAAAAGAGCTGAAGTTTCAGTCACTCAGAAACAAAGGTACAGGTCTCTGGATGAATGCCTATGGAAGAAACATGTTCCATACAAAAGGAAAGGCAACAGGAAAACAGTGAGGCAGACCATCTGGAATCAATGTATTCAGTGCAAGAATAATAAAACACCCATTTTTTTCTTAAAACAGTTATTTTTTTTCAACCTACAGTAGGTCTATGGTCCCAGGTATATCAAGAAAGCTTTGCTGGTGTGTATTGATACATATGACAAGGTCGAAGTAGTTCTTATGTAAAAACAGCTACATCAGATGAATTACAATTTGTTATAGTAAAATAAAAATACTGTAAAATAAAAATCTTCCCACACAGCTTTACTGATGCAGTTGATAATGTTACAGTTACTCTCACAGTACTATTTATCCCAGTTTAGTATATGCTGCTATATTTGTATACAGTACATATGCTGCTTAAGCATTCCTACTGCAAACAGAGTGCCACTTGCATGCCACTTACAAATTGCTTCAGACTAACTTCACACTTACAAACCCTTTCCAGGATGCTGACTTACACACGATGCAATTGGTAAGATAAACATAAAAGAGAACATATACCTCTCCTGAAATCCTTGAAGTGCTTCAGCCTATTTCCCTGCTCTTCACAAAGCCACAGTCCTCAGTAAATTGCACTATACCATACCATATCGTTTGTGCCAGCAAATCCTCCACAAGCATAAAGACTTCCCAACCGACAAGGGACTTACTAAAGCACCATTACCCATCTGTTAAAGTCTCTTCATTGTGTGCTGACTAACATCCATATCTTTTCAAAACATGACGACAAAACTTGGTCTTTCCTGCTTTCTTCTACTACGAACCGTAAGGAATCGAGGCCCTGACTGAAGACTAACAACTGAAAATGAAATCTTGAACTAACGGGAATGAAGCAGCATCACATTTAGTGGTTTCGCAGGGGCTCCTGTAATTTGTCCTGCTGCTGCTGCTATCTCACTAACCTCTACCACAATAATACCCATGGGCTTAGTTGCCCGAGAGTGAGGGTCTGTGTATCCGAACAGTGCTTTCCCAATTGGCCTGTCATCCATTTTGGATCATTACAATCTTGCCCAGTTCCTGCATGTGAAAGCTATCCAAGAGATTTCTTGAGTGATCATCTTACTCAGCAAGTGTTTATATTTTAGCCAGCCTAACTAACAGCATATGGTTTTGTGATTCTGCAAGAACAACGGGTTTTGGTCGTCTTAGAGTGAAGTGGAGGTAATATTTATGTTCATTGCGACACACTTTGATGGCCTTCCTGGGAGGCAGCTTATTTCAAATACTGACCAGAAAAATCTTCCTTGCTGTCTAAGTGTTGTTAAATCATCCAAATTTACATCTTTAATACATTGTCTAATAGGTGCAAGATTACCTAGTAAAAAGACATCTTAAGATCAAGATACTTACAAAAAGCAGAAGCAGAAGTGGAGTTATAACAATGCCCTGGAAGAAATAATAAAAAAAAAGGTGTATGTTAGTCAGGGAAGCAGAATACTCTTTACTCCTTTGTACCGTAGTGCATGGAAATACACAAACATCATTCAACATCATAGAAATCAAGTTAGAAGTTGTTCAACTCTGCTCTTCGTTGTGTACGGTCTTTAACTTCTGTACATCGATAATCTTATAAACTATACTCAGCACAAAGTATCTTTTTTACCTCCAGTTTTCCCCATTTTGCACCTAAGCCCCTCTATTCTAACAGATCTGTTATACTGGATAGCTCAATTATTTTACAAAACAAATTAAAGCTCTCCCCTCACCGTGCTGTATCTTAACACCACTAAGCTGTTCCTCCTTAGGGGGGGAGACTTGTGATCAAGTCCCATGCTGCCCAGTCCCAGGTCCACTTCTGAGCAAAAGCCGCATCAACCGTGATGAATTAGGTGTCGTGACTGTGTAATGTAAACTGATATTTCCCCAAGGAAATGAGCTGAGATCTCAAAACTCATTTCACTTGATTAGACTTCGCGTCACAGTGGTACAAGGCAAGTCTTTCATCTAATTTAATCACACAGGACCACCTCAGCTTTCCACACGCCCCAGGCAGACACAAGCAAAAAGATTTGTTGTCTTCACTGACAAGGAAAAGGTTTAAAGCTGATGATTGGACAACACAGACCATTTTAAGTTTCATGACAGCAAATCTTAAAATGAGTTGTTTGGGTTGGGAGTTAACATGACACGCATCAGTTTCATAGCAGCAAATAGCAATTCCCCATCACCCTTCCATTCAACTTCAATATTTTATTATTGCTCAATAAAATGATTCTATTATTTAATGCTTGATAATTCACAAAGCTTGCTCAGAACTTCTCTAAGCCAAGACTATTCTTCATCCAGCTATGCCTCAGGAATAACTAGTCTTCCAGTGATTCACAAACTTTATTGTTTAAAGGACAAAAGTCCAAAACTTGCTCACATCCATCTCAAAGGATGCTTATTTTCTGTTTGTTTTTTGCTCCAAGTGAAAAACAACCAAGCATAAAAGCAGTTGTCCCTTGCTTTTCATTTAATCTTGAGTAACACAGCTTTACTTCAATCTTTTGGAAGCTAGTTTTTTATTTGCTTTCTACATCCACAAAAATACTCAGATTCAGACAGCACGTTAGGCACAGAGAGTTCCTTTTGTGTTCTTAAAACAAGACGCAACAAGTAAATGCCACAAACAATAGCAGTCAGGAAGGATCAAGGAGGCAACAATTAAGCTGTGCTACTTGAAGGCTCTGCAGAACTTAAAAACATATTTTGAAATAAGTAATATATGCCATATCTGACTGCCCCACAGCCTAGCTATCCATAATCATTTCTCTTTTTACAAATGTCACAGCTGAGATAGATCATAACAGACTAGACTAGAAAGAGAAGAAGTAGAAGCAATAAGAATTGCTTCAGGGAGTCACTCACTGTTTACAGGGAGGCCTAGATGAAAATGCAGATAGCAGTTATGAAGAAATATAGGTGTTCAAGTGTATCAGCTGTAGAGGAAGAAACAAAAGTTGAGGAAGGGAAAAGGCACTAAGAGCTGAACTGACACTTGCATACAGTAGCATCTACAATGCTTAGAATGGAGAACTGACAATAAGATCTGTATAATGTAGATGCCACACACTCACTTCATCAGAATGACCAAACTCCAGCTTTCATGAACTACTGCTAAGAATACGTGAGCCAGACTTTACCCTTCTTCCCGTTTCCCCATTGACATCTACACTGCACAGCTCAAATTCCCCTAAGCATCATGTAAATTTGGGATGGCAGAACACCACTGCAGCAGGGTTCCACCTTCAGACCTTCACATGAGCAAAGAGGAGCATGGATGGAGCGGGAGGTGATACGCCAAAAGCACCCCATACTCCAAATGAGCATTGAGTGTAGGGAGAAGAGAGCGCGCTGCCAGCTGGCGAGTACAGCCAGCTCTCCCCTAAATCTGAAGGAACTCATTGATTCAGCACCATTAGTCATTTCTTACGTGCTTCATGCCTCAGTACATTTCACAGCACTTTTATACATTACAAAAAAAAAACTCACAGGCAAAAAAACCCAGCACCAAACTGAAACAACCTTCCCCTTTAGCTTGTTGATAAATAAAGATGGTATCCTTTCTTTTTAAGATGGGACCTGTGACTTGGTATGTATTTGCTTTAGAAGCTTGGTGATATTTAAGACAATAGGCAACAGCCACTGCTAATTCAAAGCATATAATGTCACAAAAGGAAACGTTACCTCTGTGACACTAACACTTCTTCGCAATTCCGTGAGCAGAGAGGAAAAGAATCCTGGTATACATCATAAATAGATTCCTGACTGAGCTTGTTGAAAATCTAGCATTCAAAAGGTCAATTCTAGCAATTCTTTACAAAATTTTGCTATTAAACCTAGTGATCTTAATAATCAGAAGCAAGTTTCCTGTTGCCTCACCACAGAGAGGATTTACAAGGTTGAATTTTCCTATTTGCAACACATACTTAATTCCCTGGGAAGCTAAACAATTACCTGACAGAACAGACAAGTTCATATTAAAAAATAGATGCTGTTGCTGAATCAGAGTAATTTGATGTTAATGTTTTATTTTTATAAGGAGCGCCAGTTTGAAAAAAAACCACAGGGATTACATTAAAACCAAGGGGTTTTCTTCAGTCAGTAGTGCTGTGGTGACTGTGATGATTTAAGGGTGCACGCAAGGCAAAATTTGTTAGGGGAGGGACCCTCTGTTACCAGATCAACTGATGGAGTTGGTAAAGAACAAACTTTGGGCACGTAAAGCCCATTTATATGTTACCTGAAAACACTGATGTGCTTTTACGTGCAAGAGCCCTTCTCTTCAGGTTTCTGTTCCAGATTTGAAGAAAGGTTTACATGACTAAAGTATATCTGCCTAACAAAAGGTATTACCTTTCCCTGCACACACTGCCTTGCTTCAACACATTACCTCTTCATTAGAAACGTGCTCCTCAATATGCTTATAAGCTTCATGTGATGCATCTCAATTCATACCCACTAAAGAATAATATGTAGCACACACTGAGTGTAAAGCCTACTGATAGAAAATACAGATGATGATTTAGGTTTTGAAGGCAAAACCAAAATCTGATTCACTCGGAATAAAGAAAAGCTGGAAGAAGAGAGTTAATCTACATGGCCCAGCTCACACACTAGCAGGGGCTTCACAAAGATGAGCACATTCTGACACTGCAGTGTAGCTGCTTTCTAAGACCATGACAGGCTGAAAAGCATAAAGGAAGCTAAAAATGAAAATAAAGACTAACATTTCTAAGTCCATTGGACACTAACACCATCAGAGAGGAAAAAGTAACTAAATTTGACCACACTTTTCCCTGCCTTGCTTTCCAGGCAAGTGCTGTCAAATACATGGTGTATGGAGATAAACAGATTGTAGATTAGCACTTCCAGCAGAAGCTGAGCATCTGCCCTTGAGAATGCAAGGTCATTACACAGTTTTAGCATCTTCAAAGTTCGGGTGGAGTGTTAAGCTTTCCGACTGCTGCCCACAATGGAGTCAAAGTTGTAAAGTGACTGCCGTTTGCTATCAGCAGAAAAACTTTCAAGAAATCCATTTACACCTCTGATGTGAAAGACTGACTGAATATATTTCAATGATTTTAGTGGAAAGGGAAGGAAAAAATCTCAGCCTGACCTGAGATAGTGATACAACATAGGAGTCTGAATAGTTCTATCAGATACTTGTAAACACATTTCTTTTTACAGTAAAGATCATGAAATATGTCTTAATTAAGAGAGTTTAAATACAATTTTGTGTGCGTGAGCATGCACATAAGCATACACTTTAAGAGGAAGGAGGCACTTGGAGATCCATTTAATCGTTATTTGTAATAGATAAGAGGTTTTATATAGGTTTCATCCAGTACAGCATTGCTGTAGAGCAGGTATTAAAAGGTGTTTATTCTCAAAGAGCATATGTAGAATCAATACGTGTAATTGGCTGCCAAATCAGACAGCAAAAGGAAGTAACATAATGGATTTGAAACTATGATGGCAAATCATTAAGAAAGAAATTATGCAAATAGTAAGAGGAGAATGGGCACTGATCCAGAGGGACACATGGTAGAAGACGAGTAAGGATTATTGTAATGAGGCATGAAATACATCTGAACTTTCCTTCGTCTCCTTTATCCACAAATTTCCCGTGCAATTTTTCTTCATTCTTACAGGTCATCAGTATGACATGCACGTGGCAATTACTAGTGAAAAAACTTTAACTAAAGTCATGTCTGATTTGTCTTAAGAAGTACAGCTAGAAAGAAAAAAGAAGTTTTTTGCAATCAAGGTTCTGAACAAACATGTATTTTCTGAAATCAATTATCTACTTATGTGCTTAAAGCTACAGATGTTCTCGAATTCTTCATCACAGTAGGACACAAAAGGAGCGTAAGCAGCATTAAGTTATAAACCGAATGAAGGTTAGCACAAAGTTAACTGGGCAGCACTTCCATTACTACTAATAGGGTGAGCTGCAAGAAAAATGGCCATGAACTCTGGATAATTTCATCGGACAGCAAGCACGAATGAGAATGAAAACTCAAATCTTCATCTGTGTACAGCAGTATGTTTTTATTTCCAGTCACCGGCACTTTTTGGCAAAGAAAGAGCAATCAAAAAACCCATCTTCCCACTCCCCCACCCCCAAAAAAAAAAATCTGTCTCATTTTTGTGATTACAACATGAGAAATAGACTGTACTTTGAAATACTTTCTATTTCTTCTTTTGTCTTTTCTTTCCTTGCTTTTGTGCTTGGAAGTATGTTTGGAAAAATTATTTTTTCTTTATTTTGTTTCTGATAAATTTGCAGATAATTTCATAATGTTTTACATTTCAAAGAGAGAACCCTGCTTCTAGAAAAGTACTTCTGTGTCTGAATTAGGTATGTTTGTGAGCTATAGACATCTAGTACTAAAGTACTAACAGAGCACAGATTAACCGGTGTTCCCACAAAATCTGGTACCATCACAAAAGAAAAAAGTCCTGAAGGTCAAAAAGCTTATTGTTCAGTGTTTTCAAGAACATGATAGAGATTGTAAGGACCACGACAGCACTCAAAGCCAACTCAGCCTATTCACACGAAGCAGTACAGACTTCCCCCTACCCTCACCCTTCAGATTGGTCACAGCTCCACAGTTCCAAATGGTGACATGATGCTTCTGTTGCTTATTATTATTATTATGCTTATTATTCGTTGCTTATTAGCTGTGATACCACATTATGCATTCTCTTGAATAAACGGATTCAAAGCATATTCCCATGCCAAACTGTTTGCAGTAATCTTAATTGTAGACATCATAAAAACAACTACTCCTACTGCTGAAACAGGGCTTTCACACACCTGGATAATCAGCCAAAATCCTCAGGAAGGAGTTGCCTTCCATTCTTCCACCTGTCCCCACTTAGTTTCTTTGGAACTATGCAGAACCTCTTGACAGATACCACAGAGTAAGATAAAAACCACTATGCTAAATATACTTATTTGGTTCCCAACCACAACACCAAAACCCACTAAAAGTCAGGCTGGGATACCCCGTGCAAGTCCTTGTGAAACCATCAGTATGCACTGAATAAAGAGGGGTCATAAAAGACTTTCATGAAAAGTAAAAGGGCTGTGTAGGCAACTGTGAATTTTGCATATCTCAATTTTCAAGTACTAAACCATTTGAACACGATTTCAAGTCTGTAACTAAAATTATGTGGAAAACATTTCAGTGCATTAGTATTTGGATCAAGGCTGCAGGATCCTATTTGAGATAACCTCTTCTGAGCTCTTTAAACAGTTTTTAATATTTGTTTAAGCATGGCTATACAAACTATGCTGTTCATTTGTTCCTACTTAAAGATGACACTGGAGACAACAAATGTTTGTTGAATTAGATTTCCATGATAAAACATAGGTTTTCCCCCTTTCTAACTTCATATCCATGCAAATGACAAATATTTGGTTTTATCTCTTGCAGTCTCAGAGATTAAGTTAGAACTGCACTTTCTGGAGTGCTTGTAATTTCAGTCATTGCCCCATGATGCAACTTGAACGTCCCTGTGCTGTTCCCTCATGGACATCACAGAAGCTCCTGATGCCAAATAATCACTTGCCTTTTGTTTTCCAGTTTTATTATTTTCAAAATAATCTCAGGTGCAAAACACAGACCTTTAGAAGTCTCCTACCATACACCCCTTTTCTGTCAGCTACTCCAATGACATTGCTGGTTCTGAGAAGGCTTATATGACTGTAGGGCTTCAAAATAAAACATGTAATTTAGCTCTTTATTGTCCTGTTTTATATTAAATAACTGATCTGAATGCTGGGAAGAACACAGGCTTATGAACTGATGCAGTTTAGGATGCTAAATACACCCACACTATCTAACTAGTAGGAAAATCTGAAAAGATATGAAAAAGAACATGAAGGTAAATTCACACATTCCATTAAATTCATAAACGCTGTACAACACCAAGGCAATAAACTACAATACAAAATTGAAAATAGAATTCCACACAACCCTAATTCAACTATAATTATAAATAAGTACCACAACAATAGCTGCAACTCATCCAATTAGGCCAATATTTAATTTTAATAATGAAACTGTAAAATTAGAAGCGCTATGTCAAAATGGCTTTTGCTGTATCAGAGGGGGCAAAATAAATCAGGTTTCATATCAACTATAAGTTTACACAAGATACTTGGTGAACTGCATGAGACATTGTACCACATTCATTTTTTGTGTTAACCAAGTAGTCGCTACTGTGGGAAGGGAAATAAAATTAAAAAAAATATTTAAAAAGCATACTAGTGTCAGATAATAGTAGAAACCAAAAGCACTTCCACTAGTTATTTGTAATTACTAATTGCAGGTGCTCCCCTCACACACATTTTAATTAAGTATTAAATGAAAATGGAATCAAAAGGAATGCAAGTAGCCAGAATTTGGTTCTTCCAACACAACAGACTCCAGAAACTAAGAAATAAAGTGATCTTATCTAGTGGCAGTAATACTACTACACTTCTCACAGGTTGAGTGTAAAGAACAAAATGAAAAAGAGAAAGCATTCTTTTCAGTAAGGCTGAGGGGTGAAGTTCCAGTATCATATTGAGAGTTAAGCCAAAAGTATGAAGACTATTTCACAAAGGTAAAACTCCCTGTAAGTCTAGTTTGCCTGGCTTCCCAGCAGAGGGCATCTTCAACACATTAGAAATTTTCTTCTTACACAGCAACAGAATAGTTCAGAACACACTAGTAAGGACCCTGAAGTTTTAAAGCAATTATAAAATCTTCCTAGGGCTTCACAGATGATACTGGAATAGTATCTGAAATTATGCACAAAATACAAAACAAATCTGAATCAGAGTTGGAAATGAGTCTTTCCATCAAACAACCTGAAACCTCATAACCTATATTAGCAATATTGTAAGAATAACTGAATGAAATTCAGTTAGATGGGAGCTGTCTGGCAGAGCGTGGAATAGCTCTTAAAATATTTGGGGGTTGCTACTGGGGAAACTGCTTCTGGCCGTACTTCCCAAGTGCTGTAACCTCCTGCTACTGCAGCAGCTCCGCAGTGCTGTGCGTGACCAAAGGAGATTTTGCTGGGCCTTCACTCATGTATCTGGAACAGGATCAAGCCACATTCCCCACTCAAACTTGTATCACCTTCCTGCAACTTTTTGCTGTCTCTCTCTTGTGTAACACGTTCAAGTCAGCTGTCTTATTAATACCTTCAGTGCATTCAATGATCTGGCCGAGCCTATAGCTCCAACTGTTTCCCACTTCCTCTCAGTTCCTTTTGCTGATCGTCATTCCTGGCCTCAGGACTTTCTTCCTCTTCTTCACCTCCCACCTCAATGAGAATCTTTTCAAACTTCCTCATACGCACAACATGTTTCCTAAATCCAGCTCATTAAACCATTGTCTGTTCCTAATCAAATTCATTTCTCATGTGGTGTCAGCAGAGAACAAGATCACTATAATTCTGTATGTCAGCATAGGAACTGAATTTATATAAATGTACACACTGCCATTAGGTGGGCCTTCCCTAGAAAAGGCATAAAAGCGAGCAAGGAATTTCTCAATCATCCAACATCCATGCATTTTTCAGAGTGATCCCCTTATCTTTGCAAAAATCATTTTGACACGATCCCATAATTTCTACAATGCAGGCAGGTTCCCACACCATACAGCATCACTCCAGTGGGACTGAGGAGGAAAGACGCACAGCTCGTAGGATAAGGGTGTCTGCAGGTGTAAGCGTGATCCTTTCTCGATAAAGCTTTTACTGTATAATAAGGATATAAACATACAGTCACATGCTTTGGGGTATATGTTAAGGGCAAGTGATGTTAGTGCAGTGTTAAGGATGCACCACAATTTCTCCTTTGTTTTTTATGTAGAAAACAGACAGTAACATATACATTTTAGGAGAAAAGTTATTTTCCCACCTAATTTTTAAGTCTGTTTTCTTGCAGAAGAAAGTTAAAAAGGATCTAAATTTCTTCTGTATTTGGATCTATGCCGAGTAACCAGCAAATCCTAATTTTAATTACTAAGAAGACATTACTAGCAGAACGTGCCAGCACCTCTGCCATCACAAAACCATTTGGCAATGTGGAAGGACGGCACGCTAGATGGTGCTGTGGGACCTTCCAGGGAAAAGAACCTCCTTCTAAAACAGAAGTTGTTGTACTGTTAAATTAGCCGTACAGTTGATTCCGTTTTGAAACACATTAAAGAGTACTGAGTCACAACATGAGAAACCAGAACCACAGAAACGGAAGGAATACACTAAGCAAACATTCTGCCTTGACTGACAGTGCTTTTTGGAACCGCCCCTCTGCCGCTGCAATGGCTTCTCATCTCTCTTTCCCAAACAGGAGAAAGCAATTTTTATGCTCTACACCAGTCTTACTTTAACGAGTTCCCTACTTGTAAAACAGAATTGAAACAGTGATACCCGAAGTCAGAGATCCGATACAGCAAGGTCCCTACAAGCCTTTTCTGTCCTTCCTTGTGAGCTGGACCTAAGCACCCAGTATTTTTTTCCACCGAATGTTTAAAAAAATATTTTAACACAATAAGCTTTGAATTAACTAAACGTGAATGAACTTTTCCTGCTGTGATAATCAGTTGTGTGAAAGAAAACACAAGAATATGGGGAAAATTACAGAAAAGAGGAAAAAAGAGAAAAGCTGTGACAAATACTACAGAAATGAGTAGTTATCAGCAGTTACCAAAATTGATTCTACTTATTTCTTTCTATAGCTTTCCCTGTAACTGAGAACTATTTAAGTTGAACAGTTTCTGTATAAACACACCACCAATATATGAACCAAAGAACATTTCATTTTGTTAACATCAATGCTATGTTTAAATAAACTCGTATCTCCTCTGTTTTTTCTCCAAGCCAAGAACCTCGAACAGCACTACTATAAAACACTGTTCGACCCCTCTTTGACATACAGAAGAAAATAAAAACTTCATATAATGGGTAGGAGTGCCGTGCCAATAAAAACCTATAAGTATTAATTATGAATCGGTAGTAGTAAAACACTTTCGTAGCATTGCAAAGATCTCTTGATGACCTACTATTCGGAAATCCACTTGTATCACTAATGTGCTGGCATAAATCTCACACTTACCCAAACTGTTGATTTGGTCTCTGGTATCCATGAAATGAGAAATCATCGCCCCCCAATCAGACCAACAGCGTAGTTTGTCTATAATTATTGTTATAGATAAATCAGATGGCTTACATGGGTTTTGTCAGGAAACTGTCTCATCAGGCAGGTTGCTAACTACACTCTGTAAGGTGAGAACAGCCATCCAAATCCCCGAGGGCATATGATTCTCGGGACCCTTCAGGATCGTTTCCAAGTCTGCTGGACAGTTAAGCTATTAATAATTAGTTTGAGAGGGATCTCACTCATACATTATTTTTTTCCCTTTAGTCTAAGTGCCCTGAATTGTTTTACTAAAATGTATCACAAAGCTCATTCAATCTGTTTCCACTATTATTCCCAGATATGATTTCCTCTCAGAATTGAATATTTCAAAGGCCAAACCCAACCAAAACGCACACACGCATGTGTGTGTGCGCACGCATATACACAACCCCCCCAAAACCCAGCCCCCAATATGGTAATCTATATTGCTTGTGTTCTGTGCTGCCTGCCTGGCCCCAAGTCATCAATAATGAATAGAAATGTACAGCTACAGCAGTAGCCTGTGTCATGGGCTTGTCAGGGATTTTTGAAAAGCAACAAAAACACAGGTTTGCCATTTGATTGTGTCTTCTTTTGCAAACAGAGAACAGACAAAACAAAGGGGTATTTAAAAAAGGGTAATATGATTAACACGTTTCGTACTAATTGACAGTTTCTTCCACCATACAGAATGGAAAATTATTTGCTTGTAATGCAACCAGTATTCTCCTAGGCCTGGGAATTCAACAATAATGTTGATTCTGAGCACAGGGAGGGGAGGTTGTTTCTATTTTAAGATAATGAATACATACTCAAGAGGAGTCAAATACCATGGTTTAAACAGAGGGAGGAATAAAATGGTTTTGTTTTCCTAGGAATCCAGCGAGTTCAATCTCAAATAAAATTATTCTTGAAGAAGAAACTTAAAGCTTGCAAATATATATATATACATAGTCAATGAAAGCAACAGCATTATTAAAAAATATGCAGATCCTAATAAATTAGGTAGACAATGTTTAAAAAAAAAAAAAAAAAAAGGTGGTTCTTGTATCCATTCTTTCTTCTCAGTGTTCCCAAACACACTTCTACAGACATTAGGACTGTAGTCTTAAAGGAGTGATTATCTCACATTTTAGAAACAGACCACACCAGCTGGTATACTACCAATCCACCCCCCGGGGAGGGTGGGTGGCAGACTACAAAATGTCTACAGGACACACACAAACTCAACTGATTGAAAACCTGGTTATAAACCCAAATCTTTCTTGCTTTCTACATCTGTGTAAATTCCAGAATAAGTCCTGCATTAATAAAATTAATTAATAAAAACATCCATAGTAACTTCTGTAGTAGATGAGTAAATATTCTCCACTTTGGAAGATGTAACTGAAGATGCAGTCTTACCTTCAAAAAGCCCGGAACTAGATAATTTGTATAAGAAATGAAACTACACAAGCACATACTTTCAACCAGGCATCAAAAGTAAGACATCTCAATTCAAATTATGTTGCCAGGAGATCTTTTCTAGAAGCCAGCAGCAAATAAAAGCACATGGTTTAAAGACAACTGAGGAAAATTTTCACAAAGCAGCAATCAATAACACAATTTAAACAGCCTACTCTGTGTTCTGACCTAATGTTATCGTGTGATAACTGTTTTTAATGGTTAGAATAGGATATTATAGTATTCATCTGAACTGCATAAATCACTGGACGTTCATGAGTGTGAATAAGGAAAAAGGACCATAAACCACCTTTCTGTGGCAGATAATAAAATAACTGCCTCAAAAATCACAAGTACACACTATAGCACACTAAAGTTAAAAAAAAGCCCAAACCACAGAAATGTGATTCTGTTTAAATTAACTGATAATTAAGATCATTTGCTTACAAAAGAAACTTTATTCTCTTTAAAGTCACCAAATTATTTTATATCAGAAAAGTTGTTTCTCAATTTTAACTCCAAATATACTTCAGCTTGATTGGACTGATTATTTTCATTTCACTAATTCTATACATTCAGTAAAAACTGCTTCTTTTTTCCTACTGACATTTTTTTTGTGGTTTTGCAAGTGCTCAGCTACCCCTCTTCTAGCTTATTGTCCAAACACAGGGTTGAGAGCATGAAACTTCTGCATTGTTTTGGATATTCCCGTGAAGTAGACAATTCACTTAATACACATTTTAATGTGCTCAATATGCACATTTGCAACAAGAAAATGCAAGGTTTTGTTCATATGTAGCGGAATGGGCCAATACCCCTGTTCTTATCAATGCCATATGAGTCTCGGAATATCTTGTAATTTATTTATTTTTTTAAACCATCTGCTTCAAAGATGTTCATTTTTAAAATGTTATCCACTAGACAGGGTATGCAGGTCTCACATTCAAGACAAAAGAACAGTGAATTTGTTCCATTGCATGCTATTGCTCAAGTCACAGATGACCCACTGGGCCAAGGTCTTGCGTACAGCAGCCCCGTCCCTCAGCACAGCATCCCACATCGCCCACTCCACCTGCTGAAGGAACTGACAACCGCTTTGAAGCACGCAGGAAACTGGTTGAGTCTACAGTGCTGTCACATCAAAAGAGCTCTGTCTGCACTGATTTTTGAGCTGGCAGGTCCGAGGAAAATTCACCTCCCTGGAACTCACCTCCACGCTGCCTGGCTCGCATCCGCCACCCGCCCTTGCAAGGGGACAGGAGTGCCACTCAGGAAGGCGCTCGGGCTGCCCAGTGTTGCCCACGTCACCCGAGCACAGCGAGAGGCAGGGTTAGCAGGGTACCAGCGAGAGGTTGGGCACCGCAACAAGCACCGAAGCCCACGTCCACTGCACTGTTTTGTGGAGTACCCTCTGACAAAGATGGGATGTCACAGTTTACCTGGGAACAGGAACATCAATGCACTCTGGGAATACCAGAATAGGTAAGTTGTAGAAAGGTAAAAACCCAGGCAGGTGCAGCCTAAAGAACTAACTGTTTAAAAAAGAAAAAGAAAAAGGGAAAAGAAAGAAAAAGGGGAGGGGGCACAAACAAAACTTGGCTTTTTACTTCAATTTCCTGTATGGGTTACGCTGCTCAAACTTGCAGTCAGAAGGAGCCTGCTTTTCCCCTGTCTGATATGAATACTGGTTTTGCATTTAAATCATCTGCCCTGAAATGTGGATCTTTGATTCAGTAACATAACAGAGTATTTCCAGAGGGGGAAAATTGTTTCTGAAAACAAAACAGTCCTAGTCTAGCAGAGACTGCCTAGGCAGGGAAGGGAGCTGGCATATAAGATTGGAACGAAATGAGGAGAAAATATTTCCCCCACAGCCCCCACAAGAAAGGCTTTTTTTGGTTTGAGCTCCCAAGAGCTCAAATGGCAAGACAGTATTAACTTGGAAGGTGTTTCTTACTTTACAGGCAGTAAAACAAGGGAACCACTAAAAGATGTTACCCAAGATTTCTACCTTCCCCTTTTCAGGGCAAGAGTCTTCAGTGTACTCTGTCCTCAGGGACATCCCAGCTCCCCAGGTAGCTCCTTTCTGGCTTGTCCTCAGGCTTTGCCCCAGCTCTTCCCAAAGAACCACTGCAAGGCTGGAAGTTCACAGCACAGGATTAGACCATTTGTGTACTTAAACTTCCAAAGGCCCCAGTCCTCTGTATCCGGAATAATTCTCTTTCTACAAGTAGAATACATCCCTTTTAAAAGTGAAATCCCTTGTAATTACTCAGTTAAGTGACAACGCCACACATTCACAGAACCTCATTAGCTGAAGGGACAAAACATATCCCTGAGGCTCTTAAGTTTTTACTGAGGGTTTCTAGGATTTTCTAACCAACAAGAGATTTGTCTGTGTCTATTTTGTGTGCCTAGCACTTTTCATAAAGTGTTTTACCTGGTGGGTGGCAGACAGGACTTCTCCACAGAAGTTGTAGAAAAAGTAAATCACCTGCTATCTTTACCCTGAACATGTGAATTGCTGAGAGTTCGGCAAGATTTAACCCCTCCTAAGATTAACAACTGACCTGATTTTCAAAGTAGTTCTCAGGTGCACAGTTTGCCTCATTGATCTAGCAGAAATGAAGATATGCAACCTAATCATTAGTGTTACACAACACTACAATCTACTAGCTGTAACCATTTTGAAAATTACAAAAAAAACCCAAACCATCATTATTATTAGCTGTTAATAACTAATAGTTGCCCATTACAGGGTAGTTTTAATACTCATAACATGGAGGGGTTAAATACAGATTCTGCTCGCGTTCTGCAGACGATACTTTACAAATGAGAAATAAAACAGCTCCTGGCTGCCTAAGTATGAAGGGTATGTTTCATCAGAGAGGTGATCCTGACCCACCAGTTTACTCAGTTGCAGCTTATTATCAGCCTTTTTCCTTCAAATTTCCATGTGAAAAAGACTATTTCCTTTTTTTTTCCCCCTGAAGTTTTGCTGCATACTCACACATACACAACACAGTCAAAAAATAACTGCTTTGGTTATTTACAGTTACACATAACTCTTTCTTTTATCTATAAAGCAATTACAGGCAATGCAAATGCACATAATGCAGGTTTGCATAACACCACAGTGGGCAAAGCAAGGCCCTATTATTAAAAGGCAACAAAGCCACCACCCTTCTCATTTCTGGAGCAGACACAAAGGACATCAGCCTAGCTCATACACAGAGCAGAAACAGCCATCCTGTAGGCTAAAAGTAACAATAACTTGGGATGGTTGCTCCCAATATTGGTGCTGTAAATGACCTGCAAGCTAAAGACTTTAAAAGTTGGTGGTTTTTTAACTACACTGTTTTACTGAGAAGGTACATGACCTAATGAGTTCCAGGATCAGTTTGCCCACTAGAGCTTTTCACAAAAAAAAAAAAAAAAAAAACCAAACAGCTGGGTTATTTTTATATATATGTTATGTAAGAGTTTTTTAAATGTAAGTATTATATTTAAATTAACATTTCTGGTTCGCCTACAATCAAAAGCCTCTAACATCACAAATCGTGACAAGGAGGTGGCCTAGCAACCTAGACAGACAGACAGAGGAAGTTCAGTCAGTCAGTAATAAAAAGCTTTGGCTGTCTGGCTTCAGGGAGAAGAAAATTGCTTGGATTATCACTTCAGTACTCTAGTAGGTGATGCACTATTTTATTCTTTCTGATAGCTGCAGTTTAAAAGAACTCAAAACAGGAAAACGTACATGCAAGGGCTGAGCAAAGATGTGGACTGAAGCTTTATTTTGTTTGGTTTCAGATTCACACTTTTGATAGAGCCCAGGGAGCCATCGAGAGAAGAAAGGAAACTGTCCCTGAGCGCCTGACAGTATCAGAAGTGAAAACAGCTGCTTAAGTTGCAAGCTACCTGTAGAGCGGGTCTAGGAGCAAGGGGGTCTGCTGGGGAGCTTAGCCCTTGCAGTGTTAGCAGGTGTCACTGCAGCGTACTTGCCAGCAAAACAAAACATATTTATCAAGTCATGGTCACAATTAAATCTCTTATAATGGTTCACCATGATACAAGAAAGCGCACCGTGAATTCTACTCGCCGGCAACTTTGCAGTGAATTTACGTTGCTGCTCATTACAGACCCAAGCCTGCAGGTGCTGAGCATTTACAGCTCCTCCCAGAGAAAGAAGGCATTCCGCACCTCACAGAAAGGTTTGGTTAAAAAAAAAAAAAAAAAAAAAAAAAAAGAGGTGGTGCCAGAGGTGAAGATTATTTCTCCATCCTTCTTCGCTCTAATTGTATCTAGGCAGTTACAGTGCTAAACTCAATGTTATTGAGAAGCTTTAAATTCTTCTGTCAATACGATTGGCTTTTCTTTCCCTAGTCTTCTCAAGGCTCTTTCCTTTTGGTTCCTCTCTTCGCTTCTCCCCTCCCCCACCCCAAAATCTTTTCCAAAAAGATTAAAAGTATAATTCTCCAAAGAGCTGACTTCCAAGTGTACCTAACATTTAAGCCTATACCCAGCAGGTATAGGCTCTCTGCATTTTTATTTTTTTTTTGTCATAGATATGTTCTTTGAAGAACTCCAACTTAATAATGAGACCAAGAAACACCTTCTAACTTTATTACTAGTATAAACATTGAAAAACATTAGCTTGTCTTCAGTCCCTCACAACTACTGACTACTCGCTCAGCCCATGAGCTGCAATGACAATTGGCAAATAAATCTGATTTGGTCATTTATCCAGCAAGCGCAGAGCATAAAGATGAACATTTCCAGATTTGATAAGTAATTGCTATATTAAATACTGTATGTGTAGATTTCTCAGAAGTTGATGGCCCATCCGTAGAATACTTATTACTAGCAGCAATAACCATACTGGATAAGTGACTATTCTCTTCCAAGGGTAATAGCATCTGCTTACATAAAGGGATATTTTTGGCACATTCTCAAGGTCTTCTTTCTCTGCCCTGCTGTCAGAACTCTAATCAGGTATGCACGGCACCTACAGCGCTCCTGCATACTCCAGGTAATTAGCCTTTCCACTAATCAGAGAGCTTCTCTCATCGCTGCAAATGTACAGTACACTGGCTTGTTCCTTAACCCTCAGGTTTCCTTTGCTCATTTCTTAAAGAATTGACTGAACTCTGGTTACCTTGAACTACTCTTTCAATGCACACCGTTTAGAGCTTTCCAAATAAAATCATTTCTGAGCATTTTGCTGGGAGCTGAATTTAAAGACATGAATTATCGATGTTTCAGCTAAAATGTATCCCTGATCTTTCCCTTTTCTTCTAATAGTTAAGAAAATAAAAGCTCATAATGTGTTTTCTCATGACCATCTTCACACACCTCTCTGCTTGAAAAATTGATCACCTTAGATAAAAACTAATCGACGCCTGTGATTTATTAAGACAAGAAACTCATGTTTAAAGGGAAAAAGGCTGCAGTAAGTGTCTATGCTCTGACAAATGGCAAAAAATACAGCTGATTTAACAAATGAGTCCTCAATCAATGATGCACTGAGGCACATGACAAAGGGAAGTCAAAATCCATTACATTCAAGAACCTCCTTTATATTCCACTTCAGTGCGCTGACCCTGTTGCTCAATGCTAAAGACTTTACAAGGTTTTCGGAAACATTTAGAAGAGCTTTTGTTTTGGCATTCACTCAGCTGCACCTCACAATTAACACTGCCAGACTCCTTTCTAATCAATTATTCATTAAGATTACTAGCATATCTTTTGAGCGCCTTAACTTCACATCAGAAGTGTGCGAGGGATGACACATGCATGTGTACTTTACAGAATAAAAGGCAGACTCTAAGCAGGTTTTAACGCTAAATGAGAACAAGGCTAAAAGAAGCGAAATCAACACTTTTAGTCAAAGTTGAGCTTCAGGCGAGCTGCAGGCAGTGCACAGCATGAGAGAATTTGGCTCCAGAAAGTGCCCATGTGTTGACAGCTGAATAAGAGTTTGAAGGCTTAATGGTAAAAAATGTTCCGTCAATGATAATGTTACGCATTACTTACTCAGTTAACTACTCATCTTCTGCAGCCCTGACAGCTAATGACGCAAACCCCGTTCAACAGAAGTTTTACCATTTACTATACAAACATGTTTACTGTGGTTACCATGGCTAATTTTTTTTCCAGTCAAACAAAAAGAGGGAAATAATTTACAGCAAATAAGTATGAAACACAACCATGCTGAGCAATTAAGAATGCAGAGAAATCTGAACGACTGCTCAAACTATAGAAAAAATACAAATTAATTTGAGCCTATTTCTACAAATCTAATAATATATGTGCAAGACAAATGATTATCGATTTATATTATGGTAAAACCGACTCTATTAAATACAGCGTGTTGGTGGGGAAGGATATTTGACCCCTTAACGTTAAGACATATAACTTAAACATACAGGTTAGGAGGGCTTTGTATTTAAACTCCATCAGAAATCTAACTTGGGCACTGAAGTTTGACAGCGTAAATGCTTCTCCCCTCACTATACAGAAGACCCCGGTTATCACAGAATCGTTTAGGTTGGAAAAGACCTTTAAGATCATCAAGTCCAACTATAAAGTTGAAGTTATTGAGTTTTCAGTCCTAGTTTGTGTTTTTTTTTAAACCAGCCCACCTGGTTTTACCTGTGTCAGAACAAACAGCCAACTAGGACACTAGGCAAGGTGAGCCTAGCTAGTGGAACACACTTGAGGCATGCAGCAGCAGCACTCCTTCTGCAAGACATAGGTACAGAGTTGGCTAAGGGGGTTTTTGTGTTCAGCTGCATCCCAGGTAGCCTTATGCGGTGTACATGCACGCATAGATCTTCAGACAAATATGGCCTAATTGCCTAGCATTTGTGCTTTTTCTAAACATCACAGCATGCGCAAAGTCTAAAGAAAAAAATGAAAGAAGAGAAAGAATAAAATTACCAGAGACGATCAAAGGGTAGAGCCGTAACTGTTCAAGTGCCTACAGTGCTACCAGAGTAGAATTGAGTTTCCTGAATCTGAAGTTGTATTCGATAAAATCTCATAATCTCCCCAAGTGTGAGCAAGTCTGTAGCTGCCAAATAACAGGTCAGTGAAATGACAGAGGTGCCTAATATTCCCCTACTCTGCCTGCCCACAGCTGCTGCCATCTTGACTGAGAAGAGCACCTCTGTGTTTACTTTCTACACATAGTGATGGGCACTTGTCTCATCAGGTCACCTACCAAAGGATGGGTATCATGTTCTGGTACCTGTTTTTACATTACAGACCCAATTAAAAAAAAAAAAAAAATCATCAGCAGTTGGAAGCAAGAGCCAGGCAAGAGCCTCTGAACACCTGCCACAGACCCAAGCACTTCAAAATGAAGCGAAATGATACTCATCATGACCACACCTAGCTCCTTAGATTGTCAAGATCAAGTGTCTTAGATGCATAACTCCCACTGACTGGATTTTTGAAGCTACTTAGTTCACTAAGGACAGGCAGAGGTGCCTAGAAACATTAAAAAAAAAAAAAAAAAAAAGAGAGAATAAAGGGCTTAGTAGTGAAACTCCCATTGAAATCAAATTAGGTACTTTGAAAAGTTTTACCTACCATGACTTCGCAGAGCATATAGAAAGCTACTTAAAGCATGCTTAAAGCGACAACTGTATTCCTGAACTAATATTCATTATCTCACATGCAAATATCTGCAAAAAGTCTCAGTGTATCAAGAAGAGTACTTGAAATCTTGACAGCAAAAGAACTTACTGTTTTCAGACCAGCATTACTGTCCCCAAGCCAACAACAAAGAGATTTGAATTGTCCTTGGAAGAACCAACACTTTACAGAATTAGTTCACTGTTCAATTCGTTTTGAAAGTACTGCAGAAAGAGAGGTAAACAATTAAAAGACAAATCCAGCCCTTGAATTACTATTTGGGACTCTCACTGGAGTCAGTAGGCACAATTCATATATAGCTATGGGGAAACAAATGAAAATGTATGTTTCACTGTTGTGACGCTCCAGATTTACACCTTTACACCACTGAAAATACACTGATTCCAATGGATTTAGAACAGGATTGAATTTGAATCATGGAGTGCTGAAATTAGCCCTGTCACCAACTATATCAGTCCACCAAAAGTTACGAATTCACCATGGTTCCCATGATCGGGATTGTACACAATACCAGTTTTTAAGATGTCTCTTGTTCCTGATAAACTTCCAGTGATTTCATAGAATTTGGCTACTCAGAAATAATTGTTTCAAGCAGAAATATTACAATATCTCCCGGCAAACAGACTGGTATTCCAATCGAAGCACAGTCTAAATCCCGGGAGGATTTCCATTACTATCCTGATTTGTTCAAATCATTCATAGGTGGCACTTAACAGTAGTTACGTGTATTACCCTTGCACAAGTTATCTCTGCTTTTCAAAGAGAAAATAATCATTTAGATTTATATGTAAATTTCATGTTCCTTCATGAATCTTCACAGCAATACATGACAGACTGTACAGTATTTGTGATTGAATATATAGTATCTTAAAGAAAAAAAAAAGAGACGACGACAGAAAAGAAAAATCCTCTTAAAAGCATTATGAATATTCTGTTTAGCATCAGAGGCCTGAACATAAACTACAGCTCTGCAATGTAAAGCAACCAACCGACAGCCCTTTTGGACTGTTGCGTCATTTATTTCTGCTGTAACACGAGGTCTATTTCAATGGTCAGTTTTACAAATGTTCATTGTCAAGCTCGCTATCATCTGTAGAACAGATCAAATGGTACCACTAAACACCCCCACACACGCTCTGTTTATAACTGTGTATGTAACCCTGTCCTCAGGGTGTATATGAACAATGTTTAAAGGAAAGCAATATGCACAGCTGATCAGACCAACAGCTGATCAGTATTTAATCATGAAATCCAATAAGGAAACAAATGAGGCAGAGCACAGGGAGGAAAACAAAGGTAGATGGAAAATGTTAAACGAGCCACCAATTTATGGAAGATAAAAACACTCTCAGAAACAATTTACAAAACAATTTTCTTTTTACACATTTAATAAACATTGTGTCAGAGTAAACGAAATCGCAGAAGCTGGAAGTTTAAAAAAATCAATTAAAATGAAGTCACAGGGAATGGTGGGGAATTGTTCCTGGCAGTTATTTGATATAGTATAGTTAATATTTCTAGTCAGGCAAATTAACAGTTTTGCTGCTGTAGACTTGCACTCACACAATGCAAAACCTCTGAGGGTTTGTTCTAAAAGTTACAGAAATATATGCATAATTTTTTCTTATATAGCAACATTTTAGATGTACAGTAACAGTCCTTTACTCTACAAACTTTTATACGGAGGAATTCTACACCGCTAAACCCAGCTGAATAACAAAATACACAATTCATTCTATGGATTCCCATTTCACTTGTAAAGAATACTTTGAAAGCTCTTAGATAAAAATCTGTTTCTCTAGCCATCTGTATCAATATATTGGCTTTTCTTTAATACTGTTCTACTGTATAATTTGTATTGTGCCACACTCATATTGATTGAAGAAAATTCAAGCGAGGCAGTGTCAGTTTCTGTTTCTACAGGGAAACCACTGAGCTGAACAGAGAGGCACATAAGGTCAAATCAGGATTCAACTTGCTGTGTTGCCACCTTAAAATTATACAGCGCTAAGGAAGAAAACAACACTAGGCTTTGCAGACACAGTATAAATACCAGTAAAGAAGCTTTTTCTTGTCATTATCCTATTAAAGTATGTTGAATAACAACATAAATTAAGGTTTTTACTTTCCATACCCTTTCATGTGTTAAGTCATTTAAATTTGCAAGCAGAAGCTGTATTTTCTTCGCAAGCTTCAAGCCAAACTTTGCTTTCTCTTCTGTGCTGTTGAGTGTGGCCACAGAAGGAAGTTCAAGTTTATTTAGTTTAACAGCTTAGCTTTAGACATTCTGCTTAGGACAAGCTGCGGTTCCTCAGCTTCTGCAGCTTACGTTTGCATTAAAGATATACCCACCTGGACTTCAGGTGCAGCAAGGAAGAGAGATAGCAGCTTATCTTTATCACAGTGTGCTTTGCAAACACATTCCATTTCACGCAGGTAGTGAAAGTATGGATAGGCAAACTGATGGAACCTTGCCTTGTTCAGAGGAATGGAAAGGGAAAGAAAAAACAGTGTTTCACATGCGGAGTTCACTTTCACTTATGTTTGACCTGTACAAGCTGAACAACTTATTCTGGGCTGTCATGGGCCCATGGAATACAGAGTACCTCTAGCCTACATGTCTGGACACCTGAGCGAGCCAGCAAAAAGTGGGAGTTTTAGTCCTGCCCAGTCTTCAAAAAATAAGACTCCCTCTCTGCTGAACCTTGGGTCCTTAAAGCCACAGGTCTACGGTGACGCTTGGGCATCCCTTCATCCCAGTTCTTAACCTGACTGCATACATGATAGCTACCTACCCTTCTGGATCAAAACACTGTGCTAATATCATCACTATGGGGTTTGCCCCTATTTCATGGGTCTGGCACTAGCTATCAGCAACACTCTTCCCTTAACTTGCAAATATCTCAGAATTCCATACGAGTATTCTGAGCCAATCAACACCAGCAAACAACTGAAAAGCTTCCTTCCTCAGTGTAGAACTGTATCATACATTTGCTTACGTTTAGGCTTTCAAGCTCTAATGTCATGTTATGAAAATTAAGCTGACAGTACAATGGTGCAAGGAAAATACACTGATAAAAACAGTTGTATTTGAACTAGAGAACGTGCATACTAAAGAAACTTCATGGTGGCATGAGGTATTTCATATAAGTCGTCCTCTTCTTCCCCTATGCAGATCACACAAGAGATTTATGCAAGTCCTGTTAGCACACACATGCTCACAATAGTAAGCATACACCAAAAGGATCAGCAATGATTTCTAATAACCACTGTGCTTAATTATTTCCTTTTTTTTTTTCAGTCACTGCTAGATAAAAACATAAAAACAAACACTATTATTTCAGCTTGCATATAGTGCCTCAGAAAGACTAAATGAGCATTACACTGAAAGGCACCTCCCACCCCAACAACAGTAAGAAAAATGTCAGACGTAATGCAATTAAAAGAGGAACGATCTATTGAAATAAAACCATCTCTGAACCGGTTAATTTTGATTTAAAAGACTAAAATCATTTACTAGATGACAATGCGCACTTGCTAACCTTTCATACCATGTTAACAGGTGGCAGTGCATTTTTCTTTGATGTTTGTTGTGAAGTGAGATTCAAAGAGCCTGTTTAGTCATTCTTTGTTACATTTGTATTCCCCTCTTTATCAATAGCTACATTAAAAAACAAAAGAAACCCCCACATAATTTTAACCTTATGAGATAAACTTGACAAACAGTGCACACAGGCATTTCTGTAAGCACACACAGGCACCTTGTGACTTTTTTGTTTTGAAGGTGTAATTGAAATTATATGCTTTTGACTACTGAAATATACAGTTTTACACAGAAGTTTTGCTTGCAAAATCAAGATACACAGCTGAAATTATCAAAAGGGATATATTCAAAGCAACAAAGGGAAAAAGTAGAGGAAGGACAGGTTACATATAGAAGTATATAACAGTTCATGTCTGTTCCTTATCCCAAAAGTAAAACTTTGGACCACTCTCCTGAAGAGAATGGTCTCCTCAGTGAATGACAGTCCTAACCCAGCAGCAAACAAATGCAAGTTTTCCTGATGCCCATCTCAAACCAGGTATGAAATCTGTGCCTTGTTCCTGCAGGTAGCATTTTTTATTTTTGAAGACTTGCATTCCAAGAGCTATCTGTTTTCCATTTGGTGTGTAAGCCACTGAGATGCCAATGCCCTACTATTTCAATAAAATACCCGAAGTAGTAGCTAGTAAGCATAGTCAAAATGTGGAGAAACGGCAGAACCTTCAGGTTAAACCTAACAGAATAACACTCATTCCAGACATTTCTTTCCTTAAAACCATTTATCTTTTACAACCAGATGCAGGTACATGGGTTGAAGAGAAAATAGGACAAGCTCACAGAAGATAAACCTGTTGAAATTTATTACATACGCAGAAATTATAACTAGCTCAGGAAATACAGAGCTGGAGAGTGGGAGAACTTTAGGGGAAAGTGTCATCTGTGAATTCCCTGAACTTTATATACAACGTTCCTTAAATATCTGCTCTTGGTCACTGATAGAGAAAGGATATTCGGTCAGTCCCAGTATGGCAGATTTTACGTTGCTGCAATACAGTCTTAGCCACTCGCGTATAAACTTATTTTCAAAAGAATATATTCTTTGTTTCCACCCAGACTCACAATACAACTGAGCAGCCACAGAATCTCTCTGATGTTTTATTACCTACACACTAGAAGAATTTTAGAAATTAAGAAGACAGATTAATTACACTGTACAATTTAATTAAGTCTTTGAAGAATAATGGCTCCAACAGAAAGCTCCCTAATAATCTGCAGATAGAGCTATGAGAGAATAGTGAGTTCGAAAAATTAGCTAAATGGCCAAAGTGGCACAAAAACTCCCTCTCCCCTGAAGTTATCTTCTGAGTAACTCAGGCACGGAATCTAGAAATAACTAACTCAGCAGCACAAGCCTTGGTGAACATATCTGCAGCTACAACCTCCAAGACCACCCGGTCAGTCTGAATATTATTTGAAATGTGTCATTTCTGTTAGCAATTAGATGCTTTCTGCCGAGCCGCTACCTCAGTACAGCGCATCAGCTTCTTACACAGACAGCTAAGACACCATAACGGACACTGCTCTCTTTCTGAGTGAACATTTCCAGGCTACAGAGAAAACAAAGCCTACCCATTCACCGTTTTCTAATGAATCAAGATGTACCGCTGGTGGCTGAGGGATGTAAAATGTCCAACAGCTAGGAGAATAGCCCCAAGCTCTTGCCAAATTATGCACTTCAGTATTACAGATCTGCTAGCAAAATGTATCAGATTTTTCTCCAACGTGATATTTATTCTTTTGGACAAAGAGAACAGATAAAAATAAATTGTTGAACAAAATCTGATACCCAATGGAATAAGAAGGTATTCAACGGAGAAAGGTTTTCAGGCACAGCAAAATACCACAGAATCTCAGATGACCAGGACACACGAACAGTAAATGCAAATGCATTCACTGACATAAAGAAGCGTGGAAAACTTAGAAAAATGAAATTCATTAATAGAAACATAAAATCTTGTTTCACTGCTGAATCCACCTGAAAAGTTACCTATCCAACTAATGGGTATATACAAGGCAAAAAACACAAACTGCCACAATTTTCAAAAATGGCACTGTGAATCAGACATGATTAAAAGCGCATTACTTTACTGAAATTGTATGAACACCCATGGTCAACAAGATACATAGAACACAGCCATCTGTATATTTTATTTGTTTATCCCCATCTTGAGACATCCTCAGTCTCAAAATTAAGGACAGTAATAACTTGTTTAAAAAAAAAAAAAAAAAAAGGACACCAAGCCCAAACAACAAAAAAACCCAGGACATGAATTACAGTATCAATTAGTTCTACATTAGTGCATCTGGATTAGGGGAAATTCTGCAGATGGACGTATGTGCGGTTGTCTTGCTGACATCAACGCAATCCCATCCAAAGCCAGGATTTCACTTATCATATACTTGCAATCATTTGAAGGGAAAACCTGTGAAGAGTTCTCTAGTAGCCATCTGTCCTTATGCCAATACAGTGTAGACAATTACAGCAGTATTCCTTTCAACCTCTTGAACAAAGTACATTAAAAAGGTTTGATCAAATCCTCTTTATGCAATATATGTCACATTCAGTGAATACAAATTGATGACCTTGCCCTTTGCCCTGGCAAACTCTCTTTGTCTTTCCTCTATGAAATGGCATATTTGAACACGGTATTTTCTTAAGTGTTGCCTTGATTGCACATGGAGAGAACCCAGGCAGCTAAATGTTAATTAAAGGAATGAACGGGGTTTCTTAAATGCTCTTCTTGTACACAGTTTTAACACTCTCTCTCTCATCACCTCAAATATTATTTGTATAACAAAACGCCAGAAAGGAGTGTTATCTAAATGGTTTAAAAAGAAATGGCACAACCTCAGATTATTTAATAGTACAGTGAAAACATAAATCCTCCTTTTTGTACCAAAGCACCAACAGATTGTATTTAAAGGGAATACAATAAACTCTTAAAAAAAATGCAAGCAAAATTATGTTTAATAATTTACATAGCTATAGACAATTCATTAGGCTGCTGTGACTGAAACAGACTAAAGAGCACCCTTCCTTTTGTTCAGTTTAGTATGCAAATGGTTGTCAAATAGCCAGAGTAGCTGGTTTCACTGATTCTTCTACACTGCCAGTTAATCAGTGTCCTATTTCATCTGTATGCAACCATCATGCATGCGTACAAGAGAAACAAAAGCATAAAAAGGAAAATATAAGTGCTTACCTACAAATTAACCAGGGAGTCTCGGCACTAGAACACAGTGATCTGCATTATTTGTTTTACAGTAGCGCTAAATGGTTAGACAACCCAACATGAAGCGAACTGTATGTATTTATCAGGCAGACTCTTCTTTCAAAAGTCCATAACCTAGCTTATGAGACATACATTAAAAAAATCCCAGAGGACAGAAAAGAAAGCCAGGAGACAGCTGGATATATGAGGGGGTTTGTCTGTCTTGGTTCCCTTTTTTTTTTTTAAACTGGATTTTTAACAGAAATCCCTAAAGCGTCACAGAAGTTAACTGTAATGGCATGAAGTGAACGAGTGCACCTATCTGTTCATGTGCTCCAGAACAGAATGGATTCAGTAGCTATTTGTATAGTGAGTTCAAGTACAAGGCATTGAGATCTAGCAGGAGATGAGACTTTGCAAAGTGCACACACAGAGCTCGCAAAGCATTTAACATAAAATTGTGTGTAACAGGCTGGTAAAGACGATGGATTAAGAAGAAGTGTTAAATATGCATTATTTTTGTGCTGACTGCCATTGCTTGAGCACTAGGATGGTAAGAACTGGCATTTGATAAGGGGCTGGTTACTAGAAGGAGAAACAAAGAACACTCCGTCTGTGTCACGTGCATGTCACAGTTCATATTAACAATTAATAATATAGAAAGGACTGTTTCTTTATTCACCTTTTGGGGGATAAGAAGACCTGTCCATAAATGAGGATTGAGATTCCCCCACTTTCCTTCATCAAGCAGCAGACAAACAGATGAGAAGTCCCCTCTGGAGCAGCAAAGCCCACACTCCACTGACAACACTGGTACTCACAAATGACATTTCTCCTGACTCCTTGCACAAAGGCCGGCAGAGTTCAGGCTCCATCTGATTTAAGTACTCTAGCAGGCTTTTTCCAGACCCTTTCCTGTAATATCCATGCCCCTCAGAAGCCTTACCAACTCTTAACTTCACTGTCAAACTGCGTGACATATCTCACAGATATTCAAAAATACAACTGGAAGGTCTTAAATAACTAAAAAAAACCCCACAACTTAAAAAAAAAAGGCAGCGTTGACAATATATTAACAGTGCTGCTTGTATTTATATCCCCATTTGGTACTATTTGTATCTCAACTCCTAACTTTAGCATTTGAAAAGTAAGTGATTTCATGTAACCTTATCATAAAAATACTTGCAGATGGTCCATTCAAGCAAAAGGGGTTTGAAAGCAGTAACATTTCTCTAGCTGGGAAGATATTCATCCTGGTTATGGAGAGACAGAATACTGTGTACATGATTTGTCATGTGGTCCAGGGAGGGAACCCGGTAGAGCCATGAGAAGGACATTATCAGAGGAACTGTGTAAGAGTAAGCGAGCCTATAGCATTTTCACTTTTCTAACCACACTCAAATCTCAAGACTGGAATGAAGTATCATAGAACTGTTTAGGTTGGAAAAAACCTTTAAGATCATCAATTGCAACTGTAAACCTAACACTGCCAGGCCTACCACTAAACCACGTCCCTCAGCCCTACATCTACACATCGCCAGGCATGAAGATTCCATCACTTTTTTGGGTAGTGTATTACAATGCTTGACAACCCTTTTGGTGAAGAAATTTTTCCTAATATCCAATCTAAACCTTCCTTGGTGCAACTTGAGGCCATTTCCTCTTGTTCTATCACTTGTTACTTGGGAAAAGAGACCAACACCCACCTCACTACAACCTCTTTTCAGGTAGCTGTAGAAAGTGATGAAGTTGATATAAGGTCAATAAGAGCAATAAGAGCAATACGAAGCATGCTTGGTTGTTTTCTCCTGGCTATAGCTTGGAGCATTTCAATACTTGACAAGATAAACTTCAAAATACACTGAAAAAAAAAAAAAAACCACCCAAAAAAACACCACAAAACCAACTAAAAATGAACCCAAATACCAAAAAGAACCAACTTCTCCTTCTAACCTTCTGTTTTGTAGCAAAACTTTAATTAAAGAAACCTTGCACTTTGGCAGCAGAACAGTCTTTTCCATTGATTTTCATCAGGGCAGAATTCCACCTTTTAAGTTTACATGACGCATAGCTTCACTTCAGTCTCCTCTAGCAAAGCTGACTAATAAATTGTTATCCTTAGCCCCTTCTCCTTTGGACACATTTAACCACCTCTTCTTCTTCAGGCATACATATGAGACCACTTCTAAAATGGATCACAGACATGATCCAAGCAGGAGAAACAAACCCCAGGTTTTTGCTTTTGAACAGATCACTTCACTGTACTGGTCTAAAACATGGCCCAGGAAACCAATGTGTTGGCACCTTTTTTTTGCAGCATGAAAGGAGCGGAAAGCAGAGTTGTCACCTCTTAAACTGGCTTCATCACCAGAGAATTCAGTGAGGAATTGCACCTCAGATTAAATAAATAAATAAAAAAATCCCATTTTGCTGGATCACACTTCCCTTTTGAAAGTGCTGTAAAAAAAAAAAAAAGTGGCTGTAAAAAAAACCCTGACAGTCACTGGACAGGAACATTTGTCATTCTGAGCACCCTGCCTCTATCTACCAAAAGAACACTCAAAAGAAAGGCCAACTTGAAGTGAACAAGTAAACACATTTAGGAAAAGCTATCCTTTATTTTGAAACATGGATTTTGAAACATCCCACACGACTGCAGCATTTGAAGCACATTGCTTGCCTTATCAAAACAGCAGAGCAAGCAGAACAAGAAGTTTAGTGTTCCTCAATGTTGGCAGGCATCAGCAACAAGTTATGAACAGCTGGGATGTCATCCCTGAAACACACAAAACTGCTTAATGGCCATTTTGAGCCACTCTGGAACCCATCTTCCTGCCCCCATTTTCTTTCCAAACAAGATTAATTTCCAAATCATAAGGTTTCTTTTAAAAGGTCAAAGTTCATTTTTTGACCTATTTGATGTTTTTTTACTTTTTAAATTCCATTCACCTAAACAACCTATTGAAATCAATGCATTTCTAATGATCCCAAATTCATGGTAAAGTGACTCTGGTTTGACTCGCTACAGAATCTCTATGAAAGTGTCCCACAAAATATCCCTCTCCCAGCCATTTCATCATTGTTCAGGGCTGTACAAAATAAAACTTGCACCTCCCAAGTTTCCTGCAGGACCCCACAGAAAGATCTTACTGTGGCAGGTACCATAAAAGCCAACAGTCACTGACCTTAACAGCCTTAGTTACACTGACAAGTAAAGGATATAACCTCAAACCTGCTCACCAGCTTGTTTCCTGAAAAGGCTACCATATCTTTGTTAGACAGAAACAACTTTAATCATTCCACAGTTACAGTAAAAGGCCTGACAGCTCCCTAGAGAAGACACGAGACATCCAAGATGTCATTTCCAGCAGGTAGGTTTACTAACTCCACTTGCGACTTATTTGGAAGTGTTTCTCTCTGATCACATAGTAAAACCCTGCATGCTTTGCACACTAAGTTTTACCCTTTCAGACATACTTCCAGTCCTTCTTAAGAGGAAAAACTTCCATTAACGAAGAAAAAAAATAATTCAAGCATATAAATTTTGTAAACACATTTTCTTCCAAATATCACATTGTCATACACAATAACTCTCCCAGTGGTTCTGCAGTCCCTGTGATACAGTTTTTTGCCCATGCATTAGGGATGATCATGAAGAGAGCTTCAATTCACGACCCACAGTGCTACCACCCTTACGCTGACAACTGCCGCCTTCTGCCAACACAACCAGAAACCTCCCCGTAGAAGCCTGACACCAAGTGGACGGTCTGGCCACAGAGCAAACAGGACACACCAGTGCAGAAGGACTCCTCTTCAGTACAACAGCACATTTTTCACCAATTGTGGCATGGACTTTGAATTACATAGAGGTGGAAGGCTTGGGAAGAGAATACTGGAAATGAAGAAATGGGCTGGGAGCTGAAAGTAGCACCCAATTTGCAGCACACAGAGAGACTCAGGAACCAGCCAGTTTTGAAAGGGCTGGTTCTTTTGTAAGCAATACAAGTTGAGCAATGCCAAAAAATATGCCCACTGAGCCAAGAAGGCAGTAAAAATTGCTTGGCAGAAATGCAAGATTCCCAGAAGCAGTGATGGAAGAACAAGTGAACTGGAGTCTGTGGTTTTCCGGGGGTAACTCTTGTTGCATAAGACTTGTGAATAAGAAATTCATTTTCTGAAGTCCGTGACTCTCTGCTTTCCTACCAAGTGGTTCCTGTTAAGGGTAATGAGAAAATTAAAGCCTCAACTCACCACTAGATAAGGAATTTATCACTAGATAAGGGGAGGGTGCATGTGAGATAGACAAAAAATAACCAGCATAGAGAAAAGGTTGGCTAAGCCTAGGCCAAAATCCCGGTAAGGGTGTTCTCTCAGGCTGCATTTCCACTTTTGAAATTAGAGGCTAAGCCTGCTCACAGAGATGCAAGTCAATTCAGACACTCAGCAGCCCAGACCTGCCCCTTTTCAAGAGCAAGACGCTGATGACAATCCTCTTTTTGTGTGAGATTCTTGCAATTTCTACTAATTGAGAGTTTTACTGGGAAACAGAAACTGGGAGCTGTCACTTTTCACAGACAGCTCTTAAGATGCTGTGCCTCCCAGCACTTGACCTTGCGTGTGCCTCTCACATTCTTCTTTAGCATCTTCTTTAGCATCTGTGTTGTGTATTGTTGATCTCTGGACTAAGATCCTGGTTCCATGGCCTGCAGGCCAGGTTCCCTCTTCTCAAGAAGGAGATCAAGCATAACCCAACGTGCAACTGAGAGGTCCTCTGCTAGGAAGCAAAACCAATCACAGTCTGGTATTCAGAGACTGGATCCAATCACAGCAGGCTGGTGCCCACCCGTGCTGATTGCAACCCAGACCTGTTCCATTTTAGTCATAGGCACAGATCAATCAGTCTATACAGCAAAACACAATGCATGTTGCGTGCCAGCCACACAAGTGTTTATGAACCAATGCCAGAACATGGGGAAGTAGGAGTCTTGCGTTCTGTTACTGGTCCTAGGAGATGATTATTGTTTTATGTTTAACCAGGCTGCTTGTATCAGCTGTTATCTGCGCGCTTTGGTTATCCAAGTAGGTTCAAATGTATGAACTCAAATAACAGACATCAAATCAGCCTCTGCAATGCTTCAGTCATAAAGTATCTGCATACACTCAATACTTTTGAGAAGGCAATGACACATCATGCTACCAGAGTGACAAATTAAGCCTCTACTTTCACAAACTCCTTCCGAACACTGCCACACAGTAGAAGAGTTGGCTCCTTCTACTGGAGACTTGAACTGACTTCATGAAAGCCTTTCGTTATCACATTAGCAAATAAATGTGAAGTACACATAAATACTATTAGTAAAATACTGAGATCAGACTTAAGGCCTCAGGGTTTTTAGACCACAGAAATAAAGTAGTATACAGACAATCTTTCTTATAGTCTGATCACCTACACATTGTCTTCAGCTATAAATGAGTTCCAGAAGCTGCCATTCTCTTTTCTCTTCCATCCAACCTTTTACTTCTGTTTCCACATCCTGGAATACCATCCTGTCGCTTAAGACAGCTGTATGATAAACCAGACTACCTGCTACGGTCAGGATTTACAACACAACAAAACACAAGGAAGCCACAACAGACATAGAAAGGGTTATTTTAATACTCAGACCAGGTCTGTCTTCCAGCCTAGTCTCACTGCTAGTTGTGTTAGGACAATGGAAGACATGGCAAGCTGCAGGGGATGTGTGGGAATGAACAGCCAATTCTCACTTTCTCTTCTTTTGCTTCCCTACAATTCCAAGAAGGCTTCACTTCCCATATTGATACAAGACTGCCAGCAGCAGAAACCAAAGCAAAGAAAGATACCCCAAAAGCCCCCAGTAAATGAAAGTGAAGGGGGAGGGTAGCTATACTTTAAACTGTCTCTTCCTCACAAGTGTTAAACTGATCTTTCAATTATTGATAGCTCACTTTCTCAAGTGACCATTAAACTGGAAGCTGCCCAAATCTGTACTCCTATTTAAAGACAACATTGAATGTACACTCACAGCCTTAATAAAAAAAGAAAAAGAAAAAAAAAAAAAGGCGAGAAAGCCCTATGCAAAGAAACTGTAATCTCGGACCGTGAGTGGACCTGCTGTTTGCCACTATAATTAATCTAATTGAAAACTGGAACAAAGATTAAATCTACTCCTATTTAAAATCGACAGCTGCGTATTAAAGTGTCATTTATACCAGTACATTAAGAGAAAAATGAAGCTTTTGTAAATGTTTTTGCTTAACGTGGCAGTGACATATTCAGTGTGAAGTAGAGTTTTATCTTGTTATATAAAACAAATGCAAGTTGTAGAACATCACTCCAAATACTAAATTGCTATGAAAAAGAACACGTGAATGTGCAGATTTGAATTCAGAAATAAAAAAGCAGTGAAAAATTTTGTCTCCTGAAGTTAAATTAACTGAACAATAATTCTCTGTGGCTACACTTCAGCAGCTTCACCAGTCAGCCTATCAGTTGTGAAGGCTGGGGGGAGGAAGGAGAGATATTGCATAAAGTGAAAATAAAAGTCTTCTCTTGTAAAAGTCAATACATCATCTTAAGCTAGAAAAAAATGGTCCCTAAACATCGGTAACTACAATCAGTAATTGTCATTAAAAGCTCTCATTATATAGAGTAAGTGTAATTAGAGCATCTTCCCCGCACAGGGTGCAGCACACAGAGAATGCTAGAAGGATTCATAAATTAGTGCCAAATCAGTCTCATTCCCATCTACCACGCAATCTGCTGTAAAAGAGAAAAATTGTATTTACACACATTAAGGCAAAGCCCACTAGCCTCTACAAAATTAGCCTAAACACGAAATGCAGTTATTTGAGGGACTCCCTATTTCATTATGTGTCTTAGGAATAAAGGGATAAAGTTTGCCATCAATAACGCTGAACATATCTGCTGAACCCCGCAGATTCCAGGGCATTAATAATTTAAACTCTTAGGGGAATTTTGTCATGGTGGAGATAGGACTTGTCTGCAAACGGAGCTCAGGGGATGTTCAATATGATCTATTCTAGTATACACACACAATTGCTACATTTATCATGATGCAGAGGAAAAGAATGGTTCTTTCTTAAGGACTTCAGGAATGTTTTTTCTGTAATTTACACAATAAAACCTCGGAGTATTTCTAATAAAAAATCCCAGGTTCTAAAAAGATGCTGTCATAAGAATTATACTGAAAAGGTTTCTTCTCTCCCCATCTCTATTACTCATGCATATACAGCCGTGTTCAACACATTATAAAATGGGATGGGAAGTCAGCTATCTGGCTCCTGATAGCAGTAGCGTCTATGCAAGATGCTACTGTAAACACAGATTCTGTATGAGATTATGGCCTAAGCAGATAAAGCTGTATGCTTGACTCAAATATGTATACCCTTAAGTGCAAATCTAATAGCTCTGTATGTAAAACAGTTCAGTTATGTGCACAACTACTAGATTGCAGTGCAAAAATACCCTTTTGCACGTGCCAAAGGTAAGCACAGAAAGTACATACCCTTTTGAAATGCTTGTGATATTTGTGTAATACAGACTGAATTCAGGCATTTGTACAATAGCTGACCTTGGGTGACTCTATTTATGAGCACACTTACGCTGTAAAAAGTGTGTTTGTGTTCTAATTTAGCATAACTATTTTCCACACTTGTGTTCCAAAATGGAAGTAAGCTCAAACAGAGTTCAAAACAATTAGGCAAGAAAAACCTTCCTTTCATAACCAAGCACTAATTCTTAGAATATAACTTTCTGGGAAAAAAAAAAATTCTGTCCACATGCTTTTAATACACACACATTGCACCTTCACTATGCCAGGCATGCACAACTCAACGTGCACCACACTTCTCAAGGACTGATCTACAGGCATTAGAGAAGCTAATCCAGTATTTATAAAGCAAGGAAAATACCTCAAAATATCTCTTTAATCTGCTAAATAGCCATTGAAATAATATTTCAGCCAATGAATTTATAGGTGATCAGAAAGAGAATCCTAACAGAGAATCCTAATTAGCTTTTCACCATGATTTAAGATACTCCCTGTAAAAGCTGGAGGATAGTGTGCAAAGGCTCTACAAGATTACTGCCTGATTACCCACGAAAACTGAACTCCCTATGAGTTCAGTTCAAGAACTTTATCATATAATGTCATAAACCAATTATTTTTCTATTGGGATATTTGTAACAGATTCAGCCTGGAAAATCTAATTCAAAAGTTTATCGCTATAGCAGCTTTTGCTTGATGTTAACACCCTGTAGAGCTATGTTCCCATCTCAGTTTAAACACGTTATGTTAGTGTTGGCTCTCAAATGATTACATGGATGAGGCATCCTGTATTTCTGATAACAAGAAGAAACCACAGGAGCGAGAACAGCTAGGCAGAGGATGTGTGGCAGTCGTGCAGAGGGACTGTGGTGTCTACACCCTCCTCCTGAAAGAGGAGCTCCCAGGCAGGAGCTGCCTCAGGGTAACCCCAGTCCACCTGATCCAAAACTTGCTGTTCTTCTGCACCAAAGCCAGCACAATTCAAGCACTCCCGAGGTCTGCCGATCCTCTCTTGCTTATGCTTCTCCAATATACTATCTTAATTTAGATCTCCCACTCTCCAGGGCTCTCCTGTCCCAAAACCCTTCTCCGTCACAAACCTCTTTTTTATCTGCTTGGACATGTCAATGCTCGACTGAGCTCCGATGACTGCTCCATCTCCCTCTTACTAGCTCTCCAAAGAGGAAGAAACTCCTTTGTACTCTGACAGGGCCTTAAGAAATCCATTCACCAAGTATAGAATGAAAAATTTATCTGGACAGCCTAGAGACAGTGATTACCACTGCAGCAAAACATATGCCTAGAAATCTTAATCTATATCATACTAATCTGGGGTGCCTGAACAGCTTTATCAAACAGATTGATAAAATCATAGTGTTTTTTCTATCAGTGATGGCCTTTTCTGACCCAAAAAGAAAGCACAGTAATTATCTGGAATAGGCTGTAGAAGGTTTTTAATAGCCTTTAAAGTAATTCCAACAGCAAATAAAACAAATTATACCTCCTCCCATATATTACAGACAACAATTTTCTGTATGTTATTTGATAACACTGGCTCAAGATGTTCTCAATACAAGTTCAGCTGGCATTGGACTGAGCTGTTGTCTGAATTAGCATAACAATTTTAATCCCAAGAGTTGAGAGAAATCAGATTGAAAAATAAAAAAGGAGCTAGCATAATGCTTTGCAAGCATTTATGGTGCAATAATTATGCCACAGCTTGATGTAGTAGGACTCTGATAATATATTTTTCCAAATGTCTTTGGAGTGACATATCCCATTTTGACAAATCTTTATGAATGAGGGGAGGATCAGCCCCCCACTAACTCTGCTTCAGGGTAAGAAAACTGACATAGTAATGATGAAATTCTGGTTTAGTTCTCTGACTTTAATAGGTATACAAATTGATCAGATTTTGGAATTGGAAGACAAAATGGCAGATGGGCCAGCTTTGCTGGGAAACCCACACTAATAAAAAAAAAACACGCAACAAAACCATACTTGTACTTTTATTAACTGTGTGACTAAACCAAGCAATAAGGCAGTACTCTATAAATATAAGGCTTCATCTAGATTTTATTATTTTGCAAGCCGTTTGTGTTACAGTGATGCTCTTAGCTTGTATTTTAACTACCTCCTAAAAATAAGGAAAGCAATAGCGATAAATACATTTTATACATGAATTCATGTAACAGTTCTTTGTCTGGGACATTACACAGTCTATAAAATGAACTATCTGTAGTCTTTTGCTCTGCTTTAATTGGCCTGCAAAATAAGGAAGATGCATAGAAGCTGTTTCTCAAAGTGAATGACCAGAAAAACCTAACTGCAGTGCTATACCCGAGGTAAGGCTAGAGTAAAATTTACATTGTTATTTTGCTAACTGCTGCATTCTAGTGCATTATCTGTGTCATGAATGCACCAAGTGGTCTTTCTGGGGACTTTGTATGACTTCATGTGATTTTGCACCCACAGCAGGGAACTCAATTCTGTAGCATAGGGAAAGATACAATGACCACCACTGAAGGAACAAAAATGCGCATCTCTAACCACCAGTTATCAGAAATAAGAGAGAAACAGAGCTAAGTCTAGGTGCCTATGGGTAGAGGTGCATAGAAAACAGTGAAACGTGGGATTTATTTGTTCTTCTTATGGAAAAAACTAAAGCAGATACATGCAAAACACAACCATTTATAGCCTTTTCAGATTTCAAATGACTGGTTTGCCAGCTGCATGCTGTCTATCTCCCAGGAAGCATTGGACAGACACTTGAATATCTCTGTTCCACTCATTACAACCAAGCTCTCTCAACCATATACAGGATATTTACAGACTATGGACTAGCTGCTCCAGTAAGAGCAGAACTGCTGCCAATGCAAATACCACGCCCCATGAGCTGATGGACAAAACAATATCGTCTATTAGAAAAACAAAACAAAACCCAATAAACCACACAGTTCTTTCATGAAAAAATACTTTTAGAACTAGCAGATCCAGGGAGTACTTACTAAGAAAAAAATCCAGCAAAAGCTGTCCTTCCCTTGCAGTCGTTCTAGGCGATGGAGGACAACGCCATGTCCCTGTTATTGTCTCCCCTGCTAGCCAGGTGTTAGGCTTTTGTGGGGATCCTACCACCCTCTTCTCACAACAGTCCAGAGTGAGAAGAAAACTGACTGTCCCTCATGCTGAGCAAGGGCCTCAGTACTGCTCCTCACTTTCTGAAAGGGATTCTATCTCCCAATCCACTCCCAATTCTAATTTATCCAAGAACTAGACCTCCAACAGATTGATTACTAGCTCCAGGCACCTGATAAGTCATGACAAAATTAAATGCACAGGCTAGTACAGTTTATTAGCAGGTTACTGAATTGCTGGAAGAAAACACCCTCACCACTCTCCCAATGCCCTCCTAACCAAAACCCTGAACAACCTTCACACCACCCACACCAGTAAGGCACCTGTGTATCATGAAGCGTTATGTCCACACACAGAGCCAAAGAAGTCCAGAAAAGAATGACCTGTAAATTGACACCGTATGCCACTTTCACAGGAGCGTGCTGAAGGATCCACCACAAATTTCCCAACGTCTGTGGTTTCGTGCAGCAACACTGCTAACATTCACTCTCCTTCATCTATAGAAATTACATTTACCCACAATTGTGTTTGCACTGCATATTTCTGTAAAACACCTCATTGGCAAATAAACTTATATTATGGATATATATAGCTACATTATGCACTCTGTTTCCACAGCAAAACTTAAACAATGAAGCAAATTCTGTTAGCACATGCTCATCGTGTACCGCTAAAAAGATTACAGGGGGAAAAAGAACCATCATAAATGCACAAGGTCCTTCTCCCTAACTGCTGCACTATCTCACACAATAAAATCAATAATTTAACTATCTGAAACTTCACATGTGCACGGCACTGCAAGTAGAGCAGTGGCATTTTCACTTCAAATTTATATAGTCTTTAGTCAGTATACTTAATCTGCATTTCTAACACCTGCTTCAGTCGGCTGTGAAGTGCAATGTTATCTATAAAATTTTCTTTCATCTTTGTACTGTCCATCTAACAAAAAATTATATGATGGTGGATAATTATTTGATTTTAAAAAGGATATGAAACTTTTCACATGTTTTTTGATCATTTCTCAAAAGACATGCTCATATATTTGACATTCCATTGGTTTAGGTTTTTTTAAAAACCCTGGCTTTCACATTATTCATGTAATCTAATCCTGTCATATATTTCTCCTTCAAATAGTTAACATTCACTTTCCATACAGCAGTAAAAGTGTGGGAAAGAAACTAGACCACAATTAAGCAAAGAGGCACGACAAGGTGTGCGTTTTCAGACTATTAGCACGTGCCTCAAATGCACCAGGAGAAAGAAGCTAGAGTGACTTTTCCACTCAAGTGGGCATCAACGCTAGCACCTGTATCATACCACAATACAAAGTGATATATAAAGAGTACGCAGAGGTGGTGAAACCACATGCAGCTTTCATCCAGTGGGTTTACATCAGGCAAAAAAGCTGTCCCTCCTTGTGCACAGTCTCAGTCAAGTTAAACACTAGGAGAATAAAGGTGTCCAATAAACGTGTCCAATGTTGAGCTTTCAGGACACTGTTTGAAAACCAGAAGATAATAAGCAGCATGGTTTATAAATGTAGAAAACAACATGCCAGCTTCATATGTTAACATACAAAATTTTCTATTTGACATGGAGCCGTCACCACATTTAGATACTAGTAAAAAGAATCCTTTTTATTGGGAAGTAAAAAATAGAAAGTTTTGAAATGCTTCATCCTGTCAGAGCTCACGTACTGTCTTTTCATGGAGTGAGCCCACCCTGCACAACACACTGAGTTTTTCATAGATAAAGTCAGATGATCATCTAGTCTCATCTTCCACCAATTAATAGAGAAAGGACATCACATAAGCATTCTTGCAACAAGCCCTTACACTGGAGTTGACCAAGGAGGTACCTTCAGAAAAGATTTTAGAAAAGGAATTTTGTGATAACATCTTCTTTAAAAAGTAGAAGCAACAAATAAGCAATTTGCTTATCATTGCAGGAAAGCAACTAGAGGTGTGCGGGTAGAGAACTGGAATGAAGGAGGAGGAAAGAAGATGCTAGGAGGTGCATTTGCTCATGTGTCATGCCAGAAAGGTCATAAACTGTATGAGCAAGCGTGAGCCTCAAGGCAGGCAAAGGAATTATCTCCAAGGTGGTTTGGATTTTGCTGGGGTGGTTTTCTGAGGCTTTTTGTCTGGTTGGTTGGGGGGGATTTTGTTGTTTTTACATGAAGTCAAAATGATAAATCTGTTCCACTGACAGAACACTGTTGTAAGAAGCCAGGTAATGACAGACCATTAAATAAAATATTTCTCCATCTCCTTCACAACCACCAGTATTTCCAAATACGTATCATTAAGGATGAAAGCTGAGTGTTGTTTTGATACTTTGAAAGAAGCTTAGGAAAAATAATAATGAAAGGAGCCTCTCTGCAACAATACAAGTACAGCTATTCAAAGAAATTCATGAACTACTGCTGTCTCACACCGAAGGGTCATGATGGCTTCCCCAAACTGCCTTTTAAAAGGCCAACAATAAATAATAAACAAAGACAAATTTCCAAATGGAAGCTCCAGTTTTACGACAACCATGCCTTCCTTGCTAGTTGAGTTGTGAAAGCTTTTGACCTAACCTCTGGCACTTCCATTAAGGCAGTATTTGTCACCCTGACAGCAAGGGGAATGGTTTCCAGCCACTCAACTTATAGTAATAATGATGTCCTCCTTGTTTTTACCCCAAGAGACTGAGGACTGCCAATTCGCAGACTGCCAAGTTCTGAACAGGCACTGCTAGGTTAGATAGAGAAAAACCACAGAAAAAACAAACTCCATCCAAATCCAGGCAGATCTTAAACCTGTTCTGGGCCAAAAATCAAGCAGCCTAATAAATTAAGGTGCTTGGGATTTTTCTCCTCTCCGGAAGAGTCAACTTAAGGTAAAAGAAGGCTTGCATAGAATGATACAGCATTGATATTGCTGTTTGTAAAGGGATGTCAAGAAACATGCATACTGCTTTCCAGAATTCAACTTTTGCTAGCTGCTGAATCCACATTTGGTGGACACAGAAGAAGAAAGAGCTCCGTGCTCCGTTATGGCTTAGTGCATCCATGCAGGGGACTCCTCAGCATTGTATTTTATATTGTTTTTATTTTATAAAAAACAGATTGTATTTTATAACAAACACAGATACCAGGTGAAACAACTCCTCCTTGCAGCAGCACTCGTTCAAAGTGCTAATGAAGAAGATGATAGGGGTTTAAATATCCCTGTTCCAAATAAAGGGATGATTTCTCTCCACTCCCCCTCACCTCAAAACACACTTTTCTCATGTAGATGACCAAAAGCTGCAGCACAGTGGAAAGATCATTGCTCCATTTCAATCAGAAGCTAAAACTTTGTGGGAAAACATTAACAGTAGATTCTAAAAACATTTTCATTTCCTTTTGATGAATTTTTTAAAAGGGAGGGAGAAAATTATATATTTTGTGCATTTCCAAATCTTTCTGCAGGGAACATTTACCCTTAAATCAGGCCAAATGACTACATGTTTGTGTACAACCACAGCCCTAGAGGAATGCAGTTTTGCTTCTTCTAGTATTAAAAGATACTACAGAGAGGGCAAAATAAAAGCCAAATTGTCTTTCACAGTGCCTCCCTTCTCAACTTCTCTTTCATGCACCAACCTACCTAACATAAAGAACCAATAAATTCAAACATTTGGTTCCCACAGACACAAATAATTATTTGCAAGAATTTTAAATCTCGTTTTACAAATAAATTGTTAAAAGTTTTGTAGTGTAAATGCTCACCTTTTTAAACAAAGCATGCAAATATTTCTCCAAGTATTTGCCAGAAACAGAGCAGCTTTTCAATGCAACCTTTTTTTAAATTAATTTCAAATAAGTGATAGGACATCGTCCCATGATACAAACTTCAGTGACTTAACTAGAAGTCAGATATCTTGATCTTACTTTCTAACAGAACTAGTGATATTTCTTCCTGTTAATTTTACTTTATCTTGGAGTTAAAAGACAGGAAACTGTTGCAAAACAGAAGACAAGAAAACACCACAAACTAGTACCAAGAGCCTTTCAACATTACGATCTGCACACAAGTTCAGCCCCAGCAACAACCGGTTTTTTTCAAGTCTTGACCATTAACAAAATGTAAGCAGAACAGAAAAAAAAAATAGCATAAACCAAATATTCTCTTGACAAAAATGCCGTATTTTCACAGTAAAGAGTACAATGATGAATACCACAAAGCATGACAAAAGTAACCTTAGAAAACAAACTGGTTTTGTGCTAAAACTGTGCATCAGCACAGATGTGATTTACATACTAATCCAACAAAATGCCTGATTATATAATATTAAACACATATATTTCCTCCTCTACATGTTCTCCAAATGATAGTTACCAAAGATACATACTCTCGACTCTGTTATTCATTAGCAGTCATTTAAAATGGAATCAAGCTTTTTATAATTTTCCAGTATTCAGTTTCCATTAGCAAGAGAGAAGACTGTACCATACTCACTCTGAGAGCACTTTCGTTTCCAGTTTCCCCACACTATGTGATCAGAAGAAATATGCCAGATCATAAAATTTAAGGTACTTTGAATGCCCAGTTTTAACTCCTTTAACTTCACTCCCTTCTGCTTTGCAATTCATAAATGACAATTGGACTGGAAGAATAAAGCTGCTTGAACTCTCACGCTATCTTTCTGATTTGCAACAAACACCCTGAATTCTGCCTCTGAATTTTCCCCAGCAACTTCCACTTTTACTGCTTGTTTTGCTAACTCAAGAAATGCTACTACACATATATCCTCAGCTATTTCTTCCCCAAAGAACCTGTTAATCCATAAAAACACTAACAATGGGGAGGGGGGATTCAATGTACTGTCTTAGAAGCAGTCACCAAGTACCACGCCAAGCAAGAGCACTAGATGGGGTTGCTGACCAAAAAAGTAGGTGCAAGAAAAAAATCCCACCTACTGTTACCTGTCATATGAGGAAGTGGCAAAAGCACAATACCCAAATATATTTATCTTTAAAACAACAGTAGTTAATTATTCTGAGGCTGCAAAGAGAATACAGAGAAACACATTTAATGGCCTACTTATTGCTACCTTTAAATAAACTTTTTTTGGAAGAACTGGCTGCTTGAGTGCTGTAAAACCAAGGGAAATGAGTTAAATGCTCACTAGCAAAAAGCTAATGGGAAAACTAAGAAAGCACTGAGACAAGCTACAGCCCACATAATTTATAAACATTTGACAGCTAATAGTTTCATTTTGTATTATTATGTAGATTTCAATGCATTTTACTCTTAGCCATTGGAAAAAAAATAATACAGGGACTAATCATTGGCATTCTAGAAGATACTCTGAGAGCCTAATAGCACATTTTCTTTCCTCGGGGTTACCATTACTTACCCTCCTCCCTAACGTTTCAAAGATAACCAACAGCAGAGCTATTATTTGTTAACTGGTTTTCAGACAGTCTGCGCTGGCTGGCCGTGTAAATCCCTACTGACTTCATTGGTCTTTTCAAATCAACTGTGTCATCAGGCAGACCACACAGTAGGTGTTACAATACTCAGATTTCCGGTTGTCCCCCTACCTGATTTCTCTGAGTCCCTCGGGAGCAAGATCCCATTTTCTTCTTTTTAACTTTCTGACTATCACACCTTTATACTTACTCCTTCTTTATTTTAAAGGAGTTCAGCATTAGCCATAGACAAGCAGATTAAGAGAGAGAGAGAGAATGACTGGGACGGGTGCCTAGCCATCCCTCAAAATAATCATCTGTATCAAGGCTCTTAGGCCCGCAGAAACAGGCCTCTGTGACACTGAGCTTCTTTACTCTGCCTTGCTCGTACCAAAATAGTAAAAATTAACTCAAACATATGTATTTAACTGAGCATGTTATACACTGGAAGCACAAATACACAATAGGAGTGAAGGCCTACAGACTGTAAAGTGTTACTTGGCAGATCTGGAAACAGCTGATGATGCCCAAATTTGCACTGAGATTTCAGATCAAGTAGCAGAAATCAAAATGAGGACGTTAAATAACAATGAGAGAACCAAGCACCAGCCACAAAATAAGAGAAAGTTACAGTAAGGCAACATAAGTGGCTCCCAAGATGATTTAAATTCCACGGAATCCAAACTCTTCCTGCCAGGTATATAATATCTGGTCCAAGGATTTGCTGCTGACGAGATCTGCCATCCCCTTCCACTCCTGCAAAAACTCCATCCTTCAAGGCTGAGGTGGCTTCCCAAGTGGCTGATTAACAGGGAGAACTTGCTCAGGGTTTTGAGAACTACCCGAATCAAATTTGGAGCACAGACCAGCAGCACCGCTGTCCTGCTTCACAGAGGAAGAATAGGAGACCACTTCTAAGAGTGCGGTGGCACACCATAAAGCAGCTCCGCTTTGAAATTAAACAAGACTGAATCTAGAATTCAGCACCGGTTGTGAACAGACTTCCTGGCAAGATTTTCTTGTAAACAGCTAGCACAGTAAAAAGGGAATCCCAGATGACTGTGCTGCCCCTTTCATACTGCAAAGACACAATTAAGAGGGAACAAAGGGGTATACAAACATTTGCCTGATTTTAGAAAAACATTTACAATGTTTGCACTAGCAATAATTAAGCCAGATAAGGATATTCATCCTAGAAATAACTAAGATAAAAAAAGTGATAATAAAAAAAAAAAACCAAAATAAACCTAAACCATTCAACATCCATTAAGGTGAAATAAAATAAATTCAGACAATTGGTTATTTCCATACGGGTGGATTTCTTTAAATAGTAATGAAATCATTGCTAAAAAATCCATTGTTATTAAAATAAAAAAGTTGGCTCAGCCTACCAAAATTAGATTTGTAAGTTGCTGGTCATTCCCATAATTAAATCTGTGTCACAAATTTGCAAGAAAAATGGACACTATGACTAATGCATTTACTTGCTGCACTAGTGCTGTCAGGCTGTGTAAATCATTATGCCTGCTAAAGCAGAGTAGATAAGAATTCCATACATTTTCATTAACCAACTAAGCTTGGTGTATATGTGACAAGCTAACTTTCATATTCCCTGCTAGCTTTAGCTTTCATTTGGAAGACAATGTAAATAAAAACACTAGTCTTGATTTGATTAGCCAAGTGGCTGCTCCAAAAATTATTTGCATTTTTGAAGAATATGAATCAGCTCTTTGAAAGACGGTCAGATAAAACAACAAAATCATATATACTTAATTTGGACAAAGGAAATTAATTAAATGATGGGCACCTGGAATAGGTTTCTTCCTTCTGAGTGACTTGTGCAGCCTAGACACACGTCTTATTTCATCCCACAGGTTTCAACAGAGGAAGCGAAGCTAATCCAAGACAGCATCAGAAGTCTCAACCAACACTTTCATTTTTCAGCTGTCCTTTGCTGTGCTTTCTCAGGAGTGCAACAGTCAGAGCAGAGTCCTCTGAATCTTCTCTTTTCCTCTTGATTTCCTGTCACCACAGACCTTCAGATCTTGGTTACAGTTCTTTGTTTAAGGTGAAGCTGATGGCTGTTCCTTTCACACTTACTGTTCATAACCCCAAGGCACCAAAGAATCGGACAACACTGACTCACATCACAAGGTGGATACTCTCATGGGTTTCCAAGCCCACTGTCTCAAGCGGAAAGATGATTAATGAGAGGTAGAAAGAGATGAGACAATACTGTTTCTAGTCTATCAGTGCAGAGCACTTTGTGCGGACATCCTCTTCCAGACTTTAGGGCCGCTCCTTCTTCAATGCACGTGGCATTATATTGTCACTGCAAATTGAGTTTAGCTCTCAACTGAGCACGTGTCTCCACTTCAGTGCAAGAACAGCCTCAATGACAGGCTATGCCTCGGTGAACTTAAAGTCAAAGGAGCTGAGTCACCCAGGCAAACACCATGGAACAACCATCTGCACAGCATGTTTTGCAGGATCCTGCCAACTGCTCTGCGCTTTGGATATTAACAAGCATTATTTTTTCTGTTGCAGCACAACTTTTAGAAGCAGAAAAGAGATGCTTGGGAAGCATGATAGTGCATACAATGTTAAAAATCTCAGCGGACCCACACTTAACATCCCATTTCTTTAGTCTTCGGGGCCAAAAGTATCCTCTCCTAAAAGTGGAAGCAGCTCAGTGCATTCTACCTCAGCAGATCTTAGCATGCATTTGCATGCTTTACAGTAGCAACCTTGCTGATAACCACTCACTATTAGTAAAATTATATCAGGTTTTATTAAAGCCTCATTAAAAGGAAAAACTGAAATCACTGATGTGCCACAATTATTGTAAACCAAACTGTTTAAACGAGGGGAGGAGATAATGATATTAACTACCCAACTCAAAGCAATCCTCTGTGGTATGATTCTAAATATTCTCTTGGATGAAATTTATGTAAATTGAATTCATCTATCGTTAGTTATTACTAATCTAGCTACATAAAAACACTTTTCTGTAACAATTAGTTCTTTAAAACACTGTGTTTTAATTAGACCTGGGACATTATTAAACTAAATGTAAATATGTACAATATCATTCCATGCATTGTTTTACCTGCATATTTATAGGAATGTAGGCTTTCGTGGATTTTAAAAGGAATTACTTTGTGGTTGGTTGGTAGTTTTTGTAAATTTCCTTACCAGTGAAAACACTGCCAGAAGCTTAATCTAAGTGTATTTCTGCTCATCAAGACTTCTTTGGCATTTCTACATTTTGTGTATCATGATGTGTTCCTTTTCATCTGAATAAGCTCATCTCAGTATCATTCTAACATTACACTGAGTCTTTTCCTGCAGACATTTTGTGCCACAGTTTATTTTAATTTAACTTCTCAAGGCCCATTTCCTAGTCTTAAAAAAGAAACCAAAAAAAAAAAAAAAAAAAAGAGTTAAAAGCATAGCACATCTTTCAGCCCTTTTAAATCAGCTTGCTTCACACTATCATACACAGGCATTAGCCCACAGGGCATAGTCTGCAAGCAGACAACATACTCCTGGCTTTGCGAGGGCTACACACAAGTGCAGCAACGCGCCCATGTGCTACGCATGGTAAAACAAGGAAAATAAGAAAAATTGCAGCCTTGCCAATAGTCAGATCCTTCTAAATTATCTCCAGGACACATATATGGTTGTGGTCACAAAGACAGATAACTACATCTAAGCCTATCCACAGATAGCACATCAGACACTACTAAGAAAAATGCAAATGTGATTTAGATTCATCATGAATTAAAGACACAGTAAATAGGATCTCCACCTATAGCCAAGGCCGTTAAGTTAGGCACCGATATAAACAGATGGATTTCCAAAAACACCACCAGGACCTTCCATTACCTTTGCAGAAACAGGCCAATTATTTTCATCTTTTATAGAACAGTTTTGACTTCAAACAAGTGTGTGTGTATATATATACACATAGATATATTTATTTAATGCTTTGCGAGTTGTTCATGGAAAACTCACAACGTGAGTGACCACATGTTAGTGACATTCAGGAGCCACTCAATGTAGGCCATGTAGGCCTACAGCAATGTGAAACTGATAAACAATTCTGGCTACTTATTACAGACGCTGGCCTACTATCATGCCATTGCATTTTCAGTCATAAGGTTCATCCTATTAGCTTTGTAACTGGAGAAGTTTGTAAGAGCAAAGCTTTCAGTAAACATATTTGTGATTTATTTTCTGTCATGCATGTGTATTCCCTACACAATCATGATTTCTAACGAGGATACCCCAAGAAGAATCTAAGTGTGTGTATATGTTTGTGACTTAATTGTGGCCACTTTCTTTATAATTTTTTAAAAATTCAGGAATTAGAAAAAAAATCAGCTGGCACTGTGGTTTCATTCTAGGTGATCTTTAGTATTTCTGAAAAGTCCTGGGAATTTTTTTAACAGGAATGTTTACTGCAATGCTGCTCCAAGATTTCCAAAAAAAAATCTGAAGTGAATAAAAAGTGAAACGAGGTAACTATATGTAAATAGAACTTTCCAATGATCAGTTCATGGAACTAAGATCAAAACCAAAATCAGGAGTACTACACAAACACACAAACTAGCTCAGCTTCTTTAACTGAGATTTCTTCAAAGAGCTACAAACAGGTTCTAGAAATTACAATATGTTTATATTGCTTTACTGTGAGCCACCATTGTAGTCAGATGCTCTGGGGCCCAAATTCTTATTTGAAGTCAAAAGACATTCTCCTAATGACAGCTGAACTGAGGCCTTTGGGTATTCAAGGAAACCTCCTGAACTGAAAGCCGAGGACAGCAGAGAAACTGGAGCTTGTGCCAAGCAACAAGAGAAAATGCCACGCACATACATAGACTTAAGGGTTGCTCTAACACTGAGACAGAAAGTACCTTCTTCCCTTTGGAGGAGGACATGATAGGTGACAAAAAAGGAACGAATATTTGGGAATTGATATTTTAAAAACACGAACGGTCATCTGTGCCCACAAAAGCTTACAACCACCCTCTTAATTTCAACCTGGTCCCTCAAAAAAGCCGCAGCACAATGTGTAACTTCAAAATGCCACACAACTTTCTCTCTTGGCAGTATAGCTTTACATAGTTTAACTCCCAAATTCCAGCTTTTCATAAAACAAATTAGGCATAAAATGAGTTATTTTGTACTTTCAGTTTTGATTTCAATTTCCTAATTTGAATTCTTTTGTCATTCATTGGTTTTATACATCATAGTCCTCTTTCTGGGGACACAAGATTGGAATCACAAACGCACTCTGCTAAATATGCACAAATTCTAGTAAAGAAGAATAAATTCAATTATTAGCTGCCTAAATAAATAAAACAATGTTTTATTTATTAAAAAAAAAAGAGTAGCTTGCCTACACAGAAAATCATTTGTATTTAATATTCATTAATGTCTCTCTAAACAACATATCAATAGAAGAAATCTGTCCTTCCTTTCTTCATAAATACATTTATTTATTGTTCTTTACAGTGTCCTTTCTGAATCTTTGTAGACTATCAGGCTCACAAATACTGTTTTTGCTTTTTACAGAAACAGTTATATTTCCAGCTGGATTGATTGCTTTCCCATATCCAGCTATTTTAGTGTGTTCCTCAGAGACATTGAGTGGCTTCACTGACAGTGAAATATGCTAAACAAATGACATGTCACTGAGTAAATTAGCATCTACTCTCTGATCAGCTGGGTCATGTTTTCTTTTCAAAATCCATGGCCTCTTGATAGAAAATAATGAGTATTTGATGGGCCTTATTAGAAAAATCAATATATTGATGCCCATGTCTGAAACATCTGCATAATAATAGATTCCGTTAACCCATTACGGAGAAAATTAAGATGTGTTTACACATTATTAATTTACCATGAGCAGAGACAATTTATTCACTACTTTTGTCAAGAGTTTAGCAAAAAGAAAAGAAATTGTAATATCTGTATTTAACGGCATGGTGACATAAACTGAAAGATGATTTGAATTTTTGCTAGCTAAATAGTACAATTCCACCAACACTAATGTGAAAAATACAAACACAGCAATGATACTGTTTAAAATAAGATTGTTAAAGCACTTGTTATAAATACTGCATTACTTACCAAAAAACTTCCAAAAGCAGAATTAAATATAGCAGCTGCCTGAAGAGAGAAAAAGATAAATATCACCAATGGTGAAATAGCTATAGTACAAGAACAAAATGTTATTTCCCCACCCAACAAGCTATTAGATTCTCCAAATACACACATACACAGAGACCATTAGGCAGTTAGCCACTGCTTAAAAAATTGCCAGTGGCCTGTAACTTATGAAGACTGATAGGTTCTAGTTTATGCATTCATAAATAATGTGCTGAAATGGACAAAAGCAGGAGAAGAAGAAAATCCTTGCCGGTAGACTTAAGAGAAATATCCACAAAAACTAAGAATATTACACAGAAGCTTAGTCTCACTGGTTTTGCTCTAATTTTGCTCTAATTTCCCAGAAACATATTTTTACATATTGACCTATTAATTAAAATAATCTGATTTAACTAAAATATTGCATTTTCATAGACTTTTAACAATTTTTAATGGAATGTTAATCAGGCAAGCAAACTAATTTAATTGTTCATCATAATAAAGTATTGACTAATTCAGAAGTTTCTGTAGGTTTACCAAAAAATTTAAAATAGGAACAACAAAAGAAAACAACAAAAACCCCCACACTTCCTAAGCCAAAACGTCTAATCACTACTTTTTACTCCATAGTCTTTTAAAATAAGAAAAAAAACAACTTTTATAATTACTTTAGAAGTGTTTGTGCTTACCTAAATATCCAGGAAATATAAGGTAGCGGTATTATTTCTTAACATTAACTCATTAAATTCCAGGAGGTTAAAACTTGAGTCTTGAATAGGTTTCCCCAATTAACCAAGAAAGAACAGAAACTCTTGTATGGCAGCCAGTCTGATGATGAAAAGCCACACAGCAAAGGTAAGAGGAAAGGGAGGAGGGAAATCTACCATTTACATGAAGATTTAGAGCAGAGTCAAATTAATCACCCTGGACACTTCCAGCCACAGATTCATAACAAGTGGATGCTAGCGAGTTTAGCAAGTTTGAATAAAGTCCAAAATCAGGGTAGGAGCTGTAGCTGAACCTGCCTTCTGCTCCATAAGAGGATGCAATGAAAATGAATGGGTAATGAGATCCTTGGCTCTAGAGAGCTTAGCTTTCTTATTCAAGTTCATAATTAATTCAAAGCTTTGATAATTTCATTAGATTCCTCCTCTGCTGGCCCTATCAATAAAAGATGGCACTGGACCGCAGCTCCTCAGCGGCCCAAATACAAAAACAAATGCAGACTGGGAAACCTTTGCTGACTTGCTTACTAACAGGGACAATGGCATATGGCACTCCATGTTGCGGAGGGAGCAGCTGAATAGATACAGCTAAATAAAACATTATAGTTGACAGTTGTAAACTACAGTAACATATTTTAACACCTCTTCCTCATCAGCATTCCTTTTTTGAACATAAAAAAAAAAAAAAAAAAAAGAAAGAGGCACAAGTCCAAACAGCTCCTCTTGCCAGAGATCACAGCTGAAAGCAAGAGCGAGCGCTACTTGAAACAATTCTTCAACAAGTGTGAATTAAATCAGGATTTTCTACCTGTATTGGAAGCAGTGCAGCTGATACTTTCATGTGGCAAGAGAGACACACATTACACCCATGCACACAAACCTACTGCAAGGGATCAGTTTCAATACAGGAAATGTCCTTACAGGTATCTTTTGTTAATATAGTTATAGTTAATATAGATAGTTCCTACTGTCATTATATTAAAAATAAACATCAGGTTTATTAAGTCTATTTGGTATTTGTTAGACATGTGACATTCTTTTACACAGAGTGATTGCATTTGACCACTTCAATCTGATAAAGATGCAGAAAGGTCCCTTTTATTACATCCTGCTTCTGAACCCAAGAAGGAGGATCTAGACTTTCATTTTTAAGCACATCTAAAAGATCTCTTCCTTGCAAAACTGTCTCCGCTATATAAAACAGTGTAAATCAGGTGTTAAGATCTGAAAGACAGAAGCATCTGGGCTCCACTTCTGCACCAGAAGCCTGGGAGGAAACTTAATGGTCCCCTCCTCCCCACGCAGATTTTGTGTGCAGAGTGACAGCTACATTTCTGTGTGCTCCGAAGAACCGTATCACTCACCCTCTTCAGGAAAGCTGCTGACGTCCTCATAAAATGGACAGGGAGCACAAAAAGTAGCCCTTCATTCCCTAACTAAACTTACCTCCCTGTCTCAAAAATATCTGGTCCTACCAGAAGTTGAGCTCAGGCCAGGCTCTGCTTACAGTGGAGGTGAGTCTGCCAGGCCACGTCGACTGATGCAAGAGAAATGAGTTTCGTGCTAGAAAGCCCTCAGCCATTCTCCTGGTCAACGCACAAAGAGCAAAGCAGTAGCTGGCAAGACCCATACACTTAGAAGAACACTGTGCATCTAGCTTTAGCCACATCAGCGGCTACCAATCCTGATTTGACACCATGTAGAGACATGAATTGTTTTACTTAAAATACCCTGTAATTCCACTTCCAGGAGAAATTCTGTACCTGGAAAGGCTGTAAGGAGAGATAATAGATGGTTATGTGGTGGTGATATTTTGGCCTTCAACAAACTTCTTCCTTCCTGATCCACTCAGAAGATTTCTGGGTTGGTTGGTTGTTTGTTTTTTTTTTTAATATTCTCACACATATAACAGGTACTAAGACAACAATCTTAGACAAATTTTATGCTTCAGGTATTCAGCCAGTCATGTGCAAAAGTCGTAATTCACGACTGGTCCAGGGGTACACTAGTTTGCAATTTTTAATTCCCTTTCTCCAAAGTGTCAGAAATCATCCATGGCAGATGTTTAAACACTTATTACAGGCAAAAGAAAAAAGAAGAAAAAAAAAAGTTATCAGGAAGACCACAAATTAAGCTATAATCATTCAGATGATCCGCCTCAGTGAGGGAGGACTTAAACACGTTGATTTCTCTATTAGCAGTTTTCTTTATAAACATTTCTCCCAACAAACTTAGAAGTAAATTCTTCTCATACTCACAAACTTGGGGCTTATATTTGTGATTATTCTGGTTCAGCTTAAACAATCTGGTAGTAAACTGATTCAACTGCTCCAATTTGTAATTAAACACACCTAGTAGCATGACTCTGTAGAATTTAAACACTTTGTGCTTCCAACTCCCTTCTATCAAGAGGGATAATATTGCCTACATACCTCACAGGGCATTGTCAAAATTAATTCATTGCTTAAAAAGCACTCTGAGATCCTTAGAGGGATGATACAAATAAACATTAGTGCTGACACATGATACAGCTAGGCTCTTCATTTTTTTATTCGAAACATTTATTAGTCACCTATTATTGTGTAACTTTTTTCAGTGTTTGCTCTTCTTGTGCTTCAACAGATATCAGACTATCTGCAGGCAGCTTAAATGAAACAATAAAACATGAAAACATTTAGATGTCCTTATAATGCTCCAAGTTCAGATTTGCATGTGTTTGCAAACCATTCATTGCATTTACCATTAATATGAGGGAAGAGTTCTCTACAAAATCAACAGCAAGATCCTTTCAAAAGGTAAATGCATAACCATGTATTGAAATGCAAGGTCAGGCCACATTCAAAAGCAGCAGTAGCAGCAACCAGACCAATTATTCAAGTTCGCATCAACTCAAGAGACAAGAGTGAAAGTCACTGCCAGTACTCTTAACAGAGCTAGTACAGAACAGCACGTACATCTCCACTTGAGTTTAAAATAGTACATGCTAGCTCCACTAACAACAAATTTACTTAATATTAAGGAGGTGCAAATTCAGTCAACTGCTTATGGCGCTGGGCTTGAGGGAACTCTCTCTCTGGTCTGCATTTCCAGGGAAGACTGGCTGGCCTGGAGCACTTTCAAGTGAGAAGTAACCAGCCCACCTCTGAAGGAAACCTACCTGGCAGTACTCGGCACAAACTTTCCTCTTCCCATACCTGAGCCTAGCACAAAGCTTCAGCCCTTCATCTCCCACCTTATCCTGGAATATATGTATGGAAAACACTGCTAAGGTTTGTAACATTGACAACAAGATCCAAGACATTCCTCATAGCAACAAAGGCTAGTAAAAAGACAGAAGAAAGAGGCAAAGCCCCAACCAAGGGGCTGAGCACTTCCCCATGGGTAGGTACCCAAATGCAGCGTTCCAGTACATGTGACTGGGCAGCAAATCAAAGCACGCTAAGGTTTCGATAGCATTAAATACAGAACATGCTCTGAACTCTGTTCCATTTCCTTTTATTTTGGTATCAAACTAAACCCACTTGGAATTTATTAGACTAAGTATCTTTTGATAATAACGTAGCAGGACTACACTAAAAAAGAGGAAAAGATATGCTGGCAACATTTGGAACACCTGGGTCAAAACCCAACATTTTTTCATTATCCACAGGGTTTGAATGAAATTGTTATGCACAACTCAACGGGAACTACAATTTCCTTTACTGCAGTGTCACAGGGAAACAACGCTGCTTCATAATTTTATATGTGGACCATATGAAAAAGTAAAGGCTTTTTCACTGATACGTATACATTTTTTTAAACCCTAAAACATTCGATTCTTGAGTGTCATTCGGCAGCCTCTAGGGAGGTAACCTTCCTAACTATACTTAACCCTACGCTTACCCCCAGGCACCCTACAGATGAGAAGACACATTCTACAACAGTAGGACCTGTCCAGCCCTGAGTCGCTCCTGCTCTGTGGAAAGGATGTTCCAGGGCCAAGGCCACAAATGCAGAGTAATGACACTAAACAGCCTCAAAACACCTCAGAAGGAAGCAGCCTGGGCATCACACAAAGCTGCTCTGTGTATGCCCGCAACTACCTGCAGTTAAAACCCTATCATTTTCAGTGGGATATACAGCTCAAGTACCAGGCATAAGACTAAATATCCTATTTAACACACATGGCGCAATGAAGAAGAGAGAAAAACCCAGAAGAGTAGAAAGAACTAGGGAAAGACAAGGAATATTTACATCACAGGCAGACAACATTCCTTACCCTGAGGGTGGTGAGATGCTGGAACAGGTTGCCCAGAGAGATTGTGGATGCCCCATCCCTGGAAGTGTCCAAGGCCAGGCTGGATGGGGCTTTGAGCAGCCTGGTCTAGTGGGAGGTGTCCCTGCCCAGGGCAGGGGGGTTGGAACCAGATGATCTTTAAGGTCCCTTCCAACCAAACCATTCTATAATTCTATGACTCTAGCAGTACTACTGCAGGATTATGCAGTAGAGGGCAGAGAACACAATGTGGTAGTATAACATTTTACAGCGTCCATGTTACTAATGCCAAATTTAATAGATCTACATCTCCTACTTGACAGGGAAAAGAAAAAAGAAAAAAAAAAAACTGAAGAAAGTGATGGAAATGGTTTGACCAAACAGGACAGAAAGGAAATTTTATCTACCCAAAGAGATCAGTGTAGTTCGAGAAGGTGGAGGAAGAAGGCAGGACGTCAGAAGTAGCTTGAATGAGTTGGCAGAGTCCCTTTAAACAACTCCTTCAATCTCCTATTTAAAAATAAAATCTCATGTGAGTGTTACCGCAGCTCATGTCTTAACTGCTGTTTCCATTAATAAGATGTTACAGCTCTGTAGAAAGCTATTTGCCACAGCACTGTTACTGCAAACAGAATATAAATATACCTAATAAGGTTTAATCTGTGTTGCTGTTCATAACTATTCATCTGAGTTCAGACGGGAAAAATATATATATATTCAAGTTCCTGGGTTTGAGCACCAAATTGAATCAGGTGTCCTCTTCTCTTAAGAAAATTAAGTTGCTTTTGTGCAAGAGTGTTTTAATGAGAACAGAGCCTGCCGACATTGATAAATGGGAATGACACCAGAGAGAGCATGTAAGCAGGACAATATGTGCATGTTACAGTCTTACAGGCTATTTTTCACTGACTATCCTGAATGACTTCGCTGTTTCTTAAGGGGCCTATTAATCTCAAATTTAGTTATTACACAACGTTTATTTGAACATATATTCTGTGGATGATGACAGTTAATAAAGGAAATCTTTTACAAGCTGTATTTTTACATATTGTTCCAACTGCAGCTTCCAGTCATTCTGCTGTATTGATGGAATAACCTAGTTATGATGCAGCTTTAAAAAAGGCACATATATTCAGATTCTTTTCTAAGCATGTGGGGACTCTTAAATAACTGTTAAAATGCACATAAAAATCCTGCTACCGCATGGCAAAAATAAGAGAGGTAATGTTAACTGCTCAACAAAATCTCTAGCTGCACACTTACCCCCTCAAAAGCAAAGCACATGCCTTTTTAACACCCCTGCATCATCTTTGAGAAACAAATAGGGCCTAGATTTGACTCTTGGAGATGTGTATACACTCCATATTGAATTCAACAGATGTTGTAGTTGATCTTACGCATAAATTTGGCCCCATGTCTTATATACGCGATAGGGCACCTCACCAGTGCTATTTCATTAAAAAAAAAAAAACAAACAAAAAAACCCAAAACACACAAACACAAAACAACAAATGAAAAAAAAAAAAACACACACAAAAAACCTCCAAAAGCCAGCACAAAACCCAACTTTGAAAACAACTAATTTTAATTCCAAAGAAGTGTTATAAAAATGTGAAATGATATTCCAAAAGTCTCTTAAAAAAATATATATTGAACTACTCTAATTTTTTTATTGGAGTGGAACTGTACAGATAACCGTATCCTCTTAAAAAAACAAAAACACCACAACCAAAACACCCACACCACACACAAAAAAACCCCACATCCACCAAGGAAGCCATAGAATGCTAACAGAAATACCCACCAAGATATGGAGGGGACTATGTTTTTATCTACCGCCACGTTCCCTGTGGTCCAACAGAATTTGTTGACTGTGAAAAAGATATCACCCCAACCTGCCTCTAGAGCTGTGCTGACAATATGAAAACATTTGTTTATTTCAACCATGATCAATAACCATCAGTTTTATGGAAATGACGCTGAAAAGGCACCAGAAAATGAAAACAGAATAACTAATATGCTGGTTGTTCGCATTTCAGCAGGGGAACGTTATTCAGAGAATGATGGCCTCTAAAACACCTCGTTGAGCTGTGGATCCGAAGCTGCGCACACTACACATTTGTTCTGGGCTGGCAGAGGTTGCCATCACCTGAGTAGAAGTTTGTGCTGCTTCAGCCAGGCTCAGCATTCTGCCACAAGCAGTGCATGGAAACCAGCTGGGGGCTCTGCTGGCAGAGAGTTATTGCCTCCTACCTCTTGCTAGCCAAGTTCTTTTTGTTGAAAAATCAGTCTTTCACTCCCCCATTTTTGTAGTTCCTCATAACCATCACCGCCTGTTGGTAATAATATTTACAAATACAAAACCATCCATCAAAAGGATGTCAAAAGGCAGGCTTTTTAGACACATTTATTTAGTGTACATGGTGTTCTCCATTGAAGGATTTCTGTTTCACCAATAGTTTCAGCAATACTGAGACTGAAAGAGAACTATCCTGCTTTCTTTCCTTTCGTCAGAAATGCTAACTTCTCTCTACTGTGAGCAACTGGCATGACTCAAGGGAGTTCTGGAGGGTCAGCATGGTATTTCACATTCAGAGGCAGTAGGAGGTGAAGACTGAAAGCCAGGAGAGGATATACATTAAAGATTTTTTTCCAGAGAGTAAAACCAGAATGTAAACATTTGTTAACAATGCAAATGGCAAACATTAAGCATTCAGATCTCAGGAATGTTTATGTGTCAGTCTGCAAGTTTCCACCAATACTAATCTACAGATTAGTAACAGGAAATCCATGCTGAGCAAAGGCTGGAAAGCAACACTGTCCGGTATGGCTGGATCATTTCACTTGAGATTACTTACATAACCCGACAGAATGAAAACAAAAGCCTCCATCATCAGTATCAGAAATATGACATGAAGGAAGCCAGGAGGGAAGAAACGCTTTCAGGAGTTGGAATGTCCATCTCCACATTGAAAGAACCAAGACTCGGTCTCCTCAAGTATAGAAGAGGCAGATGCTTCATGAGACATACTGCACAGTGCCTGACTAGCCCAGGCTATTCACTGTACAACACTGTTGCTTTGTTTATAGCTTCTTTGCTTTACCCTAAATGCCACAGATGTACCCATACCAGATGCTTACATGGCTGCGTAGGATATAAAACTGCTGCGATGCTCACAAGGCTTACCAGGGGAAAAAGTCTATCTAGGCCCTATCCAGAAACACAAATGTAGGCAACACATACCTTTTGCAACCTCACATCTATCCCTTCAAGATGCTAAGGCGAAAAGAGATTTCCTCCTTCTAATAACCATGGACCATTTCCTTTTGACAATGAGAAGGGCTGTCAGCAGAGACACCAATACTCTCACCTCGTCCTTGTGTGAGACAGTCCATGACCAGCCATACCCCAAGACCAGCAATACCCTGAAGCTGTAGTTTAACCTCCCTGTCCTCCCATCGGCTGCAGTACAAAACACAGAATCACTCTCATAAGACACAGTGCCTTCCAGTGTTGGTTCCTACATCACACACCCCAGTGGGGCAGTAACCTGAACATCTACAGTGGACTTCTGAATACTAACATGAATAAACAGAGGCAGTTTCTCTTTTTCTCTCCTCTACTTAAAATCTGTAAATGCAAATATTAAGATTACTGCCCAGTGCCAGTGTAAACATTTGAGCAAGCAGTGATTTAAAGCTGACAGACTTGTAACAACACACGCTTTCTCATACTGAGTACATACATGCATAACTAACTGAAACTCCATGCTCTAGCATCTGACGTACTCCTCCACAAACTTCATATGGCTCTGCCACGACAGAAAGCTCTGGGTTCCCAGGAAGGCATAGAGCCAGACTTTTTGTATGTAATTTTTCCCCAAATGGAAAGCCCATTTCCATAATTTTCCTAGACGTAGGGAAAGAGAAGGCAACTTCCCCTTTCTACCTACGTACTGTAAAGTGTAAGCCTTAGCAGCCATACATTTGATCTGTGAAACAGACCATGCTACACAATTAAGAGGGCAAAAAGGAAAGAATCTAACTAGTCACTGACACTTCGGTATGAAAACTACCCACAAACCTTATGCACATCATACATTTGTTAGTGACTCCAGGCTTATTACCTTAGCAGTGAAGACACTAGCTCTCGCACCAGAACAAATGGACTGCTGAGCAATGATTTAATAAAGGAGACTCAGCTGAACAGCGGTATACAAGTAACTCTGCCAACTTGATCCTCTCTTACGGTCAAACACTTCATAACTGTAAGTGACTTTCTCTCTAAAAAAAAAAAAAATTACTGTAGAAGGTATCCTCAAAAGGATACAGAGCAATAACAACCTCCCAAACATACTTTTATTTAAGTTCACATTTTCTGAGATCTTAAGCTGTGATAAAAACACTTAAAGGTCTTGTCCCCTGATTCTCCTGGAGACACATCATCCATAACATGATTAGAGGTCTAGTTAAACAATGCATCCCACAACTCCAAAGAGTATTACTTCCCTGCTGAAGTGAAATGAAAGCACAAGGCCACTTTTTAAAAGGTGCCCTTTGCATTAACTGTAAGGCTGTGTCTGGACCAGTATTTTTCTATAAATATCCCACTGTCATATTGCTTTCTGGGCAGTTAGTAGCGGAACCAGACATTTTAACTGCTATGCCATCCAAACCAGCTCAGAATGGCGTTGTTATTAAAGTGCCTGTCACTACTGCCACTAGGAACAGTTTCACTATTAGTCGTGCAATGTCAGGAAATGGGAAATAAAACACTATTGCAAGGAAGGCCACAGCATGGGGAGGCTGGCTGAATTTCCAGCTTTGTAAAATAAAAAGTGGCCCACTGCACAGATCCATGAACCCCAATCTCTGGAGCTCATGTCAGAACGTGTCACAGGTCACAGTTAAAAGGCAAGGAGATTTTCCATATCTCAAAGAAGTATAATTACTTTATTTTTTTTAACCTAGCCCAAAGGTTAGGCTTTACCGTAAACCAGTATTGTACAGTACTGGAAATTCCCATTATGAGCCCAGCCAAAACTCTGCATGCTGCACTATTGTGGCAGAGGTAGAAAGAGAAGGAAAAGAAAAGTAGCATACGATAAGGAAGAGACCAGTTCGATAGCCACTGCCTGAAGGTAAAAAAAGAACAATCTTGATGCCTGCAACCGCATTCTTTTAAATGCTGCTCAGATACTTCTGTCATCTAAATTAGCAATTCATATAACTAGAAGTTACACATACAGAGAGTGAGAAAGTGCATAAATGCACATCTTTACATATTACATATCCCCAAAATTTGCCCAAGGAGTTCAGCAGTGACAGCAGTAACAACTGAGGCCTCAAGCTGTTTTTCTCTGAAAACAATTAACTACAACATTGGTATTTACCGCCACCCTTCTTTTGAAACATGCCCAAAACATCTTTAAATTCTAATTAGTCCCCATTTTCCAAAAGGACTGCTATATCCTCTAATCCAAAGGAGGTAGAATAGGGGGGCTAGTCTTCATTAAAGTGCAAGGACTAGTACTCAAATGCCAATATCAAGTCTAGGTCAGGGGCCTGATTTCACAACTACTTGGCTAGCAGTAGAAGTACATCACAAACTACAAAGACGCTGAAACTGTTCTTTGGAATTTTCAAACGGGTGTATCTATATATATGTATTACATAAACTTATCTATAAAATACATGGCGACTCAACTAAATTAAAGATATTTTTATTACTTCCTTGAAGTAATTTGCATTATTCTCTAATGGGATAGAATACTATATAACCACTACTTCTCTGAAGAAAAGGTGGAGAGAAAACATGAAAACCTATGGGTTTCACATACAGAATTCTCCTCACGTTCTGTGGAGAGCAGAGGCTCACCAAGAGCTGTGCTGTGTGCGAGCCTAAGAAATGCACAAGCTTGTTTTACCGCAAAAGGTCACAAACTTGCTGTCTGCGTTCAACATGCTCTTTGTGGCAGCATTCACTGAGATTCTACAGTTTCCATGTACACCCAGAGTTGTCTGTAACATCCAGCGTAAGGGATATTCCGGTATTTAAACATTTGCTTCAAACCTAAGTTCCCCTTGCCTCTAGAATCAGCGCTTCTCATACAGTGATTGAAATTTTCTTTTTCAAACATTTCATTTTGTTTTTTTGCTGCTTTCAGCTGAATTGCTCTCATGCCTCGTGGAAGACAGCCTCTGTGTTTATCACTGCACAAAGCTTTTCAGCTGGTCCACAACACAGCACTGTTATTAAAGTCTTATGGTGCACCGAGAAGATACAGCCAGGAAGATGAGTTTATCAAGAAAAATGAAAACATGGAGCACCTAAATTACACTGAAAAATGTGGACAACTTCAAAGTTACTTGGTTGCAAAACGGACACAGGTTAACCTGACCTGAAACAAAATATTTACATACAGACTTTCATGAAAGAAAGTGGAAACATTTCTACAAAGTCTAAGTTGCATACACAGGGGGGAGAAAAAAAAAAAATGGAAAAGTTCCCAACTCAACATGGTTTGTAGCCCATGTTCCATATTTCTAAAGCAGATACTAAAGAACCAGGTGCATATACAATATGAAAAAAAAATAAAAATGCAGTTACTGGAAAAAACTCCTTCAACTGGAAACCACTTCTGTTATAACAATGTGTCTATTTTCCAGCATTTTGTGGTTAAAACTATATTTTTACCTTACTGATAAACTGTAACGCCAAGGCCAACACATTCTGATTGCCCACAAAGAACTCCAAGGAGAACTCGATAAAGAAATCAATAATTTTGTGTTAAGTACGTAGGCTCCAGCAGAACAAAGATACTGCTACTACCTGTTCTTTGATAGTTATTCATCGTGGGCACCCAATGAGGCAAGGGGCATGGAAGCAAAATTGTAGTCTGTCATGCCATTTAAGCCCAGAAAACCATGTATCTAGACAGTCAGACCAAATTAAGTTTGCAGAAGCAATCTAGATCCAGAATTCTTTTCCACCTTAAAGTACTTCAGTAACATAAGATGCCCTAAGATACATAAGCAGACAAGGCCGCGTAAGAAGTACATTCACAACTGCCAAGTCAAAAGCGCGAGAGAGAGCTGCCAACTTTCCTGCACAGCAGGAGGTCCCGATGCCAAGACAGATGCACCTTCTTAATAGCAGCGCAGAGTAGCAATATGTGTGAACGCAAAACTAAGGGACAGAATTGGGATATGCAAACAAATGCATGAAGAGTAGAAAAAGTCACCTTCTACACTAGAAGTAATCAGAAATCACATCTTACACAAACACCAAATACCAGCTAAATTTAAAAGAAAAGCACCTCACTTATAAAACAACTTTATATCTGATACACTAGCTGCATTTCATAAAAACAGCTCTCACATTAAAAAGTTTAATTTAGGATAACAGCTATTTGTTTGAGTAGTCTGTGGTAAGCACTTTGGGGGTAAAATAGACAAATGAGGATGTTAGAAATCACATCTGGCTGATATTTTGAGTAAAGTTTTGCCACTGATCCGAAGCTTGATAAAAGGTAGAGAAAGACTTTGTATACCAGGCTGTATCATCATCATCATAGTGGGCAAAAAGAAACTAAAAACATCTGTTTATAGAACAGACTTACATCTCTCACACACATCCATTCTAAAACCAAGTCACTGTTTAGTCAATTCTGTTGCAAAAAATACCTCAGAAAAATATCACACCATAGTCACCACCTCATCGAATCAAAGTTCAATTTGCTCTAACACCATAACAAATATATTTCTGTAATCTGTATCTATCTCCTACTCTTGTGGAAGTATCAACAAAATTCAGAGTGATATACTTATCTACAATATATAAAAGAATCATATCACCGCTATAAGCTGTAGAGTAGCAATATAGTGGCAGAGCATGAAACAGTAATCAAAGTCCTGAAAAATACACCATTGTCAGCATTGTACACTGGTACCACTGTATTATAGCACCTTGGTTTAAAATAAATCAACCTAAGTGCCTGCTTTGGTAAGCACTTCAAATTCACTGTACATCAGCATTAGGGGGGGTAACGCACAAAGAAACAAATCAGGAAATGGGACGTGTAAATAACAATTCAATTAGCAGATTTATATTACTCATTTCCTAATAAACTTTCTATCCGCACCTAGGCGCAAACCCTCCTACGGCCTTCCCCCCTTCATTTACATCTCTGTGCAAGCCTGCTCTTTTTTCTTGCGAGCCCCTTTGCCCTTTCAATCATGAAGTATATTACTCCACTGTCAGAGCAAAGCAGTTCCTAACAACGGGGAGCCCAGCTGGGATAGGAAGAGGGCAGCAGGCTCAGGCATTAACATAATAATCCAACCGCGTTCCCCCAGGCCCTTAGGGCAGACAGCATATTAGGTAGGCCTCCTGCGCCGCCCGGGTGGAAGCCGCCAGATCACCTGCCCATCAACCTGTGGCAGTGGCCCCCGCCTCAGCCGCACCAGCTCCCGCCAAGCCCCGGTGCCCAATTACCTTCCCACAAAAAACCACACATCATCCATTTTTCCACATCTGCTTGGAAATCGTACCCGCTGCACCTCCTTATTTACGATTTGAATGTACCTCGCCGCGCCATTTCCAGCCAACTTGCTCCCTGCCTTTCAACTTTTGGGAAGTCGAGGGTTTTTAACAGGACCGACTGCTGCTGCCAGCAGGAACCAGCCCTTGAAACTAAATTTCAAATACAAAGCACTGCTCTCCAGATGCAACTTTCAGCCCCACCCATGCTCTGGATTTTTCCCTGAAAGAAAGAGCAGGAAAAAACCAAAAAGGCAGACAGAAACCTTTGTTATTTCTGTGCCATGCCATCCAAGGAAGCCGGTTCAGGGTTGGCTTACTTATTCTTTCTGGGGTTTGCAACACTGGAGGATTTTCAGCAGCAAAGCTGTTTTACAATTTGTGGTACGAGGCCTGCCACCATGCAGGACGTGGCTGCTGATTAAGGAATAGAACCCGTGACAAGGTTTCAGCTGTACAAACACACATATAGGAAATTTCCAAGAATCACCAAGTAATCTTTATTTCAGATTGAAGGCCCATGAAACCACCCGATTTGAAGAAGGCTTATAATTGTACTACTTTTACCAACTAAGATTTCTTAATATCTGAGAAATATTCCCGCATTTCAAATGCTTTGGGTCACAAACTACAACTCAGAATATAAATTTGCATGTCCCCTCTATTAAGCCCTTTAAATTAAAAAAAAAAAAAAAAAGTTTACACGTATTATGCAGTGTATTTCAATGGAGTTTTCTTACAAAGCCTTTTACTTACACTATATACGCTGCTTGTACGGAGTACAAGCTCAGCTACTTAACAAGAAAGAAAAATAATAAACATGCTTGCCAGTAAAAGATATTATTTTCTTCATATTACACAAGACAATCTCAAAGACTACTAGGAAAAAAGCCTTTGGTTCTAATATAACTTTTAACTTCATTAAAAAATACATATTCTCTAATTCCCCATAACAATGGAAGGCACAACAGAAATGTAATACAGTCTTATTAAAATAATGTTTTGCAGACTGTGAAAAGCCAGATTTACTTGATCACTTGCGAAGCAAAATTTCCCTAACCTCATTAATTTTCATTTATCTAGCCCTCTCAAAGAAGGAAATATTCAGAAGCAATTTCATATTTTATTTTAAATGCTTGGTTGTTATATTATCAGTACAAAGAAGTGTAATGCATAGTAATCCATGTCACAATAGTCTGTCAGAGAAAGACCATGTAGAATAATGCTAGCCGTGTAATTTAAGTATTTTAGAAAGGAACCATTACAGAAGTTCTACCTATTACTATTCTTCAACTGCATGATGGTAACAAAAACTATCCATTATGAAAATCATGACACATTTTAAAAAGTGTGCTTACAAGCAACTAATTTTCACAACATAGACATTCTCCTCTGCCACTACAGCCATGATAACATGTTAGCAGCATGCCCCTCTGAACTGGGAAAGGGGGAGGTGCAGTTAAAATACCCCTTTGCATTGAATTTATTCTAGGTCACAGGGTCACCCATAAAACACTAGGATAACCTAGGGGTTTGCACAGTATTTTAATATAGTCAAGAGTCTTCTTACACAGCCACAAGCTCATATATCTACTATGACTTGATTTAGAATTTTAGGACCTGCAGTTTAGAGAGGAAGACCTTTGTCAACTATCTCGTGATCCTTCCAGCCATCTCCTTTGCCCCACAAACCAATCAACATCACATTGGTGACGTAAAATCGAATAGCACTTGGAACATTAACTACAGCTTTTCTTCTTCAACACCTCTAAATATTTGGTTATCCACAAACCAGGAAAAGGAGCTGACACTTTTAAATATGAGAGATTCGAAGAAACATCCCTTGAATACTCGTAGTTTTCTATAGGTTTGTTCTAATTAATTTCCTTCCTTCTCCAAAATACAGGTGAAAAACTCCACAAACTAAAGTAACATCAAGTCGTAGCAGGCATGCTGGAAAACCAGAAATTCAACAGCAAGAATTCTCTACCAAGATTTTGAGTATAATCAGGTCATCAGGCAGCTTTTGCAGGTGGTGGTGAATGCTTTGTGCTTACAGACATGTTGCCAGCAGACGACAACCGAAAGCTGCAATGTTAGTTACATTCATCATTTTTCTTATGAATTTAAATGTTGTGAATAGAACACGTGAACGGAAATAAACTTGTGAATAGAAATACAGATTTTCCTGTTTATTTCATGCCATGATCTTTAGATCATGTCTCAATTACATCAATAGGAGAATTTTTAATTTAATTTTACACGGCCCAAGGTCAGAACATTGTGATGGCTCAGATAACTAAAAGGGAAGCTGTGGCTTAAGCTTCTGATACAGAATGTGCTTGGGTTGCGATGGGCTCCTGAAATTACTAAATATAAAAGTTGTAGTATAGAGAAAAATATATATATGTTATTTAAAATATAATTCATATCACAACTTCACTATAAAAAACCCCACCATACTTCCTTGAAGTAACAAACTATTAGGTCCATGCTGATGATGTAAGTTAATTCCCTTCACAATTTATCCCTCAATTCAACCACAATTTTATTTTCTTTTGCAAGACTCACTCTTCCTGACTACTTGTACAGCCCTTGCTCTTTGACAGCACAGTTCCTATGTTTTTATTCTTAAATACCAGAGAAGAGTAAATTAGTGCAACAAACAACTGGTTTCTTCCATACATAGCTGTGCCAGAAAAACAAGTATGACCCCGTAACCCCTAGATGCCCATCAGCCCTAACTAGAGAACACCGCTCCCACAGATTTATAGAGGGCGGTCCTATGTTTTTTCCTTTACAAAAGTTATTTCAAATTCATAAAGACTCTCTTGTAATGGAAGTACCCAGAATGAAGCCGTATTCATTAATATGCAATATAACACCTTAATGTACTTAAATTTATTCAGCTTGTATAAGGAACTTACACTTATTTCTGAGTCTACTCAAGCACCTACATTGTTCTAAAGCCTGTTTTTCCCTAAGTCTGAAAAAATAATTGTTTTATAGGTCCCCAAGACATTTTGTGATACAGGAATGTACCACATGAACAAGAAACTGGGGGACAATCTAATTGCAGAAGATGCTAATAATTTCACCAGTTCCAAACTCCAATTGCTGGTTTAATAACCACTAGTGTCTCATAACTTCATCTCTCAACATAAAAAGTAGCTGACATCTGCCAGGGAGAAGCAGGCCTGCAAGTGCTTTTCTCTGCTCCGGCACTGCATTTGAATCTCCTATATCACCCCAGATCCAACCACTTTTTTCACTTAAACTGGAGAGGTGGTACTAGTGATCAAAATTTATATAGGATTATTACCAGCCGGAAAACAAAGAGGGAGATGGTAGTGTTTCTACTTCTATACTTATGTAGTATTTGCTGACTACGTCACGTTCTTGTTGTCTGTAGCTCTAGGCAGATAACAAAAGAGAATGAAGTGAAAGGCATTTCTGTCTCAGGTATGTTGCAAATCCATCTGGTAGTCTTCTCCCAAAACCTCAGCTACGGATTCAACACCTTCATGGGAAGCACCTTGCTGCCTGTGTGAGGTAACTTGAAAGAAGGTCATACCAGCCTCTGCAGACACAACTTCACAGACACTTGGTTTTTACCTATTCCAGTTCTGACTGTGACCTTCAACAAAGCAGCACAGACAATTAAAACTGCTGCAATGCCTCCCAAAGGAACAACTGAGAAGGAAAAGCAAGAACAAACAAACAAACAAACCACCACAAGGGTTGCACAAAACAGAATCCCAATGTTATGAAGAGCTGATTTCTCTGTGTTAGGATAGCCAGCCAGAATCTTTTGAGCAGCATGTGGCTCCCAAGCAGTCACAGTGAGGCCCCTGTGCCTGGATTATGGCACATGAACAGCAACAAATGATCCAAAATCCAGAGCGCCAACATCCATATGGAAGCAGCTATTTCCTGCCCGTGAACCACTCCTACAGCTTCCCCTTCCCTTGCATCTCTGAGAAGCACAGTGCCTATCTCTATCGTTTGAAAATTTTAATGATGTTCATAACATTAATAAGATGATTGGCTGCACCTGCTGACAGCCATAGGGCCTGAAAGGTTAAATAACCCTGCATCACCAGAAAACTTTGCCCTCACATTTCTTTACATGCTGGGTTTTTTTTTTTTAAACACCGCTTTAGTTGTACAGCAAGAGCAATGAGGTGTGCAACTGAACAGGAGTGGGGACAATAGAGCAGCAGCCATGGCAGTGCTGGAAGATGCAGACAGCAGGCATACCCGCGTCAAAACTGAAAATGGAAAAACCACAATACACTTTCAGACAGGTCAGCTTTTGGGGTGTCTTGTTCAAATAACATGTTTTGAAGAGAGACTGTCAAGACTGAAACAGATAAATCAATTCAGCCCTTTAAATCACTCCAGGGATCTTTTCCTCACTCGCTACTCACTCAAAAATGTCTCTTAGAATTTTTAAATGCATGTAATATGGGCAAGAAACTGCAAACACATTCAGTGTGACCAGAAACTCACACCCTCCCACTAAAACATACACATGCAGTATTTACTACACATTAATGTTACAACTTATTAAAGAGAGTGAAATTGTAGCAGTCACAACAAACAACTGGTATCTCTGATAACTAAGTTTATTATTCAAAAGCTATAAAAAATTGTTCCCAGTCTTCAGTTCTACAATGGCAGACATTGTTATCATTTAGTAAAATAGACATTCCACTCACAGCCTTGATATTTCCATCTAGAGGATTAAAAAAAGCACAAAAGGCTGCAACCTCTCCCTCCAGAAGCTACTCATTCTAAAAACACTATAAGAATTCAGAGACAGCACTAACAATCCTACTTTGTTAACTCAGAGTATATAATACAAACAAGCATTGATCACTAAAAATATTAATTAGCATTTCATTAGACATATCAATACGGGAAAATGCGGTGATGTGCAGACATCCTGCCTCTGGGATTAAATTCTAATTCATCTTAGATTAAGAAGCAATGAACTAAAACCACTACCCTGACAAGTTAACTATTCTTGTTGACACAGTTCTGGATAGCAGTAACACAGCCCTAAGGACAGCACAGTAAACAAAAAGAAATCATGCTAACTTCTGATATTTACAACCAACCATGATAAAAAGGAACTGGATGGGTGACATAAATTTGCTACTACGAGAGCACTGCATTTTGATTTTCTTTTTTAAAACTAACATGTATTTATGAAACTACCAAAAAGAACAAATAGTTATTACAGACAGGACAGTACTGGCAAGAAAATTTAACCAACAAAAGGGTTAATTAGGGATACAAATTTTCTCAGACTGTTAATAATGGGAATGACACATAGTATGTGCCCATAAGTAATTCTCAGGTATCTTTGATCTTCAGCCCCAAGCGATTACTGTTGCCTACCATACCCTGGCCTCTGGGACTCTCTCAGAACCAGACATCTGGCTACTTTGTTGTTTTAGACTAATCTCATCCCAGGAGAGCTCAAGAAATGACACCAGGCAAGGAGGGTCCTGGCAAGGGAAAAAACATTACAGTATCAGCAGATTTTTGAGTGGACTAGAGTATCAAAATTGTCTTCAAATTTCTATAGGGATCCTGTGGCTTCTCTGCTCTCCAGCTCTGCTTTCACGCAGAACACCAGAATGCACGTGATCCTGTTTTAAGGAACTGTTAATCTCTTTGTAGAACGTAATGAATGATAATCCAGGAAAGAACTTGTGACAAAGGCAAACAGAGGTTAAAAAAAAAAAAAAAAAAACCAACCAAACAAAAAACCTGCAAGGAATGGGTGGATTTAATGAAGATTTTATTGAAAGGTCACACACTGCATGATCAAACAATATTTTTTAAAGCCTACAAAAAATTACTCCAACATCCAAACACACTATTTTTTACTTATTCATAGGTTTTAGCTGCCAGCAGTGTTATCCCTGAAGTATGACCCTCTGACAACTGCAACAGATACAGGCGAGTGCCCGACTGGCTGCTCCAGGCTTAGAAACACCATGCACTGAGCCCACGGGGGTAAGGTGGGCTGCAAACACAAGGAAAGGAAGGTTTAGTCCCAAGGCCAGCCTCTCCTACCACCAGAGCCTACCTGGGTTTTGTGAGAAACTCTTGACCATCTGATTCCCATCCTCCCCAAACCACTTTAGGTTACAGCGGATGTGACACTGGCAGCTGGACAAGAACTGTCGCAGGCAGCCCTGCAGAAGGCCGGCCCTTTCCCAATGCTCCTATGTCCTTCCTACGGCAGTGCTCCCACATCCTAGGTGTTCCCAGCACACACTCAGAACCAGGACACTTAGACCTGGAAGAAATAAAAATCTCACATTTTTCTGAGGACAGTAAGCGTGCCCATACTATTAACATCCCAGCCACGTACTTCCAAGCAGCATCGTTTTTAAAACCCAGGGGTGGCACGTAACAATAGCAATAAGAGAGAGATCACTTCTGTGTGGGTGTCCTTCTTGTTTTAAATAAACCACCACACCTTTTCTTCCCTTCCATTGGCAAGAGCAAGTTAAAAAGAACAGATACGAAATAAATTCAGATTCTAATCCCCTTCTAAGGGCAGGCTCATATGATCTAACTTTCCCTCATTTCAGGATATTTTCGAAGTGTTCAGAACGGAGCTTCGGAGAAACCTCTGAATAATCTGCCGCATCACACCAGCTCCCAAAGAAAACAAATCCCTGCCAAAACCTTTAAGAAGTGCTACAGACAGAAGCAGTTTGAAAATGATGTGCTAAACTTTACTAGGGGTCATGCTGTTACAGAGCATCCTACTTCCTTTTTCTTCACATTTCACACACCACAGCTCTCCTGCTTTCTTCCAGCCACAACATTCCCCTCTCAGTGGGAGAAACGATACTAAAAAGTTACACCAGTGTATTTGAACAGTTTCCTAACGCACTGTAACAGTAGGATCAATGAAAAAAAGAATCTGTGCTTCACTAGCTTTAGTTACATCATATCAACAGTAAAAACGCTCCTGAACAATTCAGCATACTTCTGAGATATTCAGAAAGATGCTATGCAATTTTTTTTTCTGAATACGAATCAAGCAAAATCTCCTTTGCTTTCTCACCAAGCAGGTATGTTGTTAGGGTAAATGTGGATTAGTCCAAATATTTAAATTTTAAAATACCAGCAGCCCCAGGACAACATAAACTGTTTTGGATGCTCTCTATATGCTCAAATGTTTCGCTTAAAAGCTTTGCTATGATATGAGCCTTTTACAGTTTAATTGATGACTTCTGTGACTGCTGCAGCTTGCAAGTAGCTACGCAGCTTTATGCAACAGAAACAAGAAAGAAAAAAGTCATAAAATATTCCACTGCACCACACTAATAACTTATATTGTATTTATTAATACATTGTCTACTGCAGAACAATCACAACTACACTCTAATAAGAAAAGCATTATAAGGTCAAACTAATGTGTTTAAAAAATAGCATGTGATTGTGTAAGTGGACATGGCATTAATACAAGCAACACAAAAAAAAATGAAGACTGGGTGAGATTTTAATTCTGGTATTTTATGCGTTGCAGATGCTTAATTATACACCCATAGAATTTGAATGGTGCATCCCACACACTCACCTTTGCCCCTACTCCTTTCAAATCAACAACAAACAATACTCCACATATGAACATGTAAGATCTACTTCACAAAATACACAGGAAATAAACAGTTAGTCAATAAAGCAAGCAAACCCCACACTAATCCTATATATTAAAAATAAAAAAAAATACAGATGATATAGATATCGGTTCTAACAAACATTTCTCACAGTGTCTAAAATTACATTTTTGTAGGATTGCCTTAAATGCTACAGTCACAGCTTGGACATACATATTACACACTTATTTTCAAAGCCATGTGCCATCACCAGGACTCCAACAGCAAATAAGAAAATGCCTCAGAACATAAATACTCCTCTGTTTACTCTAAGTATTGATTTATGTTCTATGGGTATCCAAACACTGGTAGCTAATGCCGCCTTGCACTACCTATTACAAAATTACAGCTATTCAGTGAGGTTTTCTAACAGTAAATAAAACTCCCCACAGCCATTTAAAAAAAAAATATTAGAAAAATCAACAGCTGGAAGAAGCAAGCACTGTAGCATGACAGGAATGCCAACATATCCATACAAAGGCAAATCAAATATGAAAAAAAAAAAATTCAGAGACAAAAGGTCTTCAAACAAAAACCTTGTTAACACTTCTGATAATTTGGAAATGGAATGGAGTAGCTCCCATTTATCTGTCATTAGAATGGAACAGAGAAAGAAAAACCTTTTCAGACATTAGTAACAACGCCTTGAGCAACATCTGGAACTCCTCCAAGAACCTAGTCAGTCTGTACCAAAAAGAGTTCATGAACAATATTTTAAGTGACATATAGTTCAAGCATTGATCTCACTGCAGAACTATAAATCCTGCCCCAATACTAAATTCTAACTAGAACTCCTGATCTCAATGTATATATGAAAGGGTGTATATACAACTATTAAATCTTCTTTCTTCTTTCCTAATCTAGGACATTTAACAGTATAGCTCTAGAGTTCACTGCTGACTATATGTATAATATGCAGTTCTTCATGATTCAGACATTTTATTTCTGTATGTATGAACAAACATAGGAGAAAACATCCATAAACTACTTTGATGAAATTCTCCCGGGTTTTGGAGGCTGCCTTTACCTCCAGTGAAGGCTGGAGGAAACAGGCTTCTGAATGTGCTTCTGAATGCAGATGGAAGAACTCCACATTTCCTCCACTGAGCAAAACTCTGTTTCTTATCTTGTAATTAAACAGCTCGTCAGCTAATAAAACTACTTTATACTCCTCTACTATCTGTATAAGGAGATAGCAGAGGGAAGGCTTAGTGATGTTTCCTGATGAACACACTTCCTAAAGATAGATAAGTACAATTTCTCTAACTTCAAGATAATGGCATACACTTAACCCACAAATAAAGCTCTGTATTTAGAAGCATTTACAGCATGAACAATACCTATACGTCACTTTTCTATTTTAAATTTACAGGCACAGTTTCATTTATTTGGAACAAAAAACATATTCACAGAGACAGTAATTAACGTATGGGAATACAGTGGATAAAAAGGCAGTACCGTACTTACTTATGTATCTACTTAACATTTTATGTCAACTACACATTTTTGCTTAAGAAGCCCAGCTAAGACCAATTACTGCTTCTGGAATCCACCTACTACAAATCATATGGACCCAATTTTAATTTCTAGCTCTTACCTACACTTACCCAGTCCATTACTTTGATTTCAACAGAAGAATAAAGGAGAAGAATCATGCCCAAATTTCCAGGTACCCTCACTAGCAGCACAGGTGTTCTTTTGCTGGTAGCAGCTGGCATGTGCTAATTAGCAGGAAAACTAAATTCAACTATTTCTAGTTTTGTAAAAACATCTAAGAAGAGAGATGGCTCAGAATAAAGAATCAGCATATAACAATATGCTGTGCAGGAGGAAATAATCTGACAAAATGAAATTTTCCATTTTCTTGCATCACACAATTTAGATGGAACTTGAAGCCTGAAAGACAGGAAATCTCCTTAAACTGTCCTTGTATGGCAGATCTGCATTAGGTTGCAAAAAATTATTAGAGAGTATGGAAAAGACACTCTTGCCTCCCACCACTCACAAAACAAACAAACAAAAAAAACCACAAGAGCTGATAAAGAAACCATGAACATAGCCTGCTGGAAGTGTTGCTAAATGAGCCATCTACCTCACAGGATACTGTACGATAAATTAGCACAACAAGTTATTTGCCCAAGTAAAATAATCTCTTGAAAGTTAGAAGCACTGACTGCTACTAAAACCAGCCAGTCTGGGAAACAGAAGACTACTGCAAATTTCAGTGTGGTTTTGTATTAGTAGGGAAGACGACAACCAACTTGCTGGAACTGGCTGGTGATTTGAAAGAGGAGGGAAATTAAAATCAGTGTTATCACTTAGAGACACAACAGGACGCTTACACAATGGGCACAGTGACTTACATCATACAAAAATACCAGAGAGGGGAAGATCTGGGAGGGTGGTAAGCATGACTATACTGCTAAGACAAGGAGAAAGAAATTTTACACATCCTAAAGACAAAAAATACACATCCGAACTCAGGGAGCTTAGCTGTCAGACTCGCAGAGTACCTGGGTTATAAAGTGTCATTACATTCTAGGATTTCATACTTACATAAAACAAAGTAATTCAGGACTAGTGCAGAGGCTACTACTTTGAATTTATATACATCCAAAAAGAGAGAAAATTGTTACCTGTAAAACTGAATTATTTCAACGTAATACTCTAAAGAAAACAGAAAAAGAAAATGCTAACAAATCAACTAAAACAAAGAAACCAAGGTTACAAGGTACGTATGTTGTTGTTATCTGCAGAAGATGACTACTCTCAGTTTTATCTGCTGGGAGTATTGGGAAGGTTCGAAAAACCACATGTAGCAAGAAAGGCATTTGTTACTCAAGCGGTTATAAGAGTAGAGCCCTTATGAAGCAAAGATGCCTCAGAGTGACTCATTTTCAAAAGGGATCTGAGGACAGCACTTTACAATACTGCATATTTTTCTGGGTATTCCATACTTACAAATAACTTCTATTGTTCTGAGTTTCTCAGATCATAAATTGCAGAGAATCAAGCCATGCAGAAGTCACCGACACAGGTGGTATGAATAGCAAAAACGTCCTAATATCAACAGGTCACAGACGTTTGTGACTACGCTTAGAAATGGGAATGCCTCACAACTGTACAAAAGAGGCTGCATTGCTGGTTGAAGAGAAAACATATAAGAGGCCATTGACTAAATTATTAAAATTTACACCTTAGAGAACATAACCCATATAGAAAGTCTCACTCAATACAGATATTCTGGACCATTTGGATAATAGAAGTACAGTAAGTATTTTTGAGATAATACATATGACATTAACATTACAGAAAAAAAATGTTATAGGATATATTTTCTAAATTGCATGATCACATGCCACTTTAAAACAGAAGCATAAAACACATCCATAGATCAGAACTGAGATTTTATGTCCAACTTTAATGTTGTCATTTCTTGAATTACAGGTAACCTATCAATCCAGCTTATGCTTCCTCTTCTCAAAGGACTTTTAAGAAATCACATACATTGAATATATGAAAAGTTTCCCTAAAAATACATTCATTTTGAAAGAAAGTACTTTGCTTAAGTAGAGTAAGACCTGATAGCCACTCCTAGAGCTGACTTTCTCTAGTTCCAGTTATAAAATCTTCTTACCATAGAATCAGCTTCTATTTTTTATATTTTCAAATAAATTAAAATATCACTTGCCAAAAACATATATTTATTTGTTATCTGTAGTTGTAGCTCAGGGAATAAATGCACTTTTTAACAAATAATTCTTCTTAAAGTAGACGGAAGGATTTAAGAAAATAAAACACTGAAACCTTAAATTTTACCTAGAAGTGAAATGGCATGAAAACAGGACTAAACAGACTCTTCGAATAAAATCACAGCAGCTGAAACTTTCCTGTAAATGTAATAACCTTCATGACAGTGAAAGCACAAATATGAAGGGATACATTTTTGCCGAGGGTTGTTTAATAATCTGCTTTTAAACGCAGCACATCACTGGCAAATTTCAACACTTCTACAAGCAAACAGATGGAGCACTGTAAACTCCGAAAAAGCGAGTGCTGTTATTGGCAGGGATATTCGCAAAACCATTCCCAAGATGCAGGCGCAGAGTTCAGACTCTCTACTGCTGAGCAGATTTCCATTGCTCCTTGGTACCACTGAAATGCACGCATGCACACACAAACAGGCTAGCAAAATCTAAAAGCCTGTTGAATGAACAGACAAATGAATATCCATTTCCACTGACAGGATAATAGTCTGGGTCACTAAAATCCTTAGCTCTATTTATGCTTTTCTGCCCTGTTTCCCTTCAACATTTGTTCTTTCTCGTTTACATGAACTATCAACAAATAAAGACAGAGACACCATATCACTGCATGCACATGTGCTTTGATTAATTCATTAGGGACTGAAGATTATTCAAGTTTACTCAATTATATTTCTATAGAAAGATTGTTGTTATTAACTAAGGAAGGTATTGCCTGTATGCTATGACAGAGACTGACACAGCCGCAAAGCTACAAAATTTTTCTAAAAGTCTTCGCAATATTACAAAAAAAGAGGGGTTTTTTCATCTGAAAAGGCTGAAATAAAGCCACAATAGATAGCAATAATTACAATGATTCTGATCTTCAGTATCCGGATTAGAGGCTGTAAACTCCCCATCGATAATGTGAAAACCTCAGTGAATGTTTCACGCCCTAGTATTATGTCTGAGAAAGAACTTTTCAGACTCCATTATGTCCGCCATGAACTTGATCTTTCACCTCTCATGAAAATCCTCTTATAACTATAATACTAAAGTTAATGATGAGAGATTTCATTTGCTTTCCAAGCACAGATAAAACCTTTTTGAAATACACTCTCACTGCCATGACCTTGGTCTATGACTTAAGAGTTCACCACATGTAATAATTTACTTTGCCCCATGGGGCTCATTGAGATTTCCTTTTAAAAGGTTTTGGATATGCAGTTGGAGATGAAATGCTCACACAGTCTGTATCAAAGTATACATCCCCATATACACTGCAGATATTTTGCAACAATATCAACAAACGAAATGAATTTAGATCATTACAAAATATAACAACAAAAAGGTCTACCTAAGCTAAGTCATCCACACACTAGAAATTCAACATTTGGGGAATCCTGCCGCAATAATCCGCAATACCTGCTAGAACAGGGAGTTTCAAAATTTCACAGAAGTGATACATGTAAATTGGGAAACTAATTCAGGAAATACACTGTTGCTCTGGACTTACTGCTCAAACAGAATTCAATTCAAACACAGTAATACTCTCTTTAATTTAGAAGTCAGCAGTTTGGGCTGCTGACTTCTTTGTTGGTAAGCAGCGCACTAGCTTCTTTGTTTGCTTGCATATTTCTTACTAAACATCCCTTTATTATTAAAATTAAATAGATTTAATTAAATAGATATAGAACTACTGTATCCATCTCAATATAAGGCAAGTTTTTTGTTCCCCTGAATCTTGGGGAAAATTCCTTCAGAAATGTTATTTACCCTAAATTCAAGCACTGGCTTGCAGCCCTACTCAAAAAGAACATAGCTACTGGCTCACACTGTTAAGTGCACATCAATGAATAACAACATGCTGCCAAGCACAGCCACGGCTCCTACTGGTTCCCACTTCACCTCTGCCTCGCACTGTCTCGCGGAGCGGCCAGGCAGTTGGTGCCAGCTCCCTGGGGATGCGCAGGAGAGCCTGAGGCAGGGCAGGATTGGGAGGCAGACAGCACAGACCTTGAGAGGTCAGGCTGAGGCTGGCAAGGGGACCTGAAATGTCAGAGAAGCAAACTGCCTGGAAATGTGGCTTTTGGTAGAGATAGATATGATGAGGTACTAAATGGGTTGGCAAAGATTATATTTAATTGTAAAACAACTTCTCCACCATCACACAGATGTATAGTAAGGGCTGTTGTGCTTTCAGAGCACCTATAGTACAGTGAATTCATAAATGCTCCTTTTAGAATCATAGAATGTGTTGGGTTGGAAGGGGCCTTTAAAGGTCATCTAGTCCAACCCCCCCTGCAGTAAGCAGGGACATCTTCAACTAGATCAGGTTGCTCAGAGCCTCATCACACCTGGCCTTGAATGTCTCCAGGCATCGGGCCTCCACCACCTCTCTGGGCAACCTGTTCCAGTATCTCATCAATCCTCATTGTAAGGAATCATAGAATCTTCATGGTTGGAAAGGACCTTTGAGATCATCGAGTCCAACCACACACACACAAAAAAATCCCAAACCCCTACAATCTCTGTCACTAGAGCATGCCCTGACATGCCACATCTAGACATTTCTTAAATACCTCTAGGGATGGTGACTCAACCACCTCCCTGGGCAGGCTGTTCCAGTGCCTAACCACTCTTTCAGTAAAGTAATTCTTCCTAATACCTAATCTAAACCTCCCCTGCCGTTTCCTCTCGTCCTGCCATTCTTCAGCTGGGAGAAGAGGCCAACACCCACCTCTCTATGACCTCCTTTCAGGTAGCTGTAGAGGGCTGAGGTCTCCCCTCAGCCTCCTCTTCTCCAAGCTAAACATGCCCAGCTCCCTCAGCCTCTCCTCATATGACCTGGTCTCCAGATCCCTCACCAGCCTGTTAGCTCTCCTCTGGACACGCTCCAGCACTTCAATGTCCCTCTTGTACAGAGGGCCCCAGAACTGAACACAGTACTCGAGGTGAGGCCTCACCAGTGTCGAGTACAGAGGCACAATCGCTTCCCTGCTCCTGCTGGCCATGCTATTCCTGATACAAGCCAGAATGCTGTTGGCCTTCTTGGCCACCTGGGCACACTGCTGGCTCATGCTAAGCTGGCCGTCCACCAGCACCCCCAGGTCCTTTTCTGCTGGGCAGCTTTCCAGCCGCTCTTCCCCAAGCCTGTAGTGTTGTTTGGGGTTGTGACCAAAATGCAGGACCCGGCACTTGGCCTTATTAAACCTCATACAGTTGGCCTTGGCCCACCGATCCAGCCTGTCCAGGTCCCTCTGTAGAACCCTCCTACCCTCAAGCAGAACAACGCTCCCACCTAGTTTGGTGTCGTCTGCAAACTTACTGAGGGTGCACTCAATCCCCTCATCCAGATCATTGATAAAGATATTAAACAAAAGAACTTCTTCCTAATGTCTGATCTAAACCCACCCTGCTCTAGTTTAAAACCATTGCCCCTCGTCCTATCACTACATGCCCTTGCAAACAGCCCCTCCCCAGGTTTCTTATAGGTCCCCTTCAGGTACTGGAAGGCCGCTATAAAGTCCTCCCAGAGCCTTCTCCAGTGTGAACAACCACAACTCTCTCAGCCTGTCTTCATAGGAGAGGTGCTCCAGCCCTCTCATCATCCTTGTGGCCCTCCTCTGGACCCACTCCAACAGGTCCAAGTCCCTCTTGCGCTGAGGGCTCCAGAGCTGGACACAGCACTCCAAGTGGGGTCCCACGAGAGCAGAGTAGAAGGGGAGAATCGCCTCTCTGGATCTGCTTTGCCAGCCTCCTGGCTCCTCAAGATTTCCTAAACACTACCATCTTCTCATAGGGGTTTCCCACATGAGTACAAGTGTTTAAGCCTCTGCTACAGCTACTCTGAGCAGTGTTGTTTCCCCTTCGTTCTTGCTAATTTAGAAGTGGCAGCAGCAGTAGTGGATTTCAGACAGAAAAGGCCATATACACACGGGAAGATCTGCAAAAATCCTAGCTGAGCAGGAAAGCACCCAGCTGTGGGAACTGCATGTCTGAAAAAAGTGTTCCCAGGAGACACGTGGCTTTTCTTCAACACGTCCAGAAACAGTTTACCAGCAGCTTGTTGTTTTCAGACTTCATAATACGACCAATATTTTCCAGAAACTGGAGCCTAAATAATGCTTTGAAATTAGAGAAAACTTGCTGCTCTAATGCTCTCCACATTTTTTGCCAATTGCTCTAACTAACAAATAAACAAAAAGCTTAACAGAAAAATACAAACTGGAAACACTTTAAAAAAAATCCTATCATCTCATAAGAGTTCTATAAAGACATTTTTAAATACATTTGGGCTTGTTTATTTTTATATAAATAAAGGAATCTAGAAATTTGTTCCGTCTCTTCACGCAGGTAAGATTTTCCTCATAGAATGTAAAACACTTTTTCTGAAGATGTATTGAATGTAATCATTTGACAAACAATTTAGAAGACAAAAACCTTCATGGTGTTCTTTCATAATCATAATGATGAAAAAAGGATAATAAAATCAATTTAATTTCCTTGAAAAAGATTGAAATTTAAAGATAATAGTAATTTTAACTGAAAATCCTGCTTCACGTTTTGCAGCTACGATTTGCACAAATCAGGACTTAATATCGCACACCCAAAAAGACAGCTAAAGAAAACAAATTACAGAAATATTGAATTTGCAAGTGAGATTGGTTTCTTTCTATATATTATTATTAGTCACTAAGCAAATACATTCACACCAGATAAACACACGCTTGGATAAAAACAAAAACTTTCTCAAGTGAAATATTGTGAAGCTTTAACACACAAAGGACAAATTTAAGAAATGAGAAACAGCGTAACATCTCTTCACAAGCCAGTGTTCCGAACTTGCACATTTCAAGAACCGTAACGCTTTCCTCTACTAATTCCTAAAGGGCATTTTGTCTTCTCAATAGACATGTTTAATTTTGATTCATCTGCAGTGAGCCGCAAACAGTCATTATGTAAAAGGTATTTTTCAAATTTCAAAGTGTTAGCGATCCTTTACACGTTACCATTCCACATGTTCTTTTTAGAAAGAAATACTGAATTAATTCAATTTTTGACAATCCATACTGTTGCATATTAGCTTTTGTTAGTTTTATAAATCCATGTTTTCATTCCTAGTCACAACGCTGGGGCCCCCAACAGCCATACTAAACCATTTGTAGTAGTATCCCTTCATGCAAGAGGGTCCAGGACCACAGAGACAGGTGAACACGTCAACAGGCATCAAATGAACCACCTTTATTGTTCCTGGTAGAAAATAAACCACTTGCAAGCAACAAAGCCGAATAGCTTCTGTTCTGCTGTATCAGTGATTTAAAACCAATCCTAACACATGCAATGATTAAACACTTCACTTACTATTAAGATTAACATTAAATTAGCGTTTGCTTTGTAAGCCAACAGGTGAGGGACAGCAGAACCAGAAGCGTGTTGCTGGATTTCAGTGCCAGCAAACATCTGCACTGCTCTGCCAGAAGAAAGTCATTAGAAAATGACCCTTACACAGTGAGTGCCAGCATCACACAGGCATTCAATGGAATTAAAACTGCATAAAACGCTCCACTGCAAACAAATCACTTGTAATTTTTTGAAGCTGTCACCTACAGAATAATATTTCCAGTCTTCACTGCTCTCCAAAAGATACCCTTTCCTTTCAAAGGCTGAGGAAGGGAGAGCAGGTAACGCATTTCCCTTGCTATAAAATACCTGCAATCTCTCTTTCAAATAGCCGTAAAGATTAAACACCACAGAGTACAGATGCTGAATTGTAGGGGGCCAGTAGGTTCCACTCTCTGCAAATATTTTAACAGAAGCATTACCCATTTGTTCAAACAGTTGAAAATGCTTGCTCTGCATAGGCAACACGTTTCATACAGCACTCCCTGCTAAATAAAGGAAGCTCTTGCACACTGTAATTTTACACTGAATTAACCTGCAGACCAAGACAAATACAAAATCACCTTGCTTTAAAAGGCCATTTTTGTCAAGCGTGAGAGCAAGACTCTTCTGTCCTGGCTTCTTTATGCCACAAACAGCTTTCAGGGTCACTGAATGTCCCACAGCAGACAAAAAAACTGGTCTCTCCAGTCAAGGACTGTAGAATAGCAACAGCAAAGCCTCTGAAAACACTCTTGTCAAAGTCAGATCTAGGACAGTTGGGCAAACACGCTATGATGAATCCAGGTAGATTCCAGCCACAGCCCAAGCAGTTTAACATAATTTAAACAGATAATTTTACAGCCTTCTAGATTACGGCAGAGCTGCTACAAGGAACACAGATCTGGGAAGGCTGAACACAAGGCTTCAAGTTCTGTGTCATACATTTAACAGTACATAAAGTTGTGCAGTTAAGAGATTTAATATATTTTCTTGCACTTCCCAAACCTCTTACACTCCCAGGAGTGTAGGAGAGGGGCTTTTTCCACTGGACACCTTATAAGCCATACGAAAGACCCTGAGTTAGAGGTAGTGGTAACCAGGAACAAAAATAAATCTTTTATCAAAAGTCTAACTCAACCACTGGTATCTTAGGGTAGTAAATCGGTTGCTTTTCAAAGGCATTGGGAGAATCTGAAACTTTATACAAACCGAATTAAGGAGTTTGGGGGTGAAGCACTTGAATATGGGGAATTCAGAAGTCTCCCTGTTAGCCTGAATTTGCTTCCACTGAAATTAAGAGCAGAGACGAATGCCTTTGAAAATTCCTTCCATTCTGAACAGTTTTAATAGTGGATCTGTATTAGAACTATTAGTGATAAATGGAAGGAGAACAGTGATAGACGAGGGGAAAAAAACCAAGAAGATTCCACAATTGCTTTGGGTTATAAAAGATTTGAGAAGATGATGAGGAAGTCTAGAGTTATCTAATGGAGCTGCATGACTGGGACACATTATAGTCATGAAATTCATATTGTAAGTAATAATTTGGGCTACTCCTATGCATTGATGGATATAAAATGCAGTCACCACTCAGGGAAGGAAAAACCCCTAAGTGTCAATAAATAGTTCAATAAAAACCATCTGCTCAAAGCACAGTAATGATAGAAGAAAAGTAAACTCTTAGGATACATAAAAAATTAGACTGTAATACTAGAATAGAGTGGGTGAATTTAATAGCACAACAGCTCCTACACACATACAAGGCCTAAGCTGACACAGTTAATTCTTTATATTTGTACATGTGAAGTACAGACATCTTCCCTAAATTTATCCTCTGATACCCACATACCCACCCAGAGACTTTGGTGTCGTATCTAATGGTATAATTAGTTACATTTTCATTTAGAACTATTTCATCGGTGTGGGCAGACAAAGTTTATTACATAGGAAATGAAAAAAAAAAATAATTACAGGTTTTTTCCTTTTACAGTATCAAATTTAAAAACAATAGAATGAAATTACATACCCTTCCATAAACAAAACCTAAAAATACGAATATTTGAAGTGCAATTTGGAAGTAAAATTTTAGACCACACTACTGTAAATTTTGACTTATATTTAGAGAATAAAAAACTATATTATAGAAGACATCTAAACATCATGACATGTAGAGTTTATTTGAAGATCTTAAACGATTTTGTTTCATAATGTTCATTAGTTACCTTCCAAGGGTAAACACTCTTGGTACAGTGGTGCATCAGTGTATGAATCACAAACCATTAGAGCTTGTACTTTTTTTTTCATTCATTTTATTTAGTTTTTTAAAAGGTTAATGTACATGTATACACAGTTCAAAGAACTTCAGATATTTTTAGAGAAATCGATATCTTTCCTGTGACTTTACAGTAGTGTTAGGGTTCACTTTTTTGCTTTTACTTAAAAGAAAGCCACCACTCACTAACAGAGGAAATTTCCAGTGTTCATTTCTCAGTAAGTACTTGTATGCTCTTTATTTTAAAATATCAGTTAAAACTATTGCATAGAATTTGCTGGCAAAATGTTACTACTCTCCCTTGATTCTTTTCCAGAAAGACTAGCTGTGGACCTTGCAAATTTATATTGGTTTATGTTCTACATCTACATCTTCAAAAAACAAATCTAAAAATCAATACTAGAACTCTTTCTTTACATCTTATTTCATAAATACCTTTCCAGCCTTCTTCATTACTGTCTATTTTATATTTCAAAAATCCTGTTTTACAAAAGGTATAGCAGATCCACATGAAAGTTGCAAAAAAATGAAACAGCACCTTGATTAAGACATTTTGTACAAGTTACAGCTTAACTGAACAAAAAAAACCTCAATGGTTTTGTTGTGTATGAGATAGCAAAATAGCCAAAGTATTCTTCAATAAAATGAACTGTCTGCCACGATTTATCTGTACAATTCCATCACAGCTCTTGCCTGTTATGTTACACGTTTCAAAAATATGTCATTAAGCTGCCATAAAAGTCATCCCAAATTGTTTTTTCTCCCAAACTGATAATAGACTTATAGATCTAATTTTCAATTTCTTTTCTTCATTACTTTGATTCTTAAGGAGAGTACGACATTTGCTGTCTGAATACTTTGTAGTAGTATCTGGCATCTCTACAGCATTTCTGTCTGAGGATCTCCGAGCTTTTAATAGGTTTGTCTTTACAGCACCTTGAAATGCTGACATATTTATTTGTCTCTCTCTCGCAGAAATGGATAGCTAGAAGCAGACTTTTAAAGAAATGGTGCTTATATTTTCATTGAAAAGCTACAAGACAAGACTTTTTTGAAAAAAAAAGACACAAAAACCCTTCTGTGCTGTCAGACGCTATAATGTCATCAAAATCCTGACCCTTCACGGCTCAACAAGAGCCAAGAACAGAAGTGAGGCCTCCTGGTTTTCATTCCTGTTTTTTTTAACTACACGGACTGTCCTCTTCACAGATCAAGAGACTTCTTCAGTGTTACTGATGACAGAAACAACTAAGTAATTGAGAAAATATCACCAAATTAAAAATTAGATTTTGATTTCTCATGGTGATCCCTCCTTATTTTTTTGCCAGTGTACATATGAACATTTTTTCGTTCACATAGGGCTTCATATGCCTCAAATTAAATTCAGTACTTGAAACTGGCTTTGCTAATGAACTAAATGTATTTGTGACAAAAGCTAGGAACAGGCTGTTTTAGAAAGTTCTTTACAGGGTTAATGGAAGTAACATCATACAGGAAGAGATCAAAAAGGGAATGATGGAAAAGCAAGGTGAAGAAGGAGAAACAGACAGAAGAAATAAGAGTTGAAAGAGCTGAGAGAACAAACCACACATCATACAGAGACCAGGGAGAGGAGCTGAAGAAAAGTAAGTGAATCTAGCCCTACTAGACACGCTGTATTTCTGCACATCACATCAAGAACAGCTACTTCCACCAAAACAAAAGATAGAACAGCCATAAATCATCTTCATTTTCAGAGAGCACTGAAAGTCTCCCTCCCCACTGATGACATCTCCTTTTTCCCAACACCTCTCTGAATAGAATGATACTAGCTCCTAGCTAGTCCGAATTACATAGAGCTATGGACAGAAATTTTAATCTCTACCATATCTTCTTCCAACAGCCACAGGTAAATATCTTCCAATGCCACACATCAGACGTTTTCAAAACATGGTACCTGTACCACTGCTAGCACACAAGTTATTCTGAAGCAATACAGAAACACTGTCTGGAACAGCTAAACACCTCTGCTGCTGCCACTGCCATCAATGGAGATACGTAAGGAAATGGGATTTGAAAAGCCTGTCTTAAGTCTCATGTAACAAGCAGTACTGAGAGCAAACTAGTCACTCCATTATCTTCTCTGCAGCTAGAATCTTTTGTTCTTCCACTCTGCTAGTGCCAACGCTGGATGTCTCCTCGATTACAGCAAAAAATATCCAATACACCTACAAAATCTGATACTGGTTTTCAGTCTGATTACCTCTTTGCTGTCTTCCCATTTCTTTCTTATAAAGTCACAGAGATCTTTTCCCCCCTATAACCCTTATGACTTGTGAAGAATGCTCTTTCCAGTCCCCCAAAACAAGCCACCAAACCACTTGCGCATCAGAGCTAAGTGAAGATGTTAATTTTCACCCTCAAATATCAAAAGACTTGGAGGCCTTCTGGCTTCCAGATATAATGCTCCTCCCCACCATAATGCCACGGCTACAGCAAGCAAAGGTGTTAACTGACTTGTTTGTCTTCCCTTATTAATGAAAGGCTACTGCTGCCAAAGGGCTTTTGATAAAGATTTATTTCCTCTGGAATGCCCCAATCATCAAAAAGAGCCCCCACCTGCCCATCTACCAGGCATACTGCAAAGAAATATAAATGGCTAACATGGTAGAGTTTGGAAGGTATGACTAACAGCTGCTAGGACTATAAATTTGAAAGCCACATAGATCACAGTGTTGGTGATCAAACAATGTATAGGAAGAAGGAAGAATTATTTTTACTTTGGACAATTTTACACTTGCACTCTTGAGTAACTGCTCAGCTGTTTTATTCTTATACATAGATCAAGAGGAATTAAAGCTTAGATACACTTTTTTGATATACCACTTGTTTGAACCACCAGGAAAACAAACACCAGTAGACTGTATACTTGTTATTAAACACTGACAGTTAAAGATTTTTAGCTTACCTGGTTTTGTATTTACAATCCCTGAACAATAACTTTTTCAACAATGAACGCAGTTTAATCAGAATTCTTAGTATCTGCTTTGGTGATCACATCTTCCTTAGCCAACAAAAGCAGAACATTTTGGTTTGCGCCCTCAGGCAAGTATCAGTTAAAAAAAATAGATCTTTGTAAGATTAACAAAACCATCTTCCTTTTATCATCTCACAATTGAATTTTCCAATTGATATGCAGCAAAATCCCCCATCCAAGCAGCTTCTTATGTTGTAGACTCTCTTTCTAAGCATTTGACCAAATACTTAATCACCCTGACCCAGAACAATAAAATATAGCTCTTACATAAGGCTTTTCAGCACTGATCTTCAAACACTTCACAAAGTTGCCATTATCCATTACTGTTAACCTCAGAGACAAAATACCCCACTCAATACCACACTTTTACCCAACAGGTTAATGACACAGATAAAAATAGCATCCATGTTTCCTCAGCCCCAGGTGAGTATTACTACTACCATGCCATAGTACCTGATACTTCTTTGAGAATAACCCAAGTCCAAACTGACATTCAACAGTCACTTCTACCTAGATAAAGGAAACCTAAAACCCTCTATACTGTGATAAGAGTCACTGCCACAGCTCTCATGTGCTGTGTTCCATGAAATCCAAAGAGGTCTTCAGAGCACTTATTGAGGGTATGCCTGTACTCTCCAGCAGCAGGACACTTCTCAGACTAATTAGCTCACGTGGAGCTTCCTCGCTACATTGCTTCTGAGTAAGCTCATTTATCTTCATATTACATTACGCAGTGTAGATACACCCTCAGACAAATCAATTTCTCTAGGTAAGGGATACATGCTTGACGAGGCAAAAGCAGTTTAAGAGACATTATTATGAACAAATGCTCTCACAGCACAGTCACTTATATTTCCAGTTGATTCCCAGGTTTAAATTCTTCGTATATCAGGATGGATTTAAATTAAAATGGGAAAAAATTGCACTGTTCTGCTCATGTCAGAAAGAGAAATGTATCAATAATAGCTTAGGTGAAATTTGGGAAGGAGAGATATAAGACAGTCTAGCATGAGGGATGTGATTTGCTGTTCTTTAAAAGAAAAATTAACAATAGTCTGAATGACAAGAGAAGCATCACATTCCAAAAAACATTTGCATTGAAACTTGCTCAAGTTTGGCAATAAATTTGCCACACATTTTGTCCACACTGAGCGTGTTTAAAGGGTGTTTCTCTTTTGTACACCTTCCTACAGCCTGACTGAGAACTGCCAATTCCCAAGACCCAATTCTTGATTCAGTTTCTCTCTGCTGTCAGCAGCTATCTGCAAAAGTCACGAACAAGGTATGCATTTTTACATTCCTCCAGGAACCCTCCAGGTTCAAGTTTTACTTTGCCAGTGATTTATACAATTACTTACATAAGCCTCACATGACAAAAAGTTTCTGTTTTCAGCTGGTATAAAATACACACACACACACACCACCCCAGAATAATATTACCATAAAAAGGTGAACTCTAATGATGAAGCAACTAAAGTACTTCTCTCCCTCCTGCACCCAAATACTGTATGATATTGCTTTCAACTAACCAATCACAGCTTTTTTTCCAGAGGATCTTTTCCTTGTTCTAAGGATAGGACAGACGGTGCCAACACTGAATAAGCACTCATTCCATACTTCATTTCATCCTCACTGTTCACTATGTGGCACCTTTGTATAATTTACAGCACCTACATCTAGAGCAATAATTAGAAAAATTCTCATTTCTCTGTTGATCACTACTACATACCTAAATTATTTCCTTATACTAACTACTCCACAGCACCTCCATCAGACAATTTTATGATTCTTGTTTTCAGGTAGCAAACTGGGAGACAGCGATGTGCATCAGGATTGCCCGTAATTAGAGATGCTTGACTTGAAATGCTTTGGGTCTCTCTTCAGAGGATAGAGCAATTAAACAGCACTTTGTCAGTACAAAGTACAACTTCAATCTATTTCAGTGCTATCATGTGTTTTCAAAGCTGACATTAATCGGTCCCAAGAGTTTGAACTCAGAAAATGAGAAGTACACAACTAATGGCCATATTTAAAAAATGTGCTGAATGACTCGCCCAGCCTCACACAGGAGCTCTATGGCTGAATTAAGATTTGGCTCTAACCCTCCAGAACAGCACCCCAACAGTGCTACCTCTAAAAACAACCTCTTTCAGTGTTATTCTCTCCCTTCCTCACCTACTAAGTCTCATCCACCCTCAGCAGTTATGAGGAAGCAAATCTAAAGGAAACAACCTCATTAATTAGCACACATGGATTAAATTCCTAAATGCTAACTGGTCTTCCTGAAAATAGCAAGTGTTTTACGGAGAGTCTGAAATGACATCAGCATATGCCATTTTAAGGCAGAAATATAACGTGACCAAATTGAGTTTGCACAAACAACTTCAGTTCTGGCATTTCCTACCTGTTGAGAACTTAGCATTGCATAATTATAAGAGAATTACGCATTCCCACAATTTTCATTTCATGCAGTCACAAATAACAACATAAGATTTAAATGAATTTTTGTGTCTCCATCATCACTTGCTATATATGCAGCTACAAACTTGAGGAACTCCTACTATAGGGCCTGTTAATACTAAACACCATCCAAACATGATGCAAGGGCAGTTCTTCACCACAAAGCCTATGGTCTATGAGATAACCAGTATATAGCATATGAACATTATATGGTTCGGAATTACAGTGCAGCAACAAGCAGAAGTCTCCTAACACCAATTTCCATCTGAAACTTTTCTATCACCCCAGAAAACTGAGCTTCTTTCAGTTTCAGCAATACCAGCAGATTAACACTATTTCCCTTGTTTAACACCAACACAATAACCAAGCTTTAATTCTCGAAGCTTTTACAAATCACAATAGTATCACATCACAGTCAGTGTTCTGCCACACAAGTTCATCATAAACAAATATTTGCTTGAACTTCTGATTAAAAAAAAGCATTCAAGAATAAAACAAAAACTCACCTCATTTCCACCAACAGCTTTGGTTAAAATCACTGCAGAAGACACAGGAGGTGGCATGCAGCCTACTGTCTGCAAGCTGAAAACAACAAAAAGGAATGTTACATTCCTCACATGATGCAAACACCATGCAGCCTAAAAGCTTAAAATACCAAATAGCTGAGTAGAAACAATAATCTATCACCCACACAACCCAATCAGTTTGCATTACAGTTACAGCCGTCAGGATTTCTATGCCATCTCTTACTAACAACCACAGCAAAGAGTCACATCACCATTTAAAAACCCCAACACCTCGCCTCTCTATGACTTCATTTCCCCATCTGTAGTACTGTATCTACCATTCACAAAGGTATCTACACATCTATCACAAAGACAACAGCATCATGTGTCCTGATGTAGTAAAGTTTGTACTGTGTTTTGAGATACCTGTAGCTATTTGGGGGGGAAAAAAAAAAAGAAAATAAAGATGTAAACCCCTATTTTCTTGAAAAAGCTGTTCGGTGATAAAAATATTCATTGCTAAGTAGAAGAGTAAGGAGAACCATCGTCACTATTTCAGGTTCCCACTATACTTTGGTTTTCATCAACCCCTACTAAAAAAAAAAAAATAATATCACTTTTTTTTTTATCTCCTCAACATTAAAAGGCCATCAAATGTTTAATTTTTATGCATGTTTTCACTTCTTGGTAAAATCACTTGACTTCCATTAATAAACACATCAAAATCTTTCTCCTGGATTTTAGAGGCCTAAAATATATTATCTGTCATTTTTTCCATTGTTTGTGCAGCAAAATTATTGATGTATATAGTAACGGTGAGCTTTCTTTTGTTTTCAAAGACAGCCCACAAAAAGTGGTTATTACAAAAATTAGTTGTATCAAATGCATATTTAGAAACAACAAGAACATACCACAATAGTTTACAATTAAATTTGGGACTAAGTAAAACAGACCTTCAGAAGAAAAACTGTGTTGACTTAGAAGGAACACTAAGGCATGAGATTAAAATAGACTGCAAAACCCCAAACAGCATGAAATCCACATATGTTTTCAAGTATTGGAGTTTGAAACAGTATTCTAGTTCAGATCAACTACTGGCAGTGAACTACTTTGCACTTGTAACTGTGTTAGTCCATCCCTGAGAAACACAGTGTCAAAAAGCTATAGTAAACAGAAGTATTAAATCCAAACAATAGGGAGTATGTTGTAGTGCAACTGATGTGCTGCAAATACACAAAAAGGTTAAATGGAAGAAACAGGTAAATGACAATGACGGTATTCAGTTTGTCAGCTACAGACACTGTGGAAAAGGAAAGAGAAAAACAAAGTAAGCATTATATAAATCCAATCAGAAAGTGCCAAGCACCACCTTGCAAGTATATTGTATTTTTAGGCTACAGTGAAGTAAGCTAAGGAAGCAGAGAGTTGTCAGCACTTAGGATAAGCTCATATTGAAAACAAAAGAAATACAGGAAAAATAAATGACGTGGAAAGTCTGGAAATATATATGAAAACACAGAGCAGACAAACACATGGCAATCCTGATGTCCATCCCCTACATCGTTTGTAATACTGTTATCTCTCTTCTCTGTGGTCTCTTGGCAGTCAGCTCCTTGAACTTCCCACCTGCACTAATAAGGGCTGGATTAAGTTCAAAGTTATCCAGAGAGGCATGAAATGTGTGCAAGGGCATTCATCTCAGCTGGCAGGGATTTTCCACGCTATAAGAGAAAGGTTTAATAACACAATCTCTGTGAAACCCCTCAAATTTAAAATAATAATTTTAGAATTAAAAAAAAAAAATCACTATCAAGCTGTTTTTAATATTCTTCATATGAAAATATTAAACTACAAAAAAGCCTGGTACACACTAAATGGAAATACTTTTAATCAGGTGTATAGAAACATGCATTTGTCAATATTTTTTTTCTTGTTTTATATCAACTACATGTAACACTACCAATATACAAACAAATTCCTCTAATGGCCAGCAGATTACTAGAGAGAACAACGAACTGAAACATTCCACTGGTTCAGGCCATGCTATAAGCACTAACATCAGGGGTCCAAACACTTGATGAAGGGCAATAAATAATACCTGTTCTGCTAACACATAACAGACAACTGAGTAGTAGGGTGCGAAGTCACATATTTTAGATATGGAACTACCAAAGTCATATGTTGTACCAGGTCTTTCGATCTCATGCCTTACCACCTGTGCTGCAAACGCTATATGCTGAGAGTGGCAGAAGAGGTGAACCTGTGCAAACATTAATAAGTTGCTTCACACTCCTTTTTAAAGAGACCCTGTCAATGCAAAATCTAGCCAGCTAACAAAAAATTAACTTAAAAGATGGTTGGGATTATGTTATGTTCTGCTCTATTTTACATATTTCAAGATCACTACAAAACAACAAAACTCCCAACATCATCCGGGGGGAGGGAGCGGGAGAGCAGAAGGTAGGAAAAAAAAAAAATCCAACACTGTACAAACACAGATGAAAAGCTGGTACCACCTGAATCTGTCTCCCAAATAACATCTACAGCAAAGCAGACCACTATAGAGGATGGGAGAATCTACCACACGTTCTGGAGCAAGGAGGGAAAATAACTGTGGGCTTGACTGTGCCCTTTAGTTAGAGGTAGCGGAGAACTACAGTCCCCGAGTAAGCCACGCTGCCAAAGGGTGCTGCGTGTCCTTGGGAGCACATGCCTATTTTTCCAGGCCTTTGTGAGGACTATCAACTAGGTCCCACTGCAAGGTGTGCCAAACATGGGTGATGAAGAAGTAACTTTGCCAACGTCTGTTCTGTTCCCTGCTGTTTTCATCAGGGTACTTAAGTGTTTCTAGGGAATAAAAACTATGGCTGTGGGGCATTAGGATGAACTTCTGGTTAGACAGAGTGACAAAGGCACAGGCAGTTCCTCACATCTGCTCCTCACCCTCCTTTCATGTACCCATACAGGGACATGCAAGCACTTGCTTTAAAATGTGTTGTCCTAGAATTAGGACAGAGCTCAGTATCTCCTACACCTGCATAACACTGAAGGTACAGCTACCATCGGGCTCCCTTTGCAGTGGATGCCTTCAGAGCCACACAAGGACTGATGTTCCAAGCGTGTCCTAAACAGCAGTATTTACCAAGGAAGCATTCTTTAAGAAATAAAAAATACCTTCATTAAACTCCTCAATCTGACCACTCTTTCAATGAAGTCTCAGTACAACAGAGATACTACATTGAAAGATAAAACACAGACAAAACAGAAATAGTACTCAAGGAACAAGTGCTTGCAAGGCAGCTTGAAACATATAGGAGCATATAAACTCACTGGCTAAACGCAGACACACCTTCATGAAAAATGAAGCTTCACATTTAGGGAGATACACATACAAGTGTTCCTTTTTTTAAAAAAATATATACTTATGTAGTTTTACACACAGTTTCGTGTGTTATGTATATACATACACATATACTTGTGCGTGTCACAGATAGTGTCCCTTAAATACTAAGAACCAAAGTGGCACGAGAGTCATAGGAAAAAAAGAGATGAGAAGTGCTGCAAGGAACAAAAAACAAAAATCTCTTGCACCTTGCACTTCAGAAACTGAGAGTCCCACGGATTAGGAGGAAGTTTTGGCTCACTGTGGAAAATCATTATCTCTGATAAATCATTATTAGCTGAGGAAAAACTTCACAATGATTTTACTTTAAAGAATAATCTTTACTATGAACAGCCAAATGCAAATAGACATTGTAAAGTAAACTTGTTATTTCCTTGATGTACTAATACCATTAAGCAAAACAGCGCTAACTTAAATTATGTCATCTCATTGAGATGGGATCTTATCAATGCTTATAAATATCTAAAGAGTGGGCATCAAGAGGACGGGGTTAGACTCTTCTCAGTGATGCCCAGTGACAGGACAAGGGGCAACAGACATAAGCTGGGACACAGGAAGTTCCACCTAAACATGAGGAGGAACTTCTTTACTTTGAGGGTGGCAGAGCACTGGAACAGGCTGCCCAGAGAGGTGGTGGAGTCTCCTTTGGAGCTACTCAAAACCCGCCTGGATGCGTTCCTGCCCACCCTGCTCTGGGTGAACCTCCTTTGGCAGGGGGGTTTGTACTAGACGATCTCTGAAGGTCCCTTCAAACCCCTACCACTCTGCGATTCTGTGATCTCAATTTCACCTTCTCAGTATCATTTGGATCACTTCACATTTGGTGGAACAACTGGAGAAGCCTCTTAAAAACAAAACAAAATGCCCTTTTAGGTTTAGGCCTTGTAAAAACATAAACATGAGAAGCCTTATCAATAAACTTTTAAGACAGGGAACTCTCCCCAAGCAATGCTTTACCAAGCAGTAAGAAACAATGGGGATTCTTTAAGTAGTTTTCTAAAGTAATTGATTTTTGCATTGAAACATTCCAGTATAGCTGCATAGAGCTAGGTATTGACCTTTGATTCTGAAAAAAGCTTTTTATTTTTTTGATTTTTCATAACATCTATCATTACTGCACCCTCAATGCAGCTTTGGAAGCACACACTGGCAGAGTACACCAAAGATTTAAAACACATTGTTTTCATGGTAACTTAGCTTCTGCACATCTCAAAGTTTTTTCTCCTCCTACAAAAACTTTACTTTTTTTTCCCCCTCATAATTTAGCTAGGAGCAGATACTGAACCCCAATCTGGACACACGCAAGATATGCTCAATGCAGACTGTTTTAAAGCAGAACAGAACACCAGTACATGGCATACTCAGTATTTATTCAGAGTTCTGTTTTTACTTCAGCATTCCCTTTCTTTCCTCCCCATCCTCCTTGAGATCCAGCACAGCACTTCAGCTGCATTTTGTGAAAGAGAAAGCTAACGTGTTGCAAGCTCCCTACATATGAAACTAACTGACTGGACTTTCTAAAAATGAGACCAGGTTCCTGAAAGGATAAGCATGTACTGTGTTTTCGACAGCAAAGTGCTGAAGCACAAAAACAACCAGCAAGATCTGTTCACAATACAACACCCACTGCAGGCTAAGCAGCTCTTTAAGAAGACAGCTACAAATATATTTCACTCCATTATGCTTAAACATACCCTTTTAAAAGCCATTCATTTATAGGTGTGATTGATAATAGCTGAAGAAAGAGCCATATTGCTGTTGGGAAGAACACAAGTGTAAAAATCTGGACAAAAAGGTGTAGTTTCACATGCATCAAAGCACTTGTCAGCTCCTGCAAAAGAAAAAGAAGAGAGGAAGTTGCAATCATAACAGCTGAAGCAAGATCACGTTTGTGCTTTTAAAACTAGGATCGTCTTTATAATACAAAGAGAGTGCATGTCAAAAAGGCACCTTTAGGGATCATCTGATCTCTTCTTTAATAATGAAGTACATCCAGACAACATAAAAGCTCTGTCTGCTCCTGGGCATTTTTCCAAAAGAATTGTCCACCACTTCAATAATAGCGTAGCTCTCATAACGGTAGCTTTTCAGCAGGCAGCCTTAGCACTTTGTCACTGTTTCAAAACCTGTCCTAACTATGCTGTCGGCCTGCTTACTTTATTGACTGCTGATATCAAAAGGAAGAGAAACTTGTAGCATACACGTGATTTCATGTTTCTCTAGAGCCACAAACTGTGATTCTCATTTATACTGTGAAAAATGGATGTTTACGTTACAAACAGTCATCATTTGTGGTGGGTTTTTTTAAGGAAAGACTAACAACCATAAAAAGCAAAGTAATCTGTAGCAGATTTTGATTATTTATTGTATCAACAGATAGGAAATTTATAGAAAAAAATAAGGCTGATGAAGGCAAAGAAGGCAAAGAAAGAATACCAAGACCATAACAAGCTAACAACAGCTAAGCCATAAAATTCCGAGAAATAAAGTGCAAAACACCGCTGGAGACTGAGAAAACAAAACGAAAAAAAATTAATTTTCAATAGTGCAAGAGCACTCCAGAGAGGTGATCGTGTATTCTCACACAATAAACTCTTCAGTTAGCTATGTGCATCTCTGTTTCTGTCTTTTCAGGCACTCCAAGGATCTTCTATGCAGTTTTTGAGTACAAGGAAAAAGCCTTCAGCCTTTCAGCTCATTTCAACACTCACAGATTGAGAAGAAAGATTCTTTTTTCTCTCTCTCAAAATAACTTGCACTCTATTCAAGTAAACGATGCAACAGTAAAAGAACTCATGGCACTTTTATTCAAAATCTAATGTGCCAGGATTCTCCAGCTATCTGACACCCTGGATGCATTAAAAAAAACCCCAATCAACAAACAATATAAAAAAGTGTATTTCCATGTACAGTAACGCAGCAGCCGGTCTTCAAATGCCACCTCTCTCAGCTTCAAAACACTTGAACTTTTATGAAACAGAATCAAATATTGCATTTTCAACCATCCAAATGCACATTGATGTAATTATACATCTGGAAGTACTAGTAATTCAGCACTGTGTCCTTGTAACTCTATTTCTCTTAATAAAATTATCTCCCAAATTTGTGTTAGGGGAAAAGAAACCTTCCACAATAAAAATACACATTCATTCATATCCTATTCTTAAAGTTATACAAAACATGGACTTGAAATGCACATCTTGATCCAGTTTTACCAATAAAGCATCATTACATTCAGTGCTTGGTTAACTGAATGAAACAACATTTTTTTAAATAAAGAAAGCTCCTAAGTAGGCTAGTATCACTCTGCATGAAAAAACAGATCTTCACGCATAACCCGTCACAGTACCTATGGCGTTATGAATAGCTTCACTGTAGTACTATTACACCTTATCTCAAAAAGAAAGCAAAAATAAAAGATCTAGTAGTTTAAACACATCCTGTGCGGGAAGAAAAGATATCTGGAAATACATACATAAAAGTATATGTTTTAAAAGTAAATAATACAGTTGAGAAAAACCAAAGCAAGTGACGACTGCCAGCAGAGCTGCTAATTCCTCCTCCTTTCCTGCCAAGTCACCTCCAGCCCAGATTTTCCAGCGGACCAATCTATGAAGGCACCCCCAATCTAGACACGTCACACACACAGAAGTGCCCTTTTAATGTATAATTTTACAGTTGTAAAACGCCTTAAAAGCAGATGATTTGAAGAAAATGGTGATACTACCAAAGGCAAAATCCAAGACAAAAACTTGGGAAAGACTGGTTAGAGCTTCCAGGCAGCAAGAAACGTGATTACAACACAGCCAACACAGCGCATGAAAGAATGCTGTGTTAGTGGAACAGGTCTTTGTACATCTAAATTACCAGCCTTTAAAATGTCTCTAGTGATTGCCTTTTACAATAGGTATTCCTTAGACCGCACCACTGCGGCAAACAGCCTTCACCCTCTTAAGCAGTCTACAAGGGCTTGTCCCAAAATACATCCATCACTGTAGCCCTCAAAAAAGCAGAAGTCTCAGAAAAGTTACTGCAAGCTGCTAGTTATGACTGTTTCTGCACACCAGGTAGAACAGGTTGCCTTGTCTTTCAGACCCTTTAGAGAGCTTATCCTAGCCTCTCGCTGGTCAGTGGGGGTGCCTGTTGCCATCCAGCCATGCTTAGGTGGTCATAGTTGGACTCCTCTGGGCAAATACCCACACAGAGCAAACAGTGTGTTCAGTGGCTTGTCAAATTCCTCATTGAAATGGGTAACTCAAGTATGTGATTTAATTTCTGGGGCCCTACAAGAAGTATTTGCTTTAAAAGAGCAAGCTATCCAGTCACTGAGAACTGAAAGAGCATTATATTAAGGTGGAATCAAATGTTCTTGTCATTCCTGGACACACGACTACTTCTACAAATGTACGAGAACCTCAGTCACCTCTAGATTTGAAAATGTGACAAGGCTGTGCACAGACAGGCTCTCCCTGAATCCGACCAATTATTTTGTAAAATGCTTCCTGATTGCATGTTAGCAATTTTTTTTGAGCACGTGCTTTCCCAGCAGATAAAACCAAAAATGTAACCTTAAAAGAGCAGCAGCTATTTCTAATTTTGTTAGATTTATCAGAAGGCCTCCATTAACACTTACACAACTTTTTATCATTTCATAATGCATACCAAACACTAGTTTCAATCCAACTAATACATTATCCAAGGTAGAACAGGCAACACACAGGTCAAGAACTAATAAAGACAAAAGCAGAAACTATTTACTTTGTAATCCAGAAAAAACAATATATTAACTGACTAATAATACCAACTTTGGGTTGTGCTTTAAACAATTAAAACACGCCCCGAAGTATTTTAATAAAATCATTACCTGGCCTCCTAACACGCTTAAGGATTGTTTTTAACATACCTTTTAGAAAGTAATAGCACAAGGTAAAATGAGTAAAATGTTTTTCTTCCTCTTTATCTTCTGCCCCCATGGGAGAAATTCAGAAAAGGCTCAGTTTCTTGATGGAACATAAGCTGGATATACAGCACCAGTCCTAACTGATGCTTCCAAACCAACCTGAGATCAGCTACTTGGATATAAACATCAGCTTCTGTAAAAGCTGCATTTACATCAATACATTGCCTCTAGAACCACAGATGAAAAAAAGTTCTGCAAGTTCAAAGTAGGACATGACACATTGCCCAGGAACCTGTCAGCCACGTCGCCTTAACTAGAAAAAGTTAAATGTACAGCAGCATTGAAATATAATCAAGACTTTGATAATGCTACTGATTTCACTCTCACAGCTGCTTTACAGATATAAAGCTTCAAGGATGCAAACTAGTGAAAGGGAAAGAAGTTTTACATTTTTTCTCTGCATGCTAAGATTCCTAACCCTGACAGCAGAAAACTCCATTGCTACTACTCAGGCTTTGTGTTTCAGGTCCTCTTCTCTGTGGAAGAAAGGCCACAGAAAATAGGCCTCTCCACAGCCCATTTCCATTAGGATTAATTACTGTCCCAGGCAAATAGGTAACACGTTCTTCCTGCTTCCCCATAAGACCACAAGGCTCTAAATAGATGCTACAGAATTGACTCAAATTATTCGCTTCACTTACACTGTGTCCCAGCAGAACTAGAGGCCCTAGTGCCAGAACTACCAGCAAACAGAGCAGAGGGCTGCCATCAATTCAAACACCACCTCCATTAGAAACTTTATCACTATAACCATGATACAGGTATAGAAACTTTTTTTTGTTGAATGCACACTGTTCATCCAGATCCCAGTTTGCCCAGAAGATAACTGGACAGTGTCACGATGATTCTTTTAGGCATTAGTATCATGCAACACATGAATGACATCACCTGTCAGCACTGCCAACAGTGTAAAAGGAGTCAAGAAACTAGACTAGCAGAGACATGCAGTGTTTCTTTTCAACTCTGGCTGCACCTTGTCTTCTTGGCACGTAGCCATCATTTCCTTTCTCCATGCCTCCTTTACACATCACTAAGAGGTTCTCTCCTTCATTCCTTCATCCCTTCTTTCTCCCAGATTGTTCCTCTTTGAAAAATGTGTGACAAAATTTGAAACAAGCTTCAGTGTCTGTGATATGCAGCAGAATGTAGGCACTTCCAAGTCCACCTGTCCACAACTAAATCCTATAGGAAAAGATTGCCAAGACCTGTATATTGGCCTTGCCCCTGCAGAGGAAGCCTTTTGTGTTGATGCTAGCTGCTGTCCTGTGCCTACCCAATGCGGTAACTTAAAGCCGCCAGATCTTTGCTTGTGTCAATCCTGCAGTGACTAGCCTAAACAGTTTTACTTAGAGAGCACACTAGCAGGTGAGATGAAGGAGGGAGACACAGAGAGCTCACACCTTCTCTTCCCATCCTACAGAGGCATGGAGACTCCACATAGCCCCTCTCTGCCTAGTTCCCTAAAAAGTGCTACCCTAGGATACACACAGTTTTCTGGATTGTTCCTCAACTGAGCAGCGGGGAAGGCAAGGTACAGAAGGTATGGCAGTAAGCAGCAGTGTGCTCCTAAGTCTCACCCTGACTTGGGTTTGGGACACATCCAGGGTGTAGATCCGGTCTCAAAATTGTGATCAGCACTTCCATTTAGTCAAAGCCCTGCAAGCAACCCACCCTCCATGGATGGGTAAAATTTATTCACACACTCTTTTTCATCACGTTCATTACTTTGTGAAGAATTTTCTGTAATCAAGGAGGGGTTATTCCATAACTATCTAACATTTATCTTCTCTTGTTAGCCGTTCTCCCAGCATCAGCAACAACAGTGCAGTAATTAAGTATTACAATTACATTCATACCTGAGCAAAAGCAACACAAAACTTTTTAAAGAACAACAAGAATGAAGCAATGAGAAATTACAGTACCTCAGTTTTTAAGGAGAGTCCACTGTTAAAGAATATAGCCGAAACGGCAATGTAAGTTATGGTAATTTCTGGTTTCAAGGGTCCTAAAAAATATAGACATAGAAAACAAAATGAACTACAGTCAAAGAGATAATGATATGCATATATCACAACAAAGTAAACAGGAACACTTAGAAAAATACCTGGAGAAAATCTTATCATTAAAGTCTCTAGTAAAAAGAATGGGGTTTCTATTAAGTTACAGAAAGCATGCTATTCCTTTTTAAATAAAAGCAAACCAGTGAGTGGAGAGTGAGGTATGATGTCATACAAATTCGGCTTCCCTCATTACAGGCCACTGGAAGCTAACAGGTAAATTCTGGAAAGGTGAAAACGGGGAATTTTTCCACAGTTCTGTCACCAGGGTATCCCTATAGCATCAGCAAACTCCAACTGTACACTCAAATAAAAATATTAGCTGCTCCCTCCACAGGGCCATCAATATCATTCACGTATTTACCTCTCACTTCATCCCCCACAACACACACACCTGTCCAGCTGCCTGCACAGAGGAAATCACATCGTACCTTGCAACGATTTCCACAGGGCAACACAATTCTGCATTAGCCCCCAAAACAGGGCTGTGGCAAAGTGGTTCATTCCAGCCCTTCAATAGCATATTTCAGACAGACTGCTGCAATGAGATCAGCAAGGGCGGATGCCTGCACCTCCAAGCACTCCACAATATTAAGGGCTTACATTTGTATATATTTATATACTTTTTTTTTTCAGGGAGATTAAAATAAAATACTTTTTACACTCATATAAAAATGATGAATTCTCTTAATACACTTTGCCTCCAGAGGCCATGAAGCAGAAAATGTATATACTCATTTTTTCACAAGCATTCAACCCGTTATTATATTAGAAAGAAAATATTAGCAGTCTACTTAGGACCAAAGTAACATCCTAACTCTGCAAGTGACAGTAAGTTGTCATGAGCAAAACTGCAGCGGCAAACAAACAAGCCTGTACTCGACACTCCAGAAGAGAAGATCCTTTCTGCTCTCTCGGATGAATGATACATTGATGGTCACACTGGAGCAAGGTCAATGATCCTTAAATTAGAAGGATTTTATCGTACGCTGAGTCTAATCAAATTTGCATCTAAAGTCATTTAAACCCAAATCCTACTCTCAGAGAGGACTCTGTTGATGAGACACTAAAACTCTGTGTGTTAAAGAGAAAAAATAAACCAAACATCCTATATGAAGCGTAAGGTAAAAAATAAGTGAGAAATGCAAGAGTTAAAGTTGCAACAAAGCACATGGCTAGTTCCAAAATTATGTCATGTTAACTGAACAGCCAGAGAAAAAAAAACCACAGAAAAATTATATAAATATACATAGTTATAAAGAAAACTATATTATATACAGACAGAATCATGTAATTTTTCTACTCTTTTAGAAGATTAGAGCCTATATGTACATGCACATATACACCTGGGCAGTCAGGCCGTGGGTTAGTTAGTCTGACTAAGACCGGGGTTCTTCCAGGGTTCAGTTTTTCTATTTTAGGTTTTTTCACTGTGCTACCTGAACTCCTTTACACGGGAGAAAACTCTACCACTAGAGCAACCACACACTCATGGAGCCCAGGGAACTCTGGTCAGAACAGATCCCCTTCATCTCTTGTGCAAAAGACTGGTCAGGAAAGCTCTTTTCACAAAGGAACTAAATAGGCTCATTCATCAAACAGGAAAACGCACCAAAAGGGCTTGGCTTATGCCCTGAAGGTGGCAACAGCACAAATCTTTGTTATTTGTGGCACAATGTCCTACTGGTATGGATCCTAGACCATCCATACCATTCAGTAAGGCCCTGAAAATTATAACGCATGGTTTTGTCAGCTGGAAGCTGACAAACTAAGCTTTTTCCTATGCTGGTATTTCACACCCGCCAGCTTTTTTTTTTTTTTTCCCCTAGTTTTAAAATGAGCACTGAGATCATACAGCTTCAGAAGAAGGATACCACTTTGGGGAACACGTGCTCCTGAGTTTCAATCAATGCTTACAAGATTTTTCGAGCAAGTTGTCCCAGGAACAATACCATGCCAACGCTTGATACATCTTTGCAGCAGGATAATCAAATGAAGTGCTCAATCATAGTGCTTCCATGCAGGAAGTAAGCTGAAGAAAAATTGTCTCCTATTCTCGTTAAAAAGATCTCCCACATTGCTGCTAACAATTAGCGTGACAATCAAGCCAGAAAGGGACGAACCACCTGATACTATCAATTTAAAGTTGTCTTTAAGGTCTGCTGAAGACACAGCATGGATCCTGCAAGAAGCTCCATGTGGGTCCTATTCACCTATGCAAAACAGCACACAGATGTTAGAAGGGATCCTTGCACAGCAGGAATTTGCCTACCCTGAACTCCATGAAGTACCGGAGTCTTAGTTGCCACAGCAAGTGTTCAGAGTCATATTTTTTTAAATCACTTTCTTTTTTCCCAGAACCTAAGGCGAGGGAGAAAAAGGTTGGCTCCTCAGTGAGAAGCTGTCTATCCTCAAACTTCAGCTCTGTTAAGAAAAACAAACAAACAAACAAATCTATGCATATAAAAGCACAACTACATTCTTCCATAACATGGAATTGCTAAAGCAATTCTGTTCAAGCATTCTACATCCTTTTTCTTAAATCTTCAGAGATCAAGTAGAAAAAAAAATATAAAATTTAATTTGTTCTTGAAAATTGTTAACATCTGGAACCTAAGTTACAATGGAAACTAACCAGAAGATGCTGCCAGCATTTATACTTAAAGATACACTGTATATTTTAAAATAACACCGGATATTTTACCAGCTCTTGTTACAACATACAAGACCTCACTGCTTAGAAAAGGACAGATCTTTCCTCTGATTTGTTTACTGAGCACATTTGACACCACCAATTTGACGCCATCGTTCTGGCACAGAGTCATTTTCACTGTTTTCCCTGATCTTTCATAAGGAAGCAAGAGGGAACAAAAAAAAAAATCTTTAAAACACAAGTGTGTTTTATAAAGTAAAAAAAAACACCCGGCTGAAACATAGCACCTAAGATTTTAACACAAAATCCGTTAAGCTACACCTCTCGAGAAGCTCACGGATGGCAGACATTCATACACTGAACTGCAATGATTTTATGCCCACCTTGGAGTTCTTGAAGTTGTTACTTAGTTTAACAGGAGTACATTCAGAGTAAGTTGCTAGCCCGTTTTCATTACTATTAATCCAAAAAAGAGTAGGCTGTTATTCAAGCAACTGGCACAGTGCCTCGCAAACCTATACGTACAGGAGTACGCCCTGAAGTATTTCTCGGGGACCTGAGGAGCAGTGACCGACTGACAGGCTGGGAAGGCGAGCTGCTGGCGGTGCAGGGAGCTCAGGAGGGCCCGGCGGGTTCGGCTGTGCCCCGCACCCCGGGGAAACTCCGCTCCCAAAGTTTCTCAGCGGACGCCCGAGGGACACCCCCGGCAAGTCTCGGCGTCCCCGGCAGCAAAGCGACCGCCACCCTCCGCCCGCGGAAAGGCCCGCAGACTCTCCCCCGCCTCCACACCCCGGCAGCGAGGCGGCCCGCTCCCTGCCCCGCCGCCGCCACCGGGCCCACCCCGCGCAGCGCCGGGCCCGGCCCGCACCACCGAAAAGCGTCTGGTGTGTGAGGGAGGCAGCACCGGCGGCCGGGAGTTGACAAAAGTACCGCCGCCCCCCTTCTCCCGCGGGCTCCCGGGCGGGGGCTCCGGTGCCCCCCGAGCTACCGGGGCGAAACCGTCCCCGGCGGGGCAGCGGCCGGACTCACCCCCTTTGACGCCGACGGCGGGCTCCAGCCGCGCCGCCGCGATGACCAGCACGATCCCCAGGATGAACCACTCCTTCCGCAGGCGCTCCAGCAGCCCCATGGCGTTCCCCGGCCGCTCCCCGCCGCCCGGCCCGGCTCGGCACGGCGCAGCGGCGGGGCGGGGTGCAGCCCCACCGCCCGCCCGCCCGCCGGCAGGACCAGCCGGATCCGCTGACAGGAAAAGTCTCACCCACCGCCGCCATCACTACCACGCACCTCCTAATAGACACGCAGCGCACACCGCGCCGCCCGCCCGGCCGCAGCGCCGACTCCCCACACACACACACACCCCCCTACACCCACCCACATACACACACCCGCCGGCTTCGGCCGCGCCGCATCCCCGCGCCGAGGCGGGGGCGCCGGCGGCCACCGCGGGTGGCGGCGGCGTCGCCGTCCCGTCTCCCCACTCCCGCGCCGCCGCCACTACCGCTGGGGAGCGCGGCCCTCAGAGCCGGTCCCGGCGGGCGGGCGGGCGCGGCGGGGCTCGGCGGGCGGTGGGGGCGTGCGCGCTCTTTTGGTACATTACAACGTGTGCGTGACGCCCGGCGTTCGACGCGCGGGAGGGCGGGGGCGAGCGGGCGGTTGCGGCCGTTAGGCGCGCGCGGCGGGCTGAGGGAAGGGGCGAAGCCGCGGGGTGGGGGGCGGAACCGCCGGCCGGCGAAGGGGTCTGTGATATCTCCGTGGCGACTGACAGATGTTTCGTCGTCGCCTCGCAGTTCGCCCCCGGCGTCGTTCGGTTGCCGTAGGAAGACGCCTGCCGGTCCGGGCTGAGCAGGGCTGGAGGCATCTGCCCTGCCCGCAGGGGAAAAAAGAGACGCCTATCGCGACACGCCGACATCGTCCCCTGCGGTGTGCGAGCGCCTGCCGAGCGAGCCGGCTTCCAAACTGGAGGCCATTCCCTGCGGCGAGGTCGGTGGGTTTACGTCGGTGTTAAACACATCTCCATTAAAACAAGAGTATCATAAAAACCTCCTCCTGGTGCCCGACCTGCGCTTTGCATTTCCTATCCCCTTCTCGTCCCCGCTCCCCCCATGGAGTCATTAGCCCGGCCGCCACCCTCTCACACTAAATCACTTTATAACAAGGAAATGATAAAGTATGAAACGCTCTGTCATCGCGGCTGCTCGCACCGGTACGGCCACGGCTGCAGGTTTCAAATACACAACGGTTCTGCTGCCTGACTGCTAAATATTTAGGTAAGTTTGTACTTCGCAGTCTCTGTGGATATATTCGGGCTTGGAAGAATAAGCCCTGCTACACGCTGCTATCAGCCTGCTCTCTGCTACCAAGTAAACAAATGTTTATGGCTCAAAGCTCAGCTGTGATCTCAGCTACTTCGGGAAGCGTATATTGCTGTATGTCCTGTGAGGCTCACTTGTGTAAACATGTATACATCATAGCTGATTTTTAGTTTGGTTTTTTTTTTTTTTTTTTGATACAGAGGGAACGTGCCTTGTCCCACCCACAAGGGGATCCAAAATGTGCAGTTTAAAATGATCATACATTTCACTGCTTTACTAAAGTTTACTAGAGTACACGTTGGTCCTTGCTCCCTTCTCAGGTACGAGTGCCAAATTGCAAAAGCTCGCTGCAGTTGCCTATGCAACTGCTACAAGGTTGACTGTTTTGGGAGAAAATAAGTGCCTAACAGCTGTTCTTCTAGAGCAAGCTGTGATTATAACGAGCATCGAATTTGATTACTTGGAGGATTTGATTACTGCACAGGAAGGATAAGATGAATCAACTAAAGATGTAAAGTTAATGTTTGTCATATAAATTACATTAAATCTTCGTGTGGATACTCATTCACAGGTGGTGTGGCCCTAGTTCTATGACATGGTTTTTATCTGCACTGTTAATAGATCAGAATGCTTAGATCTTTTCCTATGGGGCTCTCAAAGCACACTGGCAAGAGCATAGGCCACCTGATCTGAACACAGCAGGAGACCAGGCAGATGTCCAGTGTTTCCCAGGTCCTTTTGTTGTGAATGCCTACACAGCCCTGGAGGTCCTAACAGAGATGGGCTGGAGGCTTTGCACCCTCTGCCTAGTGGTCCTGGCCCACCTGGTTCGTTATAGAGGCCTCACTCTGCACCAGCAGGACTAGAAGGTGCAAACAGCTTCAGCACAATTCAGGAAAGTATTGTTACCAAGGAAAAGCAAAATGATGAATAACCTATTGACGCCAAAAGTTAAGCACTCAGAAGCAGCCGAATTTCATAGTGAATGAAGTTTCTGCAACATCAACTGCTGCAGAAGGATACAAAGAAGGGTCAGGTACGGAGGGTGCTCAGTCTGGCAATAAAATTCTGCAGTAAAGACAGCAGTCTCTCCCTGGTTTTGCATCATAGTTTTTCCATGGTACTAATCCTACCCCTGACTCTTTGCACATGGACACTAATTATGAATTTCTAATCTTGCCTACTGCCCAAGTTAATTCTAGGTTCATTTTGCCAACAAGTTTCAGAAGTTTACTCACAGCAGGTCCAATTGGCAAAAGTTAGAAACGTGAAGTTCAGTCCTAGGCTCTGGAAGATTCTCCTTATTTTCCCCTCCAAAGGGTAATTCCCTGTGCGCTGTCCCAAGCCTGTCTCTCCCCTTCTCCAGAGAAGGACAAGCTAGTTCACTGCGTATTAGATTTAGAACAGTTAAGAAATATATAAAAAAAGCCCTAATGGTTTGCTGATGGTCATCAGATATCACAGAAAAAGTTTAACTTTTGTCCATACTCACTAAAGAAAAATGTAAACTTTAATAAGGCTCTGTTGCTTTGAATGGATGCTTTGCCTGGAAATTTGTTTCCAGGAGATCTGAAGTTTGTAATAAACGTCTTTGGCCAACAGAGTTATAAAATACACAGATTCACGTGCCTCTTGTCTTCTGTAATCTTTAAGATTGTAAGATATTTTAGCTGGTTTTGTTTAAAAGCTGTTCTTCGATTATCATGACAAGCATATAGATCTCTTAGATGAAATAGATGAAATTGCTCCTGCTTTTAAATAAGAGAGCACTCTGTATGCCCTGTCCTGCCCCACCAGCACAGAAGGGGAAGGAAGAAAACACAAGTGTATTGTTAATTGTCAGGACTCTCACATGTCCTAAGTCTGTTTGCAAAACAGCGTCACTTGCTAAAGGTAATTTGTCATCCGTATTGAGCCATTTGGTCAGTGTTAGAAAGGGACAATTTAGTGTCAGTCCCGCAACATTTCACTTTTCTCATCAGGTTCCCGTACAGGTAATACACATATCCTAATTAACCACTGGGACTTCACCAGATCCCAGAATGGTCTGGCACATGTGTACGTGTATTCTCCATTATATTGTACAAAACCATTTTGGGATATTTAGCTGTGGCTTAGACACAGTACAGGAACAAGCTTTTAGCTTCTCTCTGATTTCACATGACCAAATTTTCATATTTCTTTTTCCAACTGCAAACATACCTCGGGGCTTCCAGATGCTTTCCTGCCTCTGAAGGCCCTTGTGCTTCCTTCTGCATAATAAAAAAGCTTCATGACGTGCATAGCTACATGACACCAAATCTCTGTTGCTCACAGGTAATCTGTTGAAATCAACAGGACTGTTTACGTGAGCAGCAACTGGTTTTCATGTCTGCAAAGAGGCAGAAGTGGACTGTGTGTTTCAGGGCTTCACATTATGAACAATCAGTCTTATGTGGTTTGTAACTGATGCCGAGATGTCGGCTCCTTTTTGTGCCGTATGGAGCCTATTTCTTTTGTGTACCCGGCCTCTTATCTGCACAACATACCTTGCTGTCTAATAACTACACAGTTAAGTAATTTTAGAGAATGTGCTGGGATTTTTAAGTTCCATAGTAGCAGATGTCATCTGATTATGCATTTAGACAGGAGAGATTTCAATATAAAGGAGAGGGGATCACGAGATAAAGGGAGCTTAAACGAGAGGAAGATATAGTATTAAATAATTTAACTTGAAAAGAACAAAGATATTCAGAATGAACAAGATAAAGAGAGGTGTTAATTATAAATAGGAAAGTTGAGGAGAAAAAGTGGAAATATATGGGAGACAGTTTACAACACATTTATATTTCTCACAAGCACTTAGTGGCATGATCTCAGATTTTCTCAGCAGCTTGAAGAGACTGCTATACTGATCTCATTAGCTGTTTTTCCTTATGGAAATGGAATTCACAACTCTTATTGTGTCCTGGCCTAGTGCTTATACCGTTTCAGGATCTTTTGGTTGTTAGTACTGGATATTTTTTTTGTTGCTACTGGATATTATTAAACGCCTGTGAGCGCTTAGGCATTGCCAGCTGCAGGACTAACTACCATTAGCATAATGCAGTAGTAGGAATTACGTATAAGTTCAATTTAGAACAGCACTTAATGGGACTTAAACACATGTATAGGTATGCTTTTCTAAATAGAAGCTGTAAGATGATAAAAGGTTTTATGAATCTTTGCGTTTATTTCTATAATGATGTGATTATTTTTTTCCCCCAGAGACTTTAAATGTATAATGCCTTTTTTTTTTTTTTTAAACATATAATAAAGGGTCTTCTTGTATATTTAGGTAACCAACAAATAAGCAAATTTTCTTTTACTTAAGAACCCAGGGTGAAATTTTCATGCACTAATCTTAAGCATTAGGAAGAAAATTTTAAAGGCAACAAGCGACACTTTGCTGATACCTTTTCCGGAACCTGCTTGTTCTTACAAAGAACTAGAACCTCGTTTACTGCTGCTCCACTCATTATATTCCCTTGCCTCTCCTCCTCATTTGTTTTTCTCCTCCTCTCCAAGAGACCATATAGATTGGAGAAATTTTCATGTTGTCCACTTTTTCACAGAAATATGCTTTCCCAGTAGCCAGCAAGGCTATAATGCATTCAGAAGGTTGGATTAAAAAAAAAAAACATCAACAAACCACAAACAAAAAGTAATTGCCGTAATAAAGCTGTGCTTGAAACAAATTATGGGCTGCTTTAGTTGCAATTTCAAAACGTAATAAAAAATCATGTTTTCTTTAAACCATGGAAAGCTGTAATCCTGAAAAATGAAAGTAAGAACATGAAATAGCTTCTCTAGACGATTTCACAGGGAACAACTGGATTTAACCTGTTAAATAAGACACTTCAGAGATAACATGGTGATGCTTTTATATCTTTTTTTCCCTTATGCTTACAAAAATGACCTTCTAATAACAACAATAATCATACCTAAACACCTAAAACATAAGCAGTTCCGGTATAAAAACCTATGCTGTACTTTTACAGGGGAGAAACAGCAGGTTTATTCCTGGGTGTGTACGCACACTCTGTGCAGATCCAAACATTTTACAACAGTTTCAGAGTAATTAACCACTTGTAATGGAAAGAGCATGCAAATAACAGAAAGCAGAAAGAGGAGAGCGATCATCCCAGCTGTGATACCTGTCACAAAGGTCAAGTTTGGAAGGAGCAGCTGTCAGAGAAATCGGAAATACATGAGCACATATAGGCTTCAGAAGGAGGCGGTTGCTAGAAGGGGTTATCTAAAAGCCAGAAGAAAGCTGGCTTTTAGAAGCTTAAGCTTTATCTTCTAAGAAGCAATAGCAGGGCTTGTCCAAGAGGAAAGACAGCCCACACTCCAGACTGTATTGACTCATCTGGATGAAAGGTGGGGCCTGATTTCTCGTGTCTGTCCCTTTTGATTTTAACACTACCCAAGAACTTAAAAGGTTCAGAGAAACAGGACAAATTCACTAGCTTCCGTGAGGGAGAACGCCAGAGGAGTTTAGACTTTCTCAGATTGGTCAGTTTGACTTTATCATACCACAGCACCTGTTGCTTCATACCTTCGCACATCATTGCCATGTCCTGTCTTCACCACAGGCCAGGCCAGATCTCCATCAGTCTGGAGAAAAGCCAAGTGCATTCCCCAGACAGAGGGGATTCCCCAGAGCTATGATGAACTCTGACCATGGCCAGCTTGGTCATTTAGGAGACCACAGTCTCAGGATCAATGTGATACATAATAGAAAGATGCAAATATAGACACATCCTTTGTGCTTAACTTGGCATGCTAACTTCTGTTGGCTATTTTGAACATCAGCCCATGCTCATAACTTACAGCCTGGCCATTCAGTCCTCACCATCCACCACGATGTTCCCCTGCAGAAGGGAAACCAAGCAGCTTGTTATACATACTAGGGTACAGATTTACAAAGGAAGGTTTTGCCTGGCTGCCCCTTAATAAACCAGACCTTTCTGAAAATGCAAGGAAATAGGGGAGCTTACAGTCATACATCTACCTGCACTGAAGTAAATTCCACATTTTTTGCAAATCAAGTTATTTGATCCCAGTCTTATCTGGTCTTTTGATTTAAAACAGACTAGGAGGTGCCCCCAGAGGAACATAAGTGCTTCCACGTGCTGCACATGTCAGCCCTGAGAAGGCGGCGCATGTTTCCACCCATCCATGTAGCACTAGGGCCCTTTGCAGTGCTGGAATCAGGATATCCTTCTTTTCTGTCTTTTTTCTTCAATTGTTTATACCAGGGTAGAATTCAGAGGTCTTGATCAGACTGCAAGGCTTCTTCGCACCAGGTACTGTGCGAGCGTAAACCCACGCACATTGACACTGCAATCAAGTAACTGTAATGCATATACACATAACGGACCTCACTTTAATGTAGCCCTTATTAGTACCAGCCGCAGTGATTAATACCATTGGTGATTCAGTACGAATGGGGACCACCAGGCCAAAGCTGTCAGGAGATCCCCACTGGCAGTACTCTGAACTGAGCCAAAACTCAAACTCCTCCTCTACCTCCTGCAGACATCCTCACAAGCCCCCTCCCAGAGAGGCATGAGGGCCCGTGAGTAGGTGGGGTCTGATATGTCTGACGTTGATCAGGTTCACTTCTGCCTTGCCCCTCAAAGTTTCAGAGTTAAGTGGAAAACATCTCAAATGTGAAAGCAGACACCTCCCCCTCCCCCAAAAAAAAGTCGAGTCAGGAAAAGAGATAAGCTACTAGAAAATACACTAAATAATTAGTTAAAAAAATATAACCAGAGAGGAAGAGATCCTTTAAAAGCTATTTAATAACAAATCAGCTATTATATCTGTCAATACGGAAAAAATGAGGATGCTGACAACTCTTCATCCCACAGTCTGCGGCATTAATAAGTGATGAAGTATTAAAAAAACTGGGACGCTTTGTGCCTAAAACAATATCACATGAGGACAAGGGAATAAAGCTGAACTAAAACAAAGGACATGATTGTGTATTGCTAGCAAATAATGACATAAATGAAAAACAAAACCACAGAAACAAATACAACCCCTCCAACCATCAAAATATAAGGAAAAACATGACTGCCTCATTTTTTTGGGGCAATAATCAGATACAAATCATGAAGTCAGCACTGGCTGATGCAAGTTTTGGATGCAGTCGTTATTCCATAAGTGTCCAGTCCAAACTGCTTATTTAAACTAACAGAAGGAGATGGCAGGGGAACCAAGGGTTAAAGTGAAACTGAGGTAAGAGTTCTGGGGTACACACCATCCCCAGGTAAACAGCACCATGAAGGACGTGGCCTGAAGGGAAGGCCTTTTCTATCCAAGCCTACTGTCATGCCGCTCTCCTTCCACTGTGAATTCGTTTCCCTTACTACTGCCTCACTAACCAGGAGGCAAGACTTTTGCACCTCTGGCACATCCAGTGCTCGAACACCTGCCAGTTGCTGCTTTGGCACAGCCAACACAGTTGCTAAACCCTCTCACTCCTCCCTTCTCTCATGCTCAGCATCTGCCTCACGCCTTCACCAGGACATTGCTGAAGAGCTCTGCTCCTGGGACACTCTGCCCTCTCCTTCCTATTCCCAAGGAAGGAAGAGTTATTCTTTTGTGAACTTGAAATATTCCCACAATGTAATCAGGTTTCACAAAGATTTCCAAGTGGCACTGTCCACTGCCTATCCAGCTTATACCACACAAGTCATCTTAGGTCAGTTTTGTATTGCTCATTTCACAGGTCTCATCCAATCTCCCCAGTTCTGCTCCATGTAAGCAGCTGTAATGTCAGAGCCTGGTGCTGTGGTGAACGAGGGAAGGAACTCATTTTTTTGTAGGTACAAGTCAGTCAGAAAGAGCAGTATGGAAGCTAGAAACAAGAAGAGCAGAGATGGGGAGGGATCATCTGGTTATTTTTTTTGCAGCAGAACCTAAGGAGGCTGTGTTAGGTAGGGCCTTATATTTCCTTTAGAGGGTGTTCATTAAACAGAGTTCTTCCCTGATCCCTTTAGGAAGTGGGAGAGTTACGATGGTGCCTTTTCCCTGAGAGCATCTCTAAGCTTTCCTCATAGGAAGCTTTCCTTGTGGTGCATTCTTAATTAGATCAAATGTAAAGGAAAATCCCAATTCAGAATTAATTGGTATACGTTTTTTCAGGAGCTGGAGGGATTTTGAGTTTCTTCCTTCTAGACGAACTTACAACACTCCTGCAATCCCACATTTGAAGTTGTACCTGTCTGTGGAAGCATACAAGCACAAGGCCTGCAGCAAAATACATCTTTCCGATGTTACCTCTCCACTCTCTTACTCAGACAGACGCTTTCCAGTGTGGTATCCACGGCCCACATTTACTCCATCTTGTTCTTGCAGTATTTGCATCTTGTTCTTGCAGTGTTTCCTTCCTTCAGTGATGTTCTTGCTGTGGATACAGTAGCACGGAAAGCAAGCCGTGTTTGGAGTTAACCCTTTCCAGCATTCCTGCGCACTCAGAAGTCAGCAACTGAAGCAGGTGCTTTGGTGGTGTAAAAAGACTCCTTGTTTAAGGGGGTCCAGAACAATACTTCACTTGGAAATGCTTAGTACTTTTAGCTCCCAGGATCATCCACACCCTGTACTTGCCTACCATTATTTTATGAAACAAAGTGAAGGTGTTTCTACCATGACAGACCGCTGTCCCCTTGAATCATCCTTCTGCTCTGAAAATAAAATAGCTTACTTCTAAATGTAGCTGACCAAATGGCACATCCACTGCCTAAGTACCACCAGCCAGGTATTCGCTTTCCATCTCCTGTCCAGCACCTATCTGTGTATATAGCAAGCTTCATCTGAGTCACGCAGTAATAATCATTGCTTATATACAAGATCCCTTGTGTACTGTATATTAATGTCTGGCTGGTAATTTAATGGCACCTCTAGGCATAAACAAAAGTTTATTAAAACAGTAAGTAAAATGTTCCCGAAGACTGGCCTGCATTTTTAATTTTCTATTCAGCATTCCAAAACACAGAGCCAGCCGCCTTATGCAAAAAGCGAGCTACGGAGTTAACACCGAGTAACATCATTCTGCACAAGTTAGACATAGCACGGCCTAGAGCAATAGGATGCTTCATTTATATTCACAAACCCCTTTTTTTCTGCTCATCATTAACAATGTCAGCCAAACAAAAATTTGGATTGATTATTAGGAAGCAGCAGCATATTGATTACTACTCAAAATGCTTGTCAGTTCTTAGATAGGAAGCCACATGGCGGCTAAAACCTTAAATTCCGGTCAGTAGTTGGTGGTGCCCTCTGTAGTTAAGACTCAGTTGTGCCCTGAACATTGGCCTTGTAAAAGTGACACCGTTCCTTTCCTGTGCTTATCTCCTTATTTGCATGAGATACGTATTTTACAAACGATTTAGTGCTTTAAAGACCAGCAGATTTCTTTTATCATAAAAGAATTCCTTGAGCTCAGTAAAATGCATATAATACATGTGTCAGCCAGTACATATATTATTGTACACCTACAGTGAGCAAGTAGGTGGACACATTGCTTGATGATATGTAAGCAGAAACTTGGACTGATTGTCACATTTCAGGTTAAGTAATGGAGACATGAAAATTTTTCAGCAGAAAATTTGTCCGTGGAGAAAAATTCACTGTGAAGATGCTGACAAACAAGCAAGGAGCTCTGCTTTTACCAAGTCTCAATTCAGATCCCAGCTACGTTTCCAGACTGCAGTGACGTTCCCCCTCCACAGAAAGGAAACAGGAGCATTCAGGCTGAAGAGAAGGTAGACAGACGTGCTCCAACAGGTCCCATCAAAGCACTCAGAGCACTAGGACTTTGGGAGCCTAGAACAAATACAGATGTTGCCAGCTCTTTGCTCAGAGCCTCAATACTTTTGTCATAACCTAGAATATTTGCCTACTTGCCACCATCAAGGGACTCAAGCAGCTGAGAAGTCAACTTCCGAACAACACCAGCAAGAGTCAGCAAGGAGGAGAAAGACTACAGGTATCTCAGAAGAAAAGCTCCCAGAATAAATCCTTTAAATGCCTGTACAGAATAAAAACTTGGCTTGTAAAAGAGAAAAGCATTCATGGCACATCAGCTGCTTTTTTTGTGGCATTCTTCAGTGTTATACACAGTTCAGCTTTTTTATTTTTAAAACACGTTTTTCTTATATTTAAGAGACAGCGTAATATAAACAGATTTGCTACTGCCCTGTTAGCCTTAACCTGCACAGATTGGTGTCCTTCTTTATTTATAGAAAGACGATTTTAGCCTTAAAAAAAAACAACCCCGACTCTCGTAGGTTTTACTGTCTTGTTTAAGATTAGATGTCAAAGCTTTGAGCATTCAGACAGCAAGCACGAGATCCTAAGCCTTGCACAAATATCTCAGTTTTTTTTTTAATCTATCAGAAATAGATAGAGGTGGCGCTGCTTATGTGAGAAAAAGCAAGGGGTAAGGGTCAGGCAACAATGCCAGTGTAACTGTGGTACGCGCTTTGTGGTATTTCACATTTCCAGTTAAAAAACATCAGGGCTGGTACATTATCTGTCATAAAATACATCCACGAGATATTCAGGCATAACGGACTATATAAGCAACCAAGAGCTTGCAAGATCTGGCCCAGAACTTAAAATTAGGTGAATTAACATTGCCTTTGGAGCCTTCAGACCCAACGTGGCAGTAAGTCCCCGAAATCCTCATAGAGGTCAAGGGGTCTTCCACGTGGGAGGGAAATTCTTATTCAAAGCATTCCCTCACATGGGACATTCATTATAAGGCTCTCTTCTCTATGTTTTTTTCTTCTAGAGATGAGGATGACTGTTTAGGACCCTCACCATTAAAGACAAGAGTTCCTTCCCATTTCAATATTTTAATCTCCATAATTGTGATTTAATACATTTTTAATATTGCGCTGTCTATGTAAGGTCCACTTTTCATCTCCCCTGCATAGCAGCTGTGAAGATCCAAGGGCTGAGATTTTAGCCCCAGTTCAACAGAGCACTTGCACACGTATTTAAGGTGCTGCAGCTGGTGAAGAGACTGATTTACTTAAATGCTCTGCTGAGTTAGAGACCTATGACCTTATATCATATGCAACTTTAAATTGCGTTAATAACAGTTATATGTATGCAATGACAAACCACTGGCTTTTTCATTCCAGGAATAGAAAAGAGTAAGAAAAACGTTGGTCAGAGTCTGGAAGCTTTGCATATTCATACTTCTCACAGTTGTTAAGTGTTTGACAATTCAGGTAATGAGCATACAATACTCTGGCTGCTTTTGTATTGCTTGGGGGTTTGCTATTCTAGTAATATCTCTACAGAAACCGTTCTATCAAGTCAGTTTTTTTCCCCTCAAATTGAATTAGCACTTGTACATTGAAGTTTTCAACATCACCCATAAGATTTTTCGACTTGTCAAAAGAATCTGCATGGTCTCTAACCATGAATAAAAATGATTTCAGATATCATCTTTATTTCAAGTTTTATTTCCTGGGATTAATTTAATTGATTGTGCTGGTGGCTTGTTAAACAGCTGCTGAAATAAACAGACCATTTGTCTTTCTATGTAAACATATGTGTACCTGGTTTAATTATAGTTCATACCAGTGTTGGGGGGGGGAAAAAAACAAAACACAAACACTGAAAACAAAAAATAGTCTCCGTTTTCCAAACTGACACGATAGACCTGAAATGGTAAGAACTCTCATAGCAGCAAAACTTGGCTCATTTTCCTCTTGCTGATTTTAGTATATCCTCTGTCATATAGACAAAAAATAATAAAGTTCAGTAGATTTATATATAATCTTATAATTTTTTTTGCATATATCCACGTGCTTACATAAGACATCCATGGTTTTCCCCTTGCCTGATATAACTAGTAGCAGCCCCATAAATCTTTGCTTCAATATATTTCTTATTTTATGCTTAGCAGACCTAGCCCTAATTTGTGTCTATTATTGCAATCACATTAACCCTGTTTTATGGCTGTGTAACCGATATGGATCTAAACTAAAAACTGTAGGTAAAACACAGTGGAATACACAGCCCTTCAGCTTTACCACACATTTTTAAATCCCCCAGACAACTCTAGTAAAGAAAACAGCATTGCCAACAGGAAATAAAAGGAATTAATCACTCCAAATAATTTTTCTTAAATGCTTTTGTAAGAATTATTTAGTTCCTTTAAGATCATTAGACATCTTGATTTTCTTAGCTAGTCTCATTATATAATCAAAAAATCATGGGCTTACATGGAGATAAAGTAAACAGAAGCAAGTGAAGCCTCTAGCCCTGGAGTGGAAGTGGGCAAAAAAACACTTCTTTAATAAGATTCTGGAAACTCACAGGTACATATAGGATCAGTTATTAGTAGCCTTTTTATGCCTAAATAAGCACCATTCTTAGCAGTGTGCATGTGCAGTACAAATGAAATATTAATAAGCAGCACACAGTTGTGTCCAAACAGAAGGAAAGCTGCACAGATAAGACTTGTTCCATTACACAGAGCCTTAGCTTCTCCGTCTCTGCTGTCCCACTCCAACCAGTTTCCTATCCCAAGCTGTCAATGAGATGAAGCACACGCACACATGATGCACAACAGGTCGAGGAGGGGAGTGAAGCTGTGACAGCTGCCGTGAAACGCTCAACAAAAGTGGGGGAGAGCAAGTGACAGTACTTTATGACTAGCTCCAGTTTTGAGGCTGTCAGAAGACCTTGGAAAGAGAAGAACAATGTCAATGTAAACTGGGATACGCAAGATGTGAAGAGCCTTTGAGAGCCAGACCAGAATGAAAGCAATCGTCCCAGAGAAGGGCAATGAAGCTGGTGAGGGGTCTGGAGAATAAATCTCATGAGGAGCAGCTGAGAGAGCTGGGGTTGTTCAGACTGCAGAAAAGGAGGTTGAGGGGAGACCTCATCGCTCTCTACAACTACCTGAAAGGAGGTTGTAACCAGGTAGGGGTCAGTCTCTTCTCCCAAGTAACAGGTGATAGGACAAGAGGAAATGGCCTCAAGTTGTGCCAGGGGAGGTTTAGACTGGATATTAGGAAAAAATTTTTACACTGAAAGGGTTATGAAGCATTGGAACAGGCTGCCTAGGAAGTGGTTGAGTTACCATCCCTGGAAGTATTTAAAAGACAGGTAGACGTGGTGCTTAGAGATTCTGTTTAGTGATGTGTTTTGTCAGAGTATGGTTGATGGTTGGACTCAATCTGAAAAGTCCCTTCCAACCTAGGCGATTCTATGATTCTAAATGGACAGATATTTCAGAGCCAGGAAGCCAGTGTCCAGAGTCATCTGTGTGCAGCCACTGCTGCTTAGATGACATCATTTACTGGTGGGAAAGGAGCAGGTCTCCAGCAATGCAACCTCGCCTTGCAATTGCTCTCAAAGGGAGGAAGAAAAGAGGGGAAGAAAAAAACCAACCAACCAAAAGAGTAGGAGCCTTACCATTTCATTACACAGTGAACATATGGTCACCAACAACCATCCTAAGCTTGAGTTCAATAAATATTCACTTTGTCCTACAGTATCCTGGTGCATCATTGTTTTTAAAAACAAAAGCCATGTCCTAGAGGCTGCACATACACATATTTACGCAGACACATTCAGAAAGCCAAATTTCAGCCCAGTATCCTTACTGAGTTTATGGATAAATATCTTAATTCAAGTAAATAGAATCTAGCATTAGTAAACTTATCACTAACCTGCTAAAAAATTCAGAAGGACAACAAAAATCAAAAGAGGTGCGACCATGTCATTGGCACTGGTTGCTGAAAGTAGTTATTCATTTAATGACAAAAGTAAGTATTCCCATTTTCTCAGATCAGTGTATAATTTGGGGGGCTGTCTATCTTGGGATACCTATTTTTACCCGTAACGGAGGAACATAAAAATTCTAATCAGTTTTCAAATCTCAGGAGTCAAAAGAGAATTTGCATTTCTGCATAAAGAAGGACCCAATACAGAAGAATAAAATGGGAACGATTTGGATTAGATGAACTTAGGCAGGATGCTGCTGTGGTCAGTTCCTCAACAGGATTTAGCACGGTTGGTAAGACCTACCTTCTTTACACCCTTCCTCTGGAATGATGCCAGCTGTAATTATACATTATAATGAGCAAGAATCTTGAATTCACAGTAGAGCTGTGAACTTGTTTCTCCTCACCTTCAGTAATGTATTTCTGCCCTCCTTCTTCATCTTTCCTGTGTTGTTTTGTAGTTTATGTCAAGCAAGTCTCATTCTTCTCATTACAGACAAAAATCTCTGCTCGTTGAAGTGCTGAGAGAGCTAATTCTTGTTGTTCTCACTTGTTACAGAAAACCTCCTGCCAAAGGAACCGTTTGGCTTAAAATATTGTAAACAACCTCTCCTCCTTTACCCGCCACCACGGCTTGCTTTTAAGAAGTCTGTTTTCATAAACAGTACGTCTTGTCTGTTCAAAACAACATAACTGGGAGTTGCCATATCAAATACATTTATGGAAGATAGCAATAAAGAAATTCCTTGACAGACTAATGATGACCTCCCGCAAGCCAGGCACTTAAAAGGCTCGCTTTCCTGCTTAGCAGATTAAAAAGTAAGAGCTGAGTGGCACAATTTCCACTCACTTGTCAAGTGCAATACCTGCCCTATGGGCTACTGTGAAAATAAAAATCAGACACACCATAGAGATGGCTACCGAATAAGTCAGTCTGGCTCTGTGGGACATGACATAGCCCGGTTAGCGTCAGCTTCCGGTGGCCACCAGGAGAGACTGAGGTTAGACAAGAAAATACAGACGTTCTTTTTCCATTGCTTATCTTGCTGAAGCCTATGGATTTCTCTAGCATTTTTTCCAGTTTAAAACCGGGGTGGAAAGAACCCACTTTGTTAAGGAGGAGGGGCTGGCTTTGCATCTATCTGGGTATTTTGTCTGGTGCTTAAGCATTAGTCTCTTCCACACAGCTTCCCACTGGAATGGCAAAGGCAAGTTTAGATACAGAAATGTAAAGACGAAAGACTAGTACACTCTTAGCAAGAGTGGAAATTAAAATCTAAACAGTAAGAAAGGCTAATTTGGATAGCGCTTCGCAGAAGAGTAACACGCCGATGGGTGCAGAATTGCAGCTGGGACTTTGCCACCAAGTTCACTGGTTTTATGACAAACTGCCTGCGAGTCCTGCAGAGTTGTTTGGGTGGGCAAACACTGTCCTGATCGCACTGGTGCCTCTGGCAGGAGGGAGCAGCCGTACACGGACTGCCCGGCCAGAGTCATGAGCAGTGCCCGCAGGCACCCATCGGGGACGGTTTTGCCTCCTGGTATTTCTTTAGGAGCTCACGTGCTGCCAAGGGAAACCCAAGAAGATTAGGGGTGATGCTATCGCCTTCCACGTATCAGCTGTAACTTCTCATTTCACCGTATATTATATTCTGTCGAGATGCCATTGCATTTCACATCACATAACATGCAAATAGAGAACACCGTTCTTTAATAACGCAGCATACTCCTTTAAAATTATTTGACAAGCCTAATGAACAAATACAACTTAAAGCTAGCTAAGTACTAGCCTCTTAAAATACAAATGCACACAAGCATGAGCTTTATTAAAAAATATAACTGTAATCATTATTTAAACAGGTCTATGTAATTCCTAATATAAGTAGAAGGGGAGGAAAATGCCTCATGCCCATGACTTCGAAATTCACTGGCCTGTGGTCTTGCACTAAGATTACCATCACTCAGCCCAAAGGTGGAAAGTGGAAGCAAAGTGAAGCTCACCCTTTGAATCTGATGTATTCTTTCAGACTTCAAAGCTGGGCAGAAAGCCTTGGTAGAAAAAGGTGAAGAGTGAAATCTTGATTCTGTTCAGATTAATAGAGAAAGTGCTTGTGAAGTCCTGACCTCACTTGAAGTCCCATTAGCATTTCTGAAAGCAGCAGAGACCGATGCATTTCTGATAAAATAAACTCTGCATTTGAGCACATAGGTTTCTCATAGGGGTCCCACACCCACCGGCCGACACTGGGTTATATTGAAGGCAAAATTAATTCTTATTTGGCCAAAACTCATGCTGGCACTTACTGAGCTCCTCCTCCTGCAGGTGAGAATGAGCAAAGCCATCTACAACAGGTGGAGTTGGGGCTTTTCCCTAGGGACCAGGATTAGTGCTTGAAAATGGGAGAGAAGAAGTAGCCTTGCCCTAAAAAACAACCCATTTTACATAAACAGGAAAAAAAACACCCCAAACCAACTAGAATGATGCTAAGCTTGGTACCTAAGACAATTGTGATGCCATTAGCTTCCCAATACGTATATTTGGTTTGGAGGATTTGTGCTTGTTGTTTATTAGTAAGAACAAAGTTTTTATCACTTTTGAGTGAGACACATGGGTGTATCCTAGAAGGTATTTTTGTTGGTTTGGGTTTTTTCCCCCACTGGGGTGTTTTGAGAAGTTCACACCTTTGTTTTCTATTTTCCCTATATTTCCCTCCACCTTCTGAAGTTACATGGGCTACTATTTATTCATCATTTTGCTTTATTAAGATGCAGTTCAGGTTTTCACCTGTGTTGCATGTTTTGCAACCGTGAAATATGGATCTAAGATTCAAAAGACACAAGAGTGTAAAGAACCTTTCAGACACTTTCTGCTTTCTGAAGAAATGGCAGCAGATAGAAGAGCAGTTCAGCAACACAGAGCTGTTACCTGTGACCTAAAATACCTTCTAATATACGGAATTGTTTCAGATTTCAACATTGTTACGCTGGCATAAATATAGAGCTCTTTCTACATTTTCATCATGTCCTGATAAAAATCCCAGGTCTGACAGCGTATCTTGACGAAAGAGTCCACATTAAATATGTTGCTAATTATTTATACACCTCTTCAAAGGCTCAGTGCTTCTACTTGTACTTCTCGCTACTCTTACCTACCCAGGCCCTAAAGCTGTTTTTCAATCACTGAACTGAAACCCCTTAGAGTAACAAGTTTATAATAGAGGTTCATAAACCTGGCAGTGATTAACAGCACGGGTTAATCAAATGAGTGTAGAACAGGCTTTTCCCCCCTTTTCTTTAAAGGAAACTGGCCCCAAGTGTTTTTCCCTTATTGCTACGTGGAAATAAATTTGCAATTAACTTTTACTTATTGGTGTCGTAGCAGCCTCTGAAGACCCCCGCCAGAAGCGAGCACCATTGTGCTTTTCAGCACGTAAATGCACACCAGAAGACAAGCAGCCGCTCCGAAGAGCCAACAGCAGCCCTGCACCGTCCCGCGGCCGAGCCTCGGTGATGCCCAGGGACCAGGCGCGGGCAGAGCCCGGCTCTGCCAGCACCCACCCCCACCTGAAAAAGAGCAGGCAGCCTCATCCCACTTACTAAGCAAGCTGCTTGATGATTTACAATAATTAAGAGGAATTATCCTCCACCGACATCGGTTGGTCAGCTTCATGAAAACAAAACTGATGATGGAGTCCACCTACTGCCAAACCCACAATGTTTAATTTACTCCAAGACCAGGAGGACATCATTCATTGTCCAGCACACTCTACACAGGGGATTAGTATCCCATTTCAGCTGTTTGCAATCAAACTCTCAATGAACATGAAGTAATGACAGGAAAGGGGGTTCCGTGGCTGTTACGGCCACTGGGCCTACGCAGTCTGAACTTCCCAAAACTTGGAGCCAGCAAGAAGCTTCAAACAGAAAACAGCTTTCAGAGTCTGCTCTCTAAACCCTGAATACATTGCTTGTCACTCGCGAGCCACAGCCTTTTTGTTTAGAGTTCTCTGGAGCACAATCTTGAAATTAAAATCTTGATTTAATTTGATTCTCATGGGGAGAAAAAAGGAAGTTCCTGGATTGAGTTAGCTAAGTGCAGGGCTGAAGAGTAACTTTTTGAATAAGTACTGAAATGCATGATATTTGCTTCACCTCATTGAGTCAGTGCTTTGTTTTCTTGTGTGAATTGCTTCTGCAAATTACAAACCCAACCCCCCCCCCCAATCACTGTAGCTAACAGACTGAGCCCCAACACCCAGCACCTTCCCTCGGGGCTCTCCCTTGCGGTTACGAACCCCCTGTGCTCGCTCAGGACTTTCTCTGTTATCAGCTGAGTTTATGATTAATAAAACCATCAAGTTAACTCAGAGTGAACTCATCCTCCTGCTTGACAGCTCACCTTCCTCGCCAGGTCCTGGCGACACTCACAGGCATCACGCACCCCTCGCCCTTGCCTGTATTCATGGCCCAGCGAGGACATCTCCTTTCTCCCCAGTCATCATACTGGTGCTGAGCACTGGAACATCCAAGTGCCGCTGTAGGGGGTACATTAAGCAGTGCACGTAATGACTACTGTGGCGTTACTGTGCTCCTTTACCCTCATCCCAACCACTCAGTATGTATTTTTTTTTCTCCTCCTGCCTAGATTTTTTTTTTTTTTTTTTTTTTAAACTAAACAACTGCTGTAACCTGAGATCTTTATATTCTCATGTGTGCCTGTATGGTATTTAAGGTCCAATTACACTAGTAACAAATTAGGGAAGTGCTAACATACAGAGGAATTTCTGCCTGCATAGTATTAAGAGGGATGATGATCTCAAAAGGTAACTGTGTGTATGCACTAAGCAACTAAGTTTTTATAATCTCTGGTTTGTCAGTTATTTAACTAAAAAATTTAAAAAAAATAAATAAAACCCCACACAACTACAAAACCACCAAAAAAAAAAAGAAACCAAACCAAGATTGCAAATTTTACTTGGCAGTTTTTCAGTTTTAGTGGTACTAGTATAGCCTAAGTGTCTCCTCTGGATTCAGACGAAACTCGCATTTGATGGCAGGACATTTGCCGTAACGAAGAACGCACCAGCATTCACAGCCCAGCTTTCGTTTGCCATTTTCATGGCTTTTGCTCTGCAGATGCCTGCAGCACCTTAAGCGCACGAAGTCCCTGAGTTAGGAGAAAACTAGCCACTGTTCATACAGATACAGAGGTCTGTTGTTTTCCACCACTTTATGTGTAACAGCTTGATTTGCGTGAAAAAAAAAGAGTTATCATGATTACAAGGAAATAAACAGATATGGCAATACCACACAGAATCAAATAGTGAATGCAGCCTGTCTTAAAACCAGCTGTAACGTTGGACTGCCTCTTTAAAATAGGCAGTCTTGCCAAACAGCAGTACAGGAGGCGGCGTATCTCAGCTCTCAGAAGAAAGCTACCCAGCTATTCCCAGGTCTGGTTTAATTTTGTAAAAGCTTTGAAACATTCGGAGCATTCACACAAGTATTAATTCAGCAAAGATGCTTCCAATTCACTCGGTTATTTCTGGAATAAATAAAAGCAAAATCTAGCCGTGTACATTTGCTGAATGAGTGTTTCTTCCCTCCCTCTTTGTCCAACTTGACTGCTTTGTACACAGATAGTTGTCTTGACAAGGTCAGGGAGTTGACACAGCAGCTCCGACCGTTGCCCAATGCAGTGTCACCACCTCTCACGCCACTCTATCACACACCATTATGTGTAAAATCATTATCAAAATGTTACTGAAAGAGATATCATGTAGGTAGAAGAGTAAGTCTTCTATCCCCTCAAAGATTATCCATTTTTATTGTGCCACATTATAAATTCAATTTTTCATCATGTATCTTACACATAGAAAATGAATGCACCAGCCCTCTAAAAATAAGATCCCTCACTAAAACCCTCTATGGAAGCTATCGGTCCAGAGCACACATTTACAGTTATATCATAAATCTTTGCTAAAAATGAGATTTATAAAGGCTGTGCTGACACAGCTTATCTACAAGACTGTGGAAACGACAGCCGTGTGTAGAGAGCTCACCCCTGCTAAAACACGACCACATGAATATTGAATGTCAAGCCCCACATAAGTCGCCTGGCTTTTGCGACGGGCCCCAAAACAGCAGGATTGCAAGCCAGCCCTGCCTCCTTCCCCTCCCCAGCCCACGCTCACCCAGCCCACAGGGCACAGGCTCCCGCTCACAGCTGGAGCACCATTTTGAATCAAATAAAACAGAACCCTTTTCATCACCTTCTTCCCCTCACTTGCCTGCAAGAAGATGTTCCTCCTACCCACCTGGTTTGGTTTGTGGGTTTTCCCCCCCGCCCTACATTTTAGTATCTAAAGCAGCTGGGCCTTGCTAACTGATGAACTTAAGTTGCTTTGGCTTCCAAGCATGTAACCCCTATGTGTCAGGTTCTTCAGCTTTTTCTGGCCCTTCGGTTCATTTTTAAGTATTCTTAGCAATTGATGAGTGCAGATTGAACCATCCTCTTTTTAGATTGACGCATTTCCTGCCTTTGGGGCATTTATTTTTTTTTTAATAAAATAACATGCCCATTATTACACACAAAACACAATATAGCACGCTGCAGCATACTATGACATGCCACGAGATGTCATACTGGGGACACAGAAGGACACCGGTGTAACAGAGAGACAAAGTAAGAATTCAACCACGTTTCATTCCAAGACGTACCTCTTAAAAGATCCTCGCAGTGGGTGGGTTTCAGAGCTCCGCTGGGAATCACAAACCCTGCTTTTGGCTCCGGTTGAGAGGAGAGAGGAATTTTCCTGATTCCCTGGAAACCGGCAGCAAGGAGACACCTGGCCCGGGACACCCCTGTCCTGCCTCCCGGGGTCATCCCTCCCGGAGCAACTTTCGGTGGCTCCGGAGGGTCTGACCCCAGTTTTACCTACGGAAAGACGGACAAGCTCCGTCTGCCGCCAGCCCCCGCCGCCCTAAAGCGTCAACCGGGGCCGCTGGGGACGGAGGAAGAGGGTGGAAGATGCTGGACCTGAGCCCATCTCCCCGGCGTCAGAGCTGCCCCAGCCGGGGAAAAAAAAAAAGAAAAGAAAAGAAAAAAAAAAAAAAAAAAAAAAAAGAGGTGAACATCCCCTCACAGCCCTTAGTTTCCTCTGATGTCCCCCCGGGGTGCCCCGGCTCTATTCATACGGGCGGGGGGGGCAGTAATTCAGCCCCCCGCCCGCGGACAGACGGCCGGCAGGGCGCTCCCCGCTCCATCCCGCCGCCCCGAGCGCCGTCCCACAGCTGGCAGCACTTAAAGCAGACGAGCTTTAACGCTCGTAAAAGCTTTGTCAGATCCAACCCCCCTCCTTTGAAAATACCCACGAGCATTATTAAAAACGATAGCAAGCTCAAAAAAAAAAAAAAAAAAAAATTCCCCCAATAAAAACAACAACAAAACCACACAAAATTCCCCCCCCACACACACACCATTTGGCCTGCTTCGGGCTACGGTGTACAGCGGGAACATTTCCAGAGGCAGGTGAGCGTGCTGGGAGCCCAAGTCTCTGCGAACGACAGGGATACTGGGACCTGTTAGAAAACGTTGCCTCAATTTCACTGGTGGGCAGCAACAAATTCCCTTACTCCAAGGAATTGTGCTGGCCTAAACAAGAAGAATAAAACGCATTTTACTCAAATAAGTTCACTATGTCAGGGTACCTACCAGGCAACATAACTGCAAAGGGGTTAACAAGTAAAAATATAATTTGTTGCTACATTTACTATATCCGCATAGCAACAAACACACATGCAGACATATGCGGCTTGATGATGATATTTGAAAGTGTTAAAGTTGAGTTGTCCCAGGTCTCCGCCATCGAAACTAACCGTAAAGCAGTTAAGCACAAGTTTCATTCACCCCAATTCGGCAAAATATTTAAAGTGGGCTGTGTGGGTGAGAGTTCTTCTGAGTAAATGCCTCTACAGAAGTTTGTGTTACAGGCTATAAATTGAGTTGTGTGCCTTTTAGACTCTGTATTGGGCTGGTTATATATGTCAGTTGATTACTAATCTCCTGCACTTTTTTTTTTTCTGGGTAGCATTTCTTCTGCATTTTTTCTTTATCTTCATAGTCCCCTTTTCTGATCTGTCCTTTTTTCCGTTTGTATATTTGCAGTTCTTAACACAGAACTATTTCATCAGGTTTGATGTGACGGGCAAAACTCCCATTGATCGACTTGATTGCCTTTGGTAAGAGTTTTCACTGGAATTCGATTGCCGTCTCAGGACTGCGAGAGATACGTGATAACATAGTCCTAACAGGCTGCTTCCAATAGGAAATGTTGATGTGAGCTGCAGAGGCATTTCACAATTTGATTTCATTATATTAACAGCCTTCAGAACGTACAATATTTCATTTATAAAAAGGGATAGGAGAACACAGGCAGATACCTGCCCATGCTCTGCGTGTGAGGGGAAGGGCTTTGATGTGTGCCCAGAGGTTGTAGGAAAGGTGGAATGCATTCCTACTGAATTTTAACCAAAAAAAAAAAAAAAAAAAAAGAAGAGGGGGGAAAAAAACCCACTTGAGGATTTGTGATTAGCTTTGAATAAAACGTAGACAGGCGTCTATGTCCACATACAAGGTGGACATATATATACACCTTCTCTTTGGAGAATTAAAGACTGGTTTTCAAGGAGGATGAGCCTGTAGACTAGGTCTGAGCTCAGCCTGCCTGGTTCTGCAGGGACGGATCCTTCAGCACATATCTAATACTTCTGGGCAGATGCTGGTCCTAGTGGGCCTTCCTCACCAGCCAGGGCCGAGTCCCGTCACGCTCTGATTGCGTGGACAATGAATCAAAGAGAGAAAACAGAATAATTCACAGACTTTTTCCCCTACCCATTCATGAAGCAGGGTGAGTCTGTGTAAGACCTCACCAAAACTACGGAGGCTGTGTAAAGCACAGAACACACCACGGCGCACACCAAATACGACAGCGGCACATTATACACCTCTCACGTGGGGCCACAAGACTCTGTCTACCTAAATAAGTATTTTAGCACCAAGGGTCCAAGGGCCGACCCAGTGACACAAGTGTTAAACCATTTGTAAAATTGCATCTATCCATTGGTGACAGCCTTCTCAGAAACATGAGGTTTTCATCACCTTATCACCTGTCATAGTTTTTGGGGACATATAAAGAGATCAGCCAACACCTCACATGGTGGAAGGGGGAGAAAAGGAACTCAGATTTACCTTGAAAAGACTGCAGAAGAAGATGGGGGACACTGAAAATTTGGAAAGGCTAAGAGCTCTGAGCTGAGAACGTGCCCATGTTGACAAGCAAATGGAAAAATCAAAGTGTTTTCCCTGAGTTAGCGCGAGTCCCGAAAGAGAGCTGACATGCGAGCACTGTCTTTTGTCACACCAAGTGCCTGCCACCAGCCTCCGGGCACCGGGCTGGGCTCTGCCGCAGCGACGTGCTAAACACACGCGTTCTCATCGCTCCGTTTAAATGGCGTACGGAGGTAGCGAGGAATTTTGCACTTAATTAGGGGATGTGTTTGGAATATGATTTGTGATAATACAGCTATAACAAGGGAAATTAATGAAAATAATTAATGAAGGATAATCTAAGATACCAGGGTTTTGTCTAAATCAACAAGAAGAGTCCCAAGGACAACCACAGTGTGATTTATAGGATTATTTTTTTTAATGATCCATGAGATCTTAATGTTTTCAGTGCAAGAAGTGGTTGGGGAAGTGGTTAGGAAGGGATCACACCTGTGAGGCTATTTGTAAGATAGGCTCCTGTGAGAGTTAAATCTGAATTTCATATCTGCTTTGTATTGTCCGATATTTCTTTTCCTGTAGAAGCCACTTTATGTCTGTGAATTTTGCTCTTTACAATTTTATCTTTACCTGTAAGGAAAAGCAGTGAAGTTTGCCTCATATCCAGCTGCTTTGATTTTACAGTGTTTGGACAGACGGTGTATCTCAGAAAAAAAACCCCAAATGAACAGAAACACAGGCAAAATCACGGCCTTGCAGGATGCTCAAGACCCTTGAGCTATGAAGCGTACAATGGAAACCTGAATTAAAATGGATGCATTAAAAATAACTTTTGTACAGAGCCATGGCGAGCCAAGCAGATGATGTATGGTGCTTAAATCAGCTGTCGTTACATAGCACGGCACAGCATAGGACAGGAAAGTCACTGATGCCACTGTTGTCAACCAAGGCTATGGACGGAAAAGGCCTTTCCTGAGTCCTCCAAGGCTGGCAGACCTTCATGAGAGCCCAAGGTGGCGTGAGGGAGTCCTTGGTCTCCCCTGCCAGAGTGGGCCCACCTCAAACAGCAGCTCCAGCGAGAAGGAGGGATTGAAATCTGTGCCCTACGCCTGCCAAAAAGCCCTGTACAAAGGCAGGACCTGCCCTCCTCTGGCCAGCTTTCACCCTCCCTCCTGGAAAAGTACTTTTTGGATGATGCCCTGGGTACCGTGTGGAACGTGCGACGTACAGGAGCAGAGGAGAGGTGGCATGAGCCGGACGGCTCCTGCTTAGCAGTCTGCTCACATCTTTCCCCCACCAAGAATATTCAGCTTTCTTTGTCTAAAATGTTGAGTGGTTATGAATAGTAAGGATAGACTATCTGTAATTATTTTTAAATTATTAATGGTTTTGTTAGATCCCTTCACTTTTACATTAGGTTTCTGTTAATGTAAGTTAAATCAAAATGTACTTCAGTTTCCAGGCAGCTCCCAAATGTATTTTTCATTCTTTCATAACATTACTTCAACTTCTCGATGAGGTGTCTATGATAAAGTTTGCTCCCGAGCCGGCAGACTCCCAGTCCTAATGAATTCAGCGAAAGGCTTGCCGAGTGGGCTCTCATCAGCCAGGCTAGATGGCAAATGAGGAGGCCATCGCTGCATTGCCAGTTAATATACTACCCCCAGCTAGCAGGTGTCATACCCTATTCATAAGAAAGGACTGCGGAGGCCACGGGGGTATCATCAAAGACAAGGGGAGAGTTTATCAGAATAACCGAGTTACTTTATTGGCACTTTCCATTACGCTTAGGAGACTCGGGTTGTTACGCCAGACACTCCTGATCAGAAAATATCTGCCGAGCGCCTCGCCCAGGGCTCAGCCCTGGCAGGCGGGGAGCAGGGGGTACCGCACGCCGCCCTGCCCGCATCCCTGCCCCAGGAGATGCTCTCAGACCGAGGGAGGGGGCGCTCAGCGCCGGGCCACCCCGAGGCAGAAACGCGGTCTTCTCCGGAGACACCCCCCCCCGCCTCCTCCCCTCGCCCCTCGGCCAGGCGGGGTCCGGGGGGTGCGGGGCTCCCGGGGGTCCGCCGGGACGAACCGGCCGCCGCTCGCCCGCCGGTTGCCCCGCGCCCGCCGAGGGGAGCGGCGTTGGGGAGAGGAGCGTGCGGAGCTAAATGCGGCGCGTTCAACACAAACGGCACGAAAAATGCCGGGATAAATTATGCAGAGGGATTTCTGGATTTCTTTTCAAGTAATTAAGTTTCGATTTCTTGCATTTATTTTAGTGCCAGGAAGCACGAGGCGCCACGGACGGCAAAAGTCTTCATTGATCGTTCCGGGCTCTAAGTTTGACTTCGTGACTTGACTCGGCTGGCGGCGGCGGCGGCGGCAGGCGAGGGGCCGGGGGGTTCCGGCGGAGCCGTCCCGCCCCGAAGGGTGCATCCAACACCCCCTCCCCGCCCGCCCGGTGCCTGCCCAACACCACGCACCGGCCCCGAAACCAGGTCTGGGGGGAGCAGGAGCCGGTGCAGGCAGTGATGCCGGGGGGGCCGGGGGCTAGCGAGGGTGCTGGGGGTACGGAGGCACGGCCGGGGGGTGGTGGTGCGGAGTTGCCCCGACGGGGCGTCCCGGCCCGGGGGCTGCCCCGGCTACACGGGTTGCGGATGTCCGGACCCGCGGTGCCCCCGCGGCGGCGGGGCCAGGTGGCCCCCCGCTCCCGGAGCCCCGGAGGAGCGGCGCGGGGACCGGGGGGCGGTGTGGGGGGCACCGGGGCCGCCCCTAGGGCAGAGCCGGGTCCGGCGTTGTCCTGAGCTCAAAACAAAGGTAGAGTTTGCTCAAAGTGTAGCCCGCATCTTAATGGATTAAAAATTCATAGGGCGCATTAGGTTCGGTAAAATATGAATGCGCGGCTTTAAATTTTAATCGTAAATCAGAACGCGGATACATGAGAGGCGACAGTGATTTCTCCCCAGATGTCTGCGTGGGTCAGGGTGTGGGCGTGGGCGTGGGTAAGCGGGGATGGCGGGGGGGGGCGGCGGGGGGCTTTCCTTTTATTTAGGCGGCCCGCTGGTGCGCAGAGCCGGCTGCAGGGCCCGCGGCCCCGCAGGGCCGGCGAGCTGCCGGGGGGGCGGGCAGCGGGGGGCTCCGCGCCTGCTGCGGCTCCCCGCGGCGTCCCTCACGACATCGGGCGGGGGGGGTAACGTGAGCTGGGCTCCATAAAAAGAAAAAAAAAAAAAAAAGGCAAACAAAAAAAATAACCCGCAAAAAAAAAGGAGGGGGGGAAGGGAATGTCATCGTGTGCCGGGCGGCGGTGCCGCGGGCAGGAGCTGCCGGCAGCGGGGTCCAGCAGCAGCGCGGAGCGGCAGCGGGGACAGCCCCCGGCGGGGGCGGCCTCCGCGGGGACCCCCGGGGCCAGCCCCGGGCCCGGCACCGAGGAAAGTTTGCCCAGGTGCTCCGCACCCCCCGCACCCCCGCGGCGGCCGTTCGGAGCGGCGATGAGCGCTCAGCGTTTTGGAGATCGGTTGTCAGTTGCTATTAAAATCAAGATTAATTCATATTAACGATATGCATTCTCAATTCTCCCGTGTGACAGCATACATTAGAACAACTATTGCGAGTAATTAAACTCAGTGCGGGAGGGGTTAAATGTATAGCGTGGAGAGGTGTTTTGTTTTTTTTTTTTTTTCTCCTCGCCCTTCTCTCCGCCAAAGTTCAGCCGGGGAGGCGGGCGGGCAAAGCCCCTTCCACGGCTCGGCGGACGCGGCAGGCTGCCTCTGCCCTCGGACTTCCCAGCGCCAACGAGGTATTTTCCTCTTTTTTTTTTTTTTAATTTTTTTTTTTTTTTTTCCAGAAAGTGGGAGATTTCCCTCACTCGCCCGCACACCTCCCGGCACGCCCGCGCTGTTGAAGCGCGGAGGGCGGCGGTGGCGGCGGCTGTCGGGGAGGCGGGAGCGGCCGGGAGCGCTGCGGGGAGCCCGGAGGAGGGAGGCGGAGGGACCGACATCCGCCTCCCGGCCCGCCGCTGCCTCCCCGACACGGGCGGGCCGCGCCACGCGTGGGCTCTGCCCGGGACTTACCGCAAACACGCAAAAAAATATAAAAAAATATTATCGATGGCTTTTTCTTGGGCGTTGGAGATGCTCGGTGCTTTAGACTAATTAGACAAGCCAAAAGCCTTTTGAAGATTAAGCAAATTGGACAACCCTTGTTAATTAGAACATAATTTAAAGTTTGAAATTATATCACTCACGAAGTAGCCTAATTAGTATGACGATATGTTAATAGCCTACTGAGACACGAAGCGCGGAGGTTTGGCATGAACTCCTTAAAGGCTTGCAAGAAAATCCTCTTTCCTATGTTGTCATTAATAAAAGATTTCTATAGACTTCAGCCTTTCAACGGTGACATACAATTTATAGTACACACAATGCATTAGCCCATAGTGCTGCTCAATTTTTTTACTATTATGAAAACTAATAAATTCGTCAAGCTGAATTAAGCATACAAATCAGATGAGGCATAACAGATTACATATTGAAGCGCTGTGTCTCCCGAGCCTAAATGAAATTTCAATCTAATAATTCCTTCCTGGCCCGGCCATAATTTGTTTAGAGATGTTGTTCTACTTCTTTCCAAGCGCTATTCGCACCATAATTAAATGATACTCAAGCTTTTAACTTTGATTTATTTCATTTCTCCGAGCTGGCGACAGTGAGAGCTGATACAATGTAATTTTTTTTTTTATTTCCCTTAAAATTACCAAGTCTGCTGTTTAGGTGAGAAATTAAACACCTAAGCATTTATTTTAACCTTCCTGCTGCAAAGTGAAATTCATGGAAATAAACCCGGCCACCTTCAGAAAAACTGACTTTCCCCGATTTCTTTTCTCTCTCTTTTTTTTTTTTTTTTTTCCTTTTCTTCTTTTTCGAAGAGAGAGGCAGGTGGAAGTTGGCGGGACAGCGGTGCGCTTTTGCAGGAGGATCCCTCCGGCTCCCCGCCGACGGGGGACAGACCCGGAGGGGGGGGGGGGACGACAGACCCCGGCCTCCGCTCCCTGCAATGCCCTGCGCGGCCCCCCCGCCGGAGCGGCGAGCGGTGCCAGGGCAGCGCCCGGGACACTCTGGCTGTGGGCTCGTTGTAAGCCCGGACGGGACTTCTCTCTTCTTTCCTTTATTTTATTTAATTTTTTTAATTTTTTTTTTTTTTTAATGGAGAGTAGATTTGGGGCGGCGGGGGGTCGCTTCCCCCCACCTTTTTTTATTATTATTTTTTGGCTTTTTTTGGCTTTTTCCCTCCCCTTTCCGAGAGGCGGCGGGGCGCGGCGGTGAGAGTGGGAGCACGCGTGGGCGTGGGCGCGGGGGCGGCGGGGGGCGGGCAGGGAGCGGCGGAGGAGGGGGGCCGGGGCCGAGGAGGCAGGCGCGGAGGGCCCTTCCCGAGGAGTTGGGCTGTAGTGACAGGCGAGAGGGGAGGGGAGGGAGGGGAGAGAGTAAAACCCACCGGCGCGGCGGCGGGGAGGGCACTTCGCGAGAGGCGAGGGCCGGCGCCGGAGCGGAGGCGGCGGCGGCGGCGGACGGCGGCGAGCGCCCGGGCGGGCGGGCGGGAGGCAGCCCAGCCCGCGCATCCCCGGCTCGCCGGAGCCGCCTCTCCCGGCCGCGTCCTCCCCGGCGGGGCTCGGGCAGCCGGCTGGGGGGCGAGTGGGATTTTTTTTTTTTTTTTAAATTTTTTCAAATTTATTTTTTTTTTTTAATTTTTATTTTTCGGGGGGTGGGGGCGCGGGGGTGGGGGGCCGGGGCTCCTGTGGCTTTTCCGGGGGGTCCGGGCCCCCGGCCCCGCGCCTCTGCCCTCCTCCGGCGGCGCGGCGGCGGCGAGCACCATGATGATGTCCCTGAGCAGCAAGCAGCCCTTCGGCCTCCCCCACGGCGGCGGCGGCGGCGGCCTCCACGAAACCAAGTACTCGGCCCTGCACACCGCCTCGCCCTGCCCCTCCGCCGCCGCCCCCGCCGCCAGCTCCCCCAGCAGCACCGGCACCGGCGGCTCCGCCGGACGCGGCTCCGGCTCCGGCCCCGGCTCCGGCTCCGGCTCCGGTCCCGGCAGCGGCGGCTCCGGCTCCGGCTCGGGCTCCGGCCCCGGCGGCGGCGGCGGCGGCGGCGGCGCGGAGGCGATGCGGCGGGCCTGCCTGCCCGCCCCTCCGGTAGGTGCCCGCCGCCCGCCGCCCCGCTTTAAGGGGAGCCCCTCGGCGGCCCCCCGGATCCGCCTGATGATTTTTTCATGGCCGCGCAGCAAATCACCCGGCGCCGCCGGGCGCTCGCCCAACTTATGCATGCGGCGGCTCTTGCCGCCCGTATTAATTTTTATGACCTGGGATGCTGCGTGCGGCTGGTGCGTGTGTCCGTCCGTCCCTCCGTCCGTCCGCCAGCCCGCCCGCCGCCGGCTGCCTCTGTGCGAGCGGCTGCGCGCCGCGCCCGCTCCCTCGCCCCGCTCGCTCCCTCTTCTCCTCTTCCCCCCCCCCTCCCCGATCCCCCCCCCTCTCCTCCTCCTCCTTCTCCAGGATTTCTCTTTTAACATGCTGGGAAGGTTTTAGTGGCACGGCGGAGTGCGCGGGGAGGCGAATTCCCTGCTGAGCGTTATGTGTGCCTTCTATTTGCAATTGCAGAGCAATATATTCGGCGGTCTGGACGAGAGCCTGCTGGCCCGCGCCGAAGCCCTGGCAGCGGTGGACATCGTCTCCCCGAGCAAGAGCCACCACCACCACCCGCCGCACCACAGCCCCTTCAAGCCGGACGCCACCTACCACACCATGAACACCATCCCCTGCACCTCGGCCGCCTCCTCCTCCTCGGTGCCCATCTCCCACCCGTCCGCCCTGTCGGGCACCCACCACCACCACCACCATCACCACCACCACCACCACCAGCCCCACCAGGCGCTGGAGGGGGAACTCTTGGAGCACCTGACGCCGGGGCTGGCGCTGGGGGCCATGGCCGCCCCCGACGGCGCCGTGGTCTCCACGCCGGGCCACGCTCCCCACATGGCCGGCATGAACGCCATGCACCCGGCGGCGCTGGGCATGGCCCACGCCCACGGGCTACCGGCCCACATGGGCTGCATGAGCGACGTGGACGCCGACCCCCGCGACTTGGAGGCCTTCGCCGAGCGCTTCAAGCAGCGCCGCATCAAGCTGGGGGTGACCCAGGCCGACGTGGGCTCGGCGCTGGCCAACCTGAAGATCCCCGGGGTGGGCTCCCTCAGCCAGAGCACCATCTGCCGCTTCGAGTCCCTCACCCTCTCCCACAACAACATGATCGCCCTCAAGCCCATCCTGCAGGCCTGGCTGGAGGAGGCCGAGAAGTCCCACCGCGAGAAGCTGGCCAAGCCCGAGCTCTTCAGCGGCGCGGAGAAGAAGCGCAAGCGGACCTCCATCGCCGCCCCCGAGAAGCGCTCGCTGGAGGCCTACTTCGCCCTCCAGCCCCGGCCCTCCTCCGAGAAGATCGCCGCCATCGCCGAGAAGCTGGACCTCAAGAAGAACGTGGTCCGCGTCTGGTTCTGCAACCAGCGCCAGAAGCAGAAGCGCATGAAGTACTCGGCCGGCATCTGAGCCGGCAGCGGCGGAGAGAACCCACGGCATCACCATCGTAAAAAAAAAAAAAAAAAAAAAAAAAAAATTAAATAAACGACGACAACAATTAAAAAAAAAAAAAGCGGAAAGGGAGAAAAAAAACCCAAACAAACAAAAAAACCCCACTCCCACCGCCCCCAGCCCACCCCACCGCCCGCCCCGCGCCCAACTTTCGGGGGAAACTTCCCCGCGGAGCCGCCCGGACGCGCCCCGGCAAGTACCGCTGGTTTTTATTCTTAACAGACCTGGCCCGGGTGCAAGCTGCCTCGCCGTGGCACCCAGCGCCGCCGCCGTGGCATGGGGTTGTTGTGGTTTTTGTTTTTTTTTTTCTCGGGACCCAAACTTGAATCTAGAGTTGAGGCTCTGCGCCGCGAGAGACGTCTCAAAAGTATTTTGATTTAAATAATAATAATAATAATGATTTAAAAAAAAAAAAAAAACAGATGGCAGGCTTTTCTGCATTTACACTGCGTATTATAAATATATAAATATATATATATTTTTACTGTGGTTATTATCCTTTTCCTTCTCTGAAGTTATAACGCTTAGGGAAAGAGCTGATCCTGCTGTGTTCACTGGTCTTCAAAAGCTATTATTAGATTACTGCCAAACAACCCCTTGTAAATTATTAATTTATCTCTCTAGCAACTTCATTTTGTGCTCATTCTAATTAATTACACCTCTTTAATCTAAGTCTTGATAAAAGTGAAAAAAAAAAAGGATAGTGAGAATCAAATATTTTGTGTTGGTAGGATTTATGAACGTGAGCTTTTCTCTTCTTCTTCTTCTTCTGAACGTCCCTTTTGGCCATCTGTAAATTGTCACCTGAACCTAAGGTATTTCTCTGGCGAGTATTCTTATTCGTACGGCGTCGGCACCCTATAGTAGTTGTCCTACATTATTTGTGTAGCCTGATTCACTGTCCGAGGAATTTGTTTACGGCGTTACATATTTAATGGGGATTCCCATATTGTCCCCACCACACGCTGCTCCCGAAGCGAGAAAGGACGTGGCCGCGTAGGTGACAGCGTGGGGCGGGGGGGGGGGGGGGGGGGGAGATGGTTGTTGGTGGTGGGGGGTGTTGTCGCTTCGGGTTTCTTGCCAGCACAATATCCGTCTTTCTCGATTTCAAAGCTGTATCGCGACGGTGTTCGGACCGGCTCGGTTATCTATCTATCTATCTATCTATCTATCTATCTATCTATCTATCTATCTATCTATCCGATTGCTTATTTATTTATTTATTTATTTGGTCGGTCGGTTATTTATTACCTTTAATTGCGATACTTTTCCACGGAGGGAAGTCCCTTTTGGAGGTCTGTTTGTAGAAAAGCCAAATTCCAATTTTGTAGGAAAGGGAGCGAGCGAGCGAGCGAGGCTGCACTGCTTGTAAATTCACTAATGGTTTCGTACATTTCTTTTTTCTTTTTTTTTTTTTTTTTTTGTTGGGAACAACAACAATAAAAGGAGGGTACTCGGTTGGGTACCTGTACCTGTATGGATTGTAAATATTTCATTGGCGTTGACGCACATATAGATATATTCTTACAGATTCCGCTGTATCGCTGTTCTATCCGAGACTGTTTGAAGTCTTTAAGTTCTGTACATCACTCGATTTCGTTGGTTGTTTTTTTTTTTTTTTTGTTGGCTTTTAATTTTGGGTTTGGGGTGGTTTTTTTTCTGTTCCTGGTTAATAGGAAGTTTACTTATTCTAGTAATGTACTAAGTTATTTTTAAATGTTGTTAAACCGTCTTTCATTAAAAAAAAAAAAAGGAAAAAAAAAAGGATTTTAACGTTTTATTGGCGAAGCGCGTTTACTGCTTCTTGGTATTTTTTTCCACGCCGGTTTTGCACCCCCTTTGCCCGCCCGCAGCGGCGACTCCGAGCGGAGGGGGGGGGGGTCCCGGCTGCGGGGGGATCCCCGCAGCCGGGACCCCCCCCCCCCTCCGCTCGGATCCGCCGCTGCGGACGGCAGTACCGCGGACACCACACGCGCAAAAAAATACCCCCCCCCCCCCAAAAAAAAAAACCCAACCCAAAACAAAACAAAAAAAGGGAAGAAAAAAGTAATATCCCCGCTCACAAAAGCCGGGGAAACCCGACGGCGGCGGGCGGGGAGGTTGGGGGGGGGGGGAGGGAAGGAGATCATACACGAACCGCTATTAAATATTCATATTTCCGCCAAGCCACCAGCTTCAGCTGCATCTTCAAAGCCGCCCGGGCGCTCCGAGGGTGCTCCGCGGGCGCGGAGGGGCGCGGAACCAGCGCCTCCTTTACCCTCCCGGCCCTGCCGCGCTTGTTGCTGCCGTTTGCCGTCAATTGCTGCCGCCGCGGTACTGTACGGTTCCGCGGGCGCGCAGGGGCTTCCGCGGGCGCGCAGGGCGGCTTCCCGTCTCCTTCCTTCAGCCGCCGCCGGGGCTGCAGGCGCAGGGATGGCTTTTTGGGAAGAGGTGGCGCTGTCCTTGCGCGGAACCTGCGCGCCCCGACGACCGGGCAACCGACGGGGCTCCCTCCCCTCCTCCCCCGACCACCGAGACCTCCCCCCGAGGGGAAATGCCTCCCTGTCGTCCCCCCTACCGCGCAGCCTCCGCGGGCGCGGGGATCGTTTCAAGAGGCGAGGGCGGGGGGACAGGAAGGAAGGGGACGGAAAGTGGCGGGTCGGGGGGGCCGGGGTGAGCCAGCCCGGCGGGGGCGGGGGCCAGGCGGACCCCTGAAAGCAGCGGAGACACCCCCACCCCCCCCAAAACCGTCAGCAGGCGCAGGCGGCGAAGAACCCCCGAACTGCCGCTTCGCCCTCTTAAATGAGCCATTCACTTAAAGGCTATTACGGGCGAATTAATAAATTACACAGCGAATTATTAAATCCAGATAATTACAAGGAATAAGTAAGTAATCATTAGTTATCTCAGCTAATTACTGTGGGTCAGAGCGAGCGAGAATGTGAAATCCTCCTCGGGAATTGAAATTAACTTTGCACAGTGAGTCTCTCTGCTTGACATCCCCAGTCTGTAGGCACATGGCAGCTCCCCTGTGAGCTCGGCTCTCTATTTAACTTGGAGAGAATGGAAATAAAATTAAGTGGCGATGTGATAATAGGAAGCTGCTTAGAAAGCAAACGCGGCGGGTTTTATTTTTCACCTTTTACCGCCTGCAGATAGGCTGCTCTCCAGCCTCCCAAATTAAAAATCCGGGGCAATTAGTCGGCTTCTCCCCGTCCCTGCCTGTCCCGCACATGCAGATTAACAAACGAAAAGGCACGAAAGAGCTGGGGGGGGGGGGGGGGCAGGGGCTCCGGGGGACGCGGGGCGGGCACTGGCCACCCCTCTGCTGCCGCTCGCCACCGCCGCCCGGGCCGGCAAGGGCTGAGCCACCGGCGCGCTTTGTTTTGGGAGACAATAAGCTGCCGAGCCCTAATGAGGGTCCCTGTCTCTTCCGTTGATCTTTCGCCAGATCTCTCCAAGAGCTAATGTGTGTGACCGTCCGTCCGCCCCCCCCTGCTGCCAAACACCCATCTCTAACACCACTTCCCGGCTTTCCTTCACGTGCACCTTTTGTAAACAGCGGATCTATAGGTGGAGATGTATAGGTGGAGATGTACAGATGGAGATGTATAGGTGGAGACGCTCACGCTGCCCTCGCCGGGCTCTGCCCGCATTAAAACAACAACAACAACAACAACCACCAACAACAACTGCTGTGCGCGCACGGCGAGGAAAAAGATCTAGGCTGCTTTGCCTTTATCAATTGCAATTAGGTGGACAGTCTTCCCCCTCTTCCCTTGCTCCAGTCTGGGATGATAATTAAAATTTAATGAAGCCTGGGAGTAGCAGAGCTCTGTCTGGGGACTGTGGAATAGAATATTTTAACTGTACATTTACACCAAGTGTCTGGCTTCAAAGACGTGACTGCTTTTAATCTCGAATTAGAAAACCACAGACCTGAAATTAAATATTAGCCACCCTCGGCTCCCCTTCCTTCCCGCCACACTGTCACGCCTGTGTTTGCCTGCCTGCCCCACGACACGCACACACCCACGTCTCGGGTCTCCAATTACACTCGCGTTAATAATAGATGGCTTTGAGAGGGTGCGGATTTTTCCCTTTCCACACCCCCCCCCATTTTTTTTTTAAATAGGGTTAATGCAATATTAATTGCTCGTAGCTGCTATAAGAACGAGCCGCGTTTTTCCAGGAACAAATCGATGGATCGGGGCAGCGAGCGCGGAGGAGGAGGCGGCGCAGTCCCGGGGCCGCCCGGGTGAGTACGGCCCCTCCGCGCAACTCCCGCGCCCCGCCGGGGCCCGGCCCGCGCGTCGCTGCACGGGGAAAGATGGGGGGGGGAATCGCCGTTTTTTCTCCCCAGATCCCCTCCCGGCGGGGGGGCTGATGGTCCAGGGCGGGAGGGGGGAAGCCCGGCCCCCCACCGGCGGGTCCCCCCTTATGGCGGCGGGGGCAGACCCCAGCAGCCGGTTGGTTTGTGGTCCCGGCGCGGTAACCGGGGGGGGTGGGGAGGTGGTGGTGGTGAGGGTAGGGGGAAGTCACACAACACTCTCCTCCCTCCCCTCTTTATTGCTGTTGTTGTTTTGGCAGGCGAGACCCCCGGGGCCCTCCCGGAGGGGGGATCCCGGAGCCCGGGAGGGGGACCTGCCCCGCGGCTGCGGCTCGGCGCGCCCCGCAAAGGTAAATACCGGTTTTTGGAGGGAGGAGGAGAGGACACCCCGCAAGTCAGCGGGGCGGGGAGGGACAAAAAAATAATGCCAAGCCACCAGCCAAAAAATCCCCAAGAAAACTCCGCGGGTTCCCACAGGCAGCCGGGACCCTCTTCCCGCGGCGGGGGGGTTGCTGACCTGCCCACAGGGATCCTCCGGGCCAGAGGCGCCCCGCAGCCGCGGTGCGGGGGCGGCTAACGCCTTCCCTCTCCCGGGGCCGGGCCCTCAGCTGGCACTTGGTGCCAAAAAAAAAAAATCAAAAGCAAGAAAAAAAAAAATCAAACCAAAAAACCCCAAACCGAAAACCTGCTCCCAAACTCAACACAACCCCCAAACCAAAACAACGGAGGAAGGAAAAAGGCGCTCGCAGGAGCGCCGGGCGGCAGCTGGGACAGCCCCGGGAGCGTCTGGGGGTGTGTGTGGGGGGGGGTGTGTGTGTAGGACTGGGCTTCGCAGCTGGGCCCCCGCCTCAGCCCTGCCCCAGCCTTTCCGCGTCCGCGGAGCCCGCGGGGCGCAGCGCTGCCCAGCCGGGGCGGGCTGGGCCGCCCCCTCCCCTCCGCAACCAGCCCTGGAGCGGGACGAGCCTTCGGCCTCCTCCTCCCCCCCCCCCCGCACACCCGCTTGGGCGCCGGTGCCTCTGTACGCGGGCCCGAGGAGGGCGGCAGAAGCAGCCGGGGCGCTCCGCGCAGCCCCGCGGTGTTTCCGCGGCGGGCGGGGCCGGGAGCTGCGCGCCCCGTCCGGCTGCGGCAGCGCTCAGCAGCGCGGCGGGGCTGGGCTCGCCTCGCCTCCCCGTTTATACAGAACAGGATCATTTACATAAAGTCCTTAAGGCAAATAACTGTTGGGGCTCTAATTTATATCTGATCGAAAATTAGCCGTCATTATGCGCTCCATTAGCAGCGTCTTTAATGTGCTTCTAAGCACCATTTGTCAAGCGGCTTGTTAATATCCTTCAAGTCTTTAAAGTTGAGAGCTCATTAAAGAGTGCGCTCTGTTATTGATGTAATTTAGATGAGTTTGGAAGAGCAAGTGCGCGGCGGACAACCTGGAGGAGCGGGGAGAGGCTGGGGCTCCCCCCGGGGCTGTGGCAGCGGCACCCCGCCGCCACGGCCCCTCACCGTGGCGCCGGGCCCTGGCCGGGGGCGGCCCGGGGCTCGCCTCCCTGCTCGGGCTGGGGCGCGGGGGATCCCCCGGCAGCGGGGAGGGGGGGGAAGGGGGGAACCTTTTTTGGCTGAGGCGGAGTAAACCCGCTTTAATGATGTGCAGCCGCGATTCCGGCGTCTCTTCCCCCGCTCCATCGGAAGAGCATAAAGGCCAATAAATTACCTCCGCTGCTTATCTGAAAATCCATCTATTCTGGCGTTGTTTTTTTGTTTTTTTGTTTTTTTTTTTTTTTTCCCCTCCGCTGGCGCAGATCGCGTTGGTGAAACCCGATGAAGCCGCCCCATGAGGGCGGGCTGCCGGGGACCCTCCGCCGAATCCCCCCCCCGGAGCTCTCCCGGTCCTGCGCGCCGGAGGGTCCCGGCTGCCTCCGGAGCCCTCCTTCTCCTCCTCCTCCTCCCCCATCCCTGCCCGAAATCCTGCTGAAAACCGGGCGGGGAGGGGGAAGTCCCGGCTGAGCTGTGCGTGCGTCCCCCCCCCTCCCCCGGGCGGTGCGGAGCGCGGCGGAGTCTTTGCGGGGAGGGTCCTCCCCTGCGCCGCCGTCCCCGGGCTTCCCCCGGGCGAAAGCAATAAAGCGGGTAATTAGACTGCTAAAGACGGATGTAAATAACGGGGAGGAGGCGGCGGTGACAGCCAGGCGGCGGGGCCGGCGCCCCCCCCCCCCCCGCCCCCCGGGGGAAAGGACACGCAGCCCCACAGCGCCCGCCCCGAGGCCCCGGCGAGGGACGCCCGCTGCCCCGGCGGCGCTCGGGCTGCGGTGGGGAGGGCGCCGGCAATTCCCCCCTGCAGGAGGGGACTCTCACCAGGCATCGGAAAGGCCCCTCTGCCCCCGGAACCCCCCAGAGGTTCAGGGGCCAGGGCAGAGGGGGCTGCGGGGTGGGGGTGGGGGTACAGGTATCAGCAGCCTTTCAAACCCCACTGCAGCCTGGCACAGACACCCCCACAGGGGCTCTGACCGGCTTCCACACACAGGCCGGTGTCAAAGGCATATTTACCTCCTCGCACGGTCCCAGGGACACGCTGACACCCGTGGGAACATTTATCTCCTCTCCAGCCAAGAGCACCATGTGTAAGTGGCCGCACGGCTGCATCCAGCCCTCCCCACCTCTTGGGCAACGAGGCCGGGGGGGCCCTCCATCTGTGCAGGATGGGGTGCATGCAGCCCTGGCCCCCACACGAGAGACGGATGGTACTGAAGAGCTGGACGCGTCGGATTGCAGGGTCATCGCCAGCAATGTGAGCCCCTCCTAGAGCCACCGCCGCTACACTGGTCCCAGATGCTCCCTGGGCAGAGGAAAATACCTTCAGGACGACGAGCGAAAGCATCACCCCGGGTAGGCAAAAACACGAGACACAAAGAGCCACCAGAAGGCCTGAGGGTGACGCATTCAATTGTACTTGCAGAGGTGTTCATAGTTATTGCCACCAGGAACATACAGGAGATGTAGCACAGAGGCTCGTGGCTAGCGTATGTTTTCCTTGTCCGTTTACATGTGGCATTTTGGGGATCGAGTCCTCTCAGGGTGTGTGCGGGCGCACACACGTGGCCTGCTGGGTTTGAGAAGGGCTCATTGCATGGTGGAAAGCCCTTTCTTACCGATCCGCTCACTTGAAACCCTTGTGGCTTCTCCCTTGCAGGTGGCACCACATTATTTTGCAGGGAAAGCTGTGGAAGGGTGGGATAAACTTAACATGGAGAACATACATTTTTTTTGTGGGGGACATTTTACAGGGAGATAGCTTTGTCTGTATTTAACAAAGCCATTAAAAACATTGTGTCAGACGTAGCTGGGCAGGTCAGTCCATGCCAGGCTGGGAGGGAAAGCCATGGAAAAGTCTCGAGTTACAATGACGACAACATTTTATGGTAGCAGCAGTTGCAGCTTTTAAGCAAGTGAAGAGCAGTTCAGTTTCTTGCCCTATTTTGTGGGCAGAAGTGGTGGGTGTGCAGCAGCGAATGAGCCGCGTACAGGTCCCGTGCCACCCATGTAATGGCTGCGACTCTTGTGGGGGTGCTTCTGGCAGCAAGATGCGTGGCAGTGCCCACCGGGCAGCAACACGAAGCCAAAGAAGAATGTGACGAGGTGGGCTTGAGCAAACCTTAGCGTAATAAAAGCCTCCATCCCACAGGTGTACACACACACACTTAAACACAACAGACGCTATGCAAAAAAAGCAGGTGATGTCACATTTTGAAATCGTTCTTACATCCTGAGTCGTAAAATTTCTTTCTTGCTTGCTCTTCATTTTGGAAATTTTAAGTATACATTCTTAAAATGTAGCATCTTTAAAAATGGCTGTGGATGGACACGCCTGGTGCCTTGATACATGACCCTCCCAAGTTTCTTGTACTTAAATACCTTACACGAAGATGCCCACAAACCTTTCCTACTGGCCCTTCCTCACAGGGCATCGTCGCGTTTCAGCTTCCACCGACAGGCAGACACGAGGTGGATGGCAGCAGCGGGCTGGGGGTGGTGGTGGGATGATGTGTCCAGTCCCCGTCTCTCTGCCCAGGTTCATCCCTTGGCTGCTCAGGAAAACTGGGGAAACACCTCCCACGGCCGGAGTGGGGTCGCGTTCAGAGAGGGGTGATGGCTGACGCAGCCCAGGCTGTGCGATTGCTGCCCGCCCCGCTGAGGCCACTGTTAGAACCCAGCGCTGGGGTTTGTGGCAACACCGGTGCTACAAGAAGAGTATCATCGTCCTCCCAGTACAGCTGAGGAGGTGAGATCCTGGGAGGCCATCTAGTGCAGCCCCCCCCGAGCCCAGGCTAGCATCGCGGTCAGCACCTCCTGGCTGTGCCTGCACCAGGAGACGAAGCAGGATGGGGCCACCAGCCTGGCCACAGACGGCTCTGGCTCTGCCGTGCTGCCCGGAGCCGATAAACACCCTCCTGGGCAATGCTTGCCCATGGGCTGGGGACAGTATCTGCTCCAAACAGGCAGTTCGGTTGTGCCCAGGCAGTTTTGGCGAGGGAGGGGAAGAGAGGAGGGGAATGAGCAGTCAGGCAGCGCCGCTTGGCCCCAGGGCTGGAGGACGGTTCCCAGCTGGTTCTGCAGACTGGCAGGGATGCAGCCACCAGAGACCACCCATCACTTACCCAAAGCTTTTTCTCTTCCATAAAGCCTCTTCCCTGCTGGGGAGGTCGGGCTGTGTTTGGCTTGGATGTGAAAACCAGCGGCTCTCCCCTCAACCTGCTGAGCCGCTTTGTCCCCCGGAATTAGCCAGCGTTACTTTTAACTCATTGAATAGTCTGGACTAGAGCCAGCCAGCCGATGGGCTTTTGCCCAGACGTGGGTTTGCGAGTCAATGGCACCAGGACTCAGTGAGGTCTGGACCTTGCCAAAGATTTTATAGCTTGTGGACCAGCCCCTGGCGCAGCCCTGTGTGCCCTGCGGCCCCCACACGCATGTCCATGAGCGGAGACGGGGCAAGCAGGGTCTGGAGCCCAGTGGCCGCTCTCTTGGGCAGCCCATGAGGATGGTGTACCAGGCAGCCCTGGGAAGATGGGGAGAGGGTTTTGCTTTCTTAGACAGCTGTTAAAATGTTTTCATTTAATCAGCCACGGTACGTACGCCTCAGTTAAACAGCTGGCATCCGAGCTGATACGCAGGGAGGTGTAATTTTGATTCCTACCTTTCTGTTTCAAAGCTGTCTCGTTTTGAGCACTTTGATCCAAAGACTAAACTTATCGTGGCATATTTATGTATATGACATTTTCATTCGCTCCCTTATTTATTTATTTTTGCAAAACACATCACTGACAAGTGCCGAGGCAGCAGTGCTCGGGGAAGGAAAACACGCAGTCCGAACTCCAACGCTTGCGTGTGCTGCGATAGTCCCGTTCCATACGCCTCGCAGGCTCAAATTGCAAGAGCAGTGGCAGTGCATGGAAGAGAGCACGCAGAAAAGGGAAAACCACGCTGGGGGTGAGTGACAGTGTATTTAACACTGTGCCCCAATGGGCTGGCTGGGTTTGGGGGGTTATTTTTTGGTGATTTTTTTCTTTTTTTTTCCTAGAGTTTTACAGGTTTTTCTGTGTCTTTATGGCAATTCAGGTATTTAGTGTACTGATCCCCACAGCATCCCCAGGAGGCAGGGACGTGCTGCTACCCCACCTGGCAGCAGAGGAAAACAGAGAAGTTTGGGATGGATGAGGAGCTGCACAAGTCCTAGGAGAGCGCTCAGACCAGGGGACCGACCCAGCCCCATCTGACAGCACCTCCACAAACCCGAACCAGTAGCGTCCTTGAATATCTTCCTCCCAGGACGCTGGGAGTACGATATGCCCAACAAAACACCCATTCACCTCGAAATACAGGAAGAAGTGTTTTTTTTTTCCCCAGCAGCAGCACAGCGGTCGTTTTTAAAGCTCAGCCTCAGGGGTACCACAGCAGAGTGGCAGTGGAACGGTGAAATTCGACTTCCCTCGGATTCGGGTCTTTTGGTGGGATTCTCTGGTGTCAAATAAGGCACAAACTCGGACTGACGCTTTTCCCGAGCCTGAAGCATTAATAAAACCTCTTGCCTGGGGCAGGCTTTCTGCTACACGTGTGATTTTCTGCCTTTTCCCTTGTGTGGGACACACGTGGGGTCTGTCCCCTCTGTCAGCTGCTTCACCGCACAAAACCTGTGGGGACATAGTCACAGTTAAGCCCTTTCTCTACCTGTTCCATTGGTTTGAAGTGGGCGAAGGGTTTTAAAGCCAGACTGAGGCCGGGGGAGGCGCAGACAGAGGTACAGACAGGGACAGCCATGCGGCGTGTGGTCCCCCAGGCCCTCCCGAGGCAGCCAGGCTCCCATCTGTGACTGAGCCACCTGAAGAAGTGATGCTGCTTGGGCAAACGTGTCGGCGCCCGGGGTACCTCCTGTCCCCCAGACCGCTCCTGTTGCAACAGCGCTCGCCCTCCCGGCGCCTGGATGCAGCTCTGCAGCCTGAGACCGGCCTTAATTAAGTGGGTCCTCCTCCACACAGGCACCCGCCAACACCAACAGCCCCGTTATCCACATGGAAACGGACACTTCATGTCTGCAGTGACATTTTAAACATCTTCACCAATAGTTTTAGAAGGTCTTGGACTTCACGCTAGGAGGGATCTGAGTGATGTTAAGATTTAACTGAGAAAACTCAAAAGGTTAAATTGAAAACAAAGAGTTACTCCTTAAAAAGCGACAGGGGCATTGCCAGGGCTATTCAGTTCTCACCTTTAGAAAAGGCCCTTTAATTCATACAACTCCAAACCCCGAATCCCTGGGAAGGAAGCGCTGATGCCAGCCCTCCCTTCACTCCTCCAGATCCCCTCTGCCCTCCTTTGCCCTTCCAAGTATGCCTGTGGCTGTCTGTGAGCAAGTTTTCTGGCCCAGAGGAAGCCGGCAGCTGACCTGGCTGCCGGTGCCGGGCGGCTCCGTTACCTTTTGTGCCAGGTCTCACCCAGTGAGATCTCAACTGGGTGCATGTTTCAGGCATGACAATCTTTAAGCTGTCCTTGGTCAAGTAAAGAATAACCAGAAGCTGTTTACCACGTAATGGTAGCCTGTACATACGTCTGAATGAGGAAAAACACCTGCAAGTACCAGAAAAAGGATTAATATAACAACTGATGTGGTTAATTTTCAGCCCAGGCTTTCTAGGATGCTGCTCTACTTTTCCTCTCATTTCGAAATTACAAGCCTGTCCTTGATCCGGGAAAGCGCTGTGCGCCAGGTTAAGGCCAAATACGATGGACCAACATCCCAGAACATGTGTAGTTCTTTATTTTGAGGTATCTGCAGGCGTTTTTGCCTGGCATTTCATCACACCTCAATCTTCCTTCGACTGAGGCAGAATCACTCTCACACACTGTAAAACGATGCGGCTGCCTCACACTCTAGGCAGTAAGCTGTAACTAAAAAGCGCACAGGCAGCCGCATCTTTTTTTGTGTCAAATAACTCTACAAAGCCAGCTGTATAACAGTGTCACACGCATCAGTCATCGTACTGCCCCGCTGACACCCCCAGGCTAGAAGTCCTCTGCTTTTCTGAAGCTGAAAATACAAAACAGACAGAAGAATATCAATTGCAATTACAAATCTAAACTAAATACGCAGTATTACGGCCTTTTCGATATTACATTTCTGTGGCAAGTTTTTTCCATCATGCACCGTTCAGTTGTGTTGGGACAACTTGTTAAATAATATAGAGGCACTTCATCCCGGAACAACATTTGGTGTGATTTGCAGTTCAGTCTTTTAGCAGCACACCTGCAAATGGCTATAAATAACGCTAACCCCTATTCAGGAGACACCAGGGTGCTTCCAGGCCGAGAGAATTAAGGGGGAGACAGTCGCGGATGATACTGGGTAAAAGCACGACCAGTTCACAACTGATGGGGTTGCTCTGATATGGAGGTCCGTGAGCGCGTCCCACAGCCAGGCCTGAAGATGAGGGTTGGAGTTTCCGAAGGGCAGAGTTTGGCAGGCATTTAGCAGCCAAAATCTCTGGTGTACAGAGATCAGTGATACTCTAGGCTTAAGTACCTTCGTTTTTCTTGAGGGCGTAACGTAACTTCTACAAACCAGCTGTTTGCAGCGAAGCTTAATTAGAAACAGCTCATCATCTTTTACCTCTCATCTGTATCAAGTCTTCATTCGGCAGGCATACCTGGTTAACAACGAAGGAAGGCTACAAAGCAAAGTAGGCAGACCAAAATCCCAGGCTATAGCAACACAGAGCAAATCCTGCTCTCAAAGGTTACCGACACCTGAAAACTGGGGAAAACAGTTGTGAAGTCAGGAATAAACACGGACAAACAGAATTCATCTGCTTTTCAAAGGCCCAAAGCTCATGAGTTGACTCACTTTTAGGCAGCGCGGAACAGTTTCACTTGTCCTAGCAACGTAACCAGCCACACAATCGTCTTGGAGACGTGACTTACCTTTGCTTAGCGAGCGGTTTCGGACAATCAGAGAGAAGAGATGGCGATTCCTTATAAAGAAGGAACTGCTCGTGCCAACTTTTTGGCAGGTCATGTGCGGGGTGGGTGAATGAGCTTCTGCAGAACCTGATGTTAATCAAGATTGTGAAGACAGAGGGGAAACTTTAAATGAAGGGAAAGAAGGAAACGGATGAGTACAAGGAAAAGTGGGGAAGAAAGTGCAAATGGGAAAGGAATACAGCGGGCTCAAAATCATGATGGTCATTTGTATTTGGGTCTCGACCCAAGGCCTTTCTGCTGGGGAGTGAGATTCTGATCTAGTTCTGATGTGAATGTCCATCTGACCCCATCAACAGATTTTTTTTTAACACTGTAATGCTGCATGTGGAAAAAGGTGAGAAAAGAGGATCAAGCTCCTAACCAAGGAACCCATCATGGTAAACCAGACAAAATCATGGAAAGTACTTTCCCCCAAATGGGTGGTCATTGTGCAGCGATGCAAAAGAACAGCTAAAGATGACAGGACCACTTTAAACTATGAAATAAACTTTTTCAGCTCATAGAACCATTATGAACGCTCGTATTTCAAAGGTGTTGAAGATGATTTATGGGTAGAAATTCAAAAGGCCTGAGCACAACCATCAGGAAGCAAAGATGTGAAAACACATAATTCAGGGCTATCAGCTTGCAATATGCAGGGAGGCTTTGAAGCCTTTGCTTCAGAAGTCAAGTGACGGCCTGAGAATTGCAGCTTCCATTGCAGGAAAGCTGTTGCAGGGAAGAACTTCAGCATACACCGCGAACAAAATTCAAAAGGTCAGAAACCAGAGGAAAAGTAAAAGGACTTCAGCATGTCTTCATTGAACCCAGGTCTCAGGAGGCCTTCTTGACCTACACAATGATTTGAGACAACGCACATGATGACTGTATTTAAAGCAGACTATGGACATGTGCTGACCTCACAGAAGATGAGAGGAAACCTGAACTATTACATGAAACTTTTTGCCCCTTCACATGGCTCTGTGGAGCCACTGTAGCACTACAAAAGGCAGAGGAAAGCTTTGCTGTGCTGTGGAGGATGAATTCAGGCAGAGGACAATGTCACGCAGCACAGCCTTGCAGCCGGAGTAGGCCTTCTCCTCTGCAGGGCAGTAGCTGTTACTCACCAGATGTGGCCACCTCCAGGCAGCTGCGTGCTGGGCCAAATGCTCCAAACTGCACATGGGATTTGGCTGAACCAAATTGGCTCTATTTTAGAGGTGTGAAAGCCTCTTCCTGGCTCACTTAGTCGGTACCACGACAGGCTCATCATGTGCAGTCCAGGAGTCTGGCCTTGGTTTCCCAAGCTCTTTCAGCTGATGGAGACCACTCTGTATTTCCAGCATCTTTTTCCTTTGAAAAAATAGTTAACTCCACTCTCACTCACAGTCCTGAAGATATTTCACTCGTGTCTGATATTAAGAAATGTACAACAGGGACTGCAGAAATGAATCACACCATCTGATGGTGAGATTAAACCCAGCAGCTTTCAAGGGAAACTGCTTTGTCTCACTGATGGAAATAGCGCAGGTCCCTACAGTGGCGTGTGGGATCTGGGAGAAACAGAGGGGGTGACTAAGGCAAGAACACTTTTTGCAAATATATTAGTGTATTTTTTTTATTCTTTTACTTTGCTCACCTTCACAGCTTGCTTTTTATTTACTTTGCAGAAACGACCAATTTTTCTGGCACAGATGGTCTCAGAAAGCAATTTTCCAGGCAGGTTCCACTATTCTGCAATTTTCTAATCAGAAGGAGAGGAAAAAACCTAGAACATGACTTATACGAGTGACCCCAACCGGCAACACTGATTGAATGTGGCCTGCTCCAAGGCGGTTTGGCGTGTGTGCATGCACACGGCCTGTGCCAGCACTCCCGCTCCCCGACTACTGTGCCAAGCCCAGCACGCACAAGTTACCTCAAAGCTGGCTCTTAGTCCTAACATCTTACCGTCTAACTGGCTCCTACTGCACCTAAAACATTCACACTGATCCTGGACATCTTTCCTGCCCCTGCCAGAGTCACCTTTGCTGGCCCACAAGTTTGTGTTTCAGGAGATTGAGCTGGCTTGGTCCAGGCTGGTTTCACACAAGGGTTATCGGCTCTGGCTAACGAGAACTTCCCCTACAGGCACATCAGTAAGACTGGTTCGTGGTGTCCCTCCTTAATTATACAAAGTACGCAGTGCCAACATGGATTGTATTGCTTTTGTAGAGCCCCGAGCCCCGGTGCCGTGGTAGGTACACAGCCACTTGGCTGACCTACAGCCAGCACTTGAAAAATACCAACGTTTGCACATAAGGGAGCTGGTGATTGCTGTTAGAGCCTCCGTACAACCAGCACAGGAGCAGCTACGTTTTACAAGCCTGTGTGGGTGTCCACTCACCACTGGCTCTGTGGATGTGATCTGCTCTGCTGCTGCTGGCAAGGCCAGATGCATCCCTCCCCAGCTGAACGGGGTATGCTCGCGCTGGGTTTCAGCGGGGCAGGAAGAATTCAAAGTGCCATAAATCCTCGTCCCTTTCTGCTTAACTGTCCCCATCTTGAGCAGTTTAGCCATTTCTGCCCAACGCATGGCAAAATGTGAATGCATCGGTGATATTGCTCTCCCAGAACAGAGGTTTGCAGAGGCGAAGTAAAAGCAAAGGCTCTAATTCATCAAAATATTCTAATATCACAGAGCTCCTCTGAGAGTATCAGGGCTCAGCAGATGTGAAAGCTCATTGCAATTCAGAATGTAAAAGTTAAAGGGGCAGCTGAGAGAGAGTGGGGCCTGGAGACAGAAGTTAGGTAATCCTGAACTTCCCTTATCATAAATAAATTTTGTTTTAATCTGTACTGTGAGCCCGGCATGAGTGCAGTCTGCCCAGAAAGCAGACTGCAATGCCAGGGAAACTGATTTCCTGCAACTCACGTGGAAAGGGAGAGTGTCTAATTTTCTCAGCCAACTGATGCTGAGGAGCTGGGAGGCAGACAAAAGTTATGAAAGAAAACAGGAGGAAATAAGTGACCACCATGCTTAAGGGAGAGCTCTTTGAGGTGTTTTTAGAGGCACTGCTGTGGTTAAGTCCAGATTCAAGCCACTTGAATTACAAATGGTGAACGCGCGTCGGGATGGGGCAATGTCTTCTGAAACAGTCCAGGAAGACCAGGGAGCGATGTCGCCAGGCGCAGAATAACTTGGTGTAGGAGGCAGCAATCTTTCAAAGGTGATATACCTCTGTGTATGGATATGTATTGCCCAGATCAGGTGCCAGTTACGAAAGCTGGTGCTGAAGGAAGCTGCCTCCCAGAGACAAGGCTTACCTCTCATCAGTCTCTCTGGGGCAGGAGATCTTGGTCCCAGCTGGGTTCAGAGCTGAGTGGGGGCCAGGAGCTATTGCTGCTCCCAGATGCTCCTCATAGGACGCTCAAGTTCCCAGCTCCCAGGTCTTCCATGTGCTACTGAAAATCTGCTGCCCACCGTATTTCTGTCTACTCACTGCAGGTGGCCAAGCTGCAGAACTGAGCTGGAGAACGGGTAGCTGCTGGGACAGCTTCAGACTTTTCCTCCCCCTCTCCGTGATCCTACAAAGAGCTGAACAATTCTTCTGGGGCTGCAGACCCTCCGCTCCCAGAGACTTCAGGTAGGGCCAAGCACTTCAGATCTCACCCAGGTTAGCTGTGCTTGAAAGCCGCTCTTGCTGCAAAGTTGTCTGTCTGCCTTTCATGTGGTAATGAAACAAACAGGTAACTTCATCGTTAACCTCGGTGAAACAAACCTATTCATTCCGCAGGGACCAGGACAGGGGATTTTAGTTACTAAATTGCTTTCTCACCCATTGAGATGGATTCCTCCAAGCCATCCTTGCAGCAAGCGGGTATGAATCTGGGACTCGCTTTGTCTCCTGCACAGACGAGCTAAGATTAAACGGCAGGCTTTCAATTAAAGGCACACTCACACCTTTTTATCTTTCTCTTCCTCTGCTAAATGGGCTTGAGAGCTTACTTGACCAACAGCCCTTCTGGACTTCTACTCTGTAGTTTTAAAAACCGAAACATTAAATGTTTAGAAAGAGAAGTTTATCTCCTAAGGTTAAACTGGCAGTGTGCTTTGCCATCATAGCTGCTGGGCTCCTTCACGCTCAGCGTCACTCTTCAGTGATATGTCTGTGTCAAAAGAAGACTCACACATGGAAATATTCATTAACATGTTTATTTGTTTATCTTCAAAGACAGCACATACATTCTATCTACTTGTAAGCATAAGTGTGTCAAATATAGAGATACTATGAAGTTACACTGTCAAACAAGACACAGTTTTGAAAAAATAAAAATTAGTCCTCATTCTCTTCTTTTTAGTACCTGTCTTCAGAAATACCTGACTGAATCTCAGGACAAAGCCTTGATGTACACCACTTCCGAAGGCTGATGAGTTCTCACCTCATGTAATAGCTGAATCTCACATAACTACTTCAGACTTTAACCTATTTCTAGCATTTTTACATGCATATTATTGTTTCTTCCAGTTACGTTCTATTTTTTCCTAGCAGGAAACTAAAGTGTGGCTTTAGTAATACCTATCATCAATCTTATTTATTCCATCTATTTCTAGGTAATTATATATAGTGTATTTCTTTGTCTATATTCGGATGGCCTATTTAGAGATGAATGGGTTCCTTCCACAATGGCAATGACCTTTCTGTGACTCAAACATTAATTTTCTAAATGGCTTCACAGGTGAAATACCTTATATATCATCATAATTAACAAGATATACCCTATTAACAGTTAGAAAACATGCTTTTCATAATTATAAACAGAATCCTTTCTGAGGTACAACCTCCCCCTATGAATTGTTAGTCAATACCATCCACAGTGAAACCTACTAAAATCCTATTCAAAAAGCAGTCTTAATTGCCAGTCTCGCATACCTTAGGCACCCACAAGACACAGGTTTTAGAGACATCAGTATTACACTTCAGAACTATTCAGGGTTTCATCCGCTATAATATGTCTGACAAGTCTTAGTTTTGAAACAGACACCTGGTGTTATATGCTAAATTGATTTACCTGCTTTCCTAACTTCATTAAAGTCAACTATGCCTATAATTTCTCAGAGCACAGAAAAACCTGTAACTGCAGTTCATACTCTCTCATGAGTCCTCCTTTCTGACTGAAAAGTCTTAAGGGTCAGGGTATTAGAGGCTTTCTGGAGAAACTTGGAGGAAGGACTGCAATAACAATGAGCCAGGCAGAGGGCAGAATAATTCTGTTCCATATCACGAGCTCCTTAAAGAAATGAGAGCATCTCTCATGTAAAGAGACAAAGGACAAAAGCTCCATTATAGCAATTTGAGCTCTGATCTCAGCAGATCTTATGAGCAGGATGATGTCCGACAAGGGATCACCAAAGAAAAGTGGTGTTGGAAGAGGCATGGGTAACTCAGCAAGTGGCGATTTTTCTTCTAAAGAAATACCGAGTTGATAGTGCAGCCAAGTTCAGTGAGCACTGTGCTTTCAGCTGGATCACGCGAGGCGTTACACCGAGGCCTGCCCACGACCCACGGAGCTCTGACTGCTCCAACAGCTGAGAGGTGTATTCCAGGATCCCGTCCAAAGTATAACGTATGGAACAACATTCTGCCTAACCTCCTTCCCCTGTTAATTTGAAGGGCAAAGCGGAGCCTTCCTTTTCCTGCTGAAAAAGGCTGCGAGGAGCAGAACACCTGCATTCTGCCAGACAGAGAGCTACACGTCAGACAAATCATTACTGGGATGGGAGGCAGGTACATTTAGCTCAATACACATGATTTTCTCCCAAAGCTTCCTGACTCTGAAGAACACAACTTGCATTTACATTACTACAGGATGATAAAAGTCCCCTTATTTTTATTAAAAGCTTTATGACTAAAAAGTATCGTTAAAAAGTATGGGAGAGCTAATGCTCTAGAGGATTAATTTGTGACCATCTTTTCACAAGCATACAAAAGTTATCGCTTGTTACTAAGTGCAGATTGTCAAAAAGTAGTGATGATCATGGATGCTATTTAATGTAACTGCATGATAGCTTCTGGAACACATACACAGAATGTTCAGCTGCTGCAGAAAGGTATGTGAGGTTCAAAACCCTTAAGAATTTAGAAACTTGCCCTTGAAAAATTGGTATTTTTCTTTTCTACAAAGTCTGCTTGGTTTATGTTATTTTAGATCTATTTTTTTACTATGAAGGATAAATTCAAATACACCATTTCTTTAAACCACACTGATAAAAGAAATTCCAAATATCTAAAAATAACAACTTCTTACAAGCAGTCATGCTATACTTATCAAGATTAGAAGAGTTTGCAGATTAATGTGATTTTCAGATATTATTTGCAAAATTGTGCTGGTTTTATAATGTTCTTCATATTTCGTATCAATAGCATTAAAATATAAGGGGTAAACTGGATACTGTTATTGTTTATATTTAATTCACGTTCCTGTTTCTCTTCCTGGTTTTCATAAAATGTTCACCTCCTTTTTAACACTTAATAAAGAGATTTGTATGCTTATGTATGTGCATAATTGCACGTAGGAACATTCCTATGCAACTTTTCAGCCTTGTAAAAACATTCTAAATGAACATTGTTGTAATAAGTTTGGTGTTTAGACAATGAAGACCTCTAAGTAAAATAATAAAATTACTGAGGTATTTGTATTTACATTGCGTGTACACAGCATCTTGATCAAAAATGGTCTAATAAGAGCTAGTTAATGATACATTTTTACTATACCTTAACAGGGAAAAATCCTATTGTCACATGTCAACCAGTTACTGAAATTGCAGTCCTGAAGAAAACCAGTGAATTGAGTTATTACTATGGCAAAAGCTATTGCTTGCTCAAAGACTGTCATAAAAACTGATTACAGGTCTAATGGACCTTGCTTCAAACTCTGAATCTGGAAACCTCCGTTTAAAGAAAGGAATGGTCGACTATTGGTATTCATAAAGCTTTGTTTATGTATTTTGAAAGAACAGGTTTTCAAATACATAAAATTAAGAAAGATTGCATCAGTTTTCCTAAATAAAATTCAAAGGCTCCAAATCTTGCTTTTACGTATATTTTGCAAAGTGATAAGCACCGTCTTCTGTCCTCTATCTCTTCTTCGGGCCAACACTGATGGTAGCTGGAAAATGCCCTCTTGAGGACTGTGAAGATCACAGGAGTCAGACTGTTGTGGGTAACGTGGGGAGCCCACTGTCAAGAACTTAATCAGCTCAAAATGGGAGACAATTGTCCACACACACTCCAAAATCAGTGCTTCAGACTATTTATCGAAAAGAATCTAGGCAGAATTTTAGTTTACCTGATTGTCTGAATGAACAGAGCTTTTGCTAAAAGGGGGAATTTTGGGTTCAATTTTGAAAGTGTGACATACGGGTATTCTACCAAATACACTTTCATTGTTAAATATAGTTGTTTCAGCTGTGCCTGTAAGATTGATGTTGCTCTTGAGACAGTCAATGGCATTTCAAATGCTTTGATTGTACAGGCTTTCAGCAGTTTCATGAGTGCGCTCAACCAGATTTTAGACAAACTCAGTTGTGTTTTGGGTCCAACTTGTGTTATAGAGTAGATCAAAATTGCACCACAGTGTGCCACCCAGGCTGGATCTTTTCGATTCAAGTTACAGTTGAACCGCAACTGTTAAGCACAGAGGCTAAAATCACTGATAGCCCTATAAATAAGGCATTGAGCTTGTAGTTTATTTTTTCTGAGAGGGACAATAATCTTGGATATAAAGAAAACTCTCTAGACACAGTTAGAACCTGATCTTACAAGGTATCAATCATCTTGGATTCCCATTCAGTAGGCGCAGAGGATGTTTAGTATCTTAACAGGAGGATTTTGACACTTGGGAAGACAATAAGCATTAGGGGCACAAAGTGCAAACTTTCTATTCTATATTACTATTTTTCTTTTGTATTTATTTCAATGACACCAGCTATTTTTGATGAAAACGCGTAATACATATTGAAGCCACACTTCAGTCAAGAACTTAGAGCTCGCAGATATTCATACTGCAACACTGTGCTCCCATTTAAATGACAAAATTCCTACCCAAATTCCTACTTTGTTGCATGACTCTTCAAGGATCTTCCTGTACTCATTATACATCTATCAGCTTCTCTGTAAGTAAGCAGGCATTCTCTATAATGAAAAAGAGGAAATAAAAATTAGCAAATGTTGTGAGTTTATATATACGCTTTGATATCTACATGTTTTATATTTGGGTTCAGCATCTGGTTAATAGATTTGTTTCTGTCTCAAAGGCTTATTTCTGTCAAGTAAAAGCAATTACATGATCAAAGGCAATTAAATCCTAAAACTGGGAAAACAAGTAAAAAATCTGAAGGAAGTGTGATTCGTTCATTTATGAGCAGGAAAGATATTGATATTTGAACAAAGCAGAACAGAGATGATGTGCAATTGCCTGTCAAAATCAGGTTAAATTTTGATACCAATGACATTTTGCAAAAATCAGCATATTGGTATAAAGACTATGGATTAAGAGCAAATACTGTACCAGGAAGGATCTAGAACTGGTGTCTTTGGAAGAGGCTCACAGGGGCTTTGAAGCACTTGTTTCTTTATCAAGTTCTGTTATTAAAAAAAAAAAAAAAAGGTGCATTAGTCTTTAGACTTACAACATTCTTCATAGTAAAAAAGCCTAGAAGGTTTATTAGAAAAACACATAATAACAACAAAAAGTCACAGGAGAAGGCAATCTAAGACAACACAGAGGAGAGCCACTTAAGACATAATCCTAGAAATACAGAACTGACAGCGATTTCTGTTCTTATTTCTTGTACTCCTACGCAACAGTTCTCAAACAGGCCGGTTTTGCAGGATGGGTCCAGGTGGGACCAGCTGGGGAGTCTACAAGGAAGATGCATTTGGGAGAAGATGATGTCAAAGACAGCACTGAAAGATGGCAGGCAGCAAGAAGACTATCCAGGGGAAGAAGTGAGCAGTGCAGAAAGCAAGAGCAGGGTGAGGAGGCTGGATAAGTAAGGATGCCACCTCTCAGTGAGGTCGCCCTAATGGGATGTGATCAAAGGAGCAGGTGCCTGGGAGGCAATGGCTTAACTCTGAGGCTTTTGGCAGCCACAGACCTCTCTTGCTCCCGTGATCTGTGATGCTCAGCCTTGGTCTTTCATTGCTCCATTTTCACACCAAATTCCCACCTCCTAGCTGTACTTTCTGCTCTGTTCCCAGTGACTCTCCAGCATCATACCTCCATCTGCCTAGTTACAACCATACCATCCCTGGGGGATTCTTTCCTATTTTGGGAACTACTGATCTGGTTCGCCTCCTTAAATGAAGAAAGTGCGCATATATCTAGTCCATCCCTGACATCTCTGTCAAATCTATTCTCAAAGGCTTTGGATGAAGGCCGTTTCACAACATCCCTAATCTCTCTGTTCCAGTGCTTCATGATCTTACAGATCAGCTTCTTCCCTAATACTTAAGATAAATATTTATTGCAAATTAAGATGTTTTTTCTTGTTCTACCTTTGGTGGTGTTCTGGTTTCAGCTGGGATAGAGTTAATTTTCTTTCTAGTGGTTGCTGTGTTTTCAGATTTGGTAAGAAAGGAATGTCAATAATGCATATTGTTTTAGTTGCTAGGTGATGTTTATACTATTCAAGGACTTTTTTCAGCTTCCCACATAAGCTGAGAAGGAGCACAGACAGAACAATAGAATGGCCAATGGAATATTCTGTACCTTAGACACTATGCTCGGTATATAAATGGGGGTTGGCAGTAGTGTGGGAATCCGCGATCACTGCTCCAGATGAGCTGGGCAACCAATTCACCAGGTGATGAGACGGACTTGTGTTGTATTACTTTATCTTGTATTTTTTTTTTTACTATTATTATTGTTGTTGTTATTTTCCTTCTTCTGATGTTGTTCTATGAAACAGTCTTTATCTCAACCCACAAGATTTTTTCCCTTTCCTTTCCCCTCCTTTTATTACTCTTCTCCCCACCCTTCTGAAGGGGAAAGGGGAGAACTGCGCAATTGGCTGCATGGTCCTAGCTGCCGGCTGGGGTTAAACCACCACAGGTAGACACAAAAAGCAAAGGAGACTATTTTCCTTCCTCTAATCTTCTCTGAGATAAAGCAAATGCAATCTCTAATATTTGAAAGGAGCTCATGTCTTCTGACCTCTGTATAATCCTTGGCTGGATCCTCCTCAATTTGTCACTACTTCTTTGCACTGTGATGCCCAAAACTGGACTCTGTGTCTTTCAGTCACTGTAATACCAATGGTGCTTATATGGCATCCTAATTTAATTGATGTCCAAAATAAATACATTAATCCAGTTCTGGTGGAGATGAAAAATAATGTTCAAAGCAGTGTCTCTGCTAGTGAAATGTTTGGAACAGATGCAAACCACCGGACCATTCAAGACTCAATAAAATTTATGTTTTGTCGTATCAAAGGCTTTTATTAAGTATAGTTACTAATTAGGACTTCATCCATAGTTGTGTGCAAGTCAGAATAGGGTAAGTAAATCTATGAAGAATATCTGAGAATTAGGCTAAGTTATCGTATGAAGTCTCATTTTGTACGAGGGCAACATGCACGTTAGTGCTTTGCTCTGTATGTAACAATATAGTTGTTTCAGGTAACATTTTCTGAAACTGGGGATAAAGTACATCAATGGAAATTCCTTTACTAGCAGACCATGTCTAAACAAAAAAATCTAATTAAACCTAATTGAATACAAGGGGCTCTGCCCACGGCTGCACAGTCTATAAATTCTCCGTTTGCCTTAGGAACTCAAACACCGTGAAGCAGCCGAGCGCCCCATGCAATTCAGAAGTGCTAACCAGGGGTCTGAACTATGTTGCTCCACGCCAGCTTTACACCCGTGTAGCATTATTACTCCCTCCAGTGGAAGCTTATTGTTGAAAAAGTGATGCAAGACAGCTGGGGTGACTCAAGCCCAAAATGTGACTAGGTATGTATAGTAACATATGTATTTGCAAGCAAATAAACATAAAAGTGTGTCTCTGACAGCAATGTATCTTACAGACACTGACATATACGAAAAGTGGTGGGGATGTGTACGTGACAGAGGGGGAATTATAGCTTAAATGGCTTTTCTCATGCACCTTTTGGCCTTTTGCCTTCACACACGGACACCAAGCTATTATTGTCTGATTAACAGTTCTATCCTCCCAGCAAATATGAAGCATATCAAGAATAACTGATGGAATACTGAGCCATAAATGTTTTCCTGGCATTTGTTTGGCCTGTGCTATTTGGGAACAATAAAAACATCTCATATTCATAATGATAATACATATACACCAATGCTTGATCACACCATCAAGCATTCTCCTTCTATGTTATTGTGTTGCACAAAATGCAGAGATAAACATTAATATGTATTAATAGTATGTAAATATAATTAATCATAATAGGATGTTCCTGACATATTATCACTGCTGTTGATAAAATATAATTAAAATTGTCTGGTCCAGTTTTCAGTGCAGCTAGAATTGACATCTCTGTTCTTGCTGTTTACATGTGTCTATCTAAAGATCGTTACACTTGTAAAAATCTCATTATTTCACTATGTTCCTGGGAGAAAGCTAAGCAGAGCTGCTAGTCCTCTACACAATATAATCAGTGAAAAGTCATACAAAAGAATGAAAGTCACACCTACAAATACTGAAGCTAAAATGATCACTAATTCCAGAGAGAACATGAATTTTAGGCACCATTCTCTCCAAAGATTATAAAGAAAATGAAACAGGCAACACCTGTGCTCCTGAGCTTGCATGCCCATAAGATGAGAAAGCATTCAAATCCAAGTTTTGCATTGTTCAGAGACCGTTGGACTTTATTAAACAAGAGCTCTGCTGAAAAGCTCCATGAACCGATGAAGAATCATAAGAGGACTATTGGTTTGGGGAGCTGAAACTGCTTTGAAAAAATAAAAGAAAGGCAATATTTTCAGGAGACAACAAACGTAGGAATGAGAGTAGCATGCAGAAGGTGACCCTGAAACCATTTTTCACTGTCTCTTCCAATAAAAGAACGAAGTAGGATGTATTGAAAGTAGCAGGTGGTAGGCCTAGAGACAAAGGGAGGGGTTCTTTGTGCATTGACAACTCATCCTTGGAACTCCCAGCTGCAGGATGCTGAGGATGCCCTAATTTTCTGCAGGCTCAAGAAATGCCAAGGCAAACAAATAGAAGAAATGTCTGTACCCTCTCCCATTCTTCCACTACAGCTAACTTGCTCAAGTGGCATAAAATCCCATACTACAACACCTCAAACAAAAGACAGCAACAGTGCTCTTATGTTTTTACATGCATTTAGGTACATTTATGCAAACAAGACCATATTTGCAACTGCTGTCAATGTGAGTGAACTCTTACTATATTGTACATACAAAAGCAGCAATATAGAGCAACGCAGTGTTTTCCTTACCTCTCTTTTCCTTTAATACAATGAATTCCATGCATTCAGGCTCACTGTTAGCAAATACTGTACTTTTGTCACAAAAGGGAGAGAGAAAGCAAGACTATCTCACCGTATTCTTTATACCCTCCCCATGATTTGGCAGGATTGTATCAAGTTGGCGTAATGCAGCTGATGAGATATTACCCGTTATTGTAATTTAAAAATTGCATTTTTAAAGGTCATGCAGCTGTTTTCAGTTATATAATCTGCAGAATGATGTAACGGAGTAGGAATAAAGATAAAGCAGCAAATAATATGACTGCCAACAACAGGCACGTCCCACACTTGAAGATCTTCCTCCTTCTTTTCTCTCTTGATAAATGAAAATTGATGCAATGCTTTTTTAAAAGCAGATTGGGCCTACACGTTTAGCCATGTATCCTGACTAGGTCCACTTGGAATGGAGGCAGTTGTACTTGGAAGTTTTATGAATATAAAGATTAATGAATTTGTACAATTTGGGCATGCAAAGCATTTTTATCAGGCATATTCCATTTAGAATAAGCAGTAAACCATATATAAGGGTTGTGTCAAAGTTTACTGAATAGGGCCCTTGGTAGCTAATGTAACATTTCTCCAACAAATCAAAGGTATTGTTCTATGCTCACATGAATATACAGTAGCCATTACCTTAAATTTAAAACTCACTGTGAGCAGCAAACACACTGTGGGGATATGAAGGCCATATTGTATCAGTGGAGTCTGCAGAGATTTTCTTCATATGGCTTTGCCTGGTTGAAATATATGTTGCAGTTGAAAGCTAAAGGGATTATTTTTGAATAGTCATCACAAAGGTTGATTATATTCGTATATCATTTAGCTGGACCCTGCAGGCTATTATTCCATTAGCTGTGCTGGCCCTGCACTGTCAAAAAGTTGATCATATAATGTAAAAAGGTTACATGCTCTGTTAAGGTATGTGAAGTAACTTGAAACAGTAATCTTTTAAGAGCACTACAGCTTTGTACTTGAAGGTAGATTGCATTTAAAATAAATACCCGCAAAATGGAATAAATACAATAAATCTACCTCTGTTTCCTATTTTTCCTACTTTGAATAGGCAGTATATAATTTGAGTAAGTTAATTGTACCAGGTAAGATATTGGCTACAGAGTATTTTTTCAACCTGAAATCCAAAGAACTATATCTCAAAATAGCTGCGTCTTTATGTGAAATGCTTACTGAAATTATGTTTCTGGTGAAAAAGATTTGCTGATTATGTTTCCCTTGCACATACAAACACACACACATTTTCTTTCAGTGCTTAATAAAATGGATCTTCAGACGGTTCCATTATGTGGATGCCTTAATATTATTTTATGCTAAAACATGGACAGCGCATTAGATTGAAAGCATCTTACTGTTCCACAAGGCAGAGTAATCATGGACTATCCCTAGATAGCAAATGCTCCCATTGGGGAAACAATGCCAACAACACAGGCTAATGAATCACAGCGGTTATTAATCATGGGCATTTGTAAGAGCCACATATAATAGAGATGAACTCTCAAGATTAGAAAGGTTAGAAGGTGGGACCGAGAAAAGGACAGGAGATCATACGATGCATTTTAGAATAAGTTAACGGGCGAGTATTTGCGTCAGTGCAATTGTGTCCATGCTTCCTTCAGTCTTTCTAAGCAGGCAGAGAGAGAGAAACAATTTAGGCAGCTCGGTTCACTTAGCTTTCAGATCCTTGTAGGACAATTGGCAAAAATAAATAAATAAATGCACACATACAAGACCCTTAGGGCTTATGGCCTAGTTAGAAATGAGACAGGGCTTCTTTTATTAGACAAAGTTGTTTAATTTAGGTTGTAAAAGAGAGAGTTGGTTCTCTTTTCAGTATACCATATATATTATTCAGGGCAATGAATGAGTCTTTATGAGTACAAATGGGAGTCTTTAATGAAGCAAGCATTTGAGCAGGTAGGTTTCTCTGAATAAAGGCTTCACAGATGGGTAAGTTTATGAATGAGAAGCAGAATTTATTTTATATGCTTTTAAAGAGCCTACTCAGACTATGGCACAATAAGGAAAGTGCAAGTTTTTTCTGGTTTGGATGAGAAAACCTAAGGAGAATATGAATTTTTCCCTGCCTAATAACTTCCGTTGTTTGCTTATTCATATTCAACAGTCCTCAGACAAGTTAATCTTCCTCTCTCACATAGTTTGGGCATGTGCCAGACATTTGCACAACAATGGAAATCTCTCTTGATCTTACAGTTTTCAGTTCTGTTCATTGTGAAAATTATACACTAGTCTGTGACAATGTAGTACAGCAGCACCTTCTGCAAAACCCATTTGTTGAGTATCAATTTTAAATAATGGCTCTATCGGGTCAGATTGGTGACTGTAGGTAGGAAAAAGGGATTTTCTCAAGGCCAAAATATGACACCGTGTCTTTTGTGTATCAGGAGGTTGAGAGATACATCTCAAATACACAGAAAAATCAGCTTTGAAAAACAGTCATCAAGAAGATCACTTCAAACATGAAGAAACCTAAACAAAAGAGCAGCCAGTTTTTAGTTTATAGTTTTACCTTTACCGTCAACTAATTTTACATGAAATCCAAGCTATTAGTTTAAAGTTTCGATACAGCATCTCATCTCTGGCTCTACTCCAGTCCAAGGTAGGGAGAAATTAAGGAAACAACATTTCAGACTCAGGATCTTGAAACTTTCTCAGTCAAAGGCAAAGTTGTCCAGCAACACGAAGCAGGCTGAGCATCTGCTCAACTGGTTAATCAAGGTTTCCACAGTGCAAAGAATTCCCAGAAGTCCCAGAGAAGGATTTCTTTTCCTTCACCCCCCACCCAGATGCAGAATAAAGATCACAACTGGAACCTACTTGCTCTCTCCTAAGGACAGGACAAGCCCCAGCGGAACTTCCCGAGAAAGCAAAGTTCTGAGCTGCTCGCTCTTGTGGTAGAAGCCAAACTCACCCTTGGCTGCCCTGAGGAGCTGGTGAGGAGAGAACACAGAAGCAGTGTAAAAACACTTCCACTACCTCTATCTCTGCTGAGAACCATGAGCCACCACTAAAGATTGAGCCCAAATGCTACTTAGAAATCCTTATAAAAGAAAATCCTTATATTGCTCACAGAACTGGTATTTTACAGTCCTGGAGAACTTTCGACAGCATTTTTAAAGATATTACTACAGGCTTTTGCAAAAATATCTATATCTTAATGATAGATGCACAGAAATTTTTAACACACACCTTTAGAGTTATGTATGAAATCCAATCTCGTTGCAAAGGGCAAAGAAGCAGTAAGTGGACTGATGTTTCAGACAGCATAATGATCACAACAGAAGCCGCACATTTGTTCCCATTTTGTGTGCAGAATTATCATCACCATATTAATTTTAAAGCAAAGCAAGATATATCAGGTGCTCAGTGAATAATTACAGTACAGTAGATGTGAAAACACAGATTTCAGGCATAGCAATGATTCTAAGGCCAATTCATGCTCAAATTAGTACACTGAAAAATTCTTGCTCTCTTCCCCAAAATCACTACAGTCTTTGTCCTGTAAAAATTTTTAATACTCTGCTTGAGAGCCTACTTTATGCACTTACTATGCAACCTTGTTGCATGGCTACACATAAAACCTCACCCTTATCCTTTACTCATATAGACATACTGCGTTAAGTCTGTTAAGCACTTGTTATAAAGGCCCCGTTAAAAACTGCAAGACAGGATACCAGGACAGTTCCTAACTGCATTTTGCAAACACCATCTTCTACCTATTGAACAAAATACGTCACTGAACAGAGGAGCTCAGTATTTAAATCACTGATAGTGTGTGATATTTATTTCTGAATATGCAGCTTGATGTGTCTTCAAAGGATCTGGCTGTCAGAGAGTGTTTAGCACCCCTTTCTCTGAAATTCAGGTCCCTCAAAAGGGTCCCAAAGGGAGGGAAAGCTGGAAAGCTCAGATTACTTAAACACTGCCTCTTGCTTAATTATATGCCATTAGCATACAGAGTTTCAAATACAGTATCTGACTGCTCTGATTAGAAGTATCTCTGATTTTAGTTCTTTTTGCTTTTATCTCTGTATTTTGATATGAGTGCTCTATGTAATTTTGTTGAGTTTCTTGTTCTGCAGATCTCATTCTTCACGTTCTGGTTTGGCTCTGCTGTTTGCTGGCCTCTAAAGGCTTACCTACTCTCCTATAATTATATCTAAGAGTACTTCTTCATGGTCGAGACTTCTTTATTTCAGCATCTCCAGTGACTACGCTGCCTGGTGGCTCACAAACTGTTTATCATCTGAGGCCTCTATAAAGTAGGGTTTTTTGCCTGGGAAACTGCCTTCCAAGAGCTTAACCAAAGGTATCTTCTGGGTACAGAAACTGAAGCCAGTGAAGCAGAGAAAATCCAGCAATGCATCTGCTACAAAAAACAGGATGCCAGGGAGATTTTTTTTTTTTCTCCTTATCTGACTTTAGTTTTACATCTTCTAATGCATCTTAGGCATGAGTGCACCCTCTTTGGCTAAGGAGATGTAGGGGAAGCATCTGGAAGATTATGTTCTTTAAAAAGAAGATACAGAATCCCTTATGGAAGTATCAGTTTCCTTGTGACTGAGGTTTTCTGGGGAGAATATCATTCTCTGTAGCAGTTAAAGTCCTCCTCTAAGATCGATGCAAAGTGCTCCAACTTCTCTCTTAAAAACCAAACCAAACCAAACCAACAAAACAGCTGCTGAAAATTAAGGTCCAGGTTTATGCAGGGTCCTTGCATTCACAGGTGGTGACATGGATATAATGCTATGTGAGATACCTCTCCCATCGACGTTTTGGAGAAACTTCTTTGTCTTAACTTTCCTAGCTGATTTTACCAAGAGTGGGATCAGACCTACTTCTCTTCACCAGGCATTGGGAACAACACTTTTCTTGGTCAATGCAACACTGAGTGTTGGGTTTCTCCCTCTTAGTTTTTGGATTTATGGACACGTTCTTTCAGACGACATGGGACAACTTGAAAGGGCCACTACTTCTATTCTTCCATCTTTACAGATAAGTAGAGAACTCCAGCTTTCAGGCCAGTCATCCGCTTCTTTTGATGAGAAATAGATTCACATGAAAAAAAGATTACACTGAAAAATGGAAATGGATTTTCTGTTTTATTAGCAGTCAGCATAAGACTTGTGAGCTACTTTAGAAAGTTACAGAACTACAGAGATTTTTAAGAACATACTAGTAGAAGCTAGAATTTAAAAATAAATGCTCTGGCTAGTCTGGGCCCAATCCTCAAGCTGCAACCAATGCAGCTTCACTGAAGTCAGCACGGTTATGTCAGCTTTGCCAAATTGCTTCAAAACAGGTCTTTTTAGAAAGAAATTGACTTAAGTGATTTTAAATTCACTTTGAATTATGCCACACCAATAACATTGTTTTGCTCTAGGAACAGCAGAGCTTAGAAACATGCACTAGGCAAACAAACTTCTTCATAAAGTAAAAGATGTTACCCTGCCACTCCACTCCTCGACTGCAGTGACAAGGCTGAGATGAGAACCACCACCAGATACTCTCAGTGTAGCAGGGACTTAATGAGGCTGAAGGGAGGCATGGAATTCTAGGCCTGAGGGAAGGAGACCAGTGACAGGTGATCTGGTTTCTTTTGAACCTTTCCCCCAACCACAACGCAAGGGGAGAAAAAGGAACAAGGTTATTTCTGTGTTGCTGCCATAGGTTAGACTGTTAAGGGAAGGTTTGACTCTCGGTCCTGTCCCTCACAGAGGCGTCAGTGGAATGGAGGCAAGTACCATTTCAGTTACAGCTGCTGCCAGTTTGAAATGCCTTCCTAAGACGTGGTAAGTCATGTGGAGTCACCAGCTGAGAAACAAGGAAAGATTTTTTCCCCAGGGGACAAGTTTGAGAGGGATTCTGGCAGATTTTTTTTTTTTTTCTTTTAAACTGTTCTCACAGTCCAGGAATCCTGTCTTGAAAATAACAGGTTTGAAAACATCAGTTTCCCCAAATTCACAAAGTCAATGTGAAACTTCAGATGATTTCAGCTATCTGAATCTGCTACAGACCTGGGGACCCCTTGACTGTGCCATCATCCCCTAGATGGGAGGAAGTGAGAATCTCTTAGGAAGCTGGATAAATTCCAAGCATTAGGTAGAAGACTCTGTGTAACAGTAATTTGATAATTTAACACCAGACTGTACTCAGAAGAATGTTTAGTGCTTTGACAGGAAAGGAGGTCTTCCTGATAAAAACAATAAATGTGCAACTTTCCCCTTAAAATCCATGCTCAAATCTGTACGTTCTGATCAAATCATGTTCTAAGCTCATCACAAAGCTCACAAGGTATAATAGACAAAATTTCCTGATATAAATCAGAATAAGACACCCCTGCTTGAAGGTCTAAGAGTCTTCAAGCAAAGCCTCTTCCAACAGAAGAAATATTTCACAGGCACAAATCTTGAAGTTTGTTCTTCTTCCAACAGGAGAGCCCTAGTCTGATCCTGGTGTGCAAATTCATTTATCAGGCATAAAATAGAAACTGTACTTTGGCTTCTTCTGGGTTCTGTTTAGATTGTACCTATTACATTACAAACCAACTAAGCAGAATATTTGTGATATGTAAGAATAAAAAAGCCGACCTTTCGCAGAGGCTTTATTTGAGCTGAGCATTCATTTGTGGTGAACATGACAGACTGTGCTAGAGCAGTGCCAGGCCAGTGCACTCAGTAATGGGAACAACCGCATCCTTTACGCGCGTCTTCAGCGATCATGTAAACTCAGCGTGCACAACGGGAGCATGGCGGGCCACATGCAAGCCTGTCAGGCAGATGGCAGCGGGCTAACAGTCTTGGAAAGGTTTACTTGCCTGACTGCAAATCTCTCTGGCGAACTGCTTGCTGTGGCTCTATTTAATTCTTAATCTTTGCTTCTCTGTTTAATTCCTAGCTGCTTTAGAGACCTGTTGTAACACAGCAGTTAAAAAAATATTCACATGTACTGTGGGGCCTCCCCAAAGAGCACTAACTTGACACGTAGGCCATGACAGCTGGGCTTGGACTACTAAGAAATCTAATCCAGGGTTTCCATCATCTCAGTTGTTGCCTTTCTTTCATTAGAGTTTGACTCAGCCCCTAATGGATTCAGCTTTATAAAATCAGAAAAAGAGGAAAAGAAAGCAATTTATTCATGTTTCACTAGAGCTCACAGAAGACACGAAATGTCTCTAAAAATGCAAATTATTTTGTGCCACACAAGTGAGACTGGGCAGCTAAAGCTCTTAGAGGAAGGCTCTTTCCCAGGGCTAATGTTTTTATACCCAGTGATTGAATAAATCGATCCCTTTATTATCACATCTCTCTTACTCTCCTTTTTCTTCAGAAGAATGTAACCAAAGGTACCAAAGCACCCTTTTTAACTCTAAGAAAATTGATTATGCGTGTTAATTTTGTTTTTAATCCCAGACATATCAAAATAAACACCACAGACATGTGTAGCAGAAATCAATATCTCTTAAGCATCAAGTTGGTAAAAACAAGGATTTAGTAAGAATCCAAGATGTAAAAGACTAATGTACAAACTAAGCCCTTATTTATGTAATGTGCCTTTATATAAGCTCAATATAAACCTGAAAGAAACTATTTCAGAAGAGCAGAAATGGTTTACTTGCACTGCATCAAAAATGACCCCATAAGACCTCCTTTACTGAGATAGCCCAGATATTTAATGTGAACATATGTTTTTAAAGGATTTCTTGTCTCATGTCCAGTCATTCTTGTTAATTCATGGGACAGCATACTGCAGATGTGCTCTTTTTTACGTTACATAAAGCAAAAATTACATTTAACAAGTGTAAGGTTGGTCATAAAAAATAAATAAAAATAGACTCTTAAAAGCTGGGAAATCACAAAGTGAAGCTATCAGTCATTCTTATTGAGAAGGGTGAGGACAATGTGAAATAAAACTTGCACGGCTATGAACAGACGTTCCTAAAATGCCAGCACTCGGCTGTTATTTCACATTCTCTATAGGTTGCTTTTATCGGCCCAATATTTCTTCCTTTAGGGTAAGCTGCAATGCACATTTTCACTAGATGCCCTTCCTAGTCACTGACTTCAATTTTAATAGTAATTAAACTAAATATTTGCACTTATTTGCACGTTTTTGTACTTGAAGGATAGAAAACAAAGTCAGTGTTAGTTTTTGTCTGTTCTACTTCTGGCTAAGAACTTTAAATACAGGTTTATTTTAACAGTAGTATTCTTCATTAATGGCATTGTTTAATATGCAAATAAAATAACTTTCACAATGATTAGTTTTCTAATACTAATCCAAATCTAAATACCAATTTGTGCACCTTATTGATATGTACACTAATCATAATTATTGGTATTTAATTCTGTATGATTTTACTGCTTCCTGAGTGCAGATGAGATAAGCAATACCTCTTCAAAAAAGGAATAGTCTCGCCTGCTTTTTACTAACACTAAAGATGTTCATCCTGCATACATCATTTGTAGCCAAGTACTATTCTCCTCAAAACCTCTCATAAATTGGCATTAAATGGCATATTCAAAGACTTACTACAAGGAATTTCTAATTAGAAGTTGCTCTTAGAGATTTGATCCAGTATAAATTCAAGCCAAGACATGGAATCAAAATGGCTTGTGAGGCAGCGAGGTCCTTTTATCAACACACAGGAGACAGACAGAAAAGTTGTTCCTTTGGACCACTCATCACCATTTGCCACTACCAAAAATTGCTGTCTCACCTCAACAGGATGGATGGAGTCCACACCACAGTAAGTCCACAATAAGTCAACAGAGAGACTTTAGCACAGTTTGAATCTTTCCCAAAAGTGGGCACTTCTGGAGTAACCCAATCCCAGCACGAGCCCTCTTACTTGGAAAGTTCCCCAGGCTTAAGTCTAAGTTTAGTTCTTTGTAACACCTGGGTACAGCCATGAAAGCGAAAGAGCAGATTAGACAGTACCAGATGCCTGCAGCACGCGAGTAACTTGCACAGACCAAGAGACTTTGATTTGAAGCACAACTGAATGTCTCTTTTTGATGTGTTATTTATGTTATTGATAATGTTACCTGATTCAGACCAGAACAACTACATCCGTGGAGGCGCATCTGCGCATTAGCTAAATCCTTTCTGAATTTTGGTCACTCCTTCCTACTATTCACTATTCCAGACAGCTAAGTGAAATTCAGGAAGGGGAATCATTCTGTGGTCTTCTAGGACATCGTTAGTTTAGAGATCGCTAAATAAATTCACCTATATTAAAAGTATAGACTTCTCAAGTACACATCTTTTTGATATATTTACATTCACATTATCGTTTGTAATGGCAAAAAAGCTTCACAATTAATAATTATATGAAAAGGCAAGTTTAATATGAAATTGGTTTTCCTATTTTATAGGAAAAACATGTCACAGGGAGCAATATTTACAACTCAGTTCCCTGGGAGCTTTAAGTAATGCTGTAACAAAACAAAGTGTTTTATTATAACTTATTCTGAAGTTTAATTACACGCACATACACACAAAGGATTTACAAATAAATAAAGACTACAGCTACTGGCATTTTAAAAGTAGTTTTAGCAGAGAAGCTTGAATAATGAAATGTGAGAGATTTATTTTGAAGAGTTCTAAATCTGTTTATGGACAACTATATGCTAAGGAAATACCTATTCACTGAAAGCAAGGGTAAACAAGCAACTTAGCATGAGCTGTATCACTGCGCCAACTTAGTGGTTCTGGACTGAACCCCGACTTTGTAAAACTTCACAAGTCTCTTCATTAACCACTGGGGGGATTGGTACTAAGTAATTTTAATAATTTGATCATTAATGGCAACTGAAATCCAGTGATTCTAATTAAACATTTTTTATACAGCTAGATATTTTCTGTAGAATGTTAGGTCAAGATTTTTAGCTCGCACTCAAGTCACCAAGGGAATTCAAAATCTTAAAACTATATTTGTATTCCATCTCTCCCCTGCTACACTAAGATTATGGTTGAACCTCACTTCTAAAGATGTTATATATAAAACAAAACCAAAACAATGGAAAAACAGGAGAAAACAAATTAAAACCACACTGACTAGATCCTCAGTAGTCTTAAAATAGACCATAAAAACCCTTGAATATCTTGAACAGATGGGACCTATGAAGGGAATTATAAACAACTCTTCCAAAACTGAATCACTGAATCAGGCATCAAGGAGTGCCTGAGAATCTCGATTTTTCAGTTTTTCAGTTTACAAGCTTGAATCAATACCCTCTGAATTTTTAGGATCATAGTCCCACCATACCATTCACATAATATAATCTTGTTCATTGAAGTATTAAGTCCTACCTTAAGAGAAGTCCCTAATGCCTTATTTTTAGGGTTTCTTCAAAACTTCACTACTTTTAGCTCCTGACCTAAACCTACCAATGAGCAAGTTAATAAAAAATACTCTGTTCTTGTGTCAACATTATCCTTTAATTTAAAAGGTATTCTAACTTGGTCTTTATTCATCTCTCTCTGTGTATGAACTCTGCTGACTATGGTGGGATTTGGAACATGCGCTAAGTATTTAATTGTATGCAGAACTTATACCAGCAAGCTGAAAAAGATATCTGTCTGGATTTTTTCTTTTTAATATTGCATTATGATGTTACTTAACTAACTTGAAAGCAAAGAGGCCTTACATTTGCAGACAAGGCCTTAATACAAAAAGGTTATATAATATCAATCTCAGGTTACATTTTTACCTACATACTTTTATGCATTGTTCTTTTAAATGTAGGTCTTGACTATGTCAAGACAGTAAATAGAAAAACCCATCAAGCTTAGGACACCGTAAAGTAGAAAGATAAAAAGTTAAGCTGCTGAAAAAAGGACATGATTTTTTGGGCATTTTTTGTTCTTTGGATTTTTTCCGAACATTTAAACAAATCATGGCATCTTAATTCAAGCATACATCATGCACTTGTGAGAAAATGTAATTAGGCAAAAATGTAATATGGCAGCTTTAAGGTAATTTTCAAAAGCTCACACAACATACCACAGAGCACACGCCACATCTTCTGAAATTTTCAAGTTAGCAAGCCTAGAACCTTTCAGGATTCCTTTAAAAACAGATCACGAGGACAAAAAACCAAACCAAACCAAAACAACCCCCCAAAAAAGGAAAAGAGTAAAGGATCACTAACTGAATTTTTCATTTCTTTCAAATCCCTGCCCTCCCCTTGTTGGGTGACCAGGCAAAACTCTTAGAAGATACAAATCTTTCCTTCTTTGTGTGCTGATGCTTTCTATTGTTTCAGTACATTTATATATTCCTAATTCCTTCTCTCTCTTCTCTCCCAAAGACTTCTAGGATAGGTTCACTGAACTATTCCCTCCATTTGTTTCTGCAAAGAGGTTCAAATTTTTCCTCCATTGACTGACGAATAACTAATGCAGTGGTATTTGCCTAGGTTGGCAGACAACTGAAAGCAACACCCCTGGAGGAGTAAGCTGTTTCTTCCACTCCCAATTCGGTTAGGATATTATCTATAAATCCAAATAACGACACTTTGCTATCAAGCCAAACTTCGTCTCTGATTGTCTAACTAGTGCTGTGAGAAAAGAACTAGGAGTGAAGACTGAATTCCCTGCGAGAAAAGAAATGCAGGGAAAAGATGGAAGAAAGCCTTGAAGATAGCAAAAATGTGAAAAGAAGGATGAAGGAAGAAAGACAGGAAATGGTCATGAACAGTACAGCATTTTTTTTCATATAACTAATGAATAGGACAATACAGTGAAAAAAGAGTAAATCACTAAAAGTTTAGTTACCACATGGGGTTGTATTCTGCCACTGGTTACTGTGGAAGCTTCCCCTGAACTTTTCAACATGGAAGAAGGAAGGTACGGATGTCTCTAACATATAGCTCTTAATTAAAAGCAGAATCAGGGCCTCTGTAGTTTGACATGCCTGTCAGAAATTCCCTTGCAGAGCACGGGAGAACACAGCTGTTTTGCAATCACTCTGCATTCTGCTTATTTGCCACTGACACAGAAACTGCTCCCTGGTAAAACCCAAGAACAACAACTTGACACCCTCATGGCACCTACAAATAGCTGATGACTACCTGTTTTTAAACTGAACTCTGTTTTTAATGTTTCAAATTGCCAAGATATTGGAGACAATTTTATGAAATAGAAAAAGCTGAAAGATTTCAGAGTATAAGCATAAAAATACAACTTACTCCACTGCTTTATTTTACGAGGACCGCACAAAGATAACAGAACGCGGATTGCAGGTACCACATCTCCACAGACTGCATTGTTTTCCTATTTCTATTTGTGTCCTTACAATAAAATAGTGGGGGAAAAGCATAATTGCATGCTTCTTTTTAATTTTTTTCCAGGCACCCCTCCCACCCCCAAAATAAAAAAGAAAAAAGTTAAAAGAGAACTCAAGGAATAAAAGATAACAGCAGAAAGGCACATCTCTTGGGATGGTGGTCACTAAGGAAGACCTCCAGCAGAGATCTATATCAGCATCTTTATTTTCTAGGTAAGAGTGACAGGAACAGTCCCTAATCGAAACAAAATTGGAGGAGGATTAGAACAAACTAGAGAGAAATGAATCAGGCAAGAAAGTGGTATTTGCTCAAGAGGTTTAATGGTTATTGCTATTTAAGCAATAGGTATTGCTTAAATAAGCCTCAATATGAGAATAATATGAAGTGCTAAACAGGACATTTATTAAGACGACGACTGTTCCATGGGAGGTGAGACCAGTAAAAATCTGACTTCCATACTAGGCAAATTAGCTACAACTCTAATAAAGGATGTAACGACAGATAAGTGAACTAAAATGTTATAATGAGGAAAAGAAATCAAGATAGCTTTCGTAGAAGTCTCATGAGATTATTGTTCTTTTGAGGAATGCATGAGGATTCAACCAGGATGAAAATTACCTGGTTGATTAGATTCACAGAATGCTTCAGACGTCTTCTCTGGATTAATAACTAGTTAAAGGTAGGAAATAAAGGTAAGAATAGACGGATTGATTTTCACTATGAAGACAGATCAGTAGTGAATTCAACAGGGATCTAAGGCAGAGTTTGCACAGTTAAACATTTAAAAAAAAAAGAACACAAAATGTTAGTGAACAGCAAAGCTACAGAATCTACTGATACAAAATTACACAAGATAATCAAAAGCAAAACTGTAAAGAACTTCAAAAAAATTTTGTGACTGGGCAATAAAGCATCAGATAAAATTCAGTGCTGATAAATGCAAATTAATGCATATGTGGAAAACAGTCTTTTATGCATAGGGAGATTGCAAGCTTCAGCCTGATAGAAAGATGACTGGTGGTCAGATATAAAGAGATATATGTATTTTCATGAGCACCATGAAGAAAAGGAGTGAGAAATGATAACTCACTATTTCTCATGGAGCAAAAGTTGAGGGGCGACAACTGAAATTGCAAAACAACAGGTTAAGGACAGATTCAAGAAAGCCATTTTTTATCTGTGAAATTCAATGAGGTGTCTTGGCTGCCAGAGTCATGCAACAGTTAGAAATACACCGGACAAGTTCATGGATAAGTACAGGAAAACCTATTAAATACAGTGGGATCTACATTCAACTTCTTTTTCAGAGAGTCCCTAACTTGCAGGCTGCTGAAGATGTGGAGACAATACCAGACAGAAGTATTGCTTCCAAATGTTCTATTCTTCTATTTTTTCCTAAGCTATTAGCCACTGCTAGACAGATACCAGACAAGAAAGACCGTAGATCTGGCTTACTACAGTCATTTTTTTCAATATATCGTGTTACTATTAGGAAAGCATGATGTCTAATTGTGGAGATTAGAGAAGGTTTAACATAAAAAAAAGTATACATAGGGACTCTTACAATTGTTCACAGTGTGAAATCATAGTTACCTTACCTCTGCTAAACACTATGCCAGGGTTTTCATCACTCTAAATTTCATATTATTGGCCACTAAACTTCATTCAATTAAACTTGACATTTTCTGAGCATTAACACCTATTTGGCCTCCATTCAAAAGCACTAACAAATGATAGTTTATGACTGCTGATCTTGCCAATATATCAAATAACTAGTTTTACTTGCAAAAATAACAGGAATTCTACCTGTCATGCTGATGTAAAGGCGTCCTGTTTCCATGTTTTTCTACAGTTTTTATCAATAATAGACCTTAAGAGCATTGTCATAGAAAGACTGGACATTAAACTATTATCTCGACACTTTATCAAGAGCTAGATCCCTTGCTCTATAAGCTGAAATTGGGAGCACATTGCTAGTTACTAAAATTCCCAACCCAAGCACTGATATTTAAAATCACAAGCACCATTTCCTAGAGCGAGTGGAGTTTACAGGCTAGTCTTCGGCTTGCAGATCATCTGCAGCAGCCCTGTGGGAGGATGGTTTTTATAAATAAAATATTTGTGAACAGCAGTAGTCACAGCATTATTACAAAGTCCAAAAAAAGATATCAAAGGGCACTGTTGCATGTGTTGAGCAACAAGTCTGCATTTTTTTTCCCCTGAACAGTTGTATACTTCTATACCATGCCCAGAAAAAAAGAATTTTTAAGGTAGTTTAAAATAACAGTGCAGGACACATTTTTTACAAAACTAGTGACATTACTTTTGTGTACACATGGAATTAATTTTACCTACTGAATTGGTTATGGTTGTTACCATTTTTACATATTTTACATTTGACTGAGGATACATTCTGAAATCATTGCTTACGCCCTAACTCTCTTTTTTCAGTGGAAGAGTGAAAGGCTAGGCCAAAGGTTGAAAAAACCTTTCAAAAATGAGGAAAAATTGCCCTACAACTTGGCAAACTCCTGTGCTGTCCAGTCCTTCATACACACACAGGCTCTTGCTCAGGCTCCCTCATTCCTGGTAGAGTGACCGAAAGCAAGACTGGCGATAGGTAAAGAAGTCCCCAGGAAAATGAATAAAGCTCTAGTCTCTATCGTCTTTTAACAGAGTCTCTGTCAATAGCTGGAAAGTTGACAATGTGCACCTATCTTCACGCTTTTGATCATTATATCTCTATTGTCCTCTTCTGGGAGGAAGCGTCGTTCTATGAGGCCATAGGAAATAATCCACCGAATAGTGTTTTTAATTGAAATGTTATGAAGACTGCACAGTAGTTTGCAACACGTCTTGAGGCTTGACAATGCTACACTGTTCAAGTAACTCGGGAACCACCTTGACTGCCCATTTATGTGGGATAAGCACGATTCCTAAGTGTTTACCACGGAAGTGGGGAGGACTTAGGTAGGTACAGGCTTCAGGTTTTCTCTGTTAAGCAAAACGATAAGGACTTCAGGATTTGGGTTATAACACGGCAATGAAAACCCCTTCTTCCTATGCTATTCTTTCCAGTATTGAACAGGCTTAATTTATAGAAACTTGTGTTTGAATGGAAATGCTAAATAATTCTTGGATAATATGTTCATAATACATTTATCATTTACATTGAAAAAAATGTGATAGACTATAAACCTGCATAAATGTATGAAAACAAGTTCATCAAAATACATCACCCAGCACAAAGTATGTGCCAGCAACGAGTCTGCCAGTCACAGAGGCAGTAATGCAATGAGATATGCAATCTTAGCTCTTTGTAAGCAGAGCATTACACTGAGTTGATTAATGTGAAGAGCATGGACGATCCAAGAGCACACATTGGGCTTAAATATTACTACCAGATCTGCACATCATTCAGTAAAACCTGGCAGGATTTTTAGTCCTTTAAAAGTCCCTTAGTCCTTTAGTCCCTTACCGTTACTGCATCACAGTCCAGACTTCCAGAGGCGTTATCAATACATATGCAAATATCTGTATTGATCTTGCTGTTTCCTCCCACACAATGTCCTTAGCTTCAATCAAAGACTGTAAAATATAGCTGAGCCTCAATTTTGCATGATCACCAAGCTTAAGTCTCATGGGTGGCAGTAATCTATGACAAAATTTTACGGCAATCTCTGGGATTTTTAGGGTATCGCACCATGCAAATAGAAATTATTTCAAACCAATAGATTTGCATGCAGATTTGGGTCAGATTTGTCAAAGAATCTCTGGATCTCATGAAGTTCTCAGTACCAGTATTTCAAAAAATTCTAATTTTCTTCTGCTGTACTAATGTAAAATTACTCAGTTTGGTTTCTAACAGTTATTGCCCACAACTGAGCATGACAGCATCGGTCACAAAAGACTGGACATTAATGTCTTAAAATGATGTAATTTTTATTTTGTTTATTCATAGTAAATACCTACCACAAGCTCACAAAAGAGAATTGCCTCCTGTTCTTGTGATTAATGTGTATGCTGGTAAGGCAATCCTTGTGGCTTCAATGATGCGTTTTTGTAAAACATTATCAGAAGGCTATGTCCAGCCTTCTAGTAATCACAATATCTTTAGAACAAACCTATTCAAGCAAGCTTCCAATGCAGATTTTGTTTCCTGCATCTATTTTAGTGTTGAAATAGGAACTATGCAGAACATTCCTGGATTATACTATCTGAGCTGAGGGTCAAAGCTGCCTTGTATTCCTTTGGGTAGGATGTGGAGTCGAAGAAGGCTTCAGCTGAGCATCATCCCTAAGCAGTCTGGTGGTTTTTTGTGGTGTTTTTCTTTTTTTTTTTTTTTAAACAGACTTGTGCCTGTTGTTCCCCTTTCGCTTACTCCATCTTTGGTGTAGTATAGTATACATAATTTAAATAACCAGGGAATCTCTCTGGGCTCAAAACCACCTGCTGGCTTATATTAGCTAATTAATGGTGATTTATCCAAGTTACTAATTTGAGTGGAGCTGATTGCCTTTAGGAATTTTGAGAACGTTGTAAGAATTTTGATTATAATTATGCTTATTTGATGGGCAGTCTACTTAAAATACTTAAAAAAAAAAATTTGCCTGCCAGCTGATTTTTAGCTGTGCCAAATGAATGACTTTGTGCTGTTTTCTACTTCAGATCATATATTCAGGTAGTTTGTTTACTCTGCTACTCAATTTCATCTTTGTCTGGCTCCCTATCATTTTCTCTTTAATATTAGGGTTTATTTGCCTAGCTTTGAAACAATGACTGCTTGAAAAATAGTACTGATCTTGAACCTGCAGAGCTTAATCATTTTCACAAAAACTAATATAGCAGATTCATTTCAGCCAAACTTCTCTGTCATGCTGACCTGATTCCCAGGGCCTGAAAGTGTGAATTTAATGGTGGTACAATGTCTGAGGTAAGAATATAATAGAAACCTCTCAGCAGTATATCTATTGGATCAGTGTAATTTCTTTTTTCTCTACTGGTCTCAACGTCTCTTAAGGCAATCTAGTCTGCAGACAGCAAAGGAGGCTAGCCCTCTCTTTTACCGTGATCCCAATGCTACTTATACTAAACAAAGAATCAACTCCCTAGATAAGGTATACATTAGACATCTGTTAAATACATAATCCTAGAGGAAAATTTACACTATTAAAGAAATTATTCTTTTGCTGTGAATTTAAGGGGATACTATGAGGTCTATCCTGAAGACCAGAAAATAAAGTTATTACTATTTGGCTGTGTCATTATTGCCTTTTAACTTTGGGTGTGAGGAATTTTTTCTCTTAATAATTTTCAGGTACTAAAAATGACAATTAGGTACTACATTCTCTAGAAAGTAACGAGAATGTGGTGGCAGATATGTTGGCTTCCAATACACATAGATGAAAATTTAACAGAACTGAAATAATTCACCAAACTGAAGAAACTGTTTCCAATGTAACTCATACATGACAATTCCACTCTTGCTTGATCTACTATTATGCAAACACTCACATTGTGCAAATTCCTTCTACAGAAACTTGTATGATAAAGGAAACTTAGGATATGACCCAGCATAAGCATGCTCTCACCGTTCTTCTTTATTCAAAGCTTTCTGACAAAACCTTGTCTACTACTGATGAGATGGGGGAAGTTGTAGACCAGCTTCCTCAAAGTCTCAGTTAATTTTATATGAGAAAGTACATAAAAGCTATAATTTGTAGAAAGTGTCTTTAAAACCGGAGTACTACATTTAGGCATGTAATGCCACATCATTGACTGAAATCCAAGTAGCGCAAGATGATAAAAAAGTGGTCCTGGAATAATACTTTTGATCAGAATCAACTGATCACTTCTCTAACCTACTCTTTCAAAACCTCCAAAAATACACAGATTGCATTCTGTCCCTAGGCTTCTTATAAATAAAGTGTATATTTCCATTGGGAGTTATGGGTAATCAACATCTCAAACTGCTTTAAATATTTAGGTATGGCTTTCACTGCCTAATTATAAATAGCCAATATTAAAGAGATCTGACCTTAGTTTTCAGTAAGCTCTTTTCTTGAATAATGAAAGATTAAAAGAAGAATTAATGCATAACTGTGCTTTCTGTGATTATTTGAGAAATAAGGAAAAAAAGCATATCAGAGAGGAAAAGTGTGTTTTCAACATTTAGAAAGCAAATTGGTAGTAAAAAGGGAAATAAATTGCTATCTCATACTGCACGACCCTCAGTGCCTTATTCTCTCCAGATATTACTGCCCATGTGTTTTTCTGATAGTCCGAGTCCTTCCTGTGGTGTCAAATGTTGCTTAGGATGAAAATCAGACTCCATCATTTCTGTCCAAGTTAGGCTGCTCTTATTGTTAGGCTTTTCCTCTCTGAATAGTGTTCAGTGAAATACAAAAGAGACATACGGACTAATTTTTTTTACTGTTCATTCATTAAAAATTATCTTATTGTTAAGTAAAAAGGGACAGAGGTGTTACAGTTCACTTCAGCAGTTGAACTTGTTCAGCTACAGCACAGTAAAAGCTACAGAGCTTTTGTTGTCTTCTACAGCAGAATAACTAACACTACTGTTAGTTTTTTCACTACAAAACCCACATCTTTTTTGGCAGAGAAGACAAAGCCAACTCTCCCTCCAGTTTCTCTACAATCTTTGATCTCTTAATTCCCCTTTCTCCTTACCCTTGATGTTCTGGTCTCTCTGATCTCTGTTCATCACTACCATATATGTCTGTATAATCTCCCACTCGTAATAACTTTAGGACAACCAGAACCTCATCCTTCATTTCTGGCAGACATGTATTTCTTTGGAAATAAAAAGCTAGGCAACCTTGCAGTCTCATTTTAGACCAGTTCGTCAATGACATTCAGCAGGACTTTTTGATTAAAACTGCTCAAATTCAGTAAGCAGGTCAGTGAATCATGCCTATGAACACCAGCTTGGTAACATTTTATAGTAATGAAATATATGCAAAAGAAAATACAAGGGACTCTTTGTCACATCATGTCATATTTGAAGTATTCTCTGATTTAGCTCACTCGATTGCTGGTCATGAACATGTGAGTTTTGCTCAATATGTCGATAACATATTGCTCAGTTTTAATTTTTGAGTAACTTTTGATGTGTGTACTCACAATGTGTCAAAAAAAAAAAAAGCAGCCTATTCTTTCAGTAACTAATTGATGAAGAGCATAATAAGCTAAACTTGAAAAAACATGAGATATATCAAGTGCTTGTCATCACCAAATACTAGAGCAAGAAATGAAGGTACAAGTTGTATACAATAGCCTCGAAATCTGCTGCACTCCACATTCTGAAAAGCAATTTATTGCAACATATATGGCATCGTGGTATCTAGAAAAGGCATACTTATTAATAGTGCCTATTATTTTTTTCCTCCTCTCAATTCCTCTCCCACAAAAATGAATATGCTGACTAATCAAATGAAATAGTATTTAGCTGAAGAACCACTGTTGAATGGAAAGAAATGATCTTCATATCTCTAACTCCTTCACAACTAGTAAAAACAAATAGAGCTCAAATTCAAATCTCTGAGCAAGGGATGAGCCAAACTGCCCATCTGTAGAATGTATTTTATTTAGGCTGTATTCACATTTAAAACATCTAGGACTGTTTGGTATTTTGAGCACCCTATATTCTTCAAAAATTAGCTATGCAGCTTTGGACTTACTAATCGTTATTTTTAAAAATACTTTCTTGTGAGAAAATACGCTTTAACTCATGGGTACTGTCTTGTGCAATGTACTTATTAAAAACAGCACATCCCTGTAGCCCAGAGGGCTGACAGCTTCCTCCAAAGCTGTACTGCTGCTCTAAGCTAACCTCCAGGGGCTACTCCAGAGTGATGCAGCCTTCATCCCCTCCCACAGAGTCTGAAGATATCATACCTACAACAGTCTCAACCTCAGCTATCCTGAGAAATGCTATTCCTAAGGTGGCTACTGAACTTCACTTCAGGTAGAGAGGCAGTTTGGCTGAGCAAGAGAAAGAAAAAAAATAAAAATAAAAATCACCTATCGTTTTCAAAAAATTTCAAACAATTTTATGAAAGAATAAGAGCACAGATTCAGTGCAACTGAGGGCTTTTTTCCTCCTGCTCAGACATAGGTAACATTTGTTTCCATTATATCTGTGACTTTTTATCTCACATGATGAAAATATAACAAAGAAATAAAACTGCCAAACTCCCAAGCCTTATGACTGAGACAGGGAATGCTTGCAGACAGCGCTGAAGAACAAAAAAGCACTGAACAAATTCAGTTCAAAAAGACTGATCATATCCTGAGGTACAGCTAGGGCTTTTTTGTTGTTGTCTGTTAAAAGTGGCATAAAATCTTTAGAGATTTTTTTCTCCAAAGATGATATTTCTCTAGTTTACTAGATACACTGTTTTACTTTGCATGAACACCCTCTTTGACATTAAGTTCAGCCTTCGGGCAAGCATCGCTTATGTCTGTTTCCAAAAATCCTCATATTTGATCGTCACATTTATTAAGTCAGGCTCTGAAACAACTTCCATCATTCTATAGCCCTTTTCTCTTCCTCTTTTTCCTCCAAAAGGTAAGCAATAAAATAGTTTAAACGCTTGCAGGAAATTATAGATACAGTTTAACCATCAAGTATTGTACTCAATTCGTTTTTCAAATAGTTGTCCGAATTTCAAATCTATGAATATTTGTAATTTCTAGAGGTCAAAAGACGTGGATGAATGCTCAAATATTTAATATTTTACAACATACACCGCCCTGACCCAATTTTTTATTTGCTTAGTTTACCTTCAAAAGCTTTAATTTCTTGGGTTATAGGTCCCTTAATATTGAGTAGATGGAGAAGACACTACAGACCGAGTAGAACTTCCTTTGAATTCATCTTACTTGTTAGTTACCTATGCCTAAAGTTGAATTAACGTGGAAACATTTTTAAATTGAAAAATATATGTTAATGAAAATCATACTATAGCAGAAGACTTGGCAGCAAGACAAAAAAATCTTGTGAGTGCATATAGAATGTTGAATGAGAAAATATATCTCTTGGTTGATATCAGCCAATGGAAACAAGCATTTCAGTTACGGCACGTGGTCATCTTCGGATGCTAATTACCAGAGGTTCTAGGACTCAAAAATGCATATACCAGAACATTTTACCTTGAAGTAGCTTTAAAATAGTAATTATATAGTGCATTATTTGGAAAACATATGAAGGCAAGATTGACTTGCCCTTGGAGAAGCAGGGAATTTTCATAAAACGGAGTAAGAACAAGAAAGTAGGAAATAACCTCCACCCCAAATTCTTACTTGCAAGCTACTCTTGATCCTAACACTACTACTTGTAAGCTGCTCTCAGTACCTTTGAAACAAGATCTGTGCAGCACTCTCCAGAATGATCTGGACTGGAGCCTCTTCCTGACATATGTCTCAACTATACAGGGACACCCTATTTGAGTTTTCATAAATAACTCCTACACAAAGGTTAGGAGCTTCAGTATTCCTCACAATACTAGGACTGAGCACAACAGTGTCTTAGAAAGCCTTCAGTAATTGCACCTCTCTTTCTCATATGGTGGAAGTTTTTCAGCATTTGCAGAAAAAAACATGTTCACCAACGTATGCACACATACACACAAATACCTATAGCTCCTGTTTTGTTTACAGTCAAATCATTCATGTGAAAAAACCCTGAGGAATTTACTGAATCACTGCCAGACACTCTAGCCTCCCATCCTTTCTAGCCAAAGATGCCCATGTTAGCCCTTAGGTTCTACGCAGAAAGGATGTTGAAGGCACTGTGTGCTGCTGCTCCCTTAAGACAGGCTTGTCAGTTTTGGGGCATGCAGCCCCAGGAATAGCAAAAGGGGAGGCCGCAAACTTAGAATATATATGTTCTCTTCACTTGAATATTTGCATTTCAAAATGTCTGTACCTGAGGATAAAACCCAAACAAAACCAACAAAAAACTCATACTGTGTTGGCACATGAAAGTGCCATTAATAGCAACTTAATATGAGGTCATGTACGTGGCTTAAGCCCCAAGAGATGATGCTTTGGAAAGAAACACTGAGACAAAAGCTGAAAATGCAAAAGATTGCATTTACTACTTGAACTCCTGGCAGCCCAGAGCCTGATAATGGGAAGAGATTAAATGGTCCGGGGCTGGAAAGTGGAGCAGGGACACATGGTAATGCCTGTTCAAGCAGGATGAAAAGGCTGGTTTGTTATTCTAGGCAGAGAGAGAAGAAGCAGGCAGTGGAAAGAGTATAGTCTGCAGCTGTGAACTTTGCTCCCAAGAGGCAAAAGTGGATTTAACTCTCAGACTCCGTAGCCTGCCCTTACGTTACACCTGAATATGAAGGCTTTCCTCAATAGGCAAAACTGAATATTGCTGCCCTAAGAATCTATGGACTGACAAAATTAAAGATTTTTGGTAGCCTTGAAATGGTTTCTGAGGAGGAGGAGAGCAGGGATAAGAGAAGAAAGAACTGGAGAGCTTCCAGGGAGGAAAGGACGAGGGGACGAATTGGCATAGGCAAGGAATCTCTCTCTCTTACTATCCTTAAGTCAAGAAGTATCTTGGAAAACTATTTTATAAAAAATATCAATGTCTTAAAGCTGATTTCACAGATAAGCAAACTGAGGCACAAAGAAATTAAATGATTTACCCAACCTCTCTTAGCACACGAGTGTTTATTTTAAAATAAAATGCAAGTTTAATTATTCCCAGAAAATAATTTCTTTTTCTCTCTGCTAGGCCACAAGATCCTGTCACCAGCATTTCACAGCCTTATGTCCAGAATTACAGCGTGTTCAGAATGCTGCTGTCTGTATTCTCTGACATGAATGAAAAAATAGATATAAAAATCACCCTCATCATAATGGCAACTCATAAACCATTGAAATGTGTCTACAATGGACATCACACAGTCTGCCTCTCAAATTCTTGTAAAGTTTTTCTCAGTGGCTAATCATAAGCATCCTTCTAGCATCTGCATTTTTCCAGCCCACTACTTTTAGTTCAGCCTATCACGGGCAAAGAGAAAAGATCATTATTTATTTTCTCCCCCTCTTCAAATTCTACGTATCTCAATTCTGTTATTGAATCTTCCCTGGGTCTCTTCTGGAGACACAGAAACTCAAAATCTACTATTAAATGAATCTTTTCCTTTGGTCATGATTTTTACTTCCTTTTCAACCTTTCTGAACTGCTATGATGCTAAGTTAAGACCTTATCAGTGTTGAATAGAGCAGAAGGATTACTTCACGAGTCATCATTTTTTAATACCCTAGTAAGATGTTTGCAGTTTTTACAACAGCTTAACACTGTTGACGCAGGTTCAGCTTGTGATTTACTGCAAATCTAGATTTTTTTTTTCCCCTCTACAAAACTGGTACTTGCTCCCGTTTTGTAACTATGCACTTGATTATTCTTGATTATACATACTCACACATACACACACACATGCTGAGAATGTTACAACATGTGTTTCTCAGTCTGTCAAGATCCTTTTGAATTGCAATACCATGAACAACAATACTTATGTTCCTTCCCTAGTTTGTGTTATCTACAAATGTAATAAGCATATTCCAGTCTCCAGATAAGGAATGAAAATACAGGACAGTACAGATTCAGAACTCTGTAGAAGCACATGCTAACCAGCCTTCCATTTCTAACAACAGCCACTGATAGCTTTTAATAGTCAGGGCTTTTTACAATCATTATTCACCCAGCTGATAGTAGATTCATGTATTCCATGCTTCCTTACTTTCTTATAATACTATGTCAAAAGCTTCCAACGGACTGTATCATATATATTCTCCTTATTTTAACTTCTTTACCTGGAAGTCCTGTTGCCCTGTTAATTATTTTGGCTTGACACAATTAGTTTTGGCAAATTCATTTTGTCTGTCACACATTTACATGTTTTCTCCTAGGTATCTATTAAACATCTGATTGTATGTTCTGGTATTTTTCCAAGACAGGCTCTTAAGTTGATCTATCTGAAACTCTTTTACGGCTTCTCCTCTTTCCCTTTCTAAAAACAGGCATCAGGTTTGTCTTTTTCCACTACTCTGGAACCTGACTTGACCTCCATGAGTTTTCAAAAACGGCTAATGACCTCAAGATTGTTCCAGCCAGTTTTTTTAAGTGTTGTAGGACAAAGTTTCTGAGGCCAACTTGATTTGAAGATCTAACTCCTCTAAGTACTCTCTAGCCTACTTTCTCCTGTTCTAGCCTTGGATCTTCCTTTTTTGTGGCAGATATAAACTCTGTTTGCCACATGATCCCAGCTGACCTTTTCAGTGAAGATTAAAGCAAAAAAAGCATTAAAGCCTCCCCTAGGTCATCTATTAAGAGTTTCTCCCTTCTGTTGCATAGCAGACTAATACTCCCCTTGATCTTCCTCTGGCTAATAACATACTAATAGTTCGTTATCCTTGCTGTCCCTTACTAACTGTATCTCTACCACAGTTACTCTTATTTTATACTTTATCAGAACATGAATCTTTTCTCCTCTGCTATATGTTCTACTTTCTCCATCAGACTTCATTCTGTGTGATTAAAAAAATCAAACACTGGTATATTGGTACATGAAAGGAGATGTTCTTTTTGTCTGCACCAACATATGCACTTCTGCCTGAAAAATGTCGTGGTGTTATCAATTTTTCAATATTAGCAGGAATAGAGGTGCTATATAAACAATGCTTTAACCATTTATTGATTGGTGCCTTAACAACATCTGACTCGGCTAAAATCACAACTAGATGACTGGAAACTCATTGTTTTATTTAAACTCGATGTTGCACTGTTGCTGATATTGAGGCTTGAGTTTAGGGATAAAAATTAGTGCTGACAAACACATTCATTGGAAAGAAAATAACATCAAAATTAAACACATCTCAGCACTGGACTTTTGGCATGTTTCTCAGAGCAGCTATTGAGAGGCGAGTATAACAAAAACAGTTCCCCCAGTGCCTGGCAAGAGTGAGGGCACCATCTGGGTTCTGTGGTCTCAGAAAGTGTAAGGAGAAGGGGAGGGAAAACTCAGAAAGGGGGGTGAGAGGGAAATGTTATGAAGGGAGATGACTGCCATGGCAAGTGAGAATAAGAGAGAGGGAGAGGACAAATATTTTGCTACCTTCGGGGCCTGAAAGAGCTCCTGCTATCTCTGTCCTTCAAATGTGAAATTTATTACTTAAATCCCAGAAATTATTTTTTTTTCTTCTCCAAAATATGTCTGAAAGAAAACAATAAGAGGAATGAAGCAAAAAGAAAAGCTTAGCCTTTTAAAGCATTAAATCTTTCAGTTGGACTATTTCTGGAATAAGGGTCCAATCCTGACCCTTATGACAGTGAAACTATTCACATGGGCAGGGATTACTCACATGAGTAAGAATCATGGATGTATTTACTAATACACTTACGCCAAAAAAAAAATGGGATCAATTTTTCTGCATGTTGCATGGATGCAATATGAAACAATGAAGAAAAGGGTTCAAAAGTGATCTTATTACTGTTTATCTCAAGTTGGAAAGAAAACAAATTAATAATTTGCAAACCAACAAGAATTCAACCTTGAAATGCCTCTGGTCATCAATTGTTCCAAGAAAGGAAAAACAAAATGCGAAAGAAAACCGAGGATTACATTTTAAAAATCAAGAAAAGAACAGCTTCTATACAGAAGAAATGTTTGCTTTATACTCTGCACAGATGCTGTACAAGCAAAATTCTCAGTATATTAATATAAACTGTCTGAAAAAATTCGACCCGATTTCATAAGACCAGCAAAAACAAAACAAAGGGAAGCATGACGTTTATGGGCTTTTTTCTCTAGCACAACCATGCAAGCTGAGCTGTGAAACTGTGATGGAAATATTAGAGCTGTTGTGCCTGAAAAAACGCAGTGATCATTTCATTCTTCCTGTCTTTTAATGCTCCAGGGTTTTGGAGACGAATAGGAGCAATAAGTTCACTTTGCAGAATTAATGCTGTAATTCTTTATCATAAGAGCGGAGCATTACCTCAATCTGATTTTTCTACAAAATGGTTCAAAGTCTATTTTTAATGATGGCCCTAATTTGTTAACACCTTTTAAATTATTAATCCCCTTTATATTCAAGTAGTTATTGCATGTCATAACAATGTATCTATGCAGGGAAATTTAATAGTATTTTCTGCATGTCAAGAAAAGGCTTGTTCTGCAAAATGCTATTAAAACTGATAATGAGCTAAATATTTGCCATAGCAAACACTGAAATTACTATATCAATCAACTTTGGGTTCTCTTATTCAATAAACAAAATTTAACCTATTAACTTTGCCTAATTTTAGGCAGGAAAATGCTTGTTTTCAGGCATATCTTGCCCTTGACTTCATATCTTTATCATCTGATAACTACATTTTCCTGGCCAATTAAGCCATTGTTTTGAATCACATGTAGTAATATAAGCCTTTTATTCTGTCTTGAATGCAACTATATTACTAGATCCTGAATGCGGTTTTCTGTGAGCAAATTCAGACTACATTTAAAAGCACACATATATCACAGGAAAATGATAAGCTATCTTCCTGAAGACACCTTTCACATTAAAGAAAAAAAGAAAAGGATTTATAAGGAAGTCAAAGGGTAAAACAAAAGCTTATATTGCAAATCTCTTAACTCTTCAGATTTCAGTATCTCCACAGATTTTTCTATGTGGCAGGATGTTTGTGTTAATATTTTAAGAAAATAACTCCAAAAATACAAAATCTGCTTGCAAACATCACCACTGACAGGCACACGAAGGAAAGCGTCCTCTTTCATGAGCATCTAAAGCATAAATCTGAATGCTGATTGAACACCTAACATCCAATTCAGGGAAAAAAGGGGCAGGTTCCATCTCTGAAGAGTATACATAAGCTGAAATGGTATATTGCATAAGATAAGAGCCTTGCCTCAACAGTCTCCGCTGGTGTGTGATGTTGCTGTTCATGCATAAGCGGCTATATTCGCCCGCTCGCTTTTGTCACAGCAAATTGTTGTGTGATCAAGAGGGATCAAAGCGCACCCTCTAGAGGCTAAACGCAACTCCTGGCAGGATTGCAAGCCACCCACTCACCTCGGCCCCCTACCCCAGGCCTGCATTTGGCCCTAGATCACCCCTTGCAAACAAAACGACCCTAGACGGTCATAGGAAGGGTATTACAAATATCAGTTTTGCACTGGTGTCTTGATGGAGTGTTCTTTTGCAAGTGCATCCTGCAGAGCATTGCTGTCCAAGATAGTAGGGCTGCACAAAAAAAATGAAGAATAAGATTTTCTTACCCCTGCCTGCAGTAAAGGCTATGTCTTGCTCATGCTGGACTCCACCGTGGAGCCCAAAATAACTTCAAAGGAAAACATATCCTACACTTGTGTATCATAGGGGAAGCAAAGTGGAGTCGAAAGGCATGCTCCCCCAGTTTCGAGGAAAAGAGGTGTATATATGCTAGTTCAATAACCCATGGTTCTTACTCAAAGACAATTTCTTAATATAAAATATTTCCAATGAAATGATGCAGAGCCACTCCTGAATAGAAATTAACAGTGCTGTAATTGTTGTTTAGGTAAGACACGGCTATTTGTAAAGGCTCACGCTCGTGGACTTTGTTCCTCAGCTTACAATTAAATTATTTCTTCTTTTCTCATATTTCACATCCTGCTATACCTCACTGCTGCTAAATAAAGCACCTGTGTGAAAGAATACCAATTTCATTTAATTAGAACAAGATACAAGAACAGTATTGAGCTATTTTTTCCAACTAAATTACATGAAGAGTTGACCTAGAAGTACCAAAATTCCCCTCAGAACAAGACTGTCATGTGTTACATCTCTTACACTTTGCTCTCCAAGACAGTACTCTGTTAATTAAGAAACAATTTTCTATTAAATATCTTATTTTTCACAATGATTAATAAAAATGGTGATTTTCAAAAGGATACTATGGATTGGTCATAAATACATGTAATGTCTTAAACTGTTTCATAGTTTTCTCTGATTATCAAGACAGATCCAATTTTCAGGTACAAGTTTGCAATCATTCTCACATAAAACTGCACTTGATGTAATCAAGGCTGACTTTGTACCAGGAATTTGTGCGTAAAAACAGTTAAATGATAACAGCAATTATCCCCTCAGTGAGCGTAATAAAGCCAGGAAATTCTGAATTACCTTAAGGTTATATTTAATAGAATCTCAAATTTACAGAAAGATTGCTGTTGAAGGTTCAGAAACATTCTCAGTTTCCTTGTAGTGACATGCAATACGTAAAAAATTACCATTAGTGGCTGTATTTCACTTAAAACTGATTTTAAAAACATGCTTTGCAGTTTCAAGTATTTCTGCTTACGATACCGCTAATCTGACAGGAAAATGGGGAAAAAAGAGTGACTTTGCAACAGGGGTGGGTTGCTCACTTCTATCTCACAGAGAGGTACCAATACAGAGAGGTACACCGTGCAGAGACACCCACCAGCAGCCAGCTAAACCCAACCCTTCGAGGCAGCTCCTGCGACTGAGCCCCTGTGGCTTAATCTGAGATTGTTCTAAGGGCCATTTTTTTATTATTTGCTAATACTGATTTGTTAATCTTACTTTTAGCATATACAACATTGGCTACAATCTCAAACTAGAGAAATAAAATTGTGTATAGCAAAGCAAACATGAAAGAACCTGGTAAGTCTCAGGTAGGTATGAAAAACAGGAAGATTACCACCTAGGCAATTGCCAAACACACACATACGCACACATATATATATACACACACACACATATATTTTGCGCAGCCTGGAGGTACAGCCTGGAGAACTGCACCAAAATCAGCCAATAGAGACAACTTTGGAATAAGGAAAGAACTATAAAGAATCAGGATTAATCCAGAAACCAAACTGAATTTATTGGGGGGGGGAAGGAATGACTAATCAATTTTTAAATGAAAACTGTCATTAACAATGTTGAATAAAAAATAAAGTGTCAGCTAACTCTTGCAGCAACCAAACATATATTAACTGCTGACACCTCAGAATCACCATTAAAACAACACTGATGGAAGGAAACTTTTTTCGTCTGTTTCCAGAAACCCGTAGAGCACAATCCTTCAGTCTTCTAAGTAATGATTACTTCAGAAGCTCTTAAGCCCTTGTTTTTTCCATGGAGACTGAGACTCTTGGGCTCATAGGAAACCTCAGTCTAGTCTAAATAAAATGCAACCGCCTTCTTAATATCTAGACCACAAAGTTCTGTGTACACAGAAATTACAAGGTCAGGAAAAAAACATTTTCCCCTTAACTAAACGTGACTAAACAGTTGTTGGGCATTAGCAGGTCCCACATATGCATCCTTAGAGACAAATATTGGAAAATGTTTACTACTCTAGAGGTACTGAAGACTCAATGATTATGAGGACTTGAACACAAAGCTGAAGTTTATGGAAATCAATAATGCACAACATATCTCATTTTAAGTCTGACAACAGGCGATGTTCATAGACAATTTTCTTTTTTCTTTCTATTAGGAACACCCATCTCTCAAACATCCCCAAACACAGTGGCATCTCACAATATAAAAACCAAACCAATATGTGTCTCTGCAGTGCTTGGTGTACACATAAGTAGGGGAAAGAAACACCCTTTTTCTCTAGAGAGGCTCCATCTATCAATCTGGGGGATTCACGGCATTCACAGCAGAATGAGATGACCGAAATTGGTAAAAGAAAATCAAACACACCTCTGTTTCACCTGGAGTGAAAGAACGTATGGAAGACCAACTAACTGCCTGGCCATAACTGCTTCCACAGGATACTCTTTCTGTTCAACTATGATGAAGCCATTTTCCTGAAGCAGTGTCTCCTTGAGCAGAATGCTTGCTGGATGGAATTTGAGTGGGTTTTATTGATCATTTGATTTATTTGAAGACAGATGCTTTTTGTACTCTCTTCCCTTAGTTATAACTTCTGCAGAACACAAATATAGCCTCAGACTTTTTTTCACGAATGAGTCCTATGCAAACAATAGCCTTACCAGCTTCTAGCTTAGGCAGAAGCTTCTCTGTAAGAAGCTCTTACTAACAGAGGCTAAATCTTAGTTATGACAGAAAGAGGTGCGATATTTAGAAAAGAACTTGACTTGAGAATCTGGAGCTAGGGAACTATTGCAGGTAAGACTATTAGAAGGGGCCACGAGATCAGAAAAAAAAAAAGTGTTAATTAAGTTGCCATGGGAGGAAAAAAAAAGAATTGATGAAAAGGGAATAAAAGCATTAGATAAGGGCTCAACAGATGAGCCATTTGGCTTGTAAGTATTTGGATTTCTCTTTACAGAAGACTGGCAAAACAGGACGCAGTACAGCTTTATGAGAATCTAGAGTTGTGAAGGCACACAGCAGTACTGTGATTTTATTTATTTGAGGATATGAATTCAATTGCTGAACTCTGAACCTGGAGAAAAATCAGAGTGTGGTTTTTGATGTATCAAAACATGCAGTCTAGAGTGGATAAAGAGACTGTTCATATCTCACATCTGGGTTTCTAGAAGAAACATCCTTAATCATAAATAAGGAGTTCAGTTGCATCTCTAGTAAGAGTTGAAGTATGAGTGGATTAACTCAGTAAGATGAATTCAGAAATCTAGCTGCTTTCCTGCTTTAGAAACTTATGTAAGGAGAAGAGTCCTGAATTATGTAAGAGACTTTGAATAACAAAGCTTCCCAGCACTTAGAGAGACCATTTAAGATTAAATAGCAAGTCTTCCCTCTGCATTGGTCTATTTATTGCTGGGGAAGCCCTTGTTCTTCCTGCCCTTTGGGAGTGGATACCAATCTACTGTGCTCAGTTGAGTGATATGGACTAGTCCTACTGGACAATATAACCGGAAAATAACTATTAAGGAGACAGGATCCTTGCATCTTCTTTCTATCTCCTTCCATCAGTCATGCTCATAAGGAGGAACTACATTCCAACACATCTAAGTAATACTTCGACTAAGTAATCTTTATAATCATTCTTTTAAAAAATCACTATAAAATTTTCTGCAAAATGCCAGCATGTGTCAGATAATTCCTTTCTCCATAGTTACTGCAAAGATGGAAGGAATGAATTTGAAGTCTTCATTGAGTAGAACAGATATAGAGTTTGAATTACAGACAACTTCAGACATAAAGGAAAAGATTCCTAGTTTTTTCATTTTTCTGCATCATTTTACCCTTTAGAACAGATTGTCCATGAACGTTGTGGATGGTCCATTGCCAGATATTTTTTAAGAAGAGGCAACACAAACTTCTCTTAGAAATTACATAAATACAGTTGCTCCTACATTGGGGCTGGAGGAGACCACTTCTTAAAGTCCCTTCCGTAACTATTTTTCTAGGATCCTATGTTTATTGTCCCGGCTCATTAAATTCCAGTTCTGGAAAAGACTAGAGATGATGCTGCCAAGGTGATTTGGGTATCTTCAAATTAACCCCACAGGCTTTGGCACTGAGAAACAGAAAGACTGCCAACTGCTCTCCACATTTTCCCTAGCCTGCTTCTGATCCTTCTAACTGGCATCTAGTCAAAGTAAGACTGAACTTGTACACCTCTGTGTTTAAATGAATCGAAGTCCCATAGTTTACAGAAACAAATGTTAGAACCAGATTGTTTTAAAAGGCAGATTGTACCTATGTGAAATCTGAATGTAGCTTTGTTTGTCCTATCCAAGTATCTCTAAGTAATTAAAACCGCTGTCCCACTGCCTTATCATATTCAACTCCTATGTCCTGGGTACCTGCATCTTCACAGGTGGTGAAGATTCCAGCTTTCTCCATCAGAAGAAGATTCTTTCCTCTTTACAGACTGTACTGAGGACAAATCTTTTTCTAAGACTGTCAATAACACATATCTAAAGAAACCCAGGGAGCATACATAAAAAGGGTGGCTGAAAAGTGCTTTACAATATTGAGAAACAAATGAATTGAGTGAAAATTAATGCTAATTATACTAATAAGCTTAAAATATTATACTACAACTGGAAAGAGGCAACAAAGTAGCAGTTTGTTGTTATTTGGCTTACAATTTCAAAAGATGCTAAACGTTTGCTACTGTGTCAGCCTTATTGACTATACTCAGCTTTAACTGTTCTTACTCAGATAGAGATAAGCTGCTAAAACGTGAGTGCCCCAAGTAGTAGCTACCTTATTGCACATCCATAATGCCAAACTCAAGGGTTCAAGGCTCAGCTTGGCAAGTTAACAACACATTATACAATTATGAACATAAGAAGTAGTTTAGCAAACAGCATCTGAAGAAATGCCATACTGCAAATGCCACAATATTATTATGCCACATATTATAATGACAATGAATAGCACACATGATGGTAGTCTCTTGCTGCAAATATCAGATGTCACAGTACACAATTTATCTGCATTGAAAAGATGGTTTCAGACTTGCACTGTAAGGAATCTAAGTTCCTGAATTGATACTCAATTCTCTTTGGAATTGAAAGGGATGGAGAGATGTCACGTGTTGCATTGGAATCTCCTTCCAGCACTTCCAGAAGACTTACACTGATGTCTTCCTCAGTCTAACCAAAGAGGGAGAGTAACAGTGTCCTGCTGTTTTGGTTCTGTGGTGACAAAACCGGCGTGAAGAAGGAATTATACTGCGGTCTGCACAGTATCACTTTATGCTGCAGATTGTGCATAGTATTACCAACTCCAGATGGCTCGGGGAACAGGGGATTTAATTTGAAAAAAATGTTGCAAGAATCTAAATGTAGAACTTAAATGTAAGATCCTAATGATAGAAATGTAAGATCCTGGATTCGTTGCACAACGTACTATTGTGGACCAAACTGTACATTTTAAGGTAACCCCTAAAAATCATAGTAGGACTTAAAATGAAATTAAAAAATAGCTCCAGTATATGTAGCCTACAAAACAGAAAAAAAAACCCCAAACCCAACCCACCAAAACCCAAGCAGCTGTAAATGCTCTTAAAAGGTTAGGGATACCTCAAAACCTTCCAGAAAACAGGGAAGCCTGTGAGATGTATTGGTATAGAGATGTACTGTTACATGTACATAATGACGTGTATATATGTACACTCTGTAGGTATAACCAAGGATCAGAGTTCAAAATGCCCTGGAAAATCTGAACATCTAGGTGTAAAAACCCTAGATCTCTTACTCAAATGGAAAAAACCACTCTGAAAATAAACACTTATTGTCTCTTCAATCAAAGGTTAAAATGGTTGATTGCTGACTTCGTCCATTTGCCAATTGCTGACAGCTGTCAATATAGGGATTTGATTTCTTTATCCAAGCATCACAAACACTGCATTAGTATCTTCAGAGAAAGATCTCGACTGCGAGCTGCAGTTTCACTGCCCCAACTCAATTACTGCATTCTTGAACTGCAATGTATTCATTTGTGGGCAGTGGGGCAGCCAGTGGGAGGGTATTGATTGGAGTATAATGTCATGTGTAGCAGCGAGAGTAAGATGAAAAGTGTTTTCTGCTTAATGGGTTGGTATTAAGTAGGTGGGAATGGCTTCTAATTAGCCAACAATTGCTGTGTTTCTCAGTTTCCCTCCTTTCCCTCCTCCTGTCGGTCACCAGCTGCCAATCTCTCTCTCCTTTCCCTTTTTGTGTGGAGTTCATTGCTCACTGCAGTGAAAGCCTTTGTTTAAAAAAGAGGGCTCCCAGGGTCTCATCTGCCAGGGTACAGCTTGCTGCCTGCGATGAGTAGCAACTGTCAGTTTATTTTATCTCAACCTTTTCATCATTCTGCTGAAACTGGTCGAGTGAAACCACCTGAGAGACCTGAGGATTCAGTACCTACAAGTCATTAGCCAGGACTGCTCAGTCTCTCCCCACACAGCAAGTCAACTGAACACTGCTTAAAAAATAGTCCACTTTAACCCCGTATTTTCCTATTAAGGAAAAATATTAAGGAAGAGTATTAGAACTCTTCCTGCATCTTCCAGATTTTAGTTCTGTGGATCATTCCTTAAACATACTACAACTATGATTAGTGAGTAATATATTTTCCAGTGCTTCTCAACACCAATGCTGAAGCAACATGCTTTAGAAATACAAAATATAATATACTAAAATCTGTTTAGTTGAACACCTTTAATCGGAACCTCCCTTTTACCTAGGTTATGTTCCTCAGAATGAATATCAAACCTAGCAATTCCCCCCATTATTTGAACCTCTGCTTACCTAGAAGTTTTTGGTAACGCATCTCAGATAAAAGCGACAAATTCTGCTCAGTTACACTTGTGCAACCCCCCTCAAATCAACAAGATTTTATGAGCATAACAAAAAGCAGTATTCGGTCCATAATTTTTAGCACATTTGCAACATTTTCCTCTTTGCCATACAGTTTCTCTCTGTATGTACATATACTCCACATGCACATCCACTTTCCAAGCAGCTAATATAATTGCAGTACAATCATTAAAAAGTATCCAAGTATGTGAGAAGAAGAAATGTTTTGAACTAAAACCAAATTAAATTTATCTAAATCAAATTTCAAAGTCATTAGCCTGAACAATCTTTTCCTGGCAATCACAGCTAACTTGTTGCTGTAATTACTAACAGTTCTAACACAGCAACTGAAATATTGCTTTCCCCTACATAAACTGTGAGCCATTTCAAGATATGTAAGAGATGACAAGAACAGAAACCCAGTTATCCTCTAATATATCAGTTGATATCAGTGAATGCTTAAAATCATCAATGTTTCACCTCAATTCTCTTCTTACTGTAGCATAAGTGTGCATACTTGTATGAATATCAACAAAATAAAACAAAATATAATTTGATTTAATATTATTCTCAAAACTGAGCTAGAGGTACCAGTGAGGATAAAGTCACTCTCAGGGAATAACACATCTCAAGACGTCGTTCAACAGATTGAAAGGTTCTGGAGTCAAAGGACAGGGCTCCACAGCACCCTGAAGTGACATTGTCCATCAGGAGAACACAAGTGTAAGGTAAACAGAGGGCTGCAAGTGCTGCACCCAGGATACGAAATCAATGGATATGCCAGAACTATCAACACCACGTAGCATGCATCCCTCTCCCCTCCTTCTTCCTACCAACTATAACATTCCAATTTTCCTTGACACCAGCTACAGGGGCATGATCTGGAGTTCCAATGCCTCAAATTCCTTGGGTCCACAAGATGAGCTGAGCAAGACTACTATGTGCCATACTCATCCTCCATGTTACAGGTTCAATTTTATATCAGCAATGAGTTGAATGCACAGTACTATCGCTTGGATGACCAGCTGCGATGCATAAACACAATCAGTCTGTAATTGTCTGTAAATATCGGACAATATGAAATACACATTCACAAAAAAGACATGGTTTGAGTATTGGCTTTCACAGACATTATGATTAGCATATGAATAAGCATAAGGTTTAGATATGAGAGGTACTGGGCACTTGCAGTTCCCATTTCAAAAACCACTGCAGAAAACTAATTCCCCACAGGAACTGACACCAGCTACGTTGTGTTTGACTAACATCCATTGCAGCTACATCTCAGAAATTAAAAAATATGCCAGATTTTTTAGGAAAAGGAATTGAATTAAAACACTGTAGCAACCGTGGAAAAAATATGAAAACAACTTTGACTCAGAACAATTTCAAATTAGCCTCCCCTGATCAATTACTCTATCTGATACTTATTAATGTCAGTATTATAGGATAGTAGCTGCACGTTCAATATGATGTACTCATATGACACACTACAAAAATACTGTATAATTACTTGGCTCTGTGGCAAGACTTGTACGAGCCTTTAAATGGGAATATTCTGTATTGCAGATAATATTGAATGCTTAACTGAGTAAGTAGAAACAAGTGGATGAGCCTGGGGGCATGGTCATCTACTTAAGCACGTTTGGATCTTCAAGCTAATTAATCATCTAGTTGTATACTTAAACTTAGTCAATCCATTCACATAGGTGATTAAGATCTCTTTAAAGGCTATTTTGATACTTCACAATTTTCTATTAACCAACTTACCAAGATACTCAATATGAAGTACAATTCTTTCCCGTGCATTCTCTGATCACAACATAATAAAACCATAGAGCATGAAGAACAGTGCCAAAATGGTAAGTATGAAAAAACTGACACACCGCTCTTAAAAAACTCCCATTGATTCTACTACAAGCACGAACTATATACCTGATAAGGTATAGATTGAGATGCTAGCTACTGGGTATAGAGGTAACTGACTTACGCTCCTTGAACATTGACAGAAACATACATAAATTTGGGGGTTGGAATGAAGGTGTGGGGCCAAAAAGGGAGAGAGAATAATAAAGTGAAGAACAAGAGAGAAAACAAAAGAGAAGTAGACAGGGAAGGATGAGAAAAAAAACAAAAGACCTGTTTCAGAAACTGTTCAAAAAAATCACAAATATTCCTGATGATTACAGAAAAGAATAAAAAGAGAAGTGGATTTTTGGACAAAAGAAATATGTTTTCATAAATACATTAATTGTGGAAGTATGACACTTCACTTTTTAAAACAGATGGACTCATTCTAAATAGTAAATAATTTAAATCTTGGCTACCTTCAGACCACAGCCTATTAATAAAAATAGCAATTTGTTACTTAAACATAAGAGGAACATAAAAGGACATGTCTAGGCAGGGGAAGGCATCTCAGAAAAAACACCCCTCAAAGATGCAGAAAAGAAAGCTGTCTTGGGAGACCAAGGAGAAGGAAGGTGTTTGATACATTGACTGTGACTCCTGAGATGACCTAAGGGTTCTGTTACAGAAAGTATGCACTGAATACAGTTTCTTTGTCTTGGCTTTGATTTTCCATGTCCAAGGATTGTTGGGGAGCTTTTGGTAAGGAAGGGTTTGCAGCAGAGAACTGTTTTCATGTTGGCCTGAGGTCAATCTCTCTCAGTTGGCATGTTTGCAGACAGCACCAATAAGGGGTTCTTTATGAAGCCTAAATGACAACAACCTTCTCAATATTAAACAAAAACATAAAAGTCTGCTCTTTGGTTCTTTCTGAAGATCAATTTTCTCTTTTGAGAACAAGAGTATAAAACCACCTGAGACATCTCTGCTCATGTATGCAGCAAAGGAAAGGGGCCGATGATGGGCACACGCGGAGAAGCCCTAGGGCCACTTCAAAGCATGCCAACTGGTTATTCCTTCTTTGGCCTTGCAACCATCAGGGGACTGCCAGAGCACAGCAGGAGCCAGCTGTTCTGCTTTATGACTCTTCTCCTTGACGCTGCATTTCTTATGCTCTGGACTGCAGGCAAACCTAAAACTTCTAGGTGCCTCCAAATCAAGGATTTCTCCAGAAGTTACCTAATGTGGTTGGGCAAAGCTTCAATTTCTTTTGCACCATTCAAGTATCCTGTAGAATCAGAGCAAGACTGAGCATTTGCCCTGAGAATTTTCACTTTTTAAACTGGTAAGGAACTCCACTGTTTGTAGAAGTACTGACAGTGCCTCGCACAAAGCTACACTAGTTCAGTGCATAAAGCTACACTAAAGGGTCTGACAACATACTGCAGTTTGAGCACCACTTCCAACATTTTTTTTCCACAAGAAAGAACAATTCACCTTATTTAGGGAACCATTTTCTGCTGATCTAGAGAGCTTGTCTGAGAAAACACAGCTGGATGCCAACAATGTTTAGCACAGGATGTGTCTAAAGCAAATGCATAGGGAGATTTAGATGTTTCCATTGAAAGTATCAGATGGAGGAAAAATCTAGATGAGATCCAAATTCTCCTCTGGTTAAGATGCAGATGAAAAGAACACTCACAATCACATTAGACAGGATGATAGTGAACTTTTTGAAGTTATAACACCACTTAGACATACAAGAACTGCCAACCTTTGGCAAAGACCATGAAGAAACCTCTAACACAGTATTCCATGGTTAAACATTAAAATATTGCGTGCAGCCTCCTCTCAAACCTGCTACTGCCAACCCACAGACTTGGCCTACATCTGATCCTGTCTAGCAATTCCCAATTATTTAAGGTAGTATTTAAGAAGAAATCACAGGAAAAAAAAGAAAACAAAACTGGATAGTGCATTTGTACAAAGTGTAAGAGCACTGAATACCAGCACTCCCCTGACATGTTTTTTTCAGACAAACTTCAGCCATCAGCAATAAACAGGACAAGCTACTGCACTCATGGCAAAACTGTCATAGATGTTTAAATGGTGTTTTCAGACTCTTCATTGAGAATGTAGTGCGCCTGGCCAATGATCAGTGTGCCGAAAACCTTCCCTGTCACCCTCAGTTCTTCTCTTCACACTTGATTCTTTCTGTAGTCCAAGCAATAATCACTCTCACTTTCTACAAATATCAGAGTATATCACTAAGCAGACTTAAAAAATAAACACCAATTAATAATAAGATAATAATAATAATAAACATAAGAACCACATAAGCCAATTTTCTGAAACACACCTGTTCCATCTCATGAACATCTATATGTAAGTATGCTGTTTTTCAACATTTACTTAAGCTATTTTGCATTAATATCAAAGGTACAACAGTACAAAATAATGACTGAGATTTTTTAAAATTAAAAGCGAGATAAGGTAAAATTCAGCAACTGATGAATGCTAGGTGATATGAATAAGAAGAGCCAGTACAAGTTTAGAAAATTTTAAGGAAAAAGAAATAATGACAGAACCGCCTTCACCTTCATTTTTTTGCTAATAATTTTCCTATATCTATATATTTTGGCATTTCTAACCACTGTATTTTTCCAGAAGTGAGCAAATTATTCTATTTGATAAACCCCACAAAAATGCAGAGAAGCCATCCTGTGAATTTCAGCAGGATGCATGAACCATTTGAGCTACTTTTGAAACATGGTTATTAAGACGTGAGCCTTTGTGCCTCTGGCACAGGGACAGCCTTGGAGTCTGTACTTGGTCACACACTTCCTTTCCATGATTTAAAATCACGGTTCTTATTTAACAGCGTGAACAAGTGTATAATTCCCTTATTTCATGTTCAGTTGTATTTCCTAAGAAAACCACAAAATCTGCCTCTAAAATCCGTTCTGTTTCTCATTATTTTTGGTCATATTACCAATGTATTCAAACACTCGCTTTGTATAAGTCACTATTGACATAAATCATAAGCATATAGAGCTTGAAGCAGAGCCCATTACAGATCCTATCTCCAGACTCTGGCACAGTGAACAGACCCTTGAGAGTGAGGAGGGGTCCAGCAGGTCATTGGGAGGCACAGGCATGCTCTCTACCTCCCAAAATGAGGGTTTGAATCATTCCCATCTTCTTCACAGCAGTACTTGGGAAGAAAATCTGTTTGGCCTGTTCAAATTCATTCTAGATACTTTGTCAGTGACAGCATTTATATTTTAATTATCTTTACTCAACAAGTTAGTTACAAAACCCACTAATATACTATCAAGAAGAAACCTGTTAAAAGAAAATACTAAGACTGTATGCTAATTTCAGTCACCATGCAAGCATACAAGCCTTCTGTACATGCTAACTGCAGAATAGAACTTCTTAAATAATAAATGAGCCAAACAATCTGAAAGACACACCAACAGAGGCAGCGCATGCACGTGCACAACTCCAGTAGTCCCACATCAGTATCACGATATGCCCAAATCTATAACAGAGTTTTAGATATGAAATATGCAGTGAAAAGAACCTGCTGACAGAAGCCTCTACCTTTCCGCTGACATCATATAGGAACTATTTTAAGGATGTACAGCTGTGTAAGGTACAAAGACTTACTATTTTTGTAGTTTTGATTAGTGCACCCTACCTTTTCTTTCTCTTAAACGTTCTCAGATCAAAAAATCTGCTACCACTGATGAATGCTTACTAGGCAAATACAAAGTATAATTTATAATGCACATTCCTGATGAAGATTGGTTTTGATTTGCTAAAGCGCAGTCAAGCATTTTGGGTACAGTGCCATAGCATAACAGTTTTATTAGCATGCATTTGAGGTAACTGACGTAATTTATTAATGAGGGAAAGACAAGATTTGTAATGTTAGAATTTTTCCTGGAATTAGTGTAGTTCAGAAAGACGCGACAGTAAAAAAAGCAGTTTATCACATTATGAAGCAGACTGTTCTACTGTTGGACAGTATTACCAAAATGGCCCATAAATTACATGGCTGTGGTGAGTTACAGTAGAGAAATGTTAACAGAATTTTTTTAGTGTAATCTTTGATCTCATATCTCACTTCTGACTTTACCATTCTTTAGGGATAATCCTTCTATTAGCGAATGACAAAGTCACACACAAGCTCAATCTAAAATGCACCTGGTAAAATCTCTATTCTTCAACACATTAACAATTTTGTGCTAGCAACACCCTTTACAGGAAAATGACTACGAAACATCTTAAAGAGCTTTTAAAAATGTGAATCGGTAGGTTGACAATTTAACTTTTTACACAACAAAAAAGGACACATTCACATTATGGAATGTACCATTTCATACATCTGCGCAAGGGAGCTGGATAAAGAATACTGAAGGACTACATATTTGGGAGTAAGAACAGAAGCTCATTGGATTGTATTTTCCAAGCTATAGTTTTAGCTGGTGCATGCATTTTAAATCACATTGAAGACTGCTTTGGTGCGGAATGCGAGAAATAGTCCTGATCACGCTGAAGTTGATGGTACAAGATAATTCCATTGATCCTAAGTCTTCACAATTGATGATATGGGTAAGACAACCACTTATGCTGCATTTGTAACTATTATAAAAAAAACACAACAAAACACACAGAGAAAACCTAGAGTAAAATGTGTCAATTTTGCAAACTTCTCCAAAGTCGAGAAATGCAAATCTAAATTGTGGTCAAAAGCACATAAAATTTCTCAAGAAAACAACCAAAGACTTTTTAGTATGAGGAAGACAATACATTTTAAGTCTACTCTTTAAGTGCTTAAATGATTTCAAGCATCCAAGGCCTCTTGCTGAGGCATAGCCTTGCCAGATGCAATGACCTGGACTGGGAGTTGCCAGGCTCACAGAAAACCACAATTTCTGGTCAGCATTTCATGTAATCAATATCTGAAATATGATCCAAAATTTTCCTGCCTTCAGCACCTTCAATTATTATTCTCCCTTCTAGAAGGTGGCAAGTCAGGAGTCTATTTATTGAAAGACCCGTGAAATATTTTCTCATCGGTCAATGTTAGTCATACTGTGGGTTCCTTTTTAGGCTTGAACATGGAGTCGACAAGCCTGTTTGCCTACTGATTCTGCTGATAATTATTTTTTTATACGTTTAACTAAACATAAAAAGATCAATAAAAACATATTTGTTCTTGCAGTGGCATCTCACATTGGCATAAATAACTCTCTTGTAAGTGAAGTCAGGTGACTGAGTCAAATACAGCAGATAGAAATACATTTTCCTTTGCATTTACAAACACTGTTTTCTGACAATCCTATCCCTTTTGTCCATGACAACTTTGGTCAAAACATCCATTTTATTAATAAATGTTGAGGTAAATTGAGTAATTAATGGTTCTTCCTGCCAGGTTATTGAAATGATTGATTTAGAAAATAAGACTTGGTTGAAAGACATAAGGTGTATGGCAGTACTTGAATTTAAATGTCATTGTTCCTCCACCAGCCTAAGAATACAGAAACTACTCTTTTTTTTTTTTGTCACAAAAATTATTCAGTCAGAACGATTAGAAATAAAAACTTACTACCTTCCTTCTTCCTTTCATTAAATTCCCCTGAAGATTAAGAACTACCATTGTATCTTGTCTTTAGCTGTTTTATCCTCAAAAAGGCTGAGAAAAATCTAGTAGATTATCGATGTTGAGGTCTTTGAAAGAGCTAGAAATACTGTTCTATTATCACAGCAGGAATTTCCAAAGTGATGAGTCCATCATAGGATGCACAGACATTCTGCTGGAAGGTAGGATAAAGGCTGCACCTGAAACTCAAAGCCAGTGAATCCCAATACTGAATTGGTGCCAGGTCACATTTTGCCAGACAAAGATATTAAAAATGTAATGCCAGTACTAACGAGCGATTTGGCACACAAAACATGAAGAATGTTACAGATTGTGCTGACAGTGTGACACTATGTTTTCCTGGATGTAATCTGGGTATCATGAGAGTAAGCTTGGAGCACTAATGAGAAGAATGATATTGAACTGGAAGAGCTGCTAAATATGCAGTAGCCACAGGGTTCCTGGAGTTAACTGGAACTAAAATGAAAACTCTAACACTGAAAGCAACAGAGGGTAAACTAGGCAGAAATACTGAAGGAAGAGAATCTCAGCAGGCAGAACTTGTTTCTGGTACCATGCTTGCCAGGACATAAAGGGCTTTTCTAATCGTACTCTTTTTATCCCTGAAGTCCTGTTAAAGAGGAGCATGAAGCTCAAGCTTAAAGGGGCACATACCATTTCAGGATATGTTTCACAACTGGCTGAAGAAAGCAATGTATAAAAGCTGAACAGAAAACCTCTTTAGGTGCAAGAAGTAAAATACATGTTGAAGATACAAAGATCATCCTGTCTCTTTGGGGCTCCTCTTTTTTTTGCTGTTGCCATTGTTTATTTTTGTTGGCCTCCTATTTAATCAGCTACAACTAATGATCCTCACATGAAATGCATATGAAAATGCTTGACGTTGGATTTTTCTTTGACCATCTCTGTTGGAATTCTTGGCATCTGCACTACAGGTCTAGCAACTTACTATCCCTTGCAGGAGATACACACCCAATTAACTCTGCCAGCCTAAAAAATCTGTTTGGGAGTATGCTGGATATTCAGTTACTGAGGCAAAAATCATAAATATATATATATAGCAATTGAAAAAGAAATGTGTTATCGTCGAGAAAGAATTGCCCTGTTACCATCACTGTAACTCTAAACAGCGTTATCTAATTTGTTATCACATCAGCATGCCAATGAATACCCTCCTTCCACAACTCTCAGTTGCTTCCGGTGTTGCCTCCAGTATCCTGGCTCCTCTTAAACCTTTAACATCTTCAATTACCAGGCTGTTAACCGCTTATTTCATATATAAAATTCACAACTGAAGTTATACTTAACTGTTCCAATTCTATGAAAGGAAAAGATACACAAGAAAACAGCAGACAAGCAGTTCTTTGTCCTTGAGAGTATGATAACCAAGGGAATTTGGGCACAGTAACTCTGAAGTTCCATATTATGACTTCGCCCCAGCTGTCATTTATTTCCACTCTACTCCAGATTCACACTCTCCACAGGAATGCAGAGAAGAAAGTTTTAAGGTGGAGAAGACTTATCCCTCTTCCTTCCCCAGTACAATACAGTTTAATACTATCAATACTTGGAGATAATGCATAATTCAGTTTGTCTTGTATTAACATATAGTACAGAGGAAAAAAGTAAGGAAAATTTAACCCATGAAGAAAGAGGTCTACTCCACACAAAGTCCTCCTCTACTCTTTATCTGAGACAAGGAAACACAAAGAAGAAATCAGAGTTGCTTTTTTTTTTTCTTCCCCTCCCATGTCAAGTATAAGGATGCCAAAAATAAAAAAGCATGTTCTTCTGAATTCAGAACTGTCCGCTATGTCAAGCAGAAATTAATTCTTACTTATAGTAACAGGGAATTTATTTTTGGATGCACTCGAAACACTGTCTGCAAATTAAGATTATTGTTATTTTTTTCATTGAAGATTAAAATAATGATATTTAACTAAACTAATACATCACTGTTTGCCTGTAACTACTATGTTTTGAAAAATAGCACTGAAAAAAGTAACTTACCATCCTTAGCAACTACAACTATTTGTTTCCCCCTGCTATATTGTATTTAAACCTATTTAATTCAGCCTTTAAAATAAGCACACAAAGGAGTAAATTTAACCTCCACTCAGTAGGAGGATTAAACGCAGGAAATAATTCAATAAAACTCTACAAGAAAAACGACTTAACTGTTGAGGACAATACAGCACTAATGTGTTTCATAACCAATGTCTTACCGACTGTAAGAGGGTCAGTGCACATGTCACTTCTGTTCTCCTTCCATGCCAGCAGGTACTTGAGGCTGACGGGATCTTCTGCTTCTATACGGCCGTTAAATGCCACCATCAGTTTATGAGCCTTCGCAATGCCACAATAAGTCTTTGTTTCATCCACTAGGGGCAAATTATTTAAAGTTTTTGCAGCCTCAGAAGCCTGACTGAAATATTCAAATGCTTCATTATACTTCCCCTTGTAAAGAAGAGAAAAAAAAAAGAAAAGAATGCTAAAAACTACTTGTAGTCACCTGTATTTTACCTTGACATTAGAGCCTGCTCCTCTGGCACCTCAGTGATGTCGCAGCTGAGAGGCCAGCCCACAAAATGACTCATGCCGTGCTACTAAAGCAAATCACTCTCCCTTGCCGTTTCCTAATCTCTAAAATCCAGATAACACTGCTTATATCTTTCTCAGGAACCAAATTGGTTTTTGGTTGTCTGCGTAGTATTTTGAACATACAAATCTAAGTATACCAATGCTAAGTATTGATACTGTTTCTGGCCAGGCCATTTAGAAATTATCACTATAATTTCATTAAGTTTAACACATCTGTGGGAGGAAAGGTCCTAATTTACTATTGTGACACTAAATTTTAGAAAAGAAATCTTAAAAATGGAAAACAGAGGATAATGAAATGATGGACCTAAAGCACAGAAAAGAGCAGAAATTTAAACCTACAGATTAGTGCGGGAAGAGGGGTATACCAAAAACCAGGGAGATTCCTAATCACAAAAAGAGAAACAGTAGGAGAAATATAAGCCAACTGTCGCAAATAGAAAACTCACATAATTTATCTCTTTATCCTGCAGAATACAGAAATCCAACGGTCATGAATCCAGTAAAAAGGAGTATAAATTACAGCAGATAATACATTAAGAGGAATTAAAAAAAAAGTATAACAAAACCTATTTTTTATGTGAGATATATAAAGAAAAGTCCTCAACTACTTCTTTGCCATGAAGCTACTTTGAGTTGCCATCAGAGTCAAAAGAAGAGTTGCAGGAGCAAATCACTTTGGGAAGAACAGTTAAAGTTATATCCCCGGTTTACTAAAGGTCCCCAAGGACAGATCTGTATATAAATAGAGATATCTTTAATTCCTTGAGAAGGACAGTACTACTGCAAATTGTATCACCAGGGGAAGTACACAGTTGAATAAAAATACCCTAATAATGACTTAGAGAATACCAGCGATGACAGCTGACACCAAGCAGGCAGTGATCCAAGAGAGGAAATGTTTATTTGGAGTCAGTTTTGGTAAACATTGCCGACCTTGCAGAAAAAATGGTGTAGAAAATAGGGAATTGTAAAACTTTAAGAGATTTTTAAAAATATATTTAAATTATATATTTTATGTAAGTTAATAAAATTAAGTCACTGCATTTCTTCCCTTTTACACCACTACCCCCGTTCAAGGCAGCAAATTCTAAAATGAGAAAGAGAATTCAGAAAATAACCAAAAAGAGGTTAATTCTTAAAATATCACTTCTCATAGAATTATTATCAATGGTGGCAGAATCAGTTAAATAGAATTTAGTTAATTATTTTTCATATTTGGAGTAGAATAATTAAGCACAGCATCACATCACCCTACTCTCTTCTAAGTTTCAGATCCGTTTTAAAGTTACTTCAGCAAGTTCTTAGAGACTTTAAAACTTAGTTTTCAATGGGAAATTCAGCATTTATGCTAAGAACATATGTAAATAGAAGGCTCGCAGGCTAATTTAGAGATTACAGAGTAAGAAACTTTTCTACTGCTTATGAAACAAAAAACAGGCCACAAACTTTGGTAGTGGGAGTGCTCTGTAAGAGGAATCAAGAAAAAAAAAGGGGCGGGGGAATTTGGGGTATCGTAAGTGAAAAGAGGCAAGCATCCTAATTCAGTACTTTACACACAGAAAAGAAATTCTGACAAAAAAACCAGGCAACAGAAGCTAGAAATGGTGATTTAGAAAGGATATTTCTATTTTTTTTGTTCATAGTGAAGTGTTTCCTAATTTCCACATTGTCCAGTCTGCAGAGTGAATTCTTTTTATTACTTTTTATATCTAAATAGTTTCATGTAGCATTTCATCTCTAAAATAGGTGTTAAAGGGCTCAGCACGAATCTTTTACTTCTCTTGTAATGTTTTTAACCATTTTGATTTCAAAACCCAATTTTTTTCAAAAAACAGGTTTTGCAGTGCAAGTGCTGCATCTCTAGATGGGGTAAGGGACCGAGTAAGCACAGAAACCACTACCCAGACAGGCAGCCAACAGAACTGCTGCCTTTGCTGGGTCCACCCCAGAGGCACAATTCAGAGACTGGCACATGGGTCAGAAAGACATACCTCAAAAGACCTCAGAAACTACGATAAGGGGTGCTTCTTAATTACCTCTAGCTTAATATTGTCTGTCACTGCCTATCTTAGTTTAAACAGGCCGAATCAAAGCCATCAGGCTGGATGGAGGAATACAGAAGAGATACCAACACAGACCTTTGCCAAACTACTTGCTGCTAGCACCCATTTCATAAATTTAGCTGAGAGAACATGGAGAAGAAATCAAGCTAAGATTAAAAACTGCTTATTAATATGTAATGTAGCATATATTCATTTTAAAAAAGCACAAATTTCAATGTATAGTACAATAAAATTTCATTTGTGTTAACTGATGAATTTTTATGGGCATATGCAGCCCCAATAGTGATTTGGATGCGGATTTTTCACAACACGAAGTTTCTCATGATCTGAATTCAGAGTTTTTATTCACCCATTCTAGTACAAAATCCTGTGTGTTAAACACGGTGTGAAATTTTTAACTTTCCCCAAAACTTAAGGCTCGTTTTAATTAGTCACACAGTATCTTCTCCTTTGTTAACTCTTATAAGATACAATACCTGAATCAAATTCATATGCAAACCCAGATTTTTACCAAGAATCAAATGCAATTGTTTGACATCATTACTACAACCAGTACTTACTCTTTCATTGTAAATATTCCCAAGTAATACACATGCATCCACCAGGCTTTGGCTTAGATGAGCGTTCTCAGCAGCCTTCATAAACTCTTCCAAGTACTCAATAGTTTCAGCCACCTTTTCCTGACTGAAGCAAAGGACAGGGACAAAATTAAATATTTACTGAGATGGCTTCACCAAATGCTGGAGATCTATCCCCCTGTTCTGAACTAACTTTACTTTGTTGTGACTTGTCCATAACTGCACTTTATTTCCAAGATGGTTGTCTAGGCACTACCTGTGCTGAGACCAATGAGACTAGACACAGAACCTCTGAGAGCAGAACTGTATCCTTTGAGTGAAATAAAACAAAATTCTTCTTCAGGACATTTGTGCCATATTTTAAGGCCAAGAATGAAAACGCAGGTGATGATTTTACTGGGGTTTTGGAGTTTCCATTATTTGTTTTTCTGCTGAGCAGCTGACAACATTTTCAGTATAGCCAGACTTCACATCCTGACAAAATAGGGAAAAGCCATAAGAAAGCTAGTTTTCCAGCAAGACTTTTTGTGCTCCTCTCTTTCAGAGCTACCATTTCTTGCTCCAGAACCCTGGTGGTGCAGCAGCGGCTCCACAATGTCCCTGTCTCTTAGTTCTGGGGATGACAGCCTTTCCCTGAGTGTAATGCTGCACTTTGACTGGGCAGATCAAAGGTTGCTGGAGTCACACAGGCAAACCTATAAAATGTGGATTGCAGGTGTCACCCCCAAATCCCAGTGTGATCAGAGCAACCTGAGGTCACAGCTGCATCTAAGTTGAAAATTGGCTAGCATACTTTGACAATAACATTTGCAGATTTCCTTTTTTTAATAAAGCCAGTCATATTAACAATATAAGATCTCTGCAGCATGATTACAAGATATAAGATAGACATCTGGGTTTGCTTGTGGGTAAGGCACTGCGCTCTTTTTCCCTTTAAGGCTGAAGTGTTACTGCAGCTGACCTCAATATTAGCCATGAACTTGAGTCACTAATGTAGGAGTGTCGCATGCTAAATGTCAAGCTGCCAAGCAAGACAGAAAATCCAGTCTTAATTAAGAAACTCACAGAAATAGAAGTTCCTGCAAGTGATAAAGAATTTTGATTTATTTTCTCACCAATTTAAAACACCTTCAAGTTATATTCCTGCAGCAAATGTCTGACTGGCGTTTCTTTACGTTATGGTTTTTATTATAAACTATTAGGCATATGTGCTTTTAAAACCTGTCAGAAGTCTGCAATTCCCTGTCTTATGATATCAGAGTAATTATAACAGGGTAGCGCCTGCCACAGAACAGGAAACATAGCAAAGCATGGCTGCAAAATTTACAATATTGTAGCGATTATCTGTACGTGACTGAGATGAGCTAGACTGCTACAAAAGGATGCTAAAACACTGCAAACTAACATGCTCAAAATACGCTCCTGTAAAGCTTAGTTGTCAATGAGCAGAGTTGGATTTACCAAAGTTTCCTAATTTCCGTATTTTAATATCATGAGAATATTAAATATACTGTACTGTAAACATTTGCCAAATGTCAGAAGGCTTCTAAATTTTAGAAATAGAAACACATTTTTTTAAATCTATTTTTTTTTCCTAAGAAGAGAAAATCAAATGTTTCCCCACAGAAATACAGCATATGATTTATATAAGTTAAAGGACAAGGTTAAAGTGTTAGACAAATATTAATTCCAGTTTTTCTAGTTTTCTATATGCAGTGCACAGGTGCAACTTGAAGAGCATATTATATGGTATAATCATTAAATCCATTCAACCAGACCTTTGAGAGTTAAAAACATATATTCTGAGGAAAAGGACTCCTCGGTCCAAGGAATGAGAATGAAACAGTGCAGAATATTTGTGTATCAAGGTGATTCCAGTTTCCAATTGGGAAAACAGGACTGTTAACACCCACATCCCCTGACAACTGTCCAATTATGTATATCACACTTGGCCTACTGTTTGCAGTAGAAGTAATCAATAAAGGATGTGGTTGAGTGAACATAGATTTTGGTTGAACCAATGCATGAAAACTTAATCATTTACTCAGAGTGGAGAAATCAAATAGAGCAGAGATGAAACAGCCACTAAGGGGTTTGTTGATTGTGCCACCAAGTTTGTGGGCTAGAGGCTAAAAGTAATAAAGCAAATGGAATCAGTGACAGGAGAAAATGTAAAAAGGCTTTCTTAATTTCATGAATTAATAGAAATGTTTTGATGTATTTTTGGCCATTTTTTATATTTCACATAAAAAACTATGCCCCACGTATAGAAAATGTGAAAATTGCTAGGGCATATAACCTCTTTCAAGCAAACAGAAATCAATTTGATACATATCAGAAAGATATTTCTCACTGTTAGAACTTCACTTATACCAACTAGCAATTGGTTGGTATAGCTTAACAATTTTTCAAAGGAAGTACCTTTAAAAGCACTAGAGCTTGAGATATTTAAAGTGTTAGAAGGATTACTGAAACACTTTATCCTGCACAAGACCTGATAACATGATAAACAGGGCTTTCCTACTCAAAGGGCTACTATTTTATAGTTCCTTCAAAAATCTACATGTTATTTTATACAGCCATATACTTTCTATCTCCTTAGACATCACCTTCCTAAATGTATAAAATGTAATTTCCTAAAGATATAGTCATTCATGATCCCACAGAACAGTTACGATGACTTCAGCAGAAGAGATTACATATCTACAGCAACTCATTTTCCAGTTTCATGCTAAAATGCCCTATGAGGTTTTTACCCCTATTAGACTTTTATGAAAATATGCACCTTTTATAGGATTGCTCATGTGATTGAATTGGATGTATAAATCATGTGTCCACAAGAAGTCATTACCATGGTGGACACTGGCAGAATAAGTCAAGAACATGATGCTATTATGTCAGGTTTTTCCCTGGAAAATGACATGCCTAAATGCACATGATAGAGAATTTCGGTTTCCCATGGTTTGTGGAAACATCTACAGCAAAGATTTCATGAAAAATTCCAAAGCCATAGACAAGTTCAAAGTGATTCAGGAGGACTCAGTCACTTTCTCCAACCTGTCACAAGGCAATCAGTGCAAATTCTCACAGACATTATGGTTATAATGCATTATTTTAGGGAAACAGTCATATTTTCTTTGTAAAGACATTATCCATTAAATTCAAAATGACTTGCACAAATCTAGCCTAGATAGGTAAAAATACAAGTAAAGAAAAAGTGATCAAGCGGAGTATGGAGATTCTGTCACCAACAGTAATTACTCATGCATTTATACAATATTTTCTGAACAGGCTTGCCAAAAATGTGCTTGTTTGCTATACGTCAGAAAAGTAAATATCCAAAAGTTTGGATATTTACTGAGCGCCTTGCTCAGAGCAACTAGAGGAGGCCTGTGCCCAGGGGAGTTCTGAGTGACTTTTGAAGGATGGAGACTCCCCAGTCTGTTCCAGCATTCACCGTCACAGTAGGTTTTTTTCCTTCTTCTTGTGTTTAAATGGAATCTCACGTATTTTACTTTGTGCCCATTGCCTCTTGTCCTGTCACTGAGCATCACTGAGAAGAGCCTGGCTCCTCTTCTTTACTGCTGCCTAAGAGGTACCAGTAAGATCCCCCCTGAGCCTTCTCTTCTGTGGTCTGAACAGTCCCAGCTCCCTCAGCCTCTCCTCCCAGGACAGATGCTCCCAGTCCCTTAGTCATCTCTGCAGCCCTTCGCTGGACTCGCTCCACTATGTCCCTCTCTCTCTCTTGTACTGGGGAGCTCAGAATGGGACACAGCACCCCTGGGGTGACCTCACCAGTGCTGAGCAGAGGCGATGGATCACCTCCCTTGACCTGCTCACGATGCTCCGCCTAATGCAGCCCAGGATCCCATTGGTCACCTTTGCCATGAGTGTGCCTCGCTGTCTCGTGGGCAACTTGTTGTCCACCAGGAAACCCAGCTCCTTCTCTGCCAAGCTCCTTTCCATCCAGTCAGCCCACAGCCTGGGCTGGTGCCTGGGGTTATCCATCCCCACGTGCAGGACTTTGTGCTTCCCTTTGCTGAGCTTCATGAGGCTGCCATTGGCCCATTTCTCCAGCCTGCCGAGGTCCCTCTGCCTGGCAGCACAACCACCTACCTGGTATATCACCCGTTTCTACCCAGTTTTGCATTGCCTGCGAACATGCTGAGGGTGAGCTTGGTCACACCGTCCAGGTCATTAATGAAGATGTTAATCAGCATTGGTGCCGGTATTGATCCCTGAGCACACCATTAGTGACCGGTCTCCCACTGGACTTCCTACTGCTGCTTACAACCCTTTGAAGGCTGGCAGCTCAGCTAGTTTTCAGTCTACCTCACTGTCTATTTTTCTAAGCCATACTTTATCAGCTTGTGTATGAAGATATTACGGGAGACGGTGTTAGAAGCCTCACTAAAATTGAGAGAAGCAACATCCACTGCTTTCCCTTCATCCACCATCATCTTTCTGCAGAAGGCTATTGAGTTGGTGAAACACAATTTCCCTATCTTAAATCCAGTCTCCCTCTTGGCCTTAACATGCTTGGAAATTGTTTCTAGGATTATTCGCTCCACCACCTCAGGGACAGAGGCAAGGTTGACCAGCCTGAAGACCTTCTGTCTTCTTTTGAAGACAGAAGTGACATCTGCAACCTTCCAGTTCTCAGGAGCCTCCGTTAGTTACCACAACTTTTCAAAGATAATCAAAAGCAGCCTCGCTGCAACATTTCAAATATTGCTTATGCTATATTCTCATGTCAGAGATACTGTACAGTCTACTCAGCTATTTTTGCTGCTTCTGATATAGTAAAAGTAATAATGCAAATTATCAATTTCTATTTAAAACAATGAATAAATGGGTTTTATGGAATGGTGGCTCCCCATCTGTGAGACCTCCTTGCAAAATTGCCCCATGAAGACAATGGATGAAAACTTCTCAAGTTCAAGCATTCAGGAAGAAGTAAGGGCCACGTACACAGATAGATTTATACATCTTAGCTGAGACTTTTTTAAGGTTTTAGAACATAAATCCAGAACTGTGATCCTTTCACTTTTTGGTCAACAGAATGTTGAAATTGTTCTGATTCAACTCTAGTTGCCATTACTGAAACCCGGTGGGACAAATTCCACGACTGGAGTGTGGCTATTGATGGCTACAGGCTGTTCAGAAAGGACAAGGAAGGAGTGGTGGAGGGGTTGCCTCTACATCAAAAAATGGACTGACTGTGAAGAGCTGTCTCTGAAGAACAGCCATGCGCAGGTTAAAAGCTTATGAGTAAGAATTAGAGACTGAGGCAAGAAAGGGAACCTTGTGGTTGATGTCTACCACAGGCTGCCTGATCAAGGGAAGCCTACTGACAAAGCCTTCTTACTCCAGCTGTAGGAGGCATCGCACTCGCAGACTCTCAACCACCCTGACATCTGCTGGAAAAGTAGCATGGTGAGCTGTAGGCAATCCAGGAGACTCCTGGAATGCACTGAGGATAAATTCCTAAGCCAGGTAATAGACAGCCCTACCTGAGGTGACAAAATACTAGTCCTGATGGTCACCACCGCAAGTGAGCTAACCAGTGACATCAAGATTGGAGGCAGCCTGGGCTGCAGTGATCATGCACTAGTGGAGTTTGCAGTCCTGAGGGATATAAGTCAGGCAAAGGGTAAACTTAGGACCCTGAATTTTAAGAAAGCAAACTTCCAGTTGTTCAAGGAGTTAGTCAATAGGACCCTCTGGGAAACCACCCTCAGGGACAAGGGAGCAGAACAGAGCTGACAGATCATTAAGGACTCTTTCCATAGAGCACAAGATCTCTTGATCCCCAGGTGTAAGAAATCAGGAAAGAAAGTCAAGAGACTGGCATGGCTGAGTCGAAACCTGCTGGTCAAACTAAAGGGGAAGACAGAAATGCACAGGCAGTGGAAGAAGCTAGAGAATGCTCTTAGAAGGTGTGGAGTACAGATTTGATGCCAAAGAAAATCACTAGCCACTCCTTGTTTAGCTCTGCTTTTAAGAAAAGAATTTGCACTGGCATGGTCTTTCAGAAGAAGGGTTTAGAAACCTGATTTCAGAAGGATCTCCAAATCTGTAATTTCTGAGTAAATAAACGTATGTGCTCTCGTTCCAGAATGCCTAAATCACAGAGAGAAGACATTTATTTACATGGTTTTCTAGGAATGTCCTCTTGGCTATCTTAGGCCACCCTGTACCCAGACTGCTGCTTTTTGTGCATACAAGGAACCCATGAACGCTACTGAGAGCTCAGACACCTTTGCACTCATTGCGAAGTCACTCACTGCAACAGCTGGTGTCACAGCAATTAAATCTTTCTCAGTTAAGAAGTCTTAAGACAGTTTTGAAAATGGGACCCGGTATTCTAAGCCTGTTCTGAGGCTTTTTGAACATCTTATCCCATGCACTTATTTAGGATACTCAGAATATGAATAGCCATGAATTATGTATCAGAAAGCTGAAGAAAACTGTGATTGTGTCTGGTCCCTAAATGCTCTGAAAGGCCAGGAGGCAAGGCATCTAACTCAAACAGGAGAATTTCCTCCACACACTGAAATAAACCTGGTAACAAGTTCTCCTCCACAAACAATTTGCTAACCTGTATCATGTAACTTGTGCACTGAAGTTCCCAAATGTAGGATGAATCAAGGATAAGCTACAGCCTTCACTTTAACACCTTCTGTTCCAACTTCATATGATAATTGCATTAGAGTACTTTATGTCAAAATTATTTCTGTTAGAAGTTGACATAGTTTCAAACTAATTCACCCTGAAGAAGATTTTAATGCCAGATGCTGAAACAAAACCATTGAAGACAAGCAATTTATCTGCAAGAAATTTTTATCTATATATGCCCAAACAAGAAATAGCTCCACAGAAGAAGTGAGTGCAATAAATGTAAAATTAGAGTTCAGAAAAGATTACCCTGAGACACCTAGTGAAGCTTGCAACATTCTTCAAGACATTCCGTCTTTTTTAACCTGGAAAATACACCACTCTTCTATTTTCCAGTAAGGTCCCTCCCAAACTTGTGGGAAAAAAAATAAATTAAAAAAGCCCCCAAAATGTGGGGAAAAAAGGACATACTATAGTTTACAGGTAAAGAAAAGCTTGGATCATACACTTTAAAAAATGTGTACCAGTTTAAAATAACTTTCAATGAAAGGGTCACTTACTGCAAGAAGGGCACTGCTTAAAATTTAAGCAGTCAGTAATGGGAAGCGACAGACCTCTAACAATTTAAGTCTTTCACAGTTGAATGAATCTGCACTGACAGCCAGACAAGGATGTGCTAACCTACCTTACCAGGATCTTGGCTATAGCTGCATATGCTCTGCCTAGGCCAGCAGAATCACAAAGTGCTGTGAAGGTTTTCACAGAGGTGTTCAAAATCTGTGAAACAGGAAAATAAAATGCAATAAACACAATGCTAAGAACCTTTTTTTTGCAGTCTCTGTGTCCATATTAAACACAAAATTGAAGTTTTCCCACCACTGCAGTTCTTCTTTAATTAGCTGTAACGGGACTAGGATTTTGATCATTACTTATAGTTGTTTGAAACTACTCAATGATTGCAAATTCAAAAGATACAACTTGCATTTAAATACCTATATTTTTGACACTTTGCAAAAACCAAAGAGATATTACCCGATTCGCAACATAAATTTCCTTATCCATAATTTAAAAGATTTTAAGAGGCTGTGCTTTTATGATTTTCAGTTAATCAATACCTTAAGATGGTATCCTTTGCATTCATAGTGTTTTAGAATGATATGCTGAAATAAAACTTAACACCATTTTTCTTTCTTTAAACCGTCACTATGACAACTTTTCTTAGTACAATTCAGATGTTCAAAAAGTGAATAAATTATAGGTTATACATTTGAACTATGTTGGCTTAAAATACTGTAGATAATGTTGTTATTTTTTTGACTAATTATTCACGTACACAAGCAATTTTTTAACATTCATTTGGAATGTATTATCGTGTCCCTTGCCGGAACCGAAGGCTTACAGCTGCTGCATAAAAAAATATGATCTTTATTCAATTTAACACTGACATCACCTGTATTGCATAATTTCTCTTTTCATCCATTTTTTTTCCAATGGTGATGACAGGAGAGTGCATATAAAATTAAATCCTATTCTTTTCTCCCTCCTTTTTGTTGCTTAACCCAACCTATTACACACATGAGAAAACAGGAAATCTCCAAAGACTATCTATGGAAATCCTTTTTGCACATTTCCAAGAAAGGAGTAGTGAATGTCATTTACCAGCTCTGAAGGGGGATGGGAGATGCCCAGGAACACACGGCAGTATCCTGCATGCCCCAAGATGCCTATTTATAGTGAGGCAAGAGATAAGGCATTTTCTATTAAGACTGCATCCCCTATCATGGGCAAAGTGCAGTGTTCAAAAGAAGACAACCTGTGTGTGCTAATGCTATGGATGTCACCATTTCTGTCACTGTTTCCACTACTCAGATTTTCTAGTTCTTAAAAGATGTTTACTACTTGCAGGAGTATCCCTGGACAAGGCTCTTATTTCTTAGTTATGTAAACTCTGTGTGAAAAAAAAGTAGCATTTATCAATGTGCACTCCACTGTTTATCATCCTTCAAGTACTTTCTTATCAGTTATGTTCTCATATACATCAGCATTACATCCTACACTTGAAGGTCATCATCAATTGAGTTATCGGTGCATAAGATATGACAAAAAGAGAGTGCAGGCACCTCAGTTAGGAACTTGTCACATCAGTTCAGAACTCGCCCTAAACTGAATGTGTACTCAAAGTTGTCAAGGCCTGCAGTGCGTCCTTCTAATAATCCAGGCTGGTAACACAAACATACACAAGTGTCCGAGAAACAGCTCTTGGTTTCGCATTTAACTCAGAGGACCTACAGCATTTGTTGTAATAATCATGCCCACACCTGAAAACCTGCCATAAGAATGTCAGAAGGTTTGCAAAATTTTATGTGCTGGACTGAAAATCACTGCTACTTTAAACTGGCCTCTACAATATTAAACTAGGACACAGGGCCTCTAGTGGTTACCATCTAGCACAGAAAGGTTACTCAGGCACCTAAGGCTTAGGCTGATGTACTTTTTTCCTATCAAAGATATCACAAAGCCTAAAAAGTATAGATAAAACCAAGGAAAAACCATAGCCAGAGTAGCTAAAGTGAAAAGTTGGTTTGCTGCATCTCTGTAACAGCTGCTAGAAAGAAGTAAGTAAGTAAATACATAAAGCCACTCATTCATATTGATGAAAAGTGCTCATTTTGGGCCCAGGTTACTACTACTCTACACAAATCAGATGTTGCATTCTAAATAATGATAATTAAATCATCTATGTGAAAAGAAGGAAATCTTTATAAATTACAATAGATAATATATTCTTTATGTCTGTATTTCAAATAATTCCTCCAGCTTCAGATGCTACGTAGGGACACAGAAAGGGCCACATTCTTGCTGGAAAGGAGCTGTGTAGTGCCCCTGTATGACATCTTGGTAGTTTTCTTCGTTTTATAGAAATGCATATAAAACCATGTAACATTGTGTAAAGAGCTATTGAATGGGACTACATAAATACATAAAATCTATGCTGGTAACGTATATTAAAAAGAGTGGGTTTGGGTATTACATGAATCTGGCTGAATTTGCTTCTCAAAACTCAGAAGAAGTTTTCAGAGATTTGGGGTTACTGAAGGGGCAAAAGTGGTTTGGTTTGGTCTTGGTTTGGGTTTCGTTTGTGTTTTTGTTTTGTTTGTTGTAGGGCTTTTTTTGTTGTTTTTTAATTTGCTGTGTACAAAGAGTTCTGTGGAAAGAAGCTGTGGCAATAGATTGATCCTGATCATGCTAGCTCCATTATAAAATCTCCATACTATTTCAAAGAGTTTGATACTCCTAGCAACTACCGGAAAAAGTCATTGTGCATGCAGTTGAACAGACTAGAATAATGTACAGTTCCTTCTACCTCTAAAAAGAAAATGTAAGGTAAGTTTAAAAAAAAATAAAAATTATAAAATCAGCACTGGTTCTGGTCACAAGTTTGTTTTTGGCTCTAGGCAACCAAGCACACTGACTGTCTCAAACTTCCTACTTCTGTGGGTCCACAGTGGAAATACTGGTTAAAAAAATGCAAAACAAACAAAAAACCAAAACCAAATAAAATGAAAATCAAAGTGTAATACAGAAACGAACAGTGGGTTTCAATAGGAAGGTGGCAGGGTGAAGACTTCAACTTTGTCTTCCACATTACAGATAACTGTCCCACATACCATCCACTATTATTTTTTTTTGGGGGGGTGGGGGAGAAAAAAGAAAGTAGTTTTTATGGCTCCAAAATAGATATAAAAAAAAAAAAAAAATCAGGAAACATTGTACAATTTCCCTTGTTCTCTTACTTAGCACTAAAAGCTTCATGCAGGTGTGTCTGTAAGGAGGATAGCTACTGTGGGAGCATCTAAGTAAATTCTCTTCCTGGGTCTTTGTAAGTCTATTGTGGCTACAATTAGTTACAGTGTAAAAATAAAGTAACAAGCTCTGCTTAAATCCTCAAACTAGAGACTATTTGTGGTGTAGCTCTTGCACTAATTCTCTAGACAGTGGTGAATTTCATGTTTACCTCCTTTGCCAAGAAAAACACTAGTCAGAATTCAGGCCCAGATTTACTTCTCCATTATCTCAGCATTACGACAGTGGGACCCTCCTGGGGTTATTCCGTTAATATAAAACGGATACACCAGCTCCGCCCCGAAGACTCCCCCTCCCCAAAATCCCACCCTTTATTTTTTATTGTTGTCATACCTGTACTTCTTTTATACGTACATAAAAACAAGCACACACCTCATTGGCATACGCTGAGGACTCAGACAAAAGGACACAGGCTGCGCTAAACATTGATACATCTGGGGATAATGGACAAAAGAGTAAAAATCGAAGGTATGAATTTATGTTGAATAAAGAATGTCTATCCAACTCAACACGAGATTAATGCTACTACCAGCAGTTCATTATTTTGGTAAAATACATTACTCTGACAAAAACATGATGGGATGATATTGATTTATAATACCGTAACTTTAAAAAACACAAAAACATAGTTCTGCTCTCAGCTTTGCACTTGATATTGTTGTCAAACTTTATTGGAAACGCATTTATTTTGATTTTGGAAAATCTAGCTGTGTTTAGCCATTTCACAGCTGGTGAGCAGTAAAGATGCTTCTGCCTCATTTACAGATCTTGAACATGAATCAGACAATCAACTGGAACATTAGTCAAAGAGATCACTAGCTAATGATTTCTGACAGGCGCTGCAGTAACAGGCTAAGGCCCAGCCTGGCTAGCAGCATCTGACAATATTTTTCTGGAGCCAACAATAGGTGTTAGTAGACAGACAATGCAATCGAGTGAGACTACTGGCCTCATACCACTTATACCTCTTAAATACGTTCAGAAAAAACACATAGCTCTGACAGTCACTAAATAATCACTTCCACGTTATTCCAGCAAAAATAAAAGACAATAGAACTGTATGCACAGGCATTTTGCAGTTCAGTGAACTCTCTCCCATAGCTCCCCAAGAAATGCATATTTGAAAATGCCAAAAAAGTACAGCCTTTATTATCATAATTTGAGTGGTTACACGTCTGTGTAACCTGAGTGAAGTCAAAGGAAAGTTTCACAATACAAACCCAGATGTATTCTTATTTTGGCCAAAACACAGCACAGGAGAGGTTGGGTGGCAATAAGAAAACTGTATTGTTCGTGTAATGCATCGATTACAATAAGCAGAGCTCATTGATCCCAGGAAAATAATAAACCAATATCAACTGAATGGCAGGCCGTGCCTTGCTAAATGCTAAATATATTCAGGCATAGCGAGCACGCCAGGTAAAAGCAGTACAGCTTTCTGTCTGCACGCTCACAATTAAGGGATACTGAAAACTGTGTGCCATGCTGAGGAAAGAGGGAGTGGTCCCCGATTTGCCAGACATGTTAGTTCTCCCTCTCTTCCCACAGCTGAAATTCACCAACTCAAATTCTGTAAATGTGAATGCTAACTCCTTGCCCTTAGCCACATCCAATTACACTGGACTGCACTGTTTGGATAAATAAATGGGAAAGAATTAAACCAGAAATGTACCAACTTTGTCACTGTTCCCACAGAGACAGAATTTGTCTGGAATTGGCTGGTCTAGTCTGTTCCAGCACTGCTATTCCAGGGACTTTAATGTGGATATTTGGACAATGCATAGCATAAGCATGCACCTTGGAGCAAGGGAATCAGGGACAGAGGGATGTGGAGGGATTCCTCCAGAATCCAGCCAGAAGTCTGGCCAAGTCAAACATCAAAGCAGAGCACCCTTGTTCAAGACCTTCCACAGGCTCTTGGTAGGAAGTGGCTATCACTAAGGCATTGCTTGGTTGATACTGTCCCTGAGGGGTAACCGCTCCATCCAGTCCACACTCTTCCCCCCCCCCGTTATACTTGGAAATCAAGTGCAATATTTACCTTGGTGCTCTATAAACTTGCGTGGCAATACATGCTTTGGGACACCTGTGTCTGCATCTGTTTGAAGGATTAGAGAAGACAAACATTTCACTCATTCCTTAACAGCCTATCAAGATAAGACTTAGGGTTCTTTGCCTGTATCAAGTCTTGCACGCTTTGCGTAATACATAGAGCATGTAGTTTTGCTTTGATTCTGAATGAATACATAAATAGAAGTAACTAATTGAAAAAGTTCCTTTCCCCAGAGTAATTTCAAACTCTGTTGGCTCCACAAAGTCAGGAGTTACCCTGTATGCTTCATTTTGCTGCACAGGAAACTTAAAAGAGATGAAATGTACAGGTGGTTGAATAAAGATAAACAAGAGTTTATCTTTATTCAATCAGATGTATATTTCACCCTTATTTCTTCTGTATTAGCTTCTCTATTACTGTTCTTAATCCTGGCCTTCTGGGCCACTAACAATTATATTAATTCTGATTCTCTCCACCTACAACTTTGTAGGAAAGCAGTCATCAATTTATTATTTACTATACCTCATAGAGGGTTTTATTAAAATAAATAATTATTTAAAAAAAAAAACAGCCAGGTCCTACAAGGAAAAAAACCTATGCAAACATCAAAACCAGGAATACTACTTTGTTACTATTGTACAATTTGAAACCTTTACTGCAAGAGACATTACTCTAGTAAAGGTTGTTGTAATCTTTATTTGGTACGGGAACGTAATGTTTTCCAAACCAGCCATTGTTGACATATTTCTTCAAAATAAAGCACGGCTTAACAGTCTGGAGTGAAGAAGCTTCATCTGTTACCCTTTAACAGCAATATAAGAGGAAAAAACAGTTTATGTATCCTTTCCATCCTGACAGATGTGACAATAGCTGGAAACACTGTGCCTGCCAAGAGCTTTTATCAAGTATGTTATAACAACTAGTAATAAGTGTAAATAATAAATGGCTACGATCTTATGGGAAACGGTGGCAATACTAAACAATTTTTGGTGCTTGCTGATGGGAGTCTGCTAGTCTTGGAATTCCCTGGCTTCCCAGTAGAGTTTTGGCCTGACAATAAACAACAGTTTAATACTTTATCTAATCCCAGCCAGGAGGTAAGTTCAACAGCAAGCTTTTGCAGATGTTCACATCCAATAATCTATCCATAATTGATGAAACAGGGAGGTCAGATGTAATGGTTGCTACTATTCCAGCAACAAATAAATGGTTATTGACAAAACAAGGCAGTGTGGCGCTGAGTGCCGAGCAGTGACAAGCATGAAACAGTGCTGAGACAGAAGTAGTGATGTGAATACAGCCCTTCATCTTGAGAATTCCTCAATGTGATGTGTGGCACGAGGGCCACTCTGACACATAAGCAGATGGAGGTGACTTGTAAAGGAAAAATGAGATTCCGCAAGTACATAAAAGACAAAGGCAGAGGCGGAGAAAGAAACAAGGAGAAAGGGGTGGACGAGACTGGAAATTTGGGTAAGTGCAATAATGTGAATTGTTCAGAAATGTTTTTGTATCGCAGCACTGTGATCCAGATGTCTGGACTGCTTTTATCACACTGTTGTGTCTACATGAATGTACCTGTCTGTCAGATTGCTGTAGCCTCCTAAGACATTAATATCATACTATATGCATGTGCATGCTTAAATGCCCACTACTTCTTAGACAAAGCACCTATAAATATTCTGCTTCATGCTTATTAATATCTTTAGTCCACTCATGAACAGATATTTTTAATTGCATGAAGTTTTCCTAGCTAAAAGCAAACAAACCAACCCTTCAGTTTGCATAACACGATGGAAAAAACTGCAGAGATAAACTAGGAAGGTATACAAAAAATTTAAGTCAGTTAAAAAAAAATATTTTTCTGCATAACTATATGGAAGTTAAGGACAAGTTCTCATTTGGCTGAAAACCTCATATTCTTTAAGTTTTAACCTGTGTAATAAATGCAGTAAAAGGATTAATAGACTGTTTTTATTGACTGAATAAAACTTGAGTCATTTACATGCAAATAGACACTTGAAATCTTTTGCATCCATTTCGGTGCTAAAAGATAGTATTTTTACAATGTTTACTGTGTAATATTCTAATATGAAAAACAGCAGAATGAAATGGTGGCCATTATTGCTATATGTAGTCATAAAAAGATTTCAGACAGAAATACTTTAAATATTAATATTACTAAAATCACTTAAAGCACCAAGGAATGTTAAATCGATTTATTTAGGAGTACAATTTATTTCACACTTTGCTACCAATTCTTTTGATCAGCTCTGAAATAATACATAAGCTGAAAGCAAAACAGCAAAACAAATTGCTTCTAGCAACGAAGCAGCAAGCTCTAGGTTTTAAACTGGCACGCTTCAGTGTTTTAACTTCTCAGGTTATTTATCTATCAAAGGATAACTTTTAAATTCCTTAAGACCTGATGCCTGAATCAAGACCTCTTATTCTCCAGTCTAGCCATTGATGGTTCTGATCTGGCAAAGCTGTTAGGCATTTGCTTACACCTGAATATATGAGTGGTTCCCTTGAAGTCAATGGGAATAACAGAACTGAAATTTAAACACATATTTAATAAGTAAATTGCTGCAGCTTGAACTACATCAATTTGAGAAAACAATCTAATTTTAAAAGCCTTACTTTATAGAAAATTTTTTAAAGTCTGTTCATTCGAACTAAACTATACAAAGAAAAACAAAACCTCCCAGATTATGAATATATTTGCGTTTAAGTACTGAAATTCCTGAGTTTGTATAGTGTGGGTACAAATGTTTAATTTCTCAAAACACATAAGTCTGACTTCCGTAACAGAATCTAACAGAATTAGAAAATTTCTTGTACAGTTTTTCAGCCATTTGCTACAGCCCTGGGTATAATATGTGCAGTTTCACTGTTGGACATATTACTGACTTCTTCAGATCTCTCATGCTGTTGTTTTTCAGATAATATAAGCTACGAGCTAAGACATGCTGTAACTATCTCTTTCCCTCAATTATATACAGCATTTAGGTTCCAAGGTTTAGCACATCTAAGCTAGAAATCCAATATAGTCTAAAGACCATGAAGTAAATAACCTCTATAACATACAGTTGTACTGCTCTGTCTTTTTTGTTCCTAGCCTGTGGGAATGAAATGAGTGGAAACTTCTATATCAGCAGTTGTTTTTGTTTTGTTTTTTAAAAAGTATATTTTATTAGCTGCTTTAAAAAAAATTTCAATACAGTAAGTAGAAATCATCTGCCTAAATCACATCTTTTAACTGACAGAAGACAGTTATTAGTGTTTTAGAAACCTCAGTCAGGGCAAGTGGACTAATTGTAACCTTATATCCCATGAAACAGACACTGTATAGCCGTGGTCACCACCTGGCTCTTACCTTGCCTGGGAAAGCACGAGGAAGAGCCATCTCCACTGGCCATACCTAGCAGAGAATATGCAGAGAACAGCAGAGATTGTTCCATCCCATCAGCTATATCAAAAAGGTAGGACCAGAACAAAGGCTCCATGATTGCCAACTGCACTGCCCTCCATGCCTTGGTGAAAAATAGATGCAAGGATATTTTTACTTCCTTGCAGAGCAGTTTAAGGAGGTTTTTATGGCTTTGTCCTCAATGTTTCAACATATTAGAGCTAAGTAAGACTCCAGTAAGGGACAATTTGCTTCTTTTGAGTTCAAATGTAACAGCTAGCAACAATTTCATGGAAATGATTCAGAGTCATACAAAGAATTCTCTTGATCTTAGGTTATCTATTATTATTATTAATGCAGAAGCATGTAAATATTCTTATTAATGTTGCACTAAAGCCCCCTCCAGTTCTTTTGCAAACTCATACAGAGACTCTGTGTGTGCACGCACAAGTGCATGTGCGTATAAGGTAATAATAAAACTTGTCATTTTGTAATAGATACCCTGAGTCAAAATCTTACCAAAAAACAGAGTCTGAAGCTTGGGAAACCACGTTTGGTATGTTAAACGGCATGCCTTCTAAATTCAGGGTGTTTTATATATATATTTTAAGTAAGGCTACATAAACCTTATAAATATATATAAACCCATCAACTTTCATACTGTTTGGAAATTAAAAACAAACACTTAAAAAACCCAACATCCTCCACTCATAGCCCTCAAAATTGGGGTTTTAAACTTTTTGTCACCAACTCGTATTCATATTCCTGAGAACACCAGTACTCAGATACTCCTAAAATTCTGAAAAGGTGGTATAGATTTATCCAATGGAACATGCAGCCAAATCCGCAGCTTGCTGCAGTTGTCTTGCTCTTTTGGGATGTATGAATGATTAAATTTAAAATTGTAATGGATGAGATGAAAGTCCACCCATTTATGTGTTTTGGTAGGAAGTCTTATGGACCATGAGACTCCTGAAGAGTAAGGGTGATATCGACAAGTTAATAGTGCATTTATTTTCATTGTTGCTATGGGAAAACATGGAAATCTCATGAGCTGATTTGCTTGTCATCAAGTAATAGATTTTTTTATGTATTTAATATTTATTTGTTTCTCATCCTCTGTAATTTTTGCATAACTTGACTACTGTAATTCTGCAGCAGCACTGCATTTAAGAGTGTTTTCTTACAAAGGGTATTGTGGTATGTTTATATTGACAAAAATCCAGCTTACTGAGAGGAGTTATTCTGATGCCATTAACCAAGCAAAATGCAATTGGAACGACAGTCTCAAAAAGGAAAAGGATACCATGTTCCACAGGCAATTGTAGTGGACACTGTATCACCAAGGTGCAAAGCTATGTAGTACACAGAGAAGTACTGAAGGAAAATAGCATCATTACATGTCAGGACTACTCAGAACATTTTCCCTGTTTTTTTTTCAGGTTTTCAAGAAACTGGCTAAGATAAGAAAATTATTACCTAAATTAAAACAACAGAAGAAATCCTTCCTTCACTAGGAGACTGTTAACTTTCATATCCAAACAAAAAGTTAGATCTTTCTTTCCCTTTAAGAATTAAGTGCTAAATTTAAAACAAAAAAAAAATTGAATGATCAGAAATTCACCTTTTCCCTGAAATTTCAGGTCTTCTTTAAGATTCTCAATACAAGTAATTTCTAATCTCTTAGTTCCATCAGTATTTGAGTCAGTATATTTTATCAGGGCAAAGTTCGCTACCAGTACTAATTGTTCTCACATAATTTTGTTTGAACTGCCTTCACCAATGCCTAGCTGCAGTGGGACCTTTCAGAAACATGAAATTTAATCAGTTTCAGAATTGGCTTACTAATTCTACACCTTCAAGAAGAACACCTTTGTACGTGATCTATTGTCAGTGGTCAATCCAGTGTCAGTGATCAATCAGAAGTGCCTACCTTCAAAGATGACTCAGAGTTTGCCTGGGTTTTTATTCCTCAGGTATGAAAACCACAAAATTACTTTGTGAGTACGGTTTTAAGAACAACTTAAAAATTGCTTCAATAAAAGTAAAGCCTCTAGGAATGATGAGACCTTTTCTTAACCTAGTATGCTAAAATGTTTTTTTTCTAGCATGTGATGCCATTTGCTAATCTGAAAATGTTACACTTCATTACTAATGGCTAAATATCACATATAGATCAACAAAGGTCAATCTGAGTGATTTAAAAGAAGGGAGTTTGAAAAAATTTCCATTGAATAGTATCTTTTGATGTGTTTTGTGAGTCTCCATTTAAGTGTTTCTTTTTGTAGTAACAGTAAAGAAAGCTTAAACCTAAACTCAGCGGTCTACTCAGACACCGTTGGCAGAAGAGTCCCTTGAAGTTCCGCCTTCTAGAAAAGCACTAGAATCGTAAGCAAATCTCAAAGGAATGATGCTCATTCTTCTCAACTACCTTTCACAATGTTTGGGAGAAAAGAGGATAACATTCAGTCTACCTTTTGGAGTTCTGTTACTTGCTAAGATCCTTGATTCACCAAATTCATAGATATGTATGGGCATCATCTATATATTTAAATATAACAGATATAATTAGATAAAATACACCGTGCATGCTAACTTCAGAATATCTGCATCCCAGATATATTTACTTATATTCCCTCTAGCTGCATAAGTTGAGACAAAATTTTCAGTTGTTTTGACATGGACTTTTTCAGAAATTAACTTTATGCTCATAAATCACCTTTAATTACTTTAATAGGGTCATTTCGAATGTGATGATGTCTTTCTAAGTTCATAAATTTTCTTGATAATTTTATGCCTGTGGCTTGTATATCGTAATTCTGACAATTCATGCACACAGCATTATCCCATAAATTACCACATTTATTTTGGCATGGTCTCAGTACTCATGAACACTGTCTCTATTATTTAAATATGTAGCATACCTGAAACACAGGCTTCAATGTCCAAAATAAAGGAACACTTAGGAAAAAACTAATGCTCAGACAAGGGACGAGGACTGTAATTCTCATGATGATTCAGGATGCAATTCTAATTAAAAGAGGAAAAAACCCTTGATGCCCAATGCTTTGAAGCATTCTTGAAAGCCCAGTTTAAAAAAATTCCCACATCAAGCATTAGATTACAATACCTTATGCAAGATTTCTAATGACACAGAAGTGTTTCACTTAACACTTAGCTTGTTATGCAAGTCTGAAGAAAAATAAACAGTAACTTTTACTTTAAAATTAGCCTAGAGGGAGAACCCTCCCTGACAAAGTCTATAATGTTTAAGATAAAATCTATATAATGTGAACTACTAATATTTTGAGTCATATTTTGTGGAAAAGCCATTAGACTTGATTACAAACCAGATGATATGAAAAATATTATGAACATACCACACTGCTATTGAACGCAATTAGTTGTCGGGCTTTTAAAGTGGCACACACTTATGTTTTTACATCTGAGCAGGTCCACTGAAATCAATCATATATATCAAATAAAATTAAATCAAATCAATTTATACAGATTATACACCAAATCAAATTATGTTAGATTATACACCAAGTGCCTAGCAAATAAAAAACCTTCTCCAACAAAACTAGCCCATTTGATACAAAGTGACTGCATATTTTTGATATAATAGGCTGCAGCTTAATCATTTCAACCTTTAATTACTGCATCAGATAATGAATATTTTGAACATATGCTTCTCCACTCTGCTAGAAGACATGAATGAAAGAGAAACAAGTTTATATGCATGCTCCTGTGCGTGCATGTTGGGGGAGGGAGCAGTGCGCCGAATGGCAAAAGGAACCAAGTGGCAACAATTGGAGGAAATGGTATCCGTAACAGCTGCTCCTTTCAGATTCCCCTAGAAGGAGACTGCCTGAGGTGGACCACAGCACAAAAGGATAAAGAAGATGAAAACTGATGCAAAGCAGGAAAATAACTGCTGAGACCCCTGAGTCTAAACCCGAATAGTCCCAAGCTGTGTGGCAAGACCTCTTTAGCATGCTACAGAAGCTGGTGATGAACTACATATTACCATGAGGCAAACTGGCTCCTAGCAGTATTGTCTGCATGTTATGTGTAATGATAACCAGTAGTCCCCTGGGAACAGGATGCAATGATTTCATCTCCGTAAGCATCTGAGCTCCCCTTGGATACAGAGACCATTAAACTGAGAACAGAAGGGTAAATTTTAGGCAATGATTTCTAATTGGAGAGTGAAGACAACTTGTGTTCAACAGTACTGTCAACCACTGGTATTTTACTGCTGTCTGCATTGATCACTGTTACGGACAAAAGGAACTAAAATTTTACCCCTTTTTCTCAGTCCCATAACACACACTATTTTCTGAATGAAAGTACTTCATGAGATTCTTGTGTCATATTATTGGAAATGCCATTATATTAAGAAATACCACTATATTATATTACAGTATATTATTATTTACACAGAAAAATATTGGTATTTTCATTAGTGTTAAAACAACATTCTATACTATTAACATTATATTTTATTTTATACTACTGAGATTTTCTTTCCCTTTTAACAAAAATGCACATTGCTTTCCTTACCTGTCAGGTGTTTTTGTAAGACTAAAAACAACAGGCAAACTTATTACGTATATGTTTTAAATTAATAGTGGTACATTACAAAATTCAAGGTTTCAGAATCTTCCTTAAAAAAATAATTCTGCACATGACGAAAGAAATGGAACTTCCAAATGATTGCTGTAACTTTTTGGCAGGAGCCATGGGGGAGCAATGAAGGGAAAGGAGCAGCTATAAAATGTAAGCAAAATGGATCCTGAGGAAACAATGCCAGGACATCTAATATTTTTGAGACTTTCACAGGTAGTTTGAGCCTTCGTATATCATGGAGACTGCGCAGTCTTGTTCATTAATTAATTTCTCCTGTGACGGAGAGATCAAATATGCATGCAGGGTTCTTTATTTAGCACATTTGCTTATCTTGCTGCACTTCATCATTCACGCAGCTTATTGTGACTCTCAGAAACTTAACGGAAAAGTTGATCAGGTAAGATCAGGTAAGAATCTTCTCATTGCTGTTGCAACTATTAGATATAATTTTATAAAGTTATATAATTATAACATATTATTATATTTATATATGATTTATATTTATATAATATAGACTATGTTTATAATTTTATAACATTGTATCTAGCTTTTAAATTTTGAAACATTCTCACATTCAGCTACAGACTTTGCAATTGATGTGAGAACAGGCTCCCACTTTCCAGCATTCAGTTGATTTATACAGAAGATAGGCCTATTAGCATTGAGGAATTATAAATAAAGATGGTCAATAACTTTTGGAAAAACTGTATGACAAATTATTAAAAGCATATAAGAGGATATTTCAAGACAGAAATCTAGAACCGTTCCTACACTGCAGAAACCAAGCAAGCAATATTGAAACCCATGCTGAATTCACTCTGTGACTTCTATTGGTCTATTTCTGAAAAAAATAAACTACCACAACAAATAACCACAAAGAACGACTGCTATAAAATATGTTCATTAATAAAATACTGAGCCACTCTGCAGTTAAAGGAACAAACAGAAATAGTAATTATCCAGCTGATTAATTGCAATAATCATGAACAAAATATTCAAATAAATTAATTTTCCGGACAACATTTTTAAGAGGATAATGGAGGACTGTGACTTCTTTGATGACTGCCACAGACAAGTCAAGTTGGTGCTTATCATTCCCCTCACACTATGAGCTCGCTCTCTAGCATAGAATCGCCTAGGTTGGAAAGGACCTTACAGGTCATCTAGTTGAACCATCAACCTAACTGACAAAAACCATCACTAAACCATATCTCTAAGCACCATGTCTACCCATCTTTTAAATACCTCCAGGGATGGTGCCTCAAACACTTCCCCAGGCAGCCTGTTCCAATGCTTAATAACCCTTTCAGTGTAAAATTTTTTCCTAATATCCAGTCTAAACTTCCCCTGGCATAACTTGAGGTCCTTTCCTCTTGTCCTGTCGCCTGTTACTTGGAAGACAGACCCCCATCTATCTACAACCTCCTTTCAGGTAGTTGTAGAGAGCAATAAGGTCTCTCCTCAGCCTCCTTTTCTGCAGGCTAAACACCCCCAAGCTCCCTCAGCTGCTCCTCATAAGTCTTGTTCTCCAGACCCCTCACCAGCTTTGTTGCCCTTCTCTGGACCTGCACCAGCACCTCAATGTCTTTTTTGTAGTGATGATGAACTAGAGGAACCCTCCTCCCAGACTAGAATTCCACATATATAATTCTCATTGTCTTAGAATGACTATGTACAGGAGGCTCAAGGGAAACACAAGAAGAGGAGCTTGAACTCAAGTATCAACAGAAGGGATTACATCAGCACTACAGCTTTTCATACAAAAAGCAATTAATGTTTCTTCCAAATTCCTGATATTCTGAAAAGCTCAACATGTGCATTGATATATTTTTTAATTGCTGCTCAGAAATACGCTGTATCAAACTAGTTTGCAAAACTGGTGTTTTATACAAAAATCTAACTAAATAAAAACTGTTTTATATATGTATGAATACAGGAAAACGAAAGCTAGTCACATATAACCTGAATATTATGATATAGTATTATTTCTACAGATCCAAGCATGGAAACCTGGACTCTATCAGTTCTGGAATTTACTGGAACCATAATTGCTTAAATGGATCCTTGTCTACAGGATCAGATACAGTTATAAAAGGTCCATGAGCCAAGTCTCTCCATGTCTTATCCACTCTCCAAAATGCCTAAGAAGATGCCAAGGAGGCAGATAAAGGCATCTGGAAAGCTAAAGCAACTTTAAAATAAACTTACTGATAATGCTGTCTGTTGTTCTCCAGCAAAATTATACACTAAACTTAAGCAATACGCAGCTTCTCCTTCCATCTTCATATCACCTCCTAAAGAAAGGATTAAAGTTACAGTTACCAGTGTAATCTGAACAAAATTACATTAGTATAGATGGCTCTTGCAAGGTTCTTAAATAACATGGAGATGTTTAAATACCGTAGTAAGTTTTTGCTTCTCCTTACCCTTGCCACTTATCTCTTTCTGAAAATATATACCGGTGATTAAAAATAGAGGCCATGGATCAAAACAAAGTTCAACAAGAAAGTTCAAAATGTCAGAGAAATTATCTTCCAGTAAGTAATGCAGCACAATCAATTTAACATGCTGTAATGGTCTCTGTCATTAATTGTTTAATAATACTCTCTCTCTATATTCATATAATAAAAGTAGCTACAAATATATAATACACCCTAACATATAAATATATAATATGTTGACCCATACACTTCACTAATATGAATCTTAGTGAAACACCAAGAGAGAATTACCAGTAGACCAGGATCATATTCCTTATTCTCATGGCGATCCTGCAAGCTACTGTAGGCTAGAATAGCTAAAAAAATAGGGATAACTTACATTTGCAAGCAGTAGTCACAGAAAATTCTTCATAGGTGGTTGCTAATACTTTTCCATACCAGGTTTTATTTCACTAATGCTGACCTAACAGACACTTCTTGCTGGTCGTTTTATATTGCTCCCTCAATGGAAAATCATCCATTCGATACTGAACTTTATATAAATTAATAAGTGCTTACTGTATCACGCTATTTTAAAAAATTTCCCTCCAGAACATCAGTATTCATAAAAATAAATAAATTGTAGATTAAATTATATTAAAAATAGCCCCAAATCCACTCTTTCTGTTGCTCAGTATCTATCTGCTCAAACACAATAAAGACTGGAAAAATCAACCTGACCCATAACTGCATATCAAGATATTTTGTAAAATGCATAAATAAATATAGTTGCAATGAAAAGTGAGATTATCTACGTACATTTGTCAGGCTAATAAATTCTTTACCTCCAAAAACACAGTAGGCTACATCTAGTTCTAGAACTCGCTGAATGTTGTAATTGCTGAGGCCATAGCAATGCTCTATCTATAGTACTTAATATGTTACACAAAGTTAGGAAAAGCCTGTAATTCGAAAACCTGCCGGTCTTTTCCAATATTCAATATCCCTTAAAAGGCTTAATGAAGCAAAAGGATACAGAAATACAGTTTCACAGAGGAATAAGAAGCAAAAAGTTGCTAGGGATATAAAAAACTTCCTTCCTCACTTAAGAACAGTCTGAGAGTCTGAAGTGGGTAGTACCTAATCCTAATCCATAAAAGACATAAACATAGATGATGGTCCAGAAGGACAGAATGGCTATTACAGAAGGCAGCCAGAGCCAGTATGGGTTTAACTAAGTTGTTAAATATGGGCGTCATAAACAGAGGTTATGGTTTTGGAATGAGAACTGGAAAACTCGTCTGAAACAAACTTTTATAGCTTAAATTTAAAAAGAACAATGCCAAAGTGCGTAGTGATATTTACTATATGCCTCAGGAAGCTATGGAAAGCAATTGATTTGAAGTAAGGGCACTGGAACATCTGCTTGGTCAAAGTAAGTTTTGGAAAGGCATCATATCCATTTTGACAGTCTCTTCATTCCCAGCAGTTTTCACTAGCAATAGGAAGAAGTTGATGAGAAATTTCACCAGCAGTCCTTCCAGGTACTACAGTAAAGATCATCATCAGCAGTTTTACTGTACCTGTGACTTAAGCTATTACAGACAACAGCTGCACAAAAAGCTAAAAGTTTGCATTTGATCAACAGATGCAGCTGGAAAAGACAGAAAAGTTTTTGGGTTTGGGTAAATGTGTCCTCCTTGAGCTGATTAATTGTATTGGCGTTCTCAACATTTGGGTACATACACCCAAGAGAAAAGATCTAAACAGGCAACTCATAAGACAGATCTACTAATGTGAATTGCAGACAAAAACAAAATAGGTTACTTAGTGGTTTAGTTAAAAGAAAAAATTAGCCAAATACAATCATATGCCCTTAAAAATGAAACATTTGTAATAGAAAGAACTGAATTCTTGCCCCCAAAGTCCTGTTTGGTTTATTCCCCAAAAATTTCCACATAAAAGCATTTAGGTTTCAAATGGTGCTTTAAATTATTCTTCATGAGATAAGGCAAGCTGAGAGATTTTGGTTCTCCACAATACAGTAAAAAACCTGAAATGGAAACAATTTGCTGGCACTTTTAAAAACAATAATCAGCAAAGTTCACATGGGCTTAGATGCCTGCGATCTTGTTCATTTTTTCCAAGAGTATCTGCTGATCCAATAAAGATACTTCTTTTTAGGAACTTGACTTAGCTTCACTGAATACATTTTATACTCTTCTATAGATTGCTGTGTTATACTATCTACCTGTATAGTCATATATTTATATGTGGCAAAACTTATTTTAAAATTTGGAAAATATTTTCTTTTTTTTGCCATTTTTGATAGCTTAATTCTATTGATCCCAAGTACTACTCAAAAACTAGCTAATAGATTCATGTTAGGCATACATTATTAAATTTAAAAACCTAATGTATCTGGTGATAAATATTGAATTAATATTACATATTAATTGTATGTGTAATTCATATGCAAAATATGCCCCTTAAGGAATACTAAGAAAGGCTCTTGAATTGCTGTGCATGTTAAACGATGATTATTTGAGACCTTCTATCCTACTTCTGAGAAGCACGCCAATAATCACCTAGGAAAAGTCAGTCTGTAGAAGTGGATATTTAACAGCATCATTTGAGAAAAAAGCATTATTAAGATTTCTGAAAAATTAGTATTTTTTCATAAGGTATATTTGTCTCTTTTCTGTTCCCTCTTGTGTAAGAAATGCTACAGAGCATAGTATTTCTAGCTGATCAACACCTCACATTATATATAACATTCAAACGCTATTCTAATATCCCCCAATTTTAAACCTATCTGCACATAGACAAAGCTCCATACAGCTGTTATCTAGAACAAGAAGGAAATCAAGAGTAGACAGCATAGATTTATGACAGGGAAATCATTCTTCACGAACCTGATAGCTTTCTGTGATAAGATGACTGGCTTGGTGGATGAAGGGAAAGCAGTGGATGTTGCTTCTCTCAATTTTAGTGAGGCTTCTAACACCGTCTCCCATAACATCTTTATTCACAGTGAGGTAGACTGAAAACTAGCTGAGCTGCCAGCCTTCAAAGGGTTGTAAGCAGCAGTAGGAAGTCCAGTGGGAGACCGGTCACTAATGGTGTGCTCAGGGATCAATACCAGCACCAATGCTGATTAACATCTTCATTAATGACCTGGACGGTGTGACCAAGCTCACCCTCAGCGTGTTCGCAGGCAATGCAAAACTGGGTAGAAACGGGTGATATACCAGGTAGGTGGTTGTGCTGCCAGGCAGAGGGACCTCGGCAGGCTGGAGAAATGGGCCAATGGCAGCCTCATGAAGCTCAGCAAAGGGAAGCACAAAGTCCTGCACGTGGGGACGGATAACCCCAGGCACCAGCCCAGGCTGTGGGCTGACTGGATGGAAAGGAGCTTGGCAGAGAAGGACCTGGGTTTCCTGGTGGACAACAAGTTGCCCACGAGACAGCGAGGCACACTCATGGCAGAGGTGACCAATGGGATCCTGGGCTGCATTAGGTGGAGCATCGTGAGCAGGTCAAGGGAGGTGATCCATCGCCTCTGCTCAGCACTGGTGAGGTCACCCCAGGGGTGCTGTGTCCCATTCTGAGCTCCCCAGTACAAGAGAGAGAGAGGGACATAGTGGAGCGAGTCCAGCAAAGGGCTGCAGAGACGACTAAGGGACTGGGAGCATCTGTCCTGGGAGGAGAGGCTGAGGGAGCTGGGACTGTTCAGACCACAGAAGAGAAGGCTCAGGGGGGATTTCATCAATGTGCACAAATTTCTGATGGGAGGGTGTAAAGAAGAGGAGCCGGGCTCTTCTCAGTGATGCTCAGTGACAGGACAAGAGGCAATGGGCACAACTTGAAATTCCATCTGAACTCAACAAAATATTTCTTTATTGCGAGGGTGTTTGAGTAGTGGAAAACATCTTCCAGAATGGTTATGGAGTCTCCACTAGTGGAGACACTAAAAACTTGACTGAATGTAGTTCTAGGCAGCCTGCTCCAGCTGACTCTGATGAGCTCCAGAGGTCCCTCTTCTTACCTCAGTTATACTGCGATTCTGTAATTTTTCACTTTAGGTTTCAAAGTATAACAGAAGATACATACATACAGAAGAAGTTTTGTTTGCTTATGATAGAAAACTGGTTTTTGCAAGTACTAAATGACTGTGTAGAGTGAAAAGGTAGTGATACAGCAAATAATGTCACTGAAAAATTGCAAATCAGCAGTGACTCGCCAATCAAAATCAGTGAGCTGAGCTTCCATCAGTAACCTCACTTTATGATTATGGGAATAATAGTATGAAACACTGAACCCGCAAGCTTGGGTTTTTTGGAGATAAAGCTATCAGGAATCTAAAAGATTCTTTGTTGTCAGCAAGAAGGCATTTCTGCCTTAGTGAGATCTGGAAGTGTACTGATAGCATTTGTCTTTGAATTTCATAAGAAATAATTACCCAAACACTTGACAATTTCTACTTTACTCTTGGGAAAATCATCAAATAAAGAAATGTGAAAGTATTATTTTCCACCTACCTTCTTTTGCCATTTTTAAAGCTTTTATTAGCGTTTTGATGGCTTGTTGGTGTTCTTTATTTTCTAGCATTTTGTCTGCTAGTAACGTATAAATTCTCCAGAGATGCTCACATGCCAGTGAATTGTAAGTACGGCCTGTATCATCCTTCCATGTCAAACCCACTGTTAGCTGATAAAATGCTTCATAATGCTCAGCAGCTTTCATGACATGACCTGAAAAACATCATTCATAATTACAATCAGCGTAATCAACAATATTTTTAAAGTTCTTAGTCTATAATAGTTTTCTCATTAGAAAGTAAGTTGCAGCCAATCATTTCACAGATTTTTCAAGAATCTTCAATATATAACTTAGAGATCACTAGAAAATGCTACCAAATCTCACAGCTATCAGTAATACTGTAATTTGAACTTGCATTTTAAATTAGCTTTCCTTTGTAGATTCACAATGTTGTGAAGTGTGATACCAAGGATGCAAAGTCATATTTTTCTAGAAAATACACCTATTATAGATTCATTAACGTAGCCTTTGTAGACCTCATAGCAGCCTTCCAGTACCTAAAGGGGGCCTGCAGGAGAGATGGGGAGGGACTCTTTATCAGGGAGTGTAATGATAGGACACAGGGTAACAGCCTCAAACTGAAAGAAGGGAGATTTAGATGACATCAGGAAAAAATTCTTTACTGTGAGAGTGGTGAGGCACTGGAACAGGTTGCCCAGAGAAGCTGTGGCTGCCCCATCCCTGGAGGTGTTCAAGGCCAGGCTGGATGGGGCTTTGAGCAGCCTGGTCTAGTGGGAGGTGTCCCTGCCCAGGGCAGGGGGGTTGGAACCAGATGATCTTTAAGGTCCCTTCCAACTCTAACCATTCTGTGTGATTCTGTGATCTCATATTTCAAAATCACATCTATGAATAAGGAATCAATTTGAACTGTTCCTCAAGTTTCTTTTTCCATAATAAAAAGCTGTGCTGAAAGATTCCAAATGTGGAGAATAGAGGTAAAAAATTTGGGGTGGCAGTGGTGGGGGAATGGGAATATCTTTATTCAAATAAGTGGTGAACAAAAAATTATTATGCAAAGTTTATTATTATTTATTATTACAACTATTCAACATATATCAACAACTATTACTAGGCCAATTCTGGCGAGTTTATGTAGTAAATTTACTGGAAGAGCATTAACTACCAATAGATTAATTATTGAGCCTGAAGTAATACACTTTAAGGTCTTCAAATGTAAGTTACTCAAACATCTTTAAGGCAAAGGAAAGTTTGAAGATAAAGTTCAATTCATTTTAACATGGAAGTAGATCCTCTCTCCTCTCTACCTTCAGCTAGGGTTATCTCAGTGTATACACGCAATCCAGAAGATTTCTATGCATTCTGGACAAAACAGAAAAGCTTTTCCTTATACATAATAGGCACAGAAAAACTAGTGGGAAGCAGGTACCAAAAAAAAAAGTGCATTCTGGTCACAGTACCCTGTTTCAGAAAGAATATTCTATAACAGGGAGAACTGGGAATGTGACTCTTCCTTCATAAGTAAGCATGCGTGTGTGTAATAAACCATAAACTAAGTTTGTTTAGATGTATTTGCAGTTTAACACCTCTTCTGAAACATGATTTATAAGGAACAATTACTGTTTTGCAGATCGTTTTTACGGTACTGCATTCAAATTATGAAAAGAACCAGGAAGGAGAAAAGGTGTTTCCCAAATGCAGGAAAGGAGGGAGAGAAGCTGAGAGAAGGACCTTTAAGCGTTCTGAGAGAAAACAAGGCTAGTTCCCCAGGCCTCCAGCCAACCTAGAGGCAGCAGAACAGCTATGAAGAGCTTATTAACTTAATTTAGATTTGTCTTTTGCATACTTTATCCTTGTATAACCATGCTTTCAACTTTGCAATATAAAACTAACTCTAATCTTTATTAGAATTAAATGTTTTCATATTAAGCTTCACTGATGGTTAAAATGATTTCAACTAAACTTGGCAAGCACAAGAAACCTCTCTTTCAAAAACGCAACTAATCAAATGAGTTTCACAGACAAAGCATTTTAAGGCTCTACAACCTAGGATTCATGTAAGAGTCCCAGAGGACACAACACAAAGTGCTGAAGAGTGAAGTGTCAGGTGAAAGAGAAGACAACAAGCTTTATGCAGCTCCTCTCTAGCTAGGGACAGGTATCGGAGAGATGGCCCACAGCACTGGAAAAAAAAAAATCTTACTGTCAGAGTAGCTACCAGATCCCGTAAACAGACAGGAAAAGATCTATATGTACTTTCCAAAATATTACATACTTGACATCAGGCTGAACAAACAGCAGTGCAAAGTGAAATTATCATGACCAGTACAAGCTGTTTAATCATTCACTGACAGTACATATATCAGGAAATAGAGATATAGACTTGCTAAACCCAGATGAAAACTTCCATCCATTCTAGAGGCCTCCAATTTGAACTTGGGTTTCTGCCTACCCAGTCCAGCTAACTTCTTAGGGAAAGTCCAACTCAGAAGTCAACAGAATTCCAGTTATCCAGGTTGCTAACTGCAGATTTAAGATATTAACTGAAGAAGCTGGTGTTGGCTTTGACACGAATGATGGAAAGTTGAGTTGAAATGTAATGTTAGTTGCCAGATCTGGCATTTTATCCAATTGGATGCTCATAAACACATACAAACTCCTCCTTGGAATTCTCCTCAAAGTTTATTAATCAACTGATTATCCTTCTGAAAGGGTATTGCCATACATTTAAATGATCTACTTTCACTACATGTGTAACAGATTCTTTAGAATAACAGAGTTTGATTCACGTGTAACTCAAAAACTTCTAGTGAGAATGGGAAGCAGCAAACAAAAGAACAGTATCACCTGGGTATGTAATCTGAGGCTGAACACATTATCTGAGTTTCTCCCAAGACTCTGTAACAATCTCTTAACGGGACACATCATTTAGGTAAATAATACATGTAACCTTCAGAACTAAACAATTGTTGAGATTGTTAGAACTATCAGGTATGGTAATTCTTACCCATGCTTCCTCACTTGCAGTATCCCCTGGAGAAAGTTTCTGTCAGACTAGAAATTGAACTCATATATTCCATGTACCCCATAGTTCTTAAGAGTTGACCTAACCATAAGAGCTGTGACCTGACATCCTTTTTGCCAGATCTCAGTGAAACCTCTTTAGAAACAATCCATCTACATCAAACTTCAAAATACAACAGCAACATAATCTTTTTAGTAGTATTCAAATGGAACTAAATTAGACTTCACTGAACTACCAAGAAAGAATATGAAGTAAGAAGTAATACAATCTGCTCACAGAAATATCAAAAAGAAGATGCCAAGGAAAAATAAATAAAATACCTGCTGGTTTCCTAAAGGAGGGAGAGATGTAATCCCTGACCTGGAAGCCCTTACATGGCTGGGAATTTGCCTATTGAAGACTTTCAAGTAATGCTGGCTATTTGAAGACCTCTCAAATTCATGGAAGGTAAAAGTGTTTTAGACTTTGAAATTCATTTTTCCATCAAAATAATCTGAAATCCCTTGTTCTCATTAGCAAATGACATATCAGCCTATTTCTTTAATCCATAATGTTTATGTGAACCTCAAACGTTGTAGAAAAATAATGTTTCCAGGGGTGGCAAGTTTATTCACTGTCATGAGTCAGTTCAGTTGGAATTGATCTGGCCAGTGCATTCCAATTTTTAAACATTGAACTACTGCAACTGTTAGGCACAGGTATTGGTAGATGCTGTCTGAAAATCTTGAAAAGCATTAAGAGAAAGTTATAAACTAATTACAGAACATTTCTGAGTAAGCATATTTTTATCTCACCTAAGCAGCGACAAGGCAGAGTTTTAAATTAGTTTTATCATCAACTGAAAGATAAGAAGGAAAAAAAGAAGGAAAAAAAAAGAAGAGAGAAAAAGAAAGCAAAATGAGAGGAAAAACAATGAGTAGCAAAATCACTTAGAATAGTTTGTAGAAACGCATCTTTTATATCTCCAGCAATTCAAAGAGAAAATCCAGAAGGTGTTTCTAGGAAATCTATACTTGAAAAATCTATTTGGAAAATGTTACACAAAGCTGTATAGCTATTTTCAGTTGGCAACATTAACAGCAATTGCATATTTCTTTCCCGCTGCCATGCAGAAATTAGCCCAGTGGATACTAAGTGGAGTTTGAGAATCTCTGATATCTCTTCTCTGTTTATAAAGGAATCAAAAAACAGAAACGTAACTATTACGACATATAAACAACCACTACTAAAACATTATAGCTTAATGAAGCCCAGGGCATAACAAAAGAAACCTTATCAGCAAGAGTTTAATCTTAAATATGGGAGGCAAACATTACCCCAATATAATTTTAGGAGTAAAGAATCAGTTTTAAACAATTATATAAGACACTGCTCTGCCCCTAACAGTATCAAATATTAGAAATTACTCTTATTTTCATGGGAGCTACATACATACGCACAAAGATTTGTGCTACAGCTTTCACTGAGTTGCTTAAAGTCAAAAAAATAAATCTATTCATTCAAGCAAAAGAATTCAATGTAATTTTGTAAATACTGAAAAGAAACGTTCTTACATTGTCTAAAACTTCCTTTATAATTCCCTTTCCTAAGACCCACTCCGAAAGTATACATTTGTTATATCAAAATAGATATCAAACCAAAAGGGGTATATAGGGAGACTACTATTTTGCCTTTTTTTTTTTTTTAAGTAGAAAGATTGACTAGATATTAACACAAATGGGTTTAAATGTGAAGCTGCCATAAAAGCAGGCACATAAATGTAATTCTCCCAGCCGCTATTTTGATGCACATTTTTGATTCCATGAATATTTTATGAAATGGCCCAAACTAAAGCCATATAACATTCCTGCATTACTGATGCTTGCGCCCGTAAGCTACAAACATTAGAGGCATGATTGAGTGCATTAAAATGAACTCATTCAGCAGTGCATTGATTACTTGAAGGAGACAAAAAAAAAAAGAAGTTACTCCCACTTAAGAAAACAGCACACAAATCTGAAGTTTTCAATACTGAAATTAAGGATAGCAAATTTGAATAATGTGGTATTTAACAAATAAAGGTAGTGCAAAACTATCTAGAATTCTCTATATACAGACATGACATTAATTAGGTGAGATGTTAATTAGGTCCACAGATTGCTTCCAGTAGTATACAGGTAATTTAAAATGTCACAATCTGCAAAATGCAGTGACTGACCTGTTCTAGCTCCATGCCTCAGCAATACTGAGAGCACCTAACGATTTCCTTTTCTATCAGCTCATACATTTACCAATGAAAACAATGCCACAGAAACAATTGCACCAACCAAAAAGTGACAGGTCTGTTAAGTATATTACTTCAGCAGTACTAGTATAAGCAGAAAGCACATTTAATTCTAAATTGTAAACAGTTATTGAGGACTTTAGAAAATATTCCACTTTAGCTTAAAACAACAACCTAAAGGAACAGTAAAGCTTTATGTATATTACAGTATATTTTAATTTAGAACTAGGATATCTTTTGTTATTTCACTGTGCAACATGAACACAAAAATCTCTTGAAGCAAGAGTTAATAGTAGCAAAAAAAAGAAAATTGTTAATACTATTTTAAAAGATATAGGCTTACATTTCAGTTTAACTGCTTGAACTATTTGTATTATTTTTAGCTTCCTATATGTTCAATTATGATAATCATGGTAGAACTATTCACACTGAAATAGTTAAGAATCTGTCACAGTTTCCAATGTGTGTCACTATTTACAGAGGTTGTTATAAGTCTTTAACAGAGATGTGTTGGGAGGTGGAACAAAAAGCTCACAAGAATCATAAAACAAGGTTCTCATTCAGCAAATATTTGAACCACCCTGGACTCCTGAGGTAAAATGAATTGTACAGAATCACATCACTGTGACTGATCTCAGATGCAAGAACCTGAGTTTACGTGCCGTCTGCAAAAGCAAGACAAATATTGTGGAAGAGATTTAAGATAAAACCATAACTCTACAAGATTCCTCTAAACCACAACCAATCATCAGACAACAATCAAGACAAGTATTTTTAAGTTAAAGGATAAAGAAATTACTTTCACTCACTCTACAAGAGCTGACAATATTTTTCATAAAGACTCCACCAGGAGTTTTAGCAAAATGACATAAAAAGTTCACAAGAATATTGTAATGAACATGCCGGCTCATCATAGGGTATTCTGACAATTTCCCGATTTGACAATATACCAGTAGATCTCTCCCTAGAGCCTAAGCTGCTCGAGGTCAACTGAAAGCATGCCTCAGAGGTAGAAGGCTTCCGGACATAAAGGAGAAAGATGGAGATAAAAAGGAAAGTTGAGCATCACACAACCTGAGATATGGCATTGGTGGACTGAAATTGCAGTGCAAAAAGATGGCATTTTACATTCCCTTGTCTAGGTCAAGAACTGCTAGGCTAATCCTTGGTATTGCAGTTTAGAGAATGATATATTATTTCTGCTGACATTAGTTAATCAAGTATCTGTTCTTCAAAAAGAAAGACATAACCGTAGGAATCCAGTAAGCATTAGATCATACGTAGTCTCGTCCTCCTAGGACCTAAATTACTTGCCTTAAAGCTCAAATACTCAAAATATACTTATACAAACCTAGAGGGCAGTGCATGTTTTAGCACCCACAGTTGGACCGTTCACAGTCTGTTACAGTGCATCATTAACACATTATGATAATAAAAACGCTCTAGAAGATGCTGCTTAATGGGTTCTTTGAAAGACACCTCACAAGCTAGGGATAATACTAGTTACTCTGGTTGCTTGCCTGTCTGCTCTCTAATCCCTTCCCCTGCAGCTGCCAACACTTCTGAACAGCAAAGGAGGAAGGGTTTCTCATAGGCAGCTGAAATGACAGCTGCTTTGGGGATAGCTTACTGTGGACCAGCAAGAGGGAAAAAACCCTGTAATTAACTGAAGAGCACATTACCAGAAGAGGATCTACTTTGAGAAAAACTTCTTGTTCTTACAAGAAAGCACCAAGAATAAGTACAGGAGGAACAGGCACTGTTGTAGAGGAGACTGGAACAAATATCTTCCTCTTGCCTTTCTTCCAGCTACTGCAGCAGCCCCTGTACCCTGAAAATTCTGGGTTAGTTCCACGCCTTCTTAACTTGCTTCAGCCTCTACATAAGATCTCTCAGATTTTCTCTAAGAGACACACACCTACTCTAAATCGATTGCAACTACTCAGAGTAGCTCTACAAAGAGCATCTGGTGTCACTTAAACATGATTTTCCCAAAACTATATGCACGCAGACCTCACATATACTTTACAAAGAGTGGTACAAAACACAATGTATGGACATATAATTAATTAAAGAGTGATTTCCTACTAAGTGTAACCCATAATTCTGAAACTTACAAACTTAGCTGTAATTACTGTCTTCCTACCTGAACTACATTGTATCACCAATTTTTCCCTTTGCTTTATGCTTAACTGCGGAAAAAAATGTTCATATTTCAGGCCTTTTCACAGTAGTTTAGGTCTGAGGTAGAATCTAGAATTTCTGAAGGCTCTGCAATACTGTAATGGTACAAACTGGTTTAGCACCCTTTGGCCCACATGCAAAATAGAATAAAAAAAAATGTACTTTTCCTAGATCAGCATCCAACTTCACAGAAAAAGCCTGACAACTGAACAGGTCCCATAAGAAAATGGCACTAACTTGTCTGTCCTACATTCATATTCAAATGAACTAACACAGAAAATTTTGGCTTACAATTAAAATTCCATTATCTTTCTAGGTTAACATATTTTATGAAAGCAACCCTTGTCAGATGCCTTCTTCTGATTTGTTTGATTATATATAAACCAATACTTTTTGATACACGTCAATTTTAATCTAGAGGAGAGCATTGCAAACAATGTCAAACAGTAGCTGAATGACAACACACTCATTTTAAAGAGACTGGAATTCTTGCTTCACGGTAACATTCAAACCTTCTTCTTTCATGTTTGTAAAGCATCAAAGGGCTTTCTATATGCAAAGGCTACCTAAGATGCAAAATGTATTCAGGAAGCTCACAATGTAAGGCTCCAGGCTCTGAATAAGAGCAGGCCCACGCTCAGTGGGATGCTCACACTTCAGGTTTCACAAACATTGCAGTGTTTACAGGCAGATATCCAAATGCAGAGAGGGATGGGAGGTGAAAATGCACCGATGAATAGTGCAGAATGGCACATGCTTTGCAGTTCTGTTTTTCAGGGCTTGAGGGGTTTTTTTAGCTCAATAGAACTAAATGAAGACACATTATATTATTATTTCATCTCAAAGAGTAATACGATCATTATATCTTTTAAATACAGAAAGTGACACTGAAGCAGATTAGCAAAAAAAAAAAAGTAATTTAGTGAAACTAACTCACATCAAATGCTGGCCTCAGTTTAAATAATTTTTTTGTAGTTATTACATTTTATTCAGACTCTACCCCATTCCCCTTACTTTTCACAGCTTCCAACTATAAGTTTAGTATCAGGTGCAATGCTCCAGCACTGTCTGTTGTACAGATAATCTACTTCAGAAGAATGCTTCGAGTAGCAGGTTGGACTAATGACCTGCTGAGGTCCCTTCCAACTTGAATTATCCTATGATCCTCAGAAGAGCAAGAAATATTTCTATTAGTAGCTTCATAATATTTGTTTTACCTATGACTTCTACACATTGTTGATAATGGCTGAGGCCGTGCAACCCCATCAGCTCTCAGTCCCACTGAGAGGGCACCTCTGGAAACAGTACCTCCTTTATCAATTACTAAAAGGAAACACTGCCTCCAGGAAAGTTTATGATGACAACTGCCAGTTCAGCTGAAGCAGTCCAAGACCTTACAAAGCTTTGAATCAAAAAAAAAAAAAAAAAAAAACCTGTTAGTGAGCAGGCAGCTTTGAATGAAGCTTCTTCTCAGTACTACTCATTAAGCAGTAAATAATTAAAATACTCAGAAAGAGACAGGTAAAATACAAGCAGCAATGTCAGTAATAGACATGAAAGAGAAGTGAGGGAAAAAGAATTTAAAAAAGCAAAGAAATAATTCATTTGAAGTTTTAATAAAGTTTCATTTGCAGTCTTGTTTAAAGATATATCAGACTTTAGGGATGTAACCTAATTACATTTTTATTCTAAGTTCTATTCAAAGACCTTGGACTTTGAATCTTTAACACAGATCAAACATAGTGTAATTTACTCATGGCTATCAATACTTTAAGAAGATCTCTTCATTAAATGTCATAATCTTACGAACACGCACATAAAGCAAACAGAGCAACATTTGATACCAAAAACATTAAGAAAGAATACAATTCTTACAGTTTGTATACAATCAATTCACTTGAGTGCTACACATTATATTCAAGTGTACATGAAATGTTTTGTTTAAGTATTTCTGATACAATATCTTTCATAGTTCAGTGTAAACAGCAGCAATACTTTTTCAGTAATTTTACAATGCATTTGAAAGTGAACTTTACAATCATCAAAAACCTAAGAACAGAAACTAATTTAAGATTTTTTTTTCCCCCTCCGCATAGGTCAAAAACTTTTAAGGAAAATGCAAATTTTCCTTGAAAATTTGTTTTAGAACAAAGTTTAGAATTAGCACTATTGCATTGCCATGAATACTTTGAAGAGCTTCTCCTTATAACAGAACTGAAAGATTCTCCATTTGAAGAATTAGGCTAGAAAAGTGGCAGTGAAGGTGAAGGGATTAAGGAGGCTTTTGGCAAGCCTGCTTACTTTTTCCTAGTGTAAAGAATATTATTACTTCCATGTGCTTAATAATAAACCTTGATTTAAATAAACTGTAGGAAAAGCATGAAGAAAGTTTTTCATTTTCACAGTATTTATTTTCAGAAGTGAAAATAAGAGCCCTGCAGAATTCTTCCCGAGTTCTTTTATTCAAAACATCTTCATTGCCTACCAACATCTTTTAAAAAGTAAGAATAAAAAATTATTACACGAAGAATATTTTTCATGAACCTAACAGGTCCTTTTTGCTTTCACGTTGCATGCTCAGAAGCTTCTTTCAGAATTTCTTAAGAGTATACTAATTTGAGCTGAGAAACATACCTAATTTCTATAACATCAGTTCAAAACAGTACCTGATAGTTCAATAGTGGTAACAACCCTGTAATAATAAGGTGTAATTTATTGGAGAACCTCATTCTGCACTTGCATGAGGATGAGCTCAATTATTTAATAAACCTTTTAAATCTGTCCTCCCCAAGAATCTATCTGGCTTTATGGCTGCTTCTGTCTGCCACTGACTGACAGAGAAAAGCATCGTGCCTGAAGATTTTATCTCCTAACAATTTGCTGCTTAAACTTTTTAAACTATGCTTTACAATCAAGTTTTCCCCAGCTAACTTATGTATTCAATTCTTAAGCAACCACAGAAACCCCAGTATAACTGCTTTGTGAAATAGTGTAACTGCAGAATAACAAGAGTTAGCCCAATGACTCAATCAATGACCAGAGTGTTTTAAATGGTCAAACTGGATATGCAGAATTGCGTGTCCCATTAAGGAAAGGCTTCTTTCTGTCTCTAAAGTCCCTGATGTGGAAGCTCTTTTTAAGTATAGGTCTCTGGCATGACCTTAAAGACAAAATTTAGCAACAGGTGTATGGAGACAAAGATATAGAATTTGGAGACACATAAGTAAGTTTTCAGGTCTGACCTATTCCTACACTCCTTTTTCTGAAAGAGTTGTTTGGAATAAATAACCACAGCTAGGTATAAATCTTAGAAGTTTGCAATCTGGGATACACAGTGGGGGATATCATGATAAATCAATGATATTTGGTCACTACTAGATACCGTCTGTTACATAAAGGAAAATTAAAATAATCATATGAAACACACTACATGTTTATTCCAAATGATGAACTGTACAAAAAGATATTTTTAAGTTAGTCTCCAAAGGAAACAAGCCTATGTGATCATCCTGTTCCCCCAACTACTTTTGGAGTGAACTTCAACCAAATTTGGTGAGAAGTGGCAAGAAGTCCATAGGACAATAAGTTCTCACCACTTTTAAGAACGTTAGTAGCTTGAGAATAGGCATTGATCGAAGCTCCAAACAGAGAGAAAGAGAGGCAGAATGCTGTACGTATTCTAGAGGGCAGCACGCTGCTCAGCCAGCCAGCAACTACGCACTGACCAGTCAGCAGCACGTTCACATATAGCTTTCAATTTATCACAGCACACACTGAACCTCACCAAGCACAAGTCTTATAGACACATACAGGAAATGGTATTGTATAAACCCAGAACAAAACAGTGGGTCCTGCCTCAAAGGACACATATCCTCTAAATCTCTAGAACTGCAACTCCCCTTTAGATCACTGCCATATTTTGACTGGCACTCAGGCTTCCTATGAAAAACAATTACATAGGCATTTATGTCTTTAATTGTCTTTTCTCTTTTTTGGCACACACTACGAAAAATCCCATTATAAAAATAAAGAGAAAGGAAATTATGAGGCTCACCTTTTATAAAAAAAAAATAATCAGAAACTTATCTGGGTATCATTTTAAACCAAAAGAAGTTGCTTACAAAAGAAATCTCTAATACAGACACAAGGATGGATGAAACCAGAAAGGTAGGTATTAGCTAGTAATTTGAGTTGCTTTTGCTCCTGAAGGAGAAATGGGATCCAGTTTAGGTTGCTTTCTTCCAGTGTCTGACCTGCGCTTGTGAATACAACAATATGGAGACCTCTAGATGCCTTGTGTTAAAAATGTAACATTAAATAGGCAGGTTGGATAGTTCAAATGCAGCAATACTGTTATCAGTAACAGTTCTGCACTCTACGGGTAGTAGGGAAGAAATTTATCACTCTTCACAAATGTCCCACTGGTTTGTTTTATTTACCAGCTGTTTCTAATTTTTCAATTGGATTGTAAAGCAGCACTTTTCATTTCTACATTATACAGCACAATGAGAATTTCCCATTTAGGCAGACTTGGCAGACTTGCAACACAGATAACAATATAAAGTTTGTCAATGTAGAAGGTGTATGCGGGCCATCCATCCAATAGGTGAATGTTATTCTGGTTATACTTAGGAATCTCCTAGCAAAAGACACTACATATTTATGTAATTTCACAAAATGTGCACACACAAAAGCACAGGAAATTTCATAAGCAATTTTAACTTTTGCCTTTCTAAACCTTTTTAGTACTTCATTTTGCAATATTAACATTCTCTTTTTTTATATCTGAATATAAATGATTTCTGCCAGAAGGCAAACCAATTCTGGAAATTCTGCTTAAACGTGCATATTTCCTCTGCATAGATACTCAAGAATCTATGCTGAGTTTCCCTCAATTATTTATACATTACAGCTTTTAATTGAAAAACACTTGCCATAAATAGTTCAAAATACAAAATCACCAATTTCTTAGCAATGGATTAAATAGGAGCTGCTAAGAACAAGAACATAATCAGTTTAGACTTTATATGTTCCAGAACAAAAAGATGATATTGTGAACTGCCTTTAAGTTTTTGCTTACCAAATGGATCTAATAATTAATAATTAAGCTTCAGAAGCTTGAATCAAATGCCCATCAGACTCAATAGGAATTTTTCCACCAACTTCTATATTCCCTTGATATAAAACTTTAATTTCAACGGTATGGTAAAACAATAAGTATAATCCTACTTCTCAGTCTTAATCCAGGTTTTCAAAATCTGTAAGAACTCTATAGGGTTTTTTTCCCCAACAAATTAATTAAATTTATTTACAACTCCCTTGTGTTCAGTAGGCCTTTCATCCAGAAAAGTCTACATCAAGTTCTATGAAATACTGTATTTTACCCATGATTACGGATAGAATAATTATACCTTTCTCAAAAAATAGGTCCAATTTACTAATATTTTTGCAGTAGGTGCAGAGGGATCAGAAGTGATCAACTCTGGGATAACGTTGCTCTGACTGAAAAGCAACAGGTGTTTAACATTGCTTATAATCAAGGCAGAACAGGATTAAGACTGAGTGCTTAAAAACCCTCCACTAATTTGCAGAATACAGCAGACTTTTTGAAAGGTCTAAGTTTATTTTAGAAAGAACTAAGGTGACCTTGATCAGGAATTCTTTAAGACTTGCAATCTAAAAAACACACAAAGACACACAAACTTGAGTTTATGGATTAGCTGCATGTTATAGGAATCAGCACTGCCATATCTAACATGGATATTTGCTTTGCACTCTGTTCCTTTCTCTTACTAGTTCTGCCTGCCTTTAGTTTTTCCGGTCTGTAAGCATTTCAGAAAAAGTATTACCTCCACTTTTGTCGATCTTTACGTGCTAGCAGAATATAAATCTGATGACTAATTCAAAGTCACCACTGCATAGAGATTAATGGCATAATTTTCATACATCTCACAAATGTCATACCAGGGGATATGCAGTTTCTGGCATGCGCCGATTTACATTTGGAATTTGTTGTGCAAGTTTTATTCATTGGACTCTACCGTAATACTTATATACTTTCTCAAAACTAGTTATTTAAACGTATCCAGAATGTTTCCAAGCACTGCAACCAACAAGTATGGAAACATGTGTTTAACATAGTAAACTCTGTTATCCTTCAGAACAGCCCAGCTGCTTGCAAACTGCCTGTTAGGAAAAGTCCCTGCAACACTCCTAATTAGCAAACTGTGCCCATGAATAATTGCAGGGCAAGAAAGTCCAAATTAGCACAAGCCAAAAGCATGTGCAGTATTATTACCACCATTTTAGCACTAACCTGTTCTCCAATGCACATGGACATCCCCGTGCACCCCTTAATTTACTCATGTGGGAAAGCAACCATGGCCTGTGAATGTCTACCTTTGCTGCTAACATCCAAAAGGTAAGCTTTGGGATACTTGCACCGTTCAAGGGTGGGAGGACAGATATTTGTAGTAAGATTGTAGTGATGATGCTTTCGTTGTTTCCTACAGAGTTCTCCATATCACTCTTCCTGCTCCACTGTCCCCCACACAATGGGCCACTAACCTATCTTTTTGTAAGGGTGTGCCTTAAGGAAAGAACAGTCATGCATCTGTGTTAGAAAAACACCATCAAATATGTTAATTAGTCATCTTTAAGATTCTCTCAACTAAGATTGAAAGGTTGGTATCTGAAGTACTGGCTTTAAAGCACAGGCTATATTTGAGTGTGTGTGTACATATATATACGTTTGTATATAGATGCGTATGTATATACACACACCTGTATTCCTTGCAATGGCCTTGATGGCTGCTCTTAGAACAGGTACACTTTCAGATATCTGGTTTTATTATGCTTTTGAATAATATAGAAATATATTGTACCTAATTTTCTTATTACCTACTTGAAGCAAATAGCTCCTACACATACAAATTCCTTGTTTCTCCTGTACCGTTTTTGTTACTGACATAAGTTATCTGAAACTTTGGAATGTATATAGTTAAGGTCTACATCATTTCACGCATGATAGATGTTAACCATTTAATACAAAACAGAAAGCACTCAAATATTGTTATGATAAGTGCTAGCAGTGTAAGAGCTTACACAAACTAGCACTAGCCATTATGCTTATTGGTACACTCACCATGCTTCTTCTGCAAGATACAACAGTGTAAGTCTGAAGTTCACAATTAACTTCAGCAGAATTCACACTAATATAATAGAACTATCACAGACTATGATAGTCGTCTTAGTCTCTGATATGCAGAGAAATGCACACATTTATAATGATTGACATTATTCCTGTGCTTTGAATGTGTTTTTAGAAGCAAAAATATTTTTTAAATGAGTTTTTCTTAACTGAGATTCCATCACAATGCCTGTGCTCACTTGGATGACAAGTAACACTGGGTTTAATGCGAGAAAAAAATATTAAAATATGACACTGCTTTTTCACTGTGTACAAAGTGACATCGACATGTTTAATAGCTATATGAGAAAATGGCTAGTAACCAAACTAATAAAACAATTTAATATCAGCCCCTTCAGGAAAGGCTAACTATGGGGTGAGTACAGCCAAATGAACAGGAACATAACCTGAACACTCTTACAATAATCAATGAGTAACATGTCATTTGGGTAACTTGTAAACAGAGACCTTATTTTACAAGCAGAGTTTTTTTAAAGAGGTGGTTAAAAATCTCATTCTGCAAAGAACTGCAACTAAAATCATGCCTGCTCCAAGTAGAATGTTCCATTTGTGTCTGTAGCAGGCTACTCTGTTATTTTTGTTTTCTTTCCCTTATGTGCTGACAAGCACTATGTACTGACAGACACTAATCGCCTGCATCCAAATATCATGACTGAAGTCTACACTGCCAACACCGCAAATATTTAGCTTTGAAGATTAACAATGATTGGATTATATCCAGCCTTTAGGACAGGGACCAGGCTGAAAGTCAAAGAACTTTAAATTTGATTACACAAAAATTACCCAGCAAATGTATTGATTTGCTTCCAAGGCAAACAACGATCTTTACAAGTATATGTTCAACTTTATACTCCCAAGCAATCAGTCCTAAGCATATAAATAGAAAGCATCCGTGCACAAGTAATCAAAAATACACTATCGGGTGAGAGAACTGAAAAGAACTGGCACAAGATATTTACATCTAAAAGGATACATACGAGTGTCTGTAAGGCTAAATTCTTCTTGTAAATTCTCCTGTCTTCCTGGCTACACTATTAATCAATGCAGTTAATATAGATATGATGATTTAAATCAGATGAAAGTATGATGTGTCAGGCATCATTACACATCCCTGTATTTATATAGGTACACATACATATTCCTATATATATATTAATGCACACATACATATCTATAAATGTGTACCTACTCCTGCGTACATGTATACATCCCCATAGGAAGTGGGCATCTGACTCACTCAGTCCACAAACAAATTATATTACAGCATTATAAATAACTGAACAGAAAAAGACCATTTAATTTCAAGCCATATTTGTCAGCACGTTTAGAATTTTACTTAAAACATCATTAATACTCATACAATGCCAACTAAACATCTGATCTTACACGTTTTGTGCAATCAGAACTTGTGATTTAATTTTTCACCTGCTGAAAATAAAAAGTGCATGGAATACATTTGCTGCCTTTTTCTCAGCGGTTTCTCAAAGCAAATCCTACACTTACTCTCTCAGCTTCTTCATTTTTCCACCTCTCTCTATGGAAATAAAATATTTGAAAGAGATAGACCCTACAGATTCAGTAGAGCTTTACCCTGGGCAGTGAAAATACACCTTGCTTTATATCTCCTTACCAATATTAATAAGAAGCCTCTCTTATAGAGGTTTCTAATATTTTACTGCAAGAAAATGAAATTTCCCCTCCTCAGAGCATCTCAAAGTGTATTTCGTAACTTTACTTATGTGCTTTTGTAATGGGCTTAAAGACACTTAAGTATTCAACAACTTCTGCTTAACACATCATAAAAGTAGGAACTGTTAAAATTGCTTTTAGGCAGTGGTTCAATAACAGCAGAGAGTCACACTCAGTACGAGCCTTTGAAGCTACAAATAGATAGGGATGCTCGCTTTTAGGCACCTTCTTATAGTTTTATTTTTTAGTAACTGAAGGACCAGGTTAAGGCTGCAAAAAAAATATCCAGCAACTTCAATCATTTTATTCTGTTGAGCATCAGACAGATAACCTAATTAAGCATTTTTCACTCTAAATGAAAATTACTTGCTTGTGACTGGCTGGGCTTTAAGCAAGTGCTATCTTATTTACTGGGAAACTGGACTTAGCTTAACTTTAGTTCCTGGAAAAATACTGGAATAAATAGTCAGACACATTATTCCTAAGCATTTAGAGAAAACATGAAAATATTACAGCCAACACTAATACATCAAGAGTGAATATCATTAACCAATCTTCTATTTAAGTTAGTAAGTTATTTCTCACTGTCATATAACTGTCTTGTAAAGCATTGGGGAAGCACAGTTCACCTGCAACTGCTGTTAATTAAGTTCAAATTGGTTAGGAAGTCCTATATAGACATTGGTTATCAGTAGTTCACTGACAGTATGGAAAAAGGTACTCAGTGAGGTTCCACAGATGCCTGTCACAGGTCCGGCTTACTACTTAGTATTGTCATTAAGGATCTGAATTACAGGATAGAAAAAGGCTTTTAAAATGTTCAAGTGATACCAAATTAGGAAGAAGAGAAAGCATGTTGAAGGACAGCTTCAGAATTCAAAACAACCTTGACAATTTCTAGTAAGTGCCACAAACACAGGACGCTACTCAGTGCAAAGAGAAAGCAACATATTGCATTAGGCAGAACTAACTGGTGATCCCAGAATGGGGAACAGAATAGCTATTTAACAGTTTTTCAGAAAAGAATTTAGAGATTACCGAAGACCATGAACTAAATATGAGTATGGAATTTATGGTGGAAAAAAAAAGTAGATGTTCTACCTGAAAACACAAATAAAAATACAACTTGTAAGAAAAGTAATCCTTCCATTTTATTGATCATTGTGATGAAGTCAAGTTTAGGCAAGAAAGATATGACAACAGTTCAGAGGAAAACAGTGTGAATGTCCAGCAGTCTAGAAAAATATGAGGAAATAGTGAAAAAGGTGTGATATTTCAGCTTTAAAAAAACATGGGGAAAACCAGGACAATAACCCTTCAATTAAAAAAAAAAAACACCACAAAAAAAACAGCTGCTGGTTTTATGACCAGATTTTTGCTGGGAAATTAGGTCATCTTTCAAAACACATCGATTCTGTCACACATTTACTGGAATTACACTATTTCCACAAAATATTTCAATTTCTGTGAATCTTCTTTTTTTTCCTGAGAGGAGCCATTCTATTTGAGAAACCAGCCACAAGCTGAGCTCAAAATTGGAATGGTTTCAACCCACAAAGTCAAACTTAAAACCAAAAACATAACGACTATTCGAATCGCACATATTTGAAGCAATGCTTAGGCATCCAGCACGCTTGGGAATTAGAACCGGAAGATAGGTTTTATTCAGTTACTTGAGGCTCACTCATTGCTTGTCTTCCCAAAACATGAAAGGATTTTATACAAACAGGAAAACACCTTTTTTATACACAGAATGCTACACGCACGCACAAACCCCTCCACCATGAGAGGTAACGTATGTTTTTAAATATAGAAATAACGTTCATCTTGATATAAAGAAGTAACATCTTTTACAGTGAGAACAATTGTTCACTGGAAAATCCTCCCCAGGGATGCGGTAGAGTCCCCATCGTTGGAGGTTTTCAAGTTGCAATTGGACAAGGTGCTAAAATAATCTCATCTAGGCTCCCTTTCCCATTAGAGGTTGGGCCAAACGATCTTTCGAGGTCCCGTCCAGCCTGGGCTGTTCTATAATTCTAGTTACTTCTATTAATATCTTTTCTAATTTCAGAGACTCACACTTTGACAATACAGATACATGAATGGAGAAATGGTGCTTGTGGTAAGGTATAAATCTGAAGACAAACGCCAATGTGGCAGTCACATACAAACAAACAGGTGTCATTTTCAGGCAGGAGAACCAGAAGGTATTTTTTTTAAAAGAACACAAAAATACAGGCTGTTTTATCTGAGTGTAAATTGGAGGCAGGATTAAACTGAAGTACATGCCCATACCTCATTTAAATCGACCCAGTTTCGGCAACTACAACTGCCATCCTACTCAAACACCTGTGGCCTGAGGCAGCATTACCAGTGTCTTGTCAAAAAGAAGCAAAAGGAAATAAGGTCAAATCCAAAGAACCTTTGTGCTAAACAAATGCTTCCTTTAAACTTGTGTTTTGTTTTTCATGACTGAGTACTTTCAACTGCAGATGGAATGTCAAAAGAGGAAACAGGTCTGTGAATAATTACAGACTTTGTCTTTCTATTTGCTGCTCCAAAAATTAAAATTGCAACAGTTATAAAACTTCTTTTAGGTTATGGTTGCAAATTAATTTTACATTGAAATACTGTGCCTTGTGATGAAATACAAATTGCCAAATATGACTGTCTCAGTGCTGATACCATGTAGCTTTTTGATCTCAGCGACTTACCTTGTTCTTCATGGATGAGGCCCATATTCGCATGCGCTTGTGCTTCTCTCTTCCCACCATCAATTTTTACTAGTTGAGCGGTGTTAAAGCATTGCTCATAGAAGTAATTACTTAACCATTTTTCCTCAGGGTCATTGAAACAGTAGGCCAAGTTAAGTTGGTTATCGTACACCTCCTCATAGTGCCCTTTAAAAACAAAAATTACAACAAAAATATTAGATTATCATCAGCTTTCAGAAATCTTACATATTACAGCAATATACATCTATCTTACATATAAATAGTTCTTCATTTTCATTATATGGTTATTGCTGTATATTTCCACCACTCAAGTACCACCAAGTTTTCTTACATGTCCATTCAAAGGAATGCAATAAGGGGAAAATTATAGCCTCACAAATTAGGCAGAATCAAAAACTTACCCATGTTTTATTGAATGGAAATTTGGTTTTGCATACAGAAGTGAGAGCAATTTATTGTGGTTTTGCTAAAATAAGTTTTAAAACTGTTGCAATTTGCCTGAGCCACTGAGACCTTTCAAAACAGGTCTAAGATAGCAACTGCAGTGATGGAGATAAAGAACCAAACAAAACACTCAGCAAACACAATCCATTAATTCATACCATTTTAGTAGTTCAAAAACAAAGGCTTTGAGTTTTCATGTACATTTCCATTTTTACTAACAGTCACTCTTAGAAATTAAGGACAAATTAATTGTCCAAGTCTCACATCTTGCCCTTAAAAAGACAGTTCACCAAGGTATTGCTCTCAGATCAAGGGTGGAAAGCAGGGGAGACTCAGAGATCTCGTTTATGATCTGAAGAAAAAACACATTCAGTTCCCACTCTTTATCATAATCTCAGACAGCTAAACGAACACACACTATCCATAAAATTCATAAAAACACTGCAAGTCCCAAGTCTAAGTTGCATTACAAAATTATCAACAAACATATTATTCACAATTTAAAATTACAGAATGAGAGCTTCTACAGAGTTATTTCACACAGAAAAGCGCCTTTTAAAAAGAAATCCACAAAAAATCCTCTTTTGATTATTCCAAAACTGTATTAACTTGGAGTAAAGACCTAAAACTTACCTGACAACTCTTACCATACCGCTTCTCCCTAAGGGGGATTTGAAATATATATTCCCTACATGATGCTGAAGTATCTATGAGATAATAGAGTACAGTATGAACCTGTATGTTTCACCGCTAAATTTATTGCTGGCTAAACTAAATGAATTTTCTTGCCAAACTCTGCTCAAATCAGATGCGAGCGGGAATAATAAGTTAAAATTCCACTGCAGTTTGGGTGAGTCCTTACTGCGTTTGTGGCCGTTAAATGAATGTAAGATAAACAGCCAGTTCTTGAAAGAATTTTCACGTAGTTGGGTAAAGAAGGAGTTAAGAACCACAAGTCTTGCAGCAGGTAAGAGACTGTTTGGTTAAGCTAGATGTGTGCACAGAACTGCTTTGCTTTCGGCAGTTCTGCAATTTGTAAGCTTTGCTCAACAAAGAGAGAAAAGGTGCAAAAGAAAAAAAAAACCCAACCCTCTTACTCCTGGGTATGGAGCACCACACAGAAATCAACTGGGAAAAATACCCGATTTCAACACAGGTAAGATCTCTCTCAAAGCCCAGATCTTTTCTTGTTTCAAAACTGTGATATCATAGCAAAACACTTCGATCAAAAGATGCAGTTAAATTTTATTTATTTATTTTATTACTATTACCTGCAGGAAGAATTGGCGAAAATCAAACTTTCAAAGAGGACTAATTTCTAAACTGTAAATTCTATCACATATGTGAGCCATTTGCATTGTTTGGAACAAACAGCCGCAATTACCAAAGAAGTATGCTGAATGGATCACTAAACCACACAAGAGAGTGTTTCCTCAGCCTTATCTCTAGTATGTTTTGTCTCAAAATTAAAAGTGACAAGTTAGGTATGGTCCAATAGGAAGTAATACAAATCTCTCATTCTGTCTGTTGTCATGACTAAGTTCTTTGACTTCCAAACATCTTGATAAACTCTCCAGTGCGTTGCACAACACCATAAGAACTTTATTCTGTCTTCTGAACCAATCCTGCTATCACCTAATCATGTCTGCAGTTTTCAAAAGGTTTACCTAGTATTTGTTTCTTCTCCATTTTTATCTAATCTTGGCCATTTGAGAACACTGTCTGAATTTTCCCTGCTTAAAATTTTCTGAAATGTCTTTTCTTCATTCTTGAATGCTCTTTAGTTGTGTCTTTTGATTTGCAAGTTCATTCCTCTAATGGTCAATGATACTTTTTTGTTGCTTTTGCTTTTTTATTTACTATTTTGCTTTCCTATTTATTTTCTCAGATGTTTTCCTCCATGAAATGGTACCTTATATTTCTACCGTTTTAATAATTCCCATTAAGATATATAAAATTATGATTTTTTTTGAACCAGTTTGTGTAATATACATTTCCATTTATAGTATTTTAAATAAGATAACACCCCTTCCAAGAATAAGAACGTTTCACAATCTCTTTAGCATCACCTAAATAGAAATACCCCAGAAATTACAACTAGATTATCATCTCATTTGCATATAAGGTTTGATGCCAAAATGTCAGCTTAGGTTTAGAAATTTGGCTTTGAGAGGAATAATTATCAATATATAGACTTCATCTATTCCTAATGAAAACATTCTTCACGGCTGTGAGTTTTCATGCCTTTTGTTCCCCCTCAAGACTGCAAACATACCTCTTAGGTACCTCTTCTTCAGAATATCTAGGAGTGTACATCATATAAAAAACTTACTCATACATTAGAAATTAAGACTATTTTAGTAAAATAGCCTCATAAAATTCTCTGCAAATGATACTGGAATGGAAGTAAAAGAACTGATTTGGGCTTAATATACAACTATCTATCTATCTGTGTGCACACAGATATATATATATGCCCATCTATACTATGTACAGATAAAACAAGTCAAGACATAGTTGGGATTCATGCAAACTAACCAATTTAGATATAGGTATGGGTTACCCAGGGTCCCTTTACTCTCAATGGAAAAAAGTAGAAAATTCTTGTCTGCAATTTACCTCATCGCAACTTAAACATCTATTGCAGCACAAGGGAGTATTTTTAAAGATTATCTCTAAAGTAAAAAGGCAGAGGTTCCCATGACTATTGCAAGTACATAAACAAATAGCCACATGAACAGAGAAATACAAAACCTAATTATAACCACTAACATAAGATAACAATACGCATTATACACAGATTACAGCTAAGTGAAAACGAACTTAGAAGATACCACAGGATACATACAGATGGTTACAATAACACAGCAGAGGGAAGGATAACCAGATTGTCATTGGGGTAGAACACTAGATACAGATTTGCTGCCTTTGAAATCCTTGCTACAAAGCATCAAGGCGCGAACGCTACATAAAATTACGCAAATAACTTCAGGTAGTGCCCTACAAACCTCAAGAGATGGAACTGACCCGAGGCGGACTATTGCTACTGCCACAGCTTTGATTGAATGAACTTTAATGTGACCCTCTGATGACTATCCTGCTGGTGAATAACAATGAGAAGCGCAAAAAGACAACCATTTCTCTGTAATTGTCTTGGACAGTGGCTGACCAGATACACTGGTCATAAAGTAAACCCCAAAAGATAGACTTTCAGAAGCCGTATTGTCTTCTGGATTCAAAGTCTGATTTACAAATACAGAAATTATTTGAGATTATTCTGACAGTGGTAAAGCTTGTATGTCAGACTTAGCAAAAGTAAGCTTTTACCTCCCCAGAAGAAGAAAAATATTAGAATAGGTAAATATTATCTTCCATAAAATCTTCCATAGGTAGTTCAGGTGTTAAAGCTTTGACCTCTCGGCTTTTGTATAGTAAGTTCTCTACAACTGATAACAGAATGCATGTAGACAAGTGTCGTGGTTTGGGCTGGCCACTAAAATGAACAACAGATGCTCGCACCAACCTCTCCCTTCAGGGAGAAAAGAACGAGAGAGAAAGAGACTTATGAGTTGAAAAGAAACTAAACTACTTTAATGAAATACTAATAACAAAAAGAAAAGATGATAATATTAATAAGAAAATAATTAAATATATACAATATATACAAAACCATATCGAGCTCCCAGGATGACGATCATGTCACTGGCAGCCACTGGGAAAGTCCCAGACCAGACTCGGCAACAGACAGGAGTTGAACTCGGGAACACACGGATTGGGATCAAAGGCAGCCAAACAGACAGATGCCTCCTCAGACACTGAGCACTGAAGAGGAAGAGCTGACCCCTTTCATCCCTCAGCTTTTATCCTGAGCAGGATGCAGATGGGATGGAATACCCCATTGGTCGGTTTTGGGTCACCTGTCCTGTCCACTCCTCCCCGCAGGCTTTTCCACTTCCAACCCTCCAATGGGGCAAACAACGAAGTGAGCCGACCTTGGTTGTTACAGCAATTAAGTACAAACGGGAGCCTCTCTGCATACCATGCCTTGGTATTAGTTATAAACGTCAGGCCTTAACTCTGCTAGAAGTGGACCCTGTCTGAAAAACATGCTGTTAATTTCAGTGAGTTCAGTTAATTAGAAGAGGCTTAGCTGAAATGTAAAGTTACTGAAAAGAAAATTGGTTCTGTTTTACCTCGAGCCAGGACAAAAAGTCATCTTTATCTATCTGTTGATACAAAAAAAAAAAAATAATGATCTGCACTACTTATCAGTGGGGGAATGACGGCACTGGAATGTGACACCAAATCAACAGAAAGAGAAGTCTGAATCACACACACAATTGTAAAACGGTTCCTGCAAGACAAATTCCTATTTTTAAATAAGAAACAATGAAAAAAGCACATAGATAAAGACTGAAAGGCTGATCCCATTAATCTCTTAAAAATTACATTAATTTCATAAAACATTGGAAGCTAAATTCAGGTCTTCCAGAACATTTAAGTCATAGGATTGTGAGAATACTGTAAAGACAAACATTCACCCGAAACGGCAGCTACACAGAACTAACAGAAGTTGATGGCATAGATGGTGAGGCCAGATAGTTCAGAGTTTTGGACTTAATTGAAGATCTGAAGCAGGGCTAAGAACACATGCATTAATTATCCAACAGAACATTTCTTCCAATGCCAAATTGCAGGCAGTAAGATTTCACAAAAATTAAGCAGAAAACAAATTTAAAGTCATGCTATGTTGCAGTACTTGTTTTATAATATTTTAGTGGTTTTATGTTTTTGGTCACAGAATATAAGTAACAGAAAATGGACTTCTTTAACTTTGATCTGAACTTTTCAAAATATTTTGTCTTCATTGTCCTTTGCAATGGCAAACAACTTTGAAATTGGGTATCTATGTTCAAAAGGAAAATATCCCTATCAAACCTTGCTGAGATCTTTTTGTTAAACAGGGATTTTGAAAAAATCCCTTTGACTCAAGCTTAAACATTAAGCCCCATATATTAAACACACATAGCATTGCCTGCTCTGCATCAGGATCTCTTCAGGTGCATCTCAAGTGTAAAGTAGGATCTCTCATTCTTATGCTCAAGCCATAGTCCCAACTGGCCCACTTTGTTCTTGCGCTCTTCTCAGGAACTCTTCCCTTGACAAGCAAAGGTGTGCATGGAACAGAGGAACATTCAGATCCATGGTCTGCGTGTTTGTCGTCTTCAGCTAGACAACTACTAAGTAGTGAATGTACAGGGATAGTGTGGCAGAGTTTGAGTATGAAAACCCCAACAGAGCTAAATGAGAGAAAAAGAAACATATAGAAGATCCCCAAACCATACTACTGTAATTTAGTTACAACTGCTGCTACTTCTGTAGGTCTCCTTCATGACAGGATGGATTGGAAGAAGGGAAGAAGTACAGAAATGGTCTTTAGAGAACAGATGAAGACAACAAAAGATTCTGGCTTGGTATTTTCCTTAATGGAGAAAAGAAAGAGGCTGCTGTTCTTGTTAATGGAAAATAGAACTTGTACTTATTTTTAAAATACAGGCATCAGAAAGAAATTTTTCAACATCCATTTATGTTTCAATATTTTCCACTCAAAAAATCACCAATCAGCCATTTGTTCCTGGCAGAAGGCGGCCATATGGAAACTTTTCAACAGCTGGTAACACTCACCTTCCCATTCAGTTAGCTGTTTTTAGCGAGTATGACTTGAATATAACTGACCATTCACCCTTGAAGACGTATAAAGGAGTGGTCTAAGATCAACTAAGTCACTAGGATTCATTTTTTGATGTCACAATAAGACATCGATACTGGAAGTTTAATTTTTCTTTTGACAGAGATACCAATACCAGTGACTTAATACCAACATATCTGATGCTGTGAAGAATTCACACAGGATGGAGGCCATTGGGCCAAAAGGAAGAATGAACATTAACAGAATATGGTGCTGCCATCAATTTCCATCTGGACCCACACACAGCAAAGAACCAGTCCCATTTGCTCGCTCAGGACAATCATGCCTCCAGACCTACAGGTAGAGGACCACCCAATCATTCCTTTTTCCAGAAAGTTCATGCATAAGCTAAACTCACACACAAATGAAGAAAGGTTGCTGTGGCGTAGCATGGTGACACCATCAAGTTTCAGACAAAGCCTCTGTTTCCTAGATATCATGGGGCAGGGTATACACTGAGCACACCCCTCCCAACACCACTAGGTACATAAAGAGTGGTATATTCAGTGAACTGGAATATACTTTCATATATTCATACGAAAGTAGAATCTATACAAAGATGCTAAGGAAACAGTCAGGACGTAATTTTGCCAAGTAAGGATAAAGCTATCTAATGATAACAATACAAGGCAATTAACTGGTAATCTGGGATACTAATGGAGAGCTCCAAGCCATTGCAACGAAAGCACACTGCTGAAATTTTCTAAGAAATGCTGCTTCTGTTGAAGCCAATTATAGTTCTACAGTTGTCTATATTTTGAGAAGGGTGACTTCTTTCCTGGGCAGAATCACTTCACTCTTTGTAAGATAATTACAAAAATACTAAACTCCTCCATAGGTCTCTAGCAAATACTGCTGTTTTTTCCCTGTGATACAATGCTAAGTGGAGAAGAATAAACCTGCTTAGAAAATAAAACAGTGTTCCTTTCCCCATCCCCCCAAAACCAAACAAAACTACTCCTCCTCCAAGTGAATATTAAAAGAGGTTTTGGTATGTTTACCCTTTTTCTTTTTTAATGCATAATTGCTTTCCTTTTTTTTTTTTCTCCAAAATAGCATGGGTAAAATTGTTATTGCAATGTTTCTAGCCCTGCCTAAGGCATAAGCGTGAAATCTTACAGAAAAGCTTTTCACTGTAAAACACTAAACTCTGTTTTCAACCTTAAATACCTCAGACAAAGAAAGATTTTTCCAGTGCAAGCACATCAAATACTCAAGCTTTCTTTACATACTTTATGAAAAGTCATCTTTTACAACAACAACAAATGATAACTCATACTGTCAGAAGTTTTCTCCACACTGAAGTGAGGAAAAAAAGCCAAGTTAGCACTTCCTTCTAATTCTGTGTGTCTGATATTCTCTACAACAAGGGTCAGCAGCCTGCAGCATATGCACAGATTCAGCATTTAGCATAACACAAAGGTTGCATGGGGTCAGGAACCAGGAGCAGATGGAATCTAAGAAAGGCAACAGCTTCCAGGTCTTAACTCCTACTCTCCACCAGCTGCCCCAATGATCAACTAATAAGTGGTGTCTTGCCCCTTGCGGTTAGAAGAGGCCTAACTGAAAAGTAAAATTACTGAACAGAAAATTGGTTCTGTCTTACCTCAAACCAGGACACCCCTTTGAAGGCATGTTCATACCCGAGTATAGGTTCCATGCTTTGGCATGGTAAACACAGTGATGTGCCACTATAGTTCTGACTGCTCAATACACCTTGCAGTCACTGGACTGTGGCATTTTCCCTGGTTTTGCTCCCCTGCTCTTGCAAAGTAGAGCCAATGGCAGAGACACGTCTCTGTTTAATTGTTCTTGAGCTACAACTTGCCTTGTATCACCTTCAACTTGTACAATATAAGCAAACCAGCTCACTCTAACAAGCACTGATCTTAGGAGCTCTTCAAGGCCTCTGCTAGTCTTAGGGTTCAAGCCTACATTTAATATGTAACTCTGATGAAATAGTATGTAATTCAACAAAGAGCAATGCTTTTTAAGCCCTTCTGAAACAATACTGGGACAGGTGACCTGTAATTTGGCAGGCTATCACTGAGAGGCTGGTCTCAGTCTAAAACACATGATTGATGTTTTACAGTATAATCTGCATACTATCAATCATTCTTCTGGCAGGTTCAGTGCTAACTAAACTAACTAAAAGTAGTTACACAATACTTTGATGAAATTATTTGAGAAGTGGTTTATCCTAACCAGCATACAGACCCAACAAGTAAATCAGCAATGCATTTTAAAACAATAAGACAGACTGTAGCAGCCAAGTAGTGATTTAAAGAATCAGTTAGATTCACATGGTAAAATCTGTGCAAATACTAGCTTAATTTAACTTTTAAATATTTTTGAGGAATAGCAGCATTATCTTTACAATGAATTGTTCTCTCAGGCACACGTTGCACTGGGTGCTGTTCAAAAATTTCAAAATATAAGTAAAAGACTTCTTAGTTGTATATCCTTTGTTCCTACTTCTTCCCCATAACAGATATAGAAGTCAAATTTTGTCTGGTCTTAGACAGACAAAATGGACAAAAAGAATTCTGTTCAGCTGGCACACCTCTGTAGAGTATCGCTATCATTTTTTCACAGGGTATGAGCAGCCAAAGGATATTTAGTTAGCAACCCTCAATGTCAGACAAGGATGGACTGTGGCTTCAAACTGTCCCTCCTGCTAACTCCCAGAACAGCACTGAGTAGGAGCTAGGCTCTTCAAAGGGATAGCAACAACAACCTGCCAGCACTGTATTATACCTTTCAAGGACAATTATACCTTTTCTGAGCAGTACAATCAGGCAGGCAAGAAAGCAATCGGACAGGCCATTCCACGGCCCAAAATATAACTTTCTTTTTGGAAAAAAACCCAACATTTTCATACACGTGCCAAGAAACAACTGTATACATCAAATGCTGAGCTATGTAGATACATTGCTTTGGCATTTATCCTGCATTCTTCTGTAATAAACCCCTACAACCATACATATTTAAACAGCTACAACATCTCCTTTTTTTTTTAATCTACTGAGACCAGAACTAGTAAAAATAGAGGTTAGTCCATGATAATGAAGGAAGATTAAGGAATAATTAGAAACAACTCAGTTTTGAAGTCAGAAGCATTTACATTATTTGCATCAAAAAAGGCCTAAAGGAATGCAGTCCAGTATTGCCAATATTCCTGCCAGGGTTTGGGGGACAAAGCCATACCTAGGACAGTGTAACTGTGTCAGCTATTTTTCTGAGAAGCTGTAAGGATTAATGTTAGCTCTCTATTTTTAAATACTTGAGAAGTATTCAAACACAATGACAATGCAATTAAGTTGGACAGAAAAAAGATATTTTCTTTACACACAGTATAATATTAGTAATAGCCAATTAAAAAAAAAAAAGAAAAGACTCCTGTATGATCTGAAGTTCAACCAAAATGTTCCACTGAAAATGAAAATAGAGAGAACATTCATTGGCATATGTAAAGGTAAACAGTCTGTACAATGTAATGCGGGTAAACAAAGTGTTACTATTTTCCATCCCAACGGAAAGAAAAATAATTGGTCATTGATATCAACCTCCACATTGTGATGGATGGTGCTGATTCTATTAAAGCAAACAATTTATGTCCAGCATTACAGTGTCCTAGAACTACAAGTTATCAAAAAAATGAAAGTATTAACATATTCCACCAATGAATATGCAAAAAGAATGAATACCTAGCTTCCTCTGTCCACTGTAGTAACAGCCATAAAACTCTATACTTAGGAGAAACAGCTCTAAGTTATATTCACAATTAACACAGCAACACTGTACAATACAAAAATATCAGGTGAGAAATATTAAATAACAAATAAGAAAATTACTTACTGACACAGTAAGCAAAGCTTTGTTTTCCACTTCAGGTTCAAAAACAACCCCTTCATAAAGCTTAAATTCATCAAAAAACTTACAAGTCATGAAGGATTTTTTTTTTTTTTTTTTTGCATGATATACACCAGCTACTCTCTTCTTCAACACAACTCTTAGCTTAGGACAGCATACCTGAGACAGGTAAATTTTCAGCTAGCCCAATGTTAGTAACATCAACCACACTACAAACCTCCCTCCATTTGCAACCCCAAAGCTTACTTTCAGCCTTTTAAACTAGAACTATGGTGGCTGATGAGCAAATGCAGGTCAGCTGCTGCTGTGGCTGCTACATCATGGTAAGTTGCAGCTGAGGAGAACTGCTGAACGCTTCTTAAATGGTGTCTACTGGAGTTGTCAGGAGATCATAAGCCAGAGCCCCAAGCAATTTGATTAGAATCAGAGAGTAACTGGATTAGTGGAACTACTGAATGAGTATTTGATGAGACGTATAATTCATACATTATCTTCACGGCACTACTATCTCTAACACCTGCAACATGAATTAGTGTCCGCCCCTTCACGTGCCAGGTGACTCAAGCCTCATTTAAAACAAACAAGAGATTTGTGCAAAGGCTTTCACTGAAACTCGTGAAAAAATCAAAACTAACTATACCTTGATCTAGCAGTTCAGTAAATGTGCTTGCCAGCTCTATTGGCACATTCCCATTGTTTTCTTTTATTTTAAACAACTTTAATGGGCAAAGTTGGGACATATTCTCTCCTAGAGGCAAGATACAATCAGTCAGACAAATGGTGGTGTCTTGTTTCTGTGAACTTATAGAGCCCATCACACAATGAATGCTGAATTCAGAGAGAGAAAGGGCCCCTGCCTTTCAGGGGCAGAAACAGCACTGTCAGCAGCACCCTGACTCTCTGGGAGCGTGTTTGCCAACTCTGTCATCACACGTCAGTTTGTAACACTGAAAAATATCATGCACTGAAGAGAGGCAAAATGCTCTCCTCAAGCAGCTGCAGGAAACAGACCCACCAAGATAAGACATATCTACTATTTTTCGAACATCGAAGTGTTGGCAATGCACTTCTGCCAGGGCAGGCTGAGCACAAGCTTCTCTCTTGCGTTCCTGCAAGCTACAGGGGTGCCTATTCAGGTTTTAGTCATGCTCCAGACAAATCTGAAGATTCCTTCCAATCACAGGCTGGCTAGACTTCCTGCCTAGAATCACAGTGAATTAAATAAAGAAACACAACCTTTGGCTTTCATAGTAAACATAAAATAAACATTTTAAATGAACATTTTTTAAGCGCTGAAAGGGTTTTTTTGTTGTTCCTTTTTTAAATGAAGTTGTCCGTTTCTAAATTTAAGTCAAAAAGCTTAGACTCCAGACTCATGAGCTTTATTGTAGATTTTCATATTTGTAATGATCAAAACGCAACTTGAAACAAGCCAACTATAGTGAAATCAGCTCAGACATGAAACAGCATTGCAGTTAGAGCTTTAGCTGCCTCCATCCCTACAATTATACCAAAGGAGAGAGACAGAGTAAGTTATGTTACTATTTATAGTAAAAGGAAACGATAAATATGAGTGCTTAGTAAATAGTAGGCAATAGAGAAAATCCAGTAATTTGGAGTTATGTCTTCACTAATATCTAATAATTCACAGGTGGCATGTTACATCTGTGTGCTGCATTTTATTTGACACGTTCACAATCCTTTTTAAGTCAGTCACAAATCCAAACACAGTTAGCAGACAGGGTATTTAATAAAATCAGATTTATAAAACTATTACTGTGTGAAACAGTGTTTCACCTATTAAATTTTTCTAATACAAAACCAGCTACTCAAATCAATAGAGAAAGAAAAACAATAAATAATGAAACTATGAGAAAATAATTGAGATGTTATCAAAGCTATAAACACATCAAACATTTCTGATGATATCATAATGCACTCTACATGCTTTTCCCTTTTTTTTTTCCTTCACAAAACCTCTCCTGATATCTGCAGCTCCTAATCATTTATTCTATAAATACAGCTTAGTTGACTAAGGCTGAAATGTGCTAAGATGCAGTAACGTTTCAAATTCATACATGAAACAATTTGGAAGCTTCCCCCAGGCATTGGCGGCTGCGGCTCCCGCTGCTCTGCTACCCACAATCCCCCCATTTACCTGCTCGCTGGGCTGCCTCAGCCCTGGTCAGGAAGTGGTAAAGCTGATCCAGCTTATCAGGCTGCTCCTCCAGGGACTTCTGCTGCCATATGGCTGACCCAGGCCCTGCAGCCTCCCTCAAGGCATTCCACTTCTGTATCAGAGTGAAGAGCTCGGAGAAGGACTTGTGATAACCCTGTCGCAGCATGTCTATGCAGATGTTCTTCTTGTACGAATTCCTGTTACTGGGAATAAGAAAGATAGATTTTAAGCCTTTAAGCCTGTATTCTCTTCTCCACCTTGCCAAATAAGTACAGATAACTAAAACGGCTCTCAAGAAGAGACCTCTGCAGTTCAGCAACGGGGAAAGGGTATTTTTTCCTCTGCTCAAAAAGCATTCTGCTAAAATACGATTATGAATGTCATACCCTAGGGAAGTAAATGTGGCAACAATGAATAAATACCAATATATATATTGAAAACATGTTAAAAATATACTGGTATTCTTCAGCTGGTATTGGTAAAAAAGGCTGAATGATGGGGGAAACCCTCCATGTTTACACTAGCTCATGAAAACACAATGAACTCTTAGTTTGCTTTAAAACAGTGCAAAGGGAAAAATGAGGCACATTCCACATGTCAAAACAATGTATATGTTAAATAGTTTTGCTGTAGGATATGATGGCTTGGTTTAAAACGTCAAACAAATGCTATGCCAGAAACATAATCATTAGATATTATTTTGCTGCTGTTTAGCATATAACTTCAGCTGGAACTGGTTCACTGATGCGGAAGTTTGATAATTTCTCCCTAATTCTAAAATCAAATGACGCAACGATGAATTTATATCAAAGTTATCTCACTCATAAACTCTGATAAGATACACATATCAAAAAGTTGTGTAATCAAATATTCTCAAGAGGTAGTATGTCTTTTGAGGTGTTATTTATGGAAATAATCAAAATATTTCTTTTATGTGGCATGAAACAATCATTGTGTCCTATCCCGGTGAAAACTATGAGTCCAATGGGACTGCCTGCAACACTAAAGTAGAGATGTAAAGGTTGGCGGGCGCAGGTATCTAGTGTGAGAAAACAAACCTTTGTCCCAGTAAAATGGCAAGGACCCAGATGTGTTCATTTTATTTTGTATATTCCATTAAGTTTCCAAAGGGTTCTCAAGACTGTCTTTTTAAATTAAAATCCACTTAACTTCAAATTCTCAGCAGCTTTAAAATAAATATGGAATTCTAAAACCTGAGATTTATAGCGTATGCAATAAATTCAGATGACCTCATGCTAAGCAATAGCTTAACGAGACTAATACTTCTAGCCTAAAAAGAGCTACTGCAGTTCTTAAACAACGCTAATAAGACGAAATGATGTAAAAAACTTCTTAGCTAGCTGTCAATGAAATAAACAGTAATGTGCAATTTCACAAGTAAATAATCTATATTATTTCATATTTAATATGATTAAAATAAAATCTATTAATTAGTACACAGAGGCACATTAGTCCTTCATATGTGTTTTTTTACATTTTAGTACCAGAACTGAACGCAAAAATATTACAAATTCCTGATATGATTTAGACTGGAGAGTACTGAATTTAACTTTAATATATAAGTAGGTGGGTTTTGAGATTGAAAAGCACACATTGTTCACACAGACAAGGGAAAATATCCAACTATTCTGTACCAGCAAACATTTGCAACATTGGAGAAGTAAATGAAAAATATCTTTAAACATTTAAATTTTAATTTGCCAGAATATGCTATATTTGTCATATATCAGATGGACAGTATATAGCTTAAAAATACTGTAAAGATACTATGTTAATACAGCACAATGTATTCTCTACTCTATATATAGAATGCCTTCTTTTTTCTGTTTTAAAATCCTAACTAAAAAAAAATATTGAAGAATATAGGTAAAAAAATTTTACTAATTTCCAAAGGCTTAGGACCGAATCCTACAGTAATATAACTCAGAGCAGTGGAATAAAAATCTGTAGAGCAGACATATTTATTTATATCATGCAATCCATAGATGTGTACATGTGTGTGTATGCATTAGATCATTAGATGTATTAGAAGTAAACAAGAAAGTACTGCCAAAAGATCTTAACAGTGACTAAACAAAGCGTCATTCAGTTAATTTTTGACACTCTCTGCATACTCACTGAACGCAGTACCAATATTCGTATAAATAGAAAACCTGGCTCCTGATGCATTTTACTTGAAGTCAAAGCACATTTTCCCCACAAGACAGCATTATTAGCAAATCAATACAGGGAAACAAAACATAGAGTAAAACAGGTCAGTTTTAAAAATTAGTGTCAATATTCTTGTAATAAATCCCATCCCAATTAATAAAGAAAATGAAATAGTGCTGAAGTAATCATACAGTACAGAGACCCTTTTTTTCTTAGGCAAAGATAACTGACCAATTCACAAGCAATGAAGCTATCTACTGTATAACCATTCAAATTTTAGAGGCATGAAGATGGAAGTTATCTCTCAGTTATACTTAAAAACAGAAAACACGCAAAGGGCAAAATAATAATACTATTGTTTCCTTAAGTTTCTGCAATATATAAGCCACAAGTGACTGATCACACACAAACAATAAAATAGGGCTAGAAATGAATGCTGTTATGGGGATGAATGGTATTCGTGACACCTACGAGAGCTTGACAATGCAACGATTTCTGAAATTGTGTCAGTTGAATGTTTTCAGTTATCAAAGTTCCAGATGAAAATGCCAGCCTCCTTATTTTCCAACAAACTGCGCTTTCAAACAGAGGAGTAAAGCCAGGGACAGAAGTAAACTTTCTGTGATATCTTGAGATAAACTATAAATTCTCTATCTTCAAAATCCTTCTCATACTGCTTTTTATGACGTCAAGCAGCAGGTACAATGAGAGGTTAAACAGAACATCTCGTGTTTTACATAACCGAAGATTACTTTATTTCTAATATTAACATCAAAACCTGATACCTAATTAAATGTACATGACTTATGTTATAAAACCCAACTGTTAACAGTATGTTCCTACTACATTAATAAACTAGTTTACACTAAACCTTTTGAACCTTACCACCTAATAAATTATGATATATTATTAAACGAGTAAGTTTGTTTTTCTGCATTGCATCCACGCCGATTTTAGGCTTCCTTTGAACAATTACGTTACTTCAAGAAGCAAAATGAAAAAAGACTGGCCTTTCATTTGCTTGAAGCCGAAGACGTCCAAGAGGTTTAATGGTCTCTGGGGGCATCTACTGGAAATCTGGAAAACTGCAGCCAGGACACGTTAATCGTGCCGCTGTCGGGCAGGGCCGCAGAACAAAGAAGGGCAGCGGCACGGATCAAAGGCAGGGCGCGCATCGCTGCGAGCGGGGCGCGGAAGAAGCGCGGAAGAAGCGCGCCCTGCGCTGCCGCCGAGGCTGGCCGACCTGACCCGCTGCCCCAAAAGCGCCATGCCAGAAACGCGCAAACGTCGCCTGCGAGCAACTAAACTCGCAGAATGCGAATGAGCAGACCGCTTTGTCGTGCTAGCTGTGTTTAATTTTAAAATTGAACCTTGGTACGAATATAAACTTAAAGTCTTTTTTCCCCTTTGAATGATCCTACGGGCATGCTAGCAGAAAAAGATTTCAGATGGATTTTTTAAAAACAAATAATTTTTTAATGAAATCTGGAGGATATCTATGTATTTATGGGTAAACAAAGACACCAATTAATCCGTTTTAAGTGTAGGGCAGCTTTATTTTTTTAAATCCATGAAATTCAACAGATGAAAAGCGCAATACCTAACACAAATGTAGATGATGCTGAGAACGCGCTGTTCCTTTGACCGTACACTCATCTCGGTCTTCACCAAAACCCTGTTGATGTTGCTGCATGTTTATTTACACAGATTGGGTAAAACAGTGAAATGAGGTCCACTGAGTGGGTCTGGCTGGGCATCACACGTTCGTCCTACACTGGCAGTTACTGTGATGCAGTATTTTATGCATGAGATGCTGAAAAATTCTGTGCGCTTCTGCGTGTGTGTCACGGGGGCCGAGGGTGGGGGGGTGTCAGAAGAATTTTTAGCACCAAATAAATAACCACCGAAAGTTCAAGTTGCTGTTTTAGTGGTACCATGTTATAGATGATGATTTCATGTAGTATAATATGACATGGGTGGAAGCAGCTATTTATTGAATGTATATCTGCAAGCTTGAAAAGGCACTGCTATTGTTAACGCTGTGCTCTAAGTGTACCTGGAAATTGCTACAGGCATTTTACTTTTCTTAAACTATACAGCTACTTATATAATTTTCTTGCATGGATTTCTTTTATTATTATCATTGCTGGTCTAAAATGATCTAGAGTCATACTGAGGAATCACAGAAATCTGATTCTAATCTGCCTTTACCAGCGCAAAAATCATAAATACTAACCTTCAGTGAGGCTAATGAAATTACACTGTGGTTACTGTCTCAAGGACCTTCCTATGTTTTGGTATTGTACTTTTACAAGACTCTTAAGCAATGCTGGGAGATCAGGACAGTACCATACTGCATTCCCTTTAACTTAAAATCCTGCACAACAAGGCTATTTGCATTCTACCCTTTACGCTGAAAGAGAGAAAAGAAGAAAAGAAATTAAGAGGCCAACAGGCAGATACTGGTGTTAGAAAGAATCAGAATAGTAAAGCGTAACAAAATTATTTATCATAAGTTTAATTCTCCATGCCTGCTCTTTGGTGTGATCAATTACAGACATGCAAAATAAGTGCAAAAGGTTACTATTTTCTGACGGCAGATTTATTTTATTTATTTTTTTTATATCACAGTTCATATCTTTAGATTTTGTATGATTTAATTAGTACTATAGGTTAATGCCGGCTGCTGATTACAATACAAGTGTACTGTAGCAATCGCATTTTGTAAAGCACAAAATGGCATGGATTAAACAACGATAGTATATAAAATATTAAAGTGTACTTCCAGTGTAAAATAATTACTCTACCAATTATTGTAATGTTTAAAAACTGTATTCAAATAGGTTTCATCCACTTGGGGTTTCCTTCTGCAGTTGCAAGTCAATGACTGATAAAAATGCCTTAGCTAAGGATCACAAAATTATGAAAAAATTATCAAGACATTTTTGCTTAAGTTTATTTAAACAAATACATTTTACTTCCCCCCCAACATTTCCTGTCTATAAATCTACAAGAAAAGTTAAAATTACATCAAGTATATGAATACTTAGCTACTTTGTGTTTAACCTATATACAAACACACACAGCATAAGCAATGAGACACCGGAATGTCCTCACTAAAATTTTAAAAATATATGCATTAAGTAAAAACGAATATACTATATGAAACACTAAAAAGCCAAGCACGCTGTAAGAATTTATAATTTCAGGCTGCTCTGCCTAGGAATCAAAACAGGAATTATTGTTCAGTTATAGCTGGACAGCCAAAAAACATAACAGTTTTGCAACACCGTTAGTGACCCACATCTAAAATCTAGTTAAAACTTCTGTAGGGCATTGCTGAACACAAAAAGCACTTATGCAAATACTTGGTAATATGGAAGCTGAAGATTTGACTATCGCATTCAGCGATGCTACAATCCAGGTTACAGTGGTATAAAACCACGCACTCACAGTGTCGAAATCTACATTGTCATGTGTCTGGGCTGCAATCCACCAAAGTTAGGCACACAGCTAACTGGAAAATATATCCGAGCACCTGAGTTCAGTGTGAAAATGTATACACATAACAACTTTGGTGAGTCAAGCCCTCAGCTGATCAAGGTACTCACCACATTTTCACCACATACTGCTACTGATACAAAGCCTTTTAACTGAATCAGGGCACAGCCCTCTTTAGTCCTAGTTTAAAGACTGTCCATTTAAATACTTTTCTTTTAATGAAATATTAACTGGATGGTAATATGTTAAATTGTAGGCTATAGTAATCTCGTTAAAGAAAGATAAGAAAGTACAGTAAATGCCATTAAGTAGTAATAGACGGTTAGCTTACACATCACAATTTTTGATTAATAAGGCTGATAATTAAATTATATTGGGGTGGGGTGCATATTTTTTAATTCCAAATTATAAAGATGAAATAGCTAATGTCCTAATACAAAAAGTATAAAATCCACCAAACCCCCAAATGTTATAAAAAGAATTCCCTACTCCAAAGAGTAAATACAAAATACTGCATGACAATTTGTCCATATCATGAGAGGGAAGAACATCTACTTGAAACTGACTTTTGCAACAATTCAAATTTTTTTTAAATAAGAGCAGGTTTATGGAGCTATGTATTCAGAACTATTAATAGAAAAATGAAAATAAAGTATGTCAGAAAATAAATATATAGGTACTTTATACCACATATAGGTACAATAACTTTCAGCATAAGAAATGCAGTATTTTTCATCTACTGCCTCACAGTCTCTGACTGTTATCAAACCACACTTTAACCTAAATCATGCAATCAAAGGTGGATGCATAACCTGTCAGCAGGATCCTGCAAAGAACACATATATTGAACTCGCTTCCTTTTGTTCAAAGCTACACTGCCACTTTAACACTACATAAAATGAAAAATTAATCAATTATAAACATCAAAGGATGACACAGAAAAAGTATTTTAAAATGAATGTAAGTACTGTAATAATTAAGAATCCTCATTAACCCAGAAAATGGAAATATAAATTTAGCAATGAACTTTTAGAACATTCTGTCTCTAAACACAAATGCAAAGAAAGCACTGAAAATAAAGATAAAAGTGCTACTGTTATAAAAACGTTCTTCATACAGAAGAACACACACCTCTGCACACATACCTGTGATTATTTCAAGCACAATCAGAAAAAAACATTACCTTCATTAATCTTTCTGCTTTTCTTTCTAAATTAATTATGTTCATTAACAAAAAGTAATTCCAACCATATTTTATGGACTATTATTTATCAAAATGAAGTATCTCTCAACTTTCCTCTTTTATTTCAGCGCTGACCTAATGGACTGAGAGCTGGAAACATCTGAGTTTGGAACCTTTTCCATTTGACTTGCATGATATCGCAAAAGTCATTAAATTCCTCTGCAAGTTTCTTTCACAGTGTGCAAAATCGTCTTTAGAAAAACATAATAATAACTATTTATTTTCTGTGTCTTCTCAACCTGATGCTATTAATTATCATAAAACCCTATACAAGGCTATACATTTATTGTACTATTGCTACAAACTATGCCCACAGTATTTTTGCTTTTGTTTATGGTATCTCATTAAAGTCCCCAAAAGAGCTTACTCAGTAGTCTAAGGACGAACAGACCACACAGAGATTAAGAAGAAAAGAAAAAAGAGGATTTTACACAATTCAGAATGATTCACTATGAGAATTATTAGGAAGTCATGATTGTATGAAGGCAAATTACACTTTCTTTATTTCAGACTCTTTTTGTAAGTTAGTGATGCTTCAACCTTTATGGAGTGTTTTAAAAATAGAAGTCAGTTGTGTATTGCTTGTACATTATCTTCAGTACTAAATACTGTTGAACTATTGAGAAATGAAAGCACTAGAAAACTGTAAGACCAAACTTAGTAAAAACAACAAGTTACATAAAAAAAAGAAAAACTTCAGCTCACTGTGTTCTTCTTTATTAAAGTATGTCATGTATTTTATCTTTGCAAGAGTTTGATGAGTTTTTGCAAGTAAAATTCTGTTTCCTCTATACTTGCTAATAGTCATGAGAATCTGTAGTTTGCACCTTCCCATTAAAAATGTATTGTATTTTTTGAAATTATTCACCCCGCCTTTTATCCAGATCATGTCTTTGAAAGGAGGAAGTAGATAATAAATGGAATAATTCATGATTTCCCATTAAATATGAAACTTTCTTTTGCAGAGTTTAGAAAATGAAGTTCTACATAATGTACAGAAGTTGATTAGAACTTTTTTTAACCTTTTCAAGAAAAACCTTTCACATTACACAAAAGCACAGAGAAGTTTCTTTTGGAAAGGCAAACCACCCACTTCCCACAGAGTTCTGCTCCTTAGATCACTGCCTAATTACACTAAATAATATGTTTATCAGGCCCAAAATTCGCAGAGATCATTCATTTGACCAAAAAGAATGTGTGCCTCTAAGTGCTAAAAATCTCTTTTTGAAAGTTGTTTAATAAACATTGAATTTTGGTCATGGCAAGCAAGATTGTTAGGAATTATTCAGACGGAAAAAAATACATATTTAAATAATATTGTGAAAGAAATTTAAAATTTATCATCTAGCTCACTAAGTGACTTGTGCCATCTCCCATTCCACAATCAGCAGGGAGTTTGGGACAGAGTGCCTTAATTTAAAATTTCTTTTACTATGAAAGGATACATTTCTTTGGTTCTCATTTACCCTTTTCCATAGTTTTAGTATTTAAAAGTGAAGAAATATCCTTATAAAATGTAAATGAGTTGACACAACATTCCACCAGTCCAACCAGAGTCATGTGAACAAAGAGGGTCATAAGGTGCTCACAGGTCATATCCAAAGATCGACATCAGCAAGAACAGCATAATCTTGCTAGGACCTGAACATGAAAGGGAAAGAACAGTTTACTTCTCCTTTTGCTGCTATGTCCTTTTTTAGCTGCCTTGAGCTCTCCTCTCTCCCTCGTCTTCATAGTGTTATACAAAGAAGAAATGGAAGCAGCTCAAATCAGTGCATCACTACCACCAAGTACTGTGCAATGAAGGACTGAAATACAAGGGAAAAGCAGAATCTGTACCTACACATTATCTGTCTGTGTCTGAAATTGCCTTTTGCAAGCTTTCTAGTAATAGCAGCTGCCCCTGCTCCTTCCTTCCCTTAAACCCACACCAACAAGATAACACTTATTCTTGGCAGTGCCCCTCCCCTGTCCCTTAAGAGACTCACTCCATAACACAGAAATGGTCAAATCCACCTTATAACACAAAATTCCCAACCCTAAAGTATGCATGTTCAAACTGGGAAGCCCCAGTAAAGATTTCAGGTTGTGAAAAAGAAAACATGGCAATACGATAAGCTGTCAATGAAAAAATGCTCTGACCTATTTGTTGAGTAAGAGATTTCATAGGTCATCTATGAAGTCACCTTACTAATTTATTTGGTAGAGGTGACAGCTACTAAAAAGTCTGGATTAATCAAAACCCCAATCAGCTATTTGTGCTCGGTCCTTAAAGAACTGGTTCATCAACACAAAAGACTAGAATAAGGACAAATAGAAAAGCAAATAAATCTAAAACTGAGTACCAAAACTCTTGTAATTTAAATAACTTATAAACAGAGGACAAGATTAGAAGAAGCCCAGTCTAGCAGGGCTTCCTAGTCTTTCATGGCTATGATGAAAATAAAGAATAAAACACTCTTCAAGCCAGGCCTTCTCCTCTCCACCAGCCCACAAACCCCATTCTTCTCCCTCAGTGGACTCTCCAGATCATCCCGACCTCTAATCAGTTGAGGAAGTTTCTTCCTCTTTAGTCTTGGAGGACAGATAGGGTTGAATATTCAGAGACCAACTGGTAGAAGAAGTAAGGATGTAGGAAAGAAATATTTCATTTCCACAAACTTATCTTGAGCACTAAAACTTAATCCCTCATTAATTGTCTGACATATCTTTTCCTGAACCTACCTAGCTGGTACTGGCACTGAAAACAGCAGAAACTTGGCGAGGGGGAGGATAGTAAATGATTTGTCCCTTTTAATTCTCTCCCTGAAAAATGGAAAAATAATCTTCTACCAGATGGCACCAAGAGAAGATTTACAATTATGCCAGGTCACTTTTGTTCTGGACTTACAAGCTTCTTGCAGAAATGCTGCCTCAGGAATTAGTGAATGCAACTCTCTCAGATTTCTACCTGATCCTTTTGACAGCTTTCAAAATTCCCAGGGCTCTCCAGTGTGGGATTCAGCAGTAAACGTACATGTCTACATCCAATCTGGTCACTCTAAGCTCTCTATATAAGCAATGGAGAGAAATAGGTGCCTCAGAAGTATAATTCACCTTACTTTAAAGCAGCTGTTTGAATCCTAAAAGGTGGAGCTCAACTAATCGAATTACTTATTCTTCATTATTTCTATACGGGGTGATTAACCTAGTTCTCTGGATCAGTTAAACTAAGGTGAAAACCCTTTTGGTCTTTTTTGCAGAGGACAAAGGTTTATGAAAGCAAAGGATTGCTACTACATTCACTCCTAGAGCAAAAATATTATATTCCAGTTTTCATTATAAAATCTGCAAAGTAGTTTAACGATGGATCAGTTAATCTCGATTGATCTCAGTATTAGCTGAGATAGCTTGCAATTGCTTTGGGGGTCACAGCCCACCTGCAAATGAAAGCCTTTGCTTTTTTGTGTTCCAGTAACCTTGAAGTGGACCAGCCTTCTGGTGAATTCTAAGCAGAACAACATACTATATCTCAAACACATCTGATCGAATGCGTATAAGATAATCTTGTCTCCTGCCTGAAAAAGTCGTATCAGAGCATGTCTTTACTGACAAAAATTTATCAAGGCAAGCTTTCCGTAACATACTGATCCACCACTCACAAGACAGAAAACACAAACAGAAGTTTCCTGCATATCTAGGTCAGCCCCTACCATCTCTGTAAAATAATTTAGACGTCATCTGACTATCAATGAGTCTCAAGTGAGGACACTAGAACTCCATCATCACATCTAGTATAATTGTTAATTACTACTAAAAAACCCCATTCCTCTCATCAAAAAGATTTTGAAGTCTCTCTTTCTAGTCTTTAACTCTTTTTTGATGATATGGTTGTCTGGACAGTTTTCATTTGTATGAAGAGGAGAGAACGGTTACTTGATCTTTCTGGCCCTGACAAAAAGATCAGGAAACAGGAATGACAGTATCAAATTCTGGTCCATTCTAGGCTCCAAACTCACTTGAAGATTCAACCCTGGAATCAATCTCTTGACGGAAAAAGCCTTACTTCACAGTTCATCAGGAACTTTTTGACTCTTAAATCAGTCATGAGGGCAATTTTTAATTTTTACTGCAACCCGATTTTGAGCCATTAATGATTTGGGGAGTCAAGATCAAGAACAGAAAGTATCAGGGAAAGCACACCGAAGGCCAGTGGAGTCAGCCAACCTCCTCATAAGCTTACAAAAGCCTAATTCTGTGGCAAGAAAGCAGTCACATTCTGTATTAATGGGAACTTTTACTTTTTTTCCTTTTCCAGCTTCTTACACCCCATTTACTTCTTATTTCAAGTTAAAGTCTTAGAGAAGGAAATAAAAGCAAAATCAATGAAAAAACCACAAAGCAATACCCTGTTTTAATATAATTAAAGTACTATCTTTCTTAAGCACTGTTTTTTCTTCGTCTTCTATCATATCACCCTGGGATAAAAAATTATTAGAAATAAAAAAATGAAAAGCAGCTCCACTTTTTTCCACAGAAAAATGAGATTATAACATAAACACACTTAACAGAATTCCTCTCATTTGCTGTCATTTCGAACAGAGTACAATACTGTATAATAGAAAGATAACTGCAACCTTTTTTTTTCCCTTCAACTATGAAGAAACTAGCTTATCTTAATTTTAAAGAATATTGTGAAGGATACAGTTTTAGGGAACAGCTTTAAAGAATGTTTTTTGTTTCCATAAATGTGATACTACCCATGCACTCCTTTATTTAGGAGGTAATAGATTTGTTATCTGCCTAGCATACACCAAAAAAATAAAGAATGTTTAATATTAAGCAGGAGTGTGGCTACAAGAATTTGTCTTGGCAAAATGATGACTGGCTTATCAAGTTAACCTCCATATTAAACAAAAGTACAGATATTTAGGTGGCAAAAGAAAGATATTCTGTCCTTTTATAAAGAAGTGCAATAATTACTTCTGGAATGGAAACAATATTAAAAAAAACTACACAGCGTATTAGAAGCCATTTCTCACACTTTTAAAAATAAGAACATCTATTGTCTGCTGAGACATACAAAATACTCTAATTCAGTACGATCGTTTACAGATACAGCATTGCCTTATTTTATAAATCAGTTTAAAATTACAGTTGATTCATTTAGTCTCTTATAACTAGATTAGCCTAGTACTATTATAACTGTGTAGCTGCTAGTTTGTTACCATTTGTTTGCTCTCAAATGATTGTATCATGTTTATGGAACAGCATTAGTAAATCACATACTACAGAAATTTTGTAACTGCTGAGCTATTAGCAAAAGCTAAAATTCTGAGAATAATTAAATACACAGAACCTGAACGTAATCTTTTAAAAGATATACTTTAAATATCTCCATAGAAATAAACCAGAATACATATGATATTTCAGTTTAATCTTCTAAGAGGCTTTGATAACTTTGAAAAACAGCACATTACAAAACAGTAAGTAAACACCTCGCTTTATGTAGGTATTGTGGAACAGATGACAAAATTCTCACTTCGTTGTGGATTTGCTTGCTGGTTTCCTTTTCCACAACCTCCAGACTCACGGTTTGGATATAAAAAGAAAAATTGTACGGGAGGGTTTTCTGGGTTGCTATTTTTGTTGTTTTGTTCCCTTTGTTTGTGGGGCATTTTTTTTTTCAATAGCAGTAAAAGGCTGACCTGATCAAATCAGATCTGTAAAATGCACTTTGAAGCCCCAAGGCCTTCCTAAAATAGCAGTGACTTCCTGTGTAATCACAGAGAGAACACTTCTGTCCCTAGCATGGTGTGTGAAGTGTGGAAATCCACTGGGGCTAAAGACTGAAACAGCTCACTGGGAAGGCAAGTCAGGCTGTAACAACTGTTGTAGCGTAATGACTACAGCAGCACTGCATAGCTGGTATGGATCTAGGGTGACAATAAGCGAATGTATTTATTTCTGTGCTTCCTCCCTGAGGTCTGATACTTCTTCCCCACCCACAGGGCAACTACGCTACCCTTAATTCAGGGGACAGGACCTCTGTCAACACAGCATTTTCTCAGGGAGGATCTGTTCCTCATGTTGGTCTAGCTCATGCAGAATGTGACCGAGTCACAGACCAATCTTAGTTTCCTTCTCTTTAAGCAGGGAATATTTAAACCAGCTATGACACTTAGCACAATTAGTATGACAGCATGATCAAAGGTAACTGCCCCACCTCAATCATGTGTACTCACAGAGCAGCAATGTGGCACTTCCCACTGCCTCACCTAACTCACTTCCCTGTCACGCTGCTCTCTCCCACAGACTGTGACCACGATAACAGAGTCTCTCCTCCAGAGACAAAGGAACACATTGACCTTTGCAAACCTTAGGATGACATACTGAGGAAGACCTGCCCAATCCCATCATTGAACGAATCTTTAGTCCATCATCTTTGAACCCAGTCTTAGTTCAAACAAAAGAAATGGGGTACGAGTTTGCTTTAAACAAATTGCTCTCCTAGATCATCAGGCCAAATACATTACAGTCTTTGTACTGACAGTCAGAACACTTATTAGCTTTATCATGTCACCATTGTAAAAATAAAGGTGAATTGGACATGTATCACAGGAAAAAAAAGTTTGTCTGCGGGCTGAGTATTTTATGGTATGGGTTTAGGACACTGCTAAAGTTATTATCCCTCAACTCAAATTGGGTAGTTTTCTAGATTTTAATTGGAAAGTTTTTAGGGAAGGTTTGCGGGTACATTCTTAGGCTAGGAAGCAGAAAAGAAGCATGTTTTGCAAGAAACTAGCTGGTCGAATTCCTGTCTGATCGATAGAAAGTTTTTATGCTGCAAGGGTGATCTTGTAATATTAATTGTTAGGGTGCCTAGAGTCCTTGTATATGCATCTTTTTATTATTTAAATATTGAAATAAATAAATCATTTCACTTAAGCAACCAGCAATTCAGATTTGTTAGAATTCTTTCATTAATTTTGATGGTGCTGAACCCCAGATCTGTTAAAAGACTCTAGAAGAATAAGTCAGTCATAGTCTCTTGTAACTTCTAAATGTAAATACCTCAGCTGTAAGAAACCAAAAGTTATCTAGATTTCTTTCATTCACTGGGTTTTTAAATAACTAATGGTGTATTAAATGCTTCACCGCAGAAGTCAGCACTTGGGCTTGGCTAAATAATAATTCAAAATTACAAGAACGTGTATGTCGGTATACTAAGCTTCCACCCCAGAGGAGATATTTCACAGAGGCTCAGAAAAAAAAAAAACCAACCCCAAAAAAGCAGCACAATTTCAAATATAATTACTGACACAATCTTAACAATAATGTTACAAATGTGCTGTAATACTTTGGTAAATATACAAATTAGTAAAACCAAGGAGTTAAATGCTTTGATATATTTAAGATCAGGAGAAATGAACCATCATTATTTAATATCAACTTCAATTTTTAAATGCCAAGTTCCACTAAAAAGGGTAGGGCCTAGGGAACTTTAAATTTAAATGATTATGATGACTAGAAACAAAGGAAACAATAAACTTATGGATGTTAAAATGCCTCAAAAAAGCCAACTTACGCAGCAGCTTCTTGTTTTGACAGCCCTTTGATATTCTTCGCCAAATAATCATCTATGCCATCTTTGTCTTTGATCAAATGAATCCTAAATTTAAATGAAAAAAATTAAAAGAAACCCTGTGAGGTGCTAACATAGACTTCTGCAGCATGTATAATATATTAGCATTGCCAAGTAGAGCTAAAAACTGAAATATTGACAAAGTAATATATCAGACATTCTATAAACACATACAAATATCTTTTTAATTTTTTCGTCTGTAGCTATTTCCAATCTTTATTTCTGAAAGAAAACAGAGTCGGTATTAGCTTTCAAGGACCTAGTTATCTGATAATTCTGTCTAAGCTAGAAGAAATTGTGTATTAGCTAAATCAATAATAATTGATTAAGCTATCCATATTTGAACTGTTTTCTAAACCAGAACCATTACTTTTTTGCATTATCAATATGGATCAGAGTGGTCCAATCTATTTTGTTTTTAACTTTTTCAAAATAAAAAAAAAAACAACCAACAATCCCAAACTCAATCCAAAATGTTTTCCTTAATGCAATGCAGACTTTTAACACTGCTCTCAGCTTTCCACAGTTTGAGCAGCATATTGCAAAAGTTGGACACTAAGGGGGTAATTCTAAGGGTATTAAAATAAACAGCAAATTTCAGGATGCATGGATCTAATTTTAAAATTTGAACTGTACATCATTTCACCTTTCACTTGAGCCATCATCTCTTTGCATCTCCACTCTGATACACAAGAGGTGCTTTGAATTTTAAAGGATAATATGCACTTACTGACCATAAAGTGTATTTAAATAGATTCTGATATCCCGACTGTAGAGGATATTATCTTTATAAAAGTAATGTGAATTTATTTTTATTCTTCTTTAAAAGAGCATAAAGATTGTCTGGTTAATCACTCAAAGATAAAAGAAATTCAACATTAGTGTTCCACATAAATCTATTACTTTCCTCTTTCTCTGTCTGTATTGCACTGCTGTCTTTCATTACAGGGATGAGAGTAAATTCTTTTCATAATGTTAGCTAATATAAGCGTCATGCTTCTTATTGCTCTGAGAATACCAAAGACACTTCATGAAGTTCATTTAAATGAAAACAAAATAGCTAAGCAATGTAGAGATATTTTGACATGTCTGTATTTAAAGCAATGTAATAGTGAAAACTTCCGGCACAAATAGGGCATTTAAATTTGTTCCAGAATTTACTACTACCGAGCTGCACCAACAGAGGCTTGTGCTTTCAAGCTGTGCATAACACAATCCATATGAGTTGCTGCTGACTGTGCAAAATGTACACCTTATGGATACTGCCATAAAAATTCAGTTACAGTCGATACCAAAAATATAATCATTATCAAAATTTTCACACCAAAACAGTCACAATTTAGGAAGAGACACAATGTCATTAGGATAATGAAGATAAGGTAATTATTGTATATTTTAAACTGATGTAAAACATCAATATACAATAGGCTTACATGAGGTAATAGAAAAAATGAAAAATAGTATCTCTGGCTAATTAAACATAAAGTATTCAGTAGACAACACAAAACCCCCTGACCGACCTTTGTACTTTAAGACTGCAAAAACAAGCTTTCTGCAGATCAGTAGCACACAGAGAACACACCAGATATGGGGAGAGGGGGGAGCCCAAACCTCCAAACTGAAAAAAGCAAATTCCTAGGCATCACTATCAGTTTGCTGCAATTTAATCCACACTGCAGTTAAAAATCATCTTGAACTGTAACAAAGGGAAGCCTGATGCCTTCTCATTACCTTCTCAAAGTATTTTAATAAAAAACAATCAGGTGAAAAGCCCATAGAATCATTTACAATTTCAAATGTCACCTGCCTTATAGTTAAGGTATAGATTTCTGAGTTCTGATTGGTAACACCCTCTAAATTAAAGATAACTACAGCCAGGGGGAAAAAACCAAAAGCAACAACTTGCAAACCAATTACTGTTTATGTAAGTTCTGCAATGCCCTGCACTGGACTGATGCAACTACAAACACGGTCATACATCATAAAGAATTTAAGTTACCAAAATGACTTATCTTATCCTGGCTGTTATTATCAATGTTGTTAATGTAGCAATAACACAGAAAAGACAGGCAGATGATACATCAGAAAAAATACACAGTAGAAAATTCCATCAACTCAAATAATCATTATTTTTAAATGTCTTGATATATGCAATGAGAATTAAAAACAATAAAAGCAATTAATGTGAAGAACTGAGACTGTGACTTGGAATGGACATTGTTTCTTAATAAAGAAATGAGGTGAGGATGGCACTGGCTAAGAGGCATTGTTTCTTTTCTTCCAAAAGTTGTCACTTGCTTTTCGCAAACTGTTTTAGCCTTATTTCTCCAGTGTTTCCATGATGACTCACAATATTTCATAAATAGTTTATAAAAAAGTCTACTTCACCTGTAATTGGCTCCTATTTAATTTTAAATCACTCACTTCTTAAAGACAAACATATTTTAATCCAACGGACACCTATCCCAGAGTTAACATTTTACACCATGCATTCCTGTAATTATTTCTGTTACCATACAGCAAAAAAATGGATACTGATATTTTTCCTAGAAATAAATTCATGATAAATACACCTAGCTTTTCAATCAAAGAACAGAACAAAATTGCATAAATGATGAAACTGATTCTCACCTGATTTTCTATCCCCACTGCCTATTCTGTTAAGTCAGACTCCAGTTTTCTCAAAACTTCTTATCAAAGAAAATGGCAGAGCTTGTCTTGCTCTAACCACTAGGCATCTACAGCACCGTCTCGACCGTTACAGCATCACACATTTCTTTTCTGCAAATAGGCACAACTTCTATGGGACTGCTGCAGAATGATCTTTTTGAATATGAAACTCCCCAAGTAAAGGGAAAAATCAAGCCTCCTACCTCTGTGGTGAGTTCTCCAGCAACATAGTTACTGGAAAAAGTGATGGCTGCAGAACACGGCTCCAGCCATAAAAGATGGAAAAAAAAATAAAATTGTAAGACACCACTGCATGGCCTTATTCTATCAGTGTGTGAGAGGACACCCATCAGTATGAGCCCCTCAGAAAGACTGGGCCCAAGGGTACCATGTTTCTGGATTCTTAGTGCTTTTAGACATGGACACAGCTGCTGAACTCTGAGATGCCCCAAACCTTTCAAAGGCTAAGGGGAATGCTAGGATTGGGGCGGGGGGGGGGGGGCACGGGGAAGAAGAGGAATAAGAAGACAATAAGCACAATTCTTTCAGAAATGGAAGGAATTCCAGCAAAAAGAGCATAGTGGAGAGACCAGTACTCACTGAGGGAGACAAAAATGTATGGATACAAGTAACTAGGAGGAGAAACGAGCGCAAGGGAATGGAAAGCCACGTAGGCATGTGCCTACATGAAGAGGGCTTGAAAGTATTATGGTGCTATATGAAAGTATTATGGTGCTATACTATCAGCTGCTATATGCTGAAAGTATTATGCTCCCTCATTTATTAAGTATATGATAATGTTTTTCAAGCCAGTTTTATTCATTATATTTTGAGAAACGCTAAACTGTTTTGTGCCTGAAAAAAAAAAAATCATGTTTTTTCATCCAAATAAGTACATTTTCAATGACCTACATTCATATCAATGCTAAATGGAAATAACTTCCTGTTGCTCTTGAAGGGGTTTTGAAAAATTAGGATGAAATATCTACCTTAAACAGAACACATCTCCTATTTTGTTTGGGGTTTTTTTTCCCCTTTTAATTACAAAATTTTCCTAAGAGAGAATTTCCTTGCCTCTGATTTTTACAGTTTTAAACACTGCAAAAAAGCAAACATAAGTTGTCACCTCAGCGTAGCTGATTGAAGCTATTCACAGTAAAAACCATACTCTGGAAGAAAAGAGGTACATACCTTGCAAAGTCTAACGAGGGGCAAACAGTCTGCTCTATGAACCTGGGATGCTCCCCTGGGCTTTGTAGGACTGCTTGAGGCAACACATTCATTTTAACTAAAACAAACAAACAAACCCAACTTTACTTGAAACAATGTCTTCGCAGTGATGCAGTTTTTTATCCTTCTTGTGCTGCTTCCCAGTCCACCCTCTTTTATTTCCAGTGCACTACATGTAAAACTGGACTCCAGTTCCACACAAATCTTTTCAGGCCTCAGATTACTTCAGTAGGACAAAATGCATAAGAATGGTCGTGACCTTACTTTCAATGTTTTTCTCTCTTTCATTGGAGTGCTTTTGATTTGCACAGGAACAACCGATGCAGGAACCTTACTTGCATGTGATTCCCTGTGCTTTCTGAAGCTATCTAGGTCCAATTATTAATAATATTTTAAGTTAATACATAAAGTGGAGAAATGATTGAACATGCGGTGTGCAACGGAACAACAGGCACTGTATTAACTTTCAAAATAATACATAACCGTAATCGTAACAATCCTTTGAATAAAAAATGTAAGTAATGCTATACTTACAACACAGGGGTTTACTTAAAACAAAAGCCGAACGCCCCACAGTTAGGTAGAATCGTCTAACTCGTCATTTTGAAGTACATAAATGCTAATAGGACTTTTTTGTCATATAGAGCTACTGTGTTTTTTCCCCAAGTATTCAGTCTACACTTCCTACCATTAAAGTTTCAGCTGCCAGTTCCTTCATTTTGCATGTCTGTGATCTGAGGACGTTAGCAGCAGGAGCACCCTTACTTTTAAATTTGGTTTAATGTAGTATTGCATGCCCTGCTGGTAGGCCTCAAGGCACAAACTTTTAATAGGAATGGGAAAACAGAATATAATAGGAGGGGGGGAAGAATTTAACTATTTGCTACATTTAGTGAAAGGAAATTTATTTTACGGGAAATAAATGTTAGATATGAATCAACTTGATACTGAACGATCAGCATCAGACTAGGAGATATTTTTTATATTAGCCTTTTTGGGATAAAAAGCCATTTCATTAATCCAAGATTTTGCTACAGTTATAGTGAAGCAATTTTTTAAATTGTGTTAGAATGGAATAACAAAGGCAATTATAGGTTGAAAAGATGACAGGATACGATCTTTCCCCTAAGTCATTATTTTAGGGCTTAGTACTAACAATAACATTTGAAAGGAAAAAATAGTATTTATAAGTAAACTAATCTACAATCAGAGGCGGCAAAATTTTACACAAGTGTGTCATGGACAAAGAAATCAACAGAATGAAAACATATGGGTAATTCATCACTATAAAAAATTACACTTCTTACAGAGAATGACAGGTTTGTATCCAGAAGCAATATAGAAAGGAAAATCTCTTTTTAGGAAGATGCTATTCAGTGAGAAATAGTAATTAAACTTTGGAACAACAATATTGAAGACCAGAGAAGACGCAAACCTTTCTACAAGCCTCTTAGTTTTGTGGTATTAGGTGAGAAAAAGCAAACAGACCACATTTTAATGGCAGCTGTTGAATTTGGCAAGGTAGGAGAGCTGACCATCTGCAGCTATGGGGCAAAAAAGGCAGGGTGGGTAAGCAGCTGAGAGGAGACCCTAAAAGCCCTGGTAGAGCCACTGCAACTGTGAAAAGCTATTGATGGCTAGGTGTACTTTGTAGCATGCTGCAGGTCTCAGGCTCCAGGTTGCACCCACACGGGACCTGGATGGAGCATACGTTATCTCCTCACTGGCTGACACGCTCCAGGTTCCCACCCCACAGAAATCAAGCATATGATAAGACAGGCTGGCATGCACACAGGTCTCACACTAACAGAAGGCACATACACAGGCATTTTTCAGAGACCATTAGTGCCTCACAAGGATTAAAACTATTGCCCTGACTCCTATTTCAAGCTCAAAGCTTGGGAATGAAAAAAAAATACCTGCTTCATGATAATGTCAATTTAATTCTTATTTTAGAAGTGGGAGGTTGCTTTCACAGTGAAACGGATGGTGTTTTCCCCTCATTTCCAAGGTAACTAATCTTTACCGGTAAATTACCACAGAGACACGTGACAGAAGGTATAAGCCTTCTGAAACACATGTTTTTATATTAATTTAAAGACTGCTAACCCCTTTACTCCTTTATTATAAGGCCCAAGCCCCATCTCATTTACATAATCAAATGCCCACAGAATTCAGCAAAAGACAAGGCAGCACAGTTTGTTTCTACGGAAGTGCTGTATTTAATGACATGATCAAGGGAATCTCCCCACATGCTGCAATCGCTCCAGCGTGCATTGAAACTAAAGGTAAAACCCCAACTGAGTGTAATGGCATTTCTCTGCATCTTTTAGGAAACCTGTTTGCCCCATCTAGCTCTTCCCACGTGTTTTCTGAGGCGTGCGTAAGCCTAGCTGGGGGCTGAGGGTTTCCCAGCACGGGAAGCAGCCTAGGGAGTGGGCATGGCTACATCCACCTGCCTTTGCGGATGCATTTGCTGCTAACTGGCACCTCATAAAATAAAATGATGTGTGACAGGACAGACTTACAGTCACGCCGCTTTACAACACTGGAAGCGCTGATATGATTGATTAAAAACCAAAAACCAGTAAGTTTTTAAAATCTATGGCCAGTGTGATGGGTGTAATTTGTTCCAAGTAACCTGGAGGAGGCCACGGCCCCAGCCAGCGCTTGGTTTTGCAGCGCTTGACCCGTCCGCCGTCCCTCCTCCGTCCCTGTGGCTGTCCCACCCAGAGCTGCGGGAAGATGGCCGCCCTTCCCTGCCTCCTGGCCCTCACCCACCACCAGCCAGGTACACTTTTTTCCCCCCCTTCACCTATTAACCACCCCCATAAGCCACATACCCTCAACCCTTCCCTCTGGTACTGTCTCAGCCCTTAAAAAAAACTAATATATATTAGTTGAGCTTTCCAGGGGAACGGACCTCTGCTCATGGTGCGGCTGCAGGATGAGGCCTTCCCCCGGCGCTCAACGGCTCCGTTACTCGGGGCCTGGCGGGCGGGAAGGCGGAGGCGGCCCCCGCGGCTGGCAGCGTTCGCGGCCGGTAGCGTTCGCGGCCCGCGGCCCGGCGGCGGTTCGGCCCTCCTGCCGCCGCCCGCAGCCGGGGGGACGCCCGCGGCCTCGCCATAGCGACGGGGGCGGGCGGCGCCGAGGGCCGGGCCGCCCGCCCCGCCGCCTCCCCCAAGCCGGCTTCCTCAGGCCCCGCCGCCCGCTTGAGGCCGCCCCAGGGCGAGGCCGCGCTGCCCTCGGGCTCCGTGAGGCGGCCCGCCGCCGGAGCGTGAGGGGCAAGCCCAGAGGCCTGCGGGCCAGGCCAGCCGCCAAGACCCGCTTTCGACCACGAAAAATGTGGAAGCTGTGAGAAATCAGCACAGCTTGAGGTGTTTGGCGTGAACGGGGCCTCTAGCTAACGGGAGGTGTTGGCGCGCAGCTCAAATGGGCGCCAAACAAGCTTATCTCAAACGGGAGCAGCTCTCAAAGCTGAGTAAGTTTCTGCAGTTGGCAGGAGTCAGTGACAGTATCACATCGATATTTACAGGAAGGTCTGTGGGCAGTCTCTTAGATTATACATGAACACTTGGAGTGAGCAGGCTTTTTTTTGTCCTTCAGGATCTGTGATCTCCGACATCCATCAGGACTTTTGAGCTGTGGAAAAGAGCAAGTAGGAAAGACTAGACTTAATCTCTAAGTAAGTGACATAACATGAAGGCTTTGGGTTTGTGGAAAATTATGTCACTTTCTGTTGGTGAGAGCATGCTGCTTAATTTTCTGTAACAAAGGAAGTGTTCTTCTGAGGGACGGATCGGCTAGGGAGTCTGGGAGCTTAGAAGAAATGGAAATAGTGAGAAGGAACCAATGAGTTTTTGGTAAGTGCAAATGAAAATGGTAAGAGAAACCATAATTGGGATGCTACAGAATACAAAGAAAGAGCAGACATTTTTCAGTAGCCTCTTTTTTACTGTTGGAAACTTAAGACCAGCAGAAGAGGTCGTTTTTTAGCAGAGATTTGACCTAGTTTTTATTGCTAAAACTGTTTGGAAAACTGGAATGTCAAAATCAATTGTTGTAATCTACTTTGGAAGGATCAAGTGGACAGAAAGCACTCCAAAAATGGCATTACCCGTTTCGGAGTTGATGGCAATCAGAAGCAAATGATCTTGAATGTTTATGGGTCAATGTTCTATCAGATAAGTCAGAAGTTGACAGGGTACTTAGCTGATATCAAATCACACTAGAGAACAGCATGACCTATGCCTTACCCACCTACAACATACAGAGAAAACACTGCTGTACTGCACTGAATTTCAATCCGAGTGACATACGCTGGAGGTCTCATGCTGCCAGTGTTAAAATGTACTTGGAATTTCAAAATATTTTAAATGTCAATTTCCTAACTCAAAAAGTGTTGCATCCAACACAGGGGAATTCTATATTAGACCTCATCTTGTCAGATGAAAAGGAATTGATCGCAGAACTAAAAATTAGCCATAACTTAGGTATAACTGATAATGATTTGATCAAATTTGTTATGTGCAAACACTATTAAGTCCAAACCAATAATATATACACTTAATGCTTTGAAAGGGCTAACTTTATAAAGGTGAATACTATTATAAGGTAAATCAATGGGAGAAGGAATTTAATCTGAAATGGGAGAATGATAATTGGAAACCGTTTAAGGATGTTAGCCTAGATACCCACAAATAATAATAATCCCGCAACTAAGGAAGACATTTGCTGAAAAGCCAGGGTGGTTTACAAGCAAAACATCTATGAAACAGAAGGAATGTGGTATCATACATGTACACTGGAAGCTAGGAATTGTAGAAAATTACTGTGGGAAGTAGAAGGTTATAAAGGAAATACACATATGGTTAACAGAGTTAAAATGAGGAAAATGAAATTTTTTTTCAAGTATAGAACATAGAAAATTACCTGAATAGTGAGAAGACCCTATTAAGGGATAAAGATGTCAGCTTTAACCGTAATTAATGACAAACTTGGAATGTTAAAGCATATACATATTTCTTCTGTGCATTTGGGAAGACGGCAGCTGACGTAGTTATGTCGTATGGTATTGAAGAGTTGTTTTCTATTCAAATGATAATACAGGAGGACAGTTCAACTTCAGTTAGTAAAAGAAAACTGGCATAAGAGTTTTGAATGAACATGTCAAGAAGTAGGCACTATTAGTGTTCATATTCAGAAGGTCTTGGAACACTATGATATTTACATAAAGAGGGTAAAGCTAGTATTGTTCTAATACTTCAAAAGAATAAGTGGGATAATAGTAGTTTATTAATGTGACATTGGTCACTGGCAAAAGACGGAATAGCCAATATAAAACTCAGTTAACAAAGAATTTAAAAGATGACCTATAATTCCAATTAACATGGGCTTCTGCTAAAAATATATATATATATATCCTGGCAGAAAACTAGAGCGTGGCAAACAGACTTTATTTCCTTAATGAAGCTGCAGGTTTCACATATTGATGTAATTTAATTAGACTTCAGTAAAGCATTTGACTTATTATCGTATAGCTTTTTGGATGAAGGACTTCAATGACGCAATTATTTATATCCTATATAAAGAAAACTTGTAAAAATTGAGAAGATAAACCAGCAGATTTTAAATTACTGGTAATATTCTGGAATGATACCTGAAGTACTTCACAAGCAGCCATTTTACACGATGGCTACACCTTCCGTGTTAAGCATATATAATTCATTTGACTTGGAAGCAAAGTAAGAATTTTTTTTTACGGAGATGTGTTCAAAGGATCCTGCATGCCAAACAATATGTAACTTAGAACACTCCTTAGCAAAGAATCAAAGGCAGTCTACTTCTATATAGGAATATGGAGAGGCAGTAGCCTTTCTGTGGTTAAGGATGAAACCAACTCTTATTACAATACTGTGTTGCAGCACCAATGTAATTGGTCTAGAAATGTTTGGTCTGCAAGTCCTGAATGGAAAGGGTGTCTGTCCATGGAAAAAAAATAAAATTTCAATTGTTCAATTCTTTGTTCCTGTCATTGGGGTAGGTCTTCTTCCAGTTCTGTAAGCACTGATAATGTCCAAGGAAGGATAATATTTTATATCAGATCAACTTTGCAAAAGCTTGAGAAAAACTTGGTGTTCACATGTTGGCATATTTGAAACTGGAATCTAAAGGGGCAAAAAGTGCAATATATTGATCATTCTGAGTAGCTGGTACCCTTAGGAAATGTGTTTGTGCAGCTTTAATGGTTGCGTGAAAAAGGAATTGCTAACATACTGTCTGTGCTTAAATGCGGCAACATCAAAAACTTCCCAGAACTTATTTGGATACTTTTGAATACTGAATACTTGAATACTGCTCGTAAGACTAGTTAAGAACCTGTGCGCTGTTACTTTAACTATATTTAAAAAAAAAAGGAAAAAAGTTTTTTACTCCTGCCTAGCTTTCCGTCTTTGGTCCCTGGCAGTTTTGATTTTCGTGTTACTTGTTAACCTGACCACTGCAGAAAAAACCAAAACTTAAGTGTCCCCACTCCACCACTCTAAAAGAGGGGAAAGAGAGAGAGTTGGTGAAAAATAAAGTGATCATGGAGAAAAATATGAAAAAAAAAAAGAGAAAAAAAGGAGAAAAGGTTGAAATGTCAAAAATACAAAACCAGGGAACTGGAGGGGGGCAACACCAAGCATGCTACCAGTCAGCAATCAGTGGACAAAGTACACAATGGACAATGCAGAAAGTATACAAAAAGTAAAAAAGCTAGTGCTGGCTGCTGTGGGCTGCAGGTGGGGAGACATGACAAGCTGGTGGAACAGAAATAATCTCTGAAGTTGCAGGATTTCTTTAGTCAAACTTCTTCCTCCACCAGGCCCATGGCCAGAGTCAAAAGGAGGTGACTGAGAAGATTCTGCAACTCCTTGAGACGTTGGGTGGCATATTGAGCTAGGTACTGATTTGGCATGATCTTTAACCAGAAGTTGACTGTGGCACTAATGTTGTTTTTCCCACCAAGTGAAATACACAAAAACTAAGACCACCAGAGAATTTCTGGAGACAGATCCTGTAAGGTTTTGCAGTCAATACTTCTAACCTCAATTTTCAATGTTTTGTGTGAATTTTCTTTAAAGCAAAATAACAGGAAACCTTTCATCTCTCAAAATGGATTATCTTTCCGTAAAATGATTCATTTTTCCTATGCATCTTTTCCTTATACATGTGAGAGGTAAAAAGCATTTCGACCTTTCTGATGTCCCTACGTTAGTGAAAAGTGTAATGTGCTATTCTAAGTATTATCATAGGCCAAGTACCACCAGAAATAGGTTTTCTCCTGCACACACATGAGACACATCCCCAGGTACATTATAATGTTTCTTTCACAGCAAACTCTTCAAAACCATATTTAGGTACCTTACTGATTATCACTCTGTACGTGATACCCCTCTGGTTTCTTTAGAGATGAGCATTAGGATTTTGTGGATCAATCAGCTAGTATGGAGCCCAGTTCTGCCACGTGTTGATCAGCTGTTTTGTTGGTAGGTACTGGTGATGCTGCAAAACTTGCTGGTCAGGTAGCAGCATGAAGCTAGCACTTGAAGAAGCAAGCAGGGTAAATACGGAGCCCTCACAAATAGGGGTCCTGGTGCAGGTAGTAATTAGCCAAGGAAGGCTGTGCCAGGCAAGACCTGGTACTGCTCCTTTTGACAGCAATAAAGTATTACTGAATATAAAAGTTACTTTTCCTACAAGAGCCATCTTTTTTAATTTTAGAGGCAGTTGGAATACACAACTAAATTGGAGGATTTTTCTCTGATTTTTTCTTTATGGCAAGTACATATTTAGATCTGAATAAGTAGTATCACACTGACTGAAGATTTCCACTGTTCTACTGTGGCACTTGCATCCTGTTTAAGCAACCTCAGCAATGTACTCTACATCATGTGTCTCCTTTTTTAGCTTTCTATTTGAGTGATGAGATGGAAACAGCAGTGTTGATGAAGATCAAACAAACTTACAGTGTAAAAATTACTATAAGGATCTCTAGTCTTGTTATTCATTATATACATATTACGCATCGATATACTAGATCATTGTCAAGTTCCACTGCCGGCATAATAGGCCCAGGAAAGAGCCAAATATTTGACAGAAAACGCAAGTCTCCAAAATCTTTACTTCACGGTTCTTGTCATGTTTCATCTTGCTATAGCTTGCATCTGGTGTTTAGATGGAAGTGTTCCACAGTAGCATTAGAGCAAAAGGATTAGACACTATAAGCTTTTGTTTTATCAGGATTTCCATTTATCCTTGCTTATGTCACTTCAAACACTGTAATGGAAAACTAAGCGAAACAGGACTGTGTTAACACTACTCTAAGGTGCTGGTGAGCATTTATTTATATAAGTTGTTCCATTCTCTTCAAATGTAACCACTCATATGACTAAAAACTTGCTAATATAAGTAGCAACCCTTCCCAGTTTAGCTCTAAACAAATAGGTCTAAGGACTGATACAGATAAAAGGAGGATAAATACAATTACGGTTTACTAAAACAAGCTGTGGTTATTTCAGTAACAATCTAGTCTGAATGTTTATGGAAGTATGGAATGTGGCTTGGCAGAAATAGGTACTAGGGAAGAGGAAATGCCACAAAAAATAAGAAAATATATTATTATTTTATTTTTTACAAACGCAGCATTTCCTCAGACATTGAAGTAAGGGCCACAATGGGCAAAAAATTCCCCTCTTCAGGCTTTATTGTTCTGCATGCCTAGAAATTTAAGTTTTGTGTTGTTAAAAAGAGTGTAGAAACATTCATTTGTAGTCCTGGAAGGTCAAGAGATACTGCACTTCAATTTTATGGCTATTACAAATGATAACTGGATTCGTGGTAACCTAACACATCTCAGAATTGTCTAAGTCAGTATTTCTTTAACCTGAGAGACATGTATAGGATAAACAAAGGTGGCATCATACAAAGGTTTTATTAGCATTTGCCTGAGATCCCCTAATAAACTTATGAATGATAGAGTCGCAAGTAATACTGCTTTACAAAACTCATGCTGTTAAGTCTTTTATATCAAGCCGTTGCAGGCCCTGTATTCTACATGCATTACACAGAACACTGCCCCAGCGTGCACTTAATATATTTACTCCCGCTCCCTTTCCCACTCCCTCTCTTTATAATAAACTGAAATTTATCCCATTAATATCTCCTCCTGGTTCTGTGGTAATGTTTACTTATTTCAGGTATTTGTACTCATAGGTATACATCAGATAGATTTTCACCTATGGAAACATTTGTAACATTATCAATTTATTTGTTTTGCCTTCTTTTGAAAACTGTCGAGAAAGATTTACATAAAAAGTTAATCAAACTACATCACTGACTCGGCTCATCAGTACAACTTTTTCATCACTATAACAATATCTATGTGACATCTAGCTTATCATCATGAATTATGGGGGAAAGGATAAACAACCCATTAAGAAATTAAAGGCCCACAAAGGTGCAGTTTGATAAAGGATAAAAAAACCCACGGGGTACGTATAATAAGATCTCTCTCCCCTGAAGAGTGATTGTTATCTTTCTTTCATGAGCGTCAAAGACCTGGAGCTTCTCAGTGCCTGAGGCAAGTGAGTTTGAAGGTCTCCTTCATGATTGAATGGGAAATAGTAATCAGAATTAGGTTAAGACTGTTTATCCTATAGAGCACTTTTTAGAAAATGTTTTATGTGTAGAACTGATAGTAGAAACCGATATAAACAGCCACTGTAATCACATTTAGAAAACCTTACTGTGTTTTGTGTATTCGGTGTATCTTTGTCTGTTTATTCTGGTATATGTTGGGACAAGCTTTGTTTCATGCAGAACTGAGCTAAAAATCTCTAATACATTAATTTGTATAGTTTTCATTCTGTAATAGGTGGAAGTCTGTGTAAAAGAGTAGTGACTTACAGATAAAGATGTCTTTACAACCCCAAGAGAAATAAGTTATTCTTAAATAAGTTTTCATTTTCCTGAGACAAAATATACAGCCACTATCCTTACTGTATTGTAATTGATTACGCCTTTCTTTACACTAATAGAAGACAGTAGTATTTACAATCTTTCAGATTCCTCTGAGTGAATCTCATGATTTTGTACATGGTATGACTTGTGGCTGAATTAGAATCTAAATAAATCAAAGGAGGTGCAATCAAAATTAATGACTTAAGTGATGACAGTAGAATTATCCTGTACAGATTTCTTCCTTGTCTGATGGATTTTGTTTAAATCGTGCAAAAAATCATTTGAGATAATCAGAAAGACTGCCAGCAAAAGGTGCTCATATTAAGTTGCACTGAAGGATAATATTTTTTCCCCAGTAAGTTGAAACTCTAAAGGTTTGCATTTGGACCCTGAAGATTGTTTATTCTTATTTGCTATTAAACTCTTCTTCCATTATTGTTTTCTACTTCTGGTCACACCCGTTGATTGCCTCTCATCTTAAACACTGATAAAGACAAGTAACTACATACTATTTACAGCTAACATTTCATGATGGGGCCTAGCCCCGAGACCTTTGTGCACTTCTGCAGTGTAAATGATAAATAGCAATATGGTAACTACATAGAACAGATGTCTTTTGAGGTCAGGAGATCTGAATTCTCTTTTTAGCTGGCTTCTGGAACACTGTCAGTGACAGCCAGCATTGCCTTTGGCCTGTGATTTATATAATGTATTCAGGTGGGAGAGTACCCAACGGAAGCTCACCTGCATTTTAAATGCTTACCTATTGGGGTTTATAACTTAAAGTAGCAGGAGTCAAAAAGGCATGGAAAGCCCATGTCGAGAAAAATAATGTGGTGGTGTTACATAGTCCTAAGACAACGTTTAGTGCATCATGCCAGAGATAGTTCAAATCCTTTGTGTCCAGTAGGTCTGGCAATTAATGGATGTTTTTGCTTCACTGTGTTAACTCTTTTGTATCCATAAAGCTAAGAAATGTTGCTCTTTTTAGGTATAGCAAATGTTTAAATTGAACTTTGGAAACTTTGGGAATGAAAAGCACTTTGTAGGCATACACTTCCACATGAAATACTTCTAGATACTTGCCTCCAAATTAAAGTTACGCATTGTGATAAAAACATTGCATTATATTAATGTAATTTTGTCTTAGTGTCATTATCAAATTATTTTGTGGAAGTTTCTGATACATTAGATTGTTGTTACCAACCAGACACAAAAGTGATACTGAAATTCTAATGGAGGCCATTTTAACATTCCCTATCAGTGACATGAATATGGGCTTCATTTATTAATTGTAGCTGATTAGCCACAAGGCAAACATTTAATTAAACCTTGAGAGACAATAACATTGCACATAAATTATCCATTTAAGAGCACATAGGTCTTTATATTTCATTAAAAATTGTTTAACCAATAACCACACATCTTAAGCTCAATCTGTATTTGCACAGATTTGAAGTCAAAAAATCCCCTAGTGCATTGCTGTTTTTTTCAGACATTTATTTCTTGATGCATTTTGATTTGTATTTACTTACCACTTGTTCATGCTGCTTTCCCGATTAGTGAGACTGCCACTCAAATCATGGATTAACAATTGATTAAAAAAATCCTACCAAATTATTTACTTAAAAATTATTTCAGAATAATCTAAAAGGTTCATTAGGAGCTCATGGGATTCAGAAAAGCAAAAATCAGAACAAATACAATGTTATATTGCTATATATCAAAGGGTTCTGCTTTGAATTATTTTTGTCCCTATGCAGCTATTTTCTGTTCTTCTAGTACTGAGATTTATTTTTTTTCCTACAAGAATATATGCTTATTTTTTTATATGTTTTTCTGAATACTGGCATGATATTAAATGCTTGTTTGAGTATGAAATTCAGATGCAGGCAGCAAGATTACTGCTTAACAGAATACTGTGAGTCTTAATACCCAATTTTCCCTAAAAGCCCCCATACTTTCCATGAGTTTGAACAGATTATTACCTTCTCTGTGAAGTAACTTTAATAATAAGAATTTGATACTAAATTCTATTTCACTATCCTGTGATACTGTATAAGGAACATCGGGAAGCATGGTGCGAGGTACACTTGATTTTCCTTCAGTGTATTTATGTAAACAAATTACACAAGCATCAAACACTTTTTTTGTGTATCGGACATCGCAAATATTTTCTGAAAATAAGTCAAAGGACATTCATATAAATGTCAATGCCAGTCCATATGCCTGCCACCTTCTTTACCTGACTTTTGTCTACGTAGGCAATAGTCTTAGAGCAGGGATCTTGCCGCTCTCTTTTCAGTGTCTTATTTTTAGGAGTACTGGGAAAAAAGCTTTTACTTAATTGTGGGATGAAAGCACTTCTGAAAATCAGTCTTGTGGGGTACTAGGAAAGTGTTGCAAATAATTACTACTACTACTAAGACATTAAAAATCTACTAGCTCCTCTTTCTTGTAATAGACATTTTTTTAAAGAAATTGCCAAGCTTAAGTACATGAGGTCCACAAGGGAACCAGTATGACTACACCTCTTAGGTCGGATGGGCACTCTAACATCCCAAGCTGCCTCTTTCCCTTCAGGTTTAGGGATAAGCTCTGTGGCTTCTTTCCTAACCTTTTTTGGTTTTTTCCCCTATCTTATTTTTGATTTGGAAAGCAGAGGAAAAAACAGCTAGAAATCAATTATCAAATAAAAGCAAGCAGACAAAAAAAACCCCAAAACACAACACCGAAAGCTGAAATACAGTAGATTTGCACAACTGTCTGTGAAGTTAAATGTAGGTTACTCCGTTCATGTACAAAGATATTTAGATGGCAAATGGAAACTAGCTGCTGTGAAGCACATCACATTCATATATAATTGAAGCACCCGAGAGTAAAATACTGAGGCACAATAGGTGACAACTGATAAAAACAAGAGAAGAAGTATAAAACAGGATACAAAACTCTGGGGAGTATAGAGAATATCTAACACAGGCTGAAGAACCTACAATAACTGTATCTAAATTACCAGATAATACAAAAATAGTAACTAAACTGATGAAGCCGGAGAATTCAGTGAAGTACTGCTGAGGCACAGAGCTTCTGTTGGAATGATTACATTACTGGAATCAGAAACATCTGCCTGATTTTCTTCACTGACATGCAAAAAGAGGGAAGATTTTTTAACTTGTTGCAAGACGTCCGGAACAGGGAAGCAGGAGTTCCCCAGCATAAGCCACCGTCCCTGTGTCACTGGAAGAACAGCTTCACTCATTCTTTATGGGTCTGCCTCAAAATAGAATTTGGAGATGCAGGTGACATTTATTGTCCCTCAATCTGCAGGAACGTCTAAGTGTAACTCAAGGTAGTAGTGGTCCAGTCTAGCCTTACCCTTTTTCTGCTTGCTTATCTAGACGAACATCTTTTGAAGAGTGAAATTGAAAACAGCAGCTGGCAATGAAAGTTTAGGACCATAAATCCTGAAAAAGACGTATTACTATGGTAATAGCTGAACTTGGATCTATGTGCAGTTCCAGTAGGCTTTGACGCAAATGCCTTTGTCTTGTGGTGGCCACATGGCCAAAACTGTTGAGTCACATTCTTTTCTAAATGTGAAACAGAAGTTTGTATCAGACAGTTTGTTATGAATTAGCCTTTGGGAGAGTACACTGTTTATTGAAAATGGATGTTCTTGGCATTGATTCTTCTGTGGACAAACTTCACACTATTGTAACTGTAGTACATATATACATAGCAGTTTTACACAACAGTTTCCTCAGATGCAGAGAATCCAGGCATATCATCTACCTTGCGCTGTCCTGATCATCATTTTTCTACAAATAGACAGGCTTTCTGAGTTTTAAATCTCTTAACCCCAGAAAGAAGAGAGGATCATGCCCCTTTTCGTGGGACTTGACTCTGAATTCAAAACTTTTACAATAGTTCTTACTGTTCTGTCATAACAACATCAGTCCTTAGCTTTGTCTTAAATGTTGGCAGATATATGTTCTTACAGGGTGATTAATGATAATTTCTTGGACAATGTTATTTAAACGGTTTCAGCTAAGTACATAGTATCTCTGTCTTGAAACAAGCTGAACTGAAATTGTAGTTTAATAACATGGCTCAGCTGAGAGATGGATTACGGCAGTATTCAAGATAATAATTTGAGTTTACCGCAAGAAAGATTAGAAGCTAACATCCATAATGAAATTCAACATTATCTCCTGCTGGAGGACAAACTGTAATGCCAGCACCCATGTGCCTTTGATCTTGGCTTTGTTGAGAGGAATATATAGTCTCCAGAACCCAGTACAGAGGATTCAGCCAGGATGTGCCTGTGCCTTTGCTCATTGAACGTCAGTAGTTGCTGGTAAAACCATAGGACAACATCCCCAAAATGGAGTGTCTTATTGCTGGGGACAGAATGGGAAGAGCTAGCTAGAGCTGCTCAGTCTGATACAGGAAAGGGTTCAGATGCCTATTTGGAACTGGCAGCAGCCTGACTGCAGTGCTAAACCAAAGCTAACCAAAGAGGAGGAGAAAAATGGTAGAATTGGCTTGGGACAGTGGCATTGGGTAAGAGTTTTGGAAATCAATAAATTTCCTCCTGTCTGCTTTGCAGAAACAGCCTTTTCTGCCGTAACACCTTAAAAAGGTCAGGGTTAAGAATCTTGCATAATGTAGATTCATAATCACCTACATTTTAATTTTATAATCACCTAATTTTGTAATTTTAACAGCCGCCTTCTTGTCTACACTGTAAACTGTCCTGGTTTGAGGTAAAACAGAACCAATTTTCTGATTTGTAATTCTACTTTTTAGCTGGGCCTCTTCTAACTGACTAAACTCTGAAATTAACAGCAAATATGCAGCATATGCACCAGAATATGCAGCAAATATGCCTGAACAATAGTTCAGGCACTGTTCACTCTCAGAGTGATAAGACCTGATTATACCAAAGAACGGTATGCACAGAGGCTCTTGCTTAGACTTATTGCTATAACAACCAAGGTCAGCTAACTTCGCTGTTTTGCCCCGTTAGAGGGTCGGAAGCGGAGAAGCGTAGAGGGGTCCCACCTGCAGGGAGGAGCAGACGGGACAGGTGACCCAAAACTGACCAACAGGGTATTCCATCCCATGTGCATCACGCTCAGATAAAAGCTGAGGGATCAAAGGGGCAAGGGGGCTCTGGCTCGCTCTTTCTTCAGTGGCCGATGTCTGAGGAGGACCCTGTCTGTTCGTCTGCCTTTGATCCCAATCTGAGCATTCCTGACTCCAGTTCCAGAATTCAGCTCCTGTCCGTCGCTGACTCCAGTCTGGGACTTTTCCTGTGTCTGCTGGTGACGCGATCGTCATCTTGGGAGCTGGATACAGTTTTGTATATATTGTAAACTTTTTTTTTCCTTAATTTTTATTATTCTATTATTATTTACTATGTTCTTATTTATTATTATTTTCATTAAAGTAGTTTAGTTTTTTTCTAAACTCGTCAATCTCCTTATCTCTTCCTCTCCTCTCTGAGGAGAGAGCGGGGGAAGGGCCATCTGTCGTTCTGCTTGGCCAATCCATCCAAAACCACAACATAAACTTTGCATCTGAACTCTCACTAAGGCTTCATAGTGAATCCTTACCCTTTCCAACCCGAGCAGAGTTTAAGCTCTGCCTTTCTGTCTCCAGATGTAGTCCCTGCTCTCCAACCAGGGAGGACTCATTACAAAGTTCCCCAAGAGCCTTCAGGAATTTAGTATTTCTTTTCTCAGTTGCGAATTAATTGGCATAGGTTCTTAACAGAGAAATGTGACACTGAAGTATATGAAATACAGACATTGCAGAGATCCTACACTTGTTTGGTGTTAATTTTAACAATATGCAGAGCTGGACAAAAATGTGTGACACACAGATAGTTATCATCTGGCTTGTTTTCAAGCAGATGTTTCTGAAGAGCTAGTGATTCTCCTTCCTTGCACCTAGTGTTTTCCTTCAAGTACTGGTGTTTCTTTCTCTCATTTACAGCTAATTCTTGATTATTGCTTGAACTCATAGCAAAATGAGCCTTCTTCCTATAAAAGCAGTCCCTTGTTTTTGCTGTCTTTATCTTAGTAAATTTTTCTCAGTATGTTTACATCATTTCTTGAAGAGGGACAAAATTCTGTATCCTTACAGATAGGGAGTATGCAAGCAGGACTGGGACATGCAGAAACACTGGAAACTTAACATACAGCCAGGCATGCCCAGAAAAGCAGATCATACTGCTTGTGGCATATCCATGTGGAAGTTAAATCAGGGTTACGTATTTCATTCTTTTTAGTCGAGGTCCATTCGTCTCAGATAACTTGTTTATCTACATGAGAACACATCAAGACACCACTTACAGTGTCTAGTATTGGTAGTGGCAAAGGTAGGGTATCAACATAAAAGTGTGGATGGCTTATAAAATAAAGTGAAGCAAAATTCATTAAATAATTAATGAAATAAAATGAAAATCATACGTATGTTCTTGTATAGCCACTGATTGCTTAATGGAACAATTTTGATTTAAACTTTTTAAGCCTTTGCAGAGTAGCTGCTTCATTTATAAGTGAAGAAGCTCTAATCAAACCTGCCATTCAGTCTTTAAAGATTCTGTTCGGTTAGGTAGTTTCTTACTCAAAAATCTTGTATTTACTTTAAAAGGTGGGATAATCTCTAATTATTATAAGGCCAGTAAGTGGCAGGTTAGAAAAGCCATGAACTAAGTCTTTAGAAAAATTCACTTTCTGTTTATATTTTTGATGCTGTCAGCTATATTTTCACTAATTGATGATAATGAATCATAGAATAAATAGAGGTGTTATACTTTTGTATGTTTGCATAGTTGAAGGAGAGGATAAATATAGCTGATAATTTTAGGTATGATTTGAAAGTTAAATTGGCTAACTATTGTTGACTTTCCTGCTGAGCATTAAAACAATTTTGGGAATGCAAATTATGTTTACCTGTACGAATCAAGCATTTTTCCTCCTTTTAAAAATATTACTACAGGATTTCTGTAGCAACGATTTAAGAAACCATAAGTAACAATAGCAATACTGCAGTTTGCAGTAATTACTGTAGAATACTGTATTTTCTAAAGGTGGCACTTCACGTCATATTTCACCCAGCAAAACTCTGTTTTTCATGTTTTAAAATCAATGTGCTAAAAAGTGAACATGTAAATATTCAAGTGCACAGTTACAATTACACAGATGGAGAAACAAGTGCAAAAACCTAGACTTTCATGTCTATGTTTATATGTAATATATAATCTTGCATACAGTTGCAATTCAGCATGTTGTTATTATAAAAGGCTGAGAAACCCTCAATTTTTTTCTGGACATGCACCTTATTACTTAGGCAGAGAGTGGTAGCTAATAATGCTGAGAAATAGAAATGTATACAGGTAAAAATATGTAGATCTAAACTGCTATATACAAAGAGACTCACAGAGCAATACACAGAGTATTACAGAGTGGTTTTAATCCTTGATAGACATCTGAGTTATAATCTGTAATGACTAATCATCAATCTAATTACTTTTGCCTGGCTCACAAAATCACTAGCATACACAGCTTTCTATGCTTCCCCTGTTATTTTTATTTGTTATTACAGCCATCGTTGCAGTATTAGTCGCGTTGGTAGCAGCCGAGTTACTTTATATGGGGATAATTTTTCAAATGCCATTCTGGCAATAAAATACTGACCCCACTGCATGTTTTTCCTACCAAGATTAGCTGGTGTTTGTTCAAATTCAAATCCAAAATGAGAAATACGTATTCTGGTTGTGAGTTGGACTTGGTCATAATCTTTACAGCAGATTGTTTGCATCTTCAGAGTAAATCATGTAGTAAAAACTGCGGCTGTGATTCACTCTTGAGTGCACGTGACACGATTTAAGTAATCATACCATCATAGTTAAGGTTATGGACAGTAAGTTAGTCTAAAATAGTGTCCTAGGTGTCTTTATATCTAAGAGCTCTATATCTATCAGCTTTGTATGCAGATAAGAGAATTCTTGAACACACATTACTTGCTTTTCCATACAATTTTTTTGTACTTTAAATCATTCTGCATCTTTCCTGCACATATATCCGTGGAATTTTAGTCCTTATTTTCTTTTCAAGCATTAGCGTCATAAGCAGAATAAAGAGCTGATGTCAGTTTGCATATCCTTTTTTATTCCGGTCTTGTGCTCTGATTCAGGCATTCCCACTGCTTATTCCAGTTACATCTTTTGAACTTCCTGTTGCCTTATAGATAATTGGGTATCTTGCACAGTCTTTTTCTATACAGAGTAAACGTGGTCTTCTGAGTTACAAGTACAATCTATGGTCAGTTCTTATGCAGTATTTATGCATGTCTTTCCAGAAAGATTATTTTGTTGCTAATTGAGGCCACTGAAGAGCAGTGAGCCATCACTAGTAAATCAAAACCTGTAGACAAATCAGATCTGTTATTTCATATTTTTCAAAATGATGACAACAACTAAATGATGTGTGACTAACACATCTAGCCATCCCCCATCCCCCACCCCTTCAAGCCCTTCTCAAATCCTGTCAGTGACATAGAAGTTTGCAATTTTTATGGTTTCATTCCTGTGAACTTTCCCAGGGTTCTACTATTTATGAAGTGGCAGGTACTTCTGAAAAGTAGGGGTTGATGTAATATGTAAGAGAAAAGATCTTGAGACACATAACTTTTTCCACTTTGTTTGCCAGAAATTTGCAGACACAGCTGGTAGAAAATCTGAAACATTATTGATTAAATATATTATTTGGCAAAGACCATTGTGTATAATACTTCAAAATTGCTTCAGCATTATGGACCAAAATATAATTTAAAATCATCCCAGTGGAATAATCAGAAATTGTACATTATACTATTACTGCAGTACTAGTAAAAGGAAGCAAACTGTGGCCATGTAATAGAATTTTAAAGTTCTGGTTTTGTTTGTTTTCTAAGGACATCATTGATACAATAATGCAAATAACTACAGTAACGTGGCCTTGCAAACCTCTCTATTTGTTTTACTTTTTTTTATAGTTATGTATTATTCATGTTGCATTAGTATATGCACTGTTTATTTCCCTAATTGTAACAAGCACTTAATTAATTACACTATAACCTCTTGAATCTATAGGCCAACTGTTGCGTCTTTAGTTAATATTTTAAAGTCTCATCTTTTTCCATTTTTCCTTGTGTCTTTGATGTTTTGTTTCTTACCCTTCTTGTTTGGGTTCTCTGTGGAATAGTCTCAGAATAATCCTGCAGTTCTCTTTTATGACTGAAACTTTGCATTTTAACAGTTGTCTGGAGATAGTTTCTTCCTTGTGAAATATCAGTTTTAATAACAAGAAAAGAAAAATGCCATAAATCTGCACTAACTACATAAAGCTGAAGTCTCTGAGAGACTGATTAACATTGAGACTCTACACAGGTTTTTCAATAATTAGAGGATATGCTTGCATGGAGCCATGACTGCTCTGGCCTTGATGCCATTTCCCAGGGCAGACAGCAATTATTACAGCCCACAGTAAATTTCCTACATTCTCTGCCTCCAGCCACTGAAGATCTTTTTGGAGTAAAGGTCTCTTAATTTCCTACGCTCTTGTCATCAGCTTGGATTAGCGACATGTTCTACTTGTTTTCTTCAGTTTGTTTGGAAACAATTGACAGCTGCTTTTCTGCTGTAGTATTTTCTTTGCACCTGAGGTTGAAGAGATCGTGATCATAGCTTTCATTACATTAACGTAGTAGATAACAGTCTTGGCATTTTCAGCAGGGCAGCTAGAACCAAACTGTTTCCACTGTCTTTGAGCTCAAGTGAGTAGCCCCCACTCAGCACTCCCAAGCTTTATGGTGTAGATTGTATTTATTGTTCTCAGATTTTTATCACCTCCGTGGTTCACAAATGAATTATTCATTGAGGTAGAGGGCTCTTTCTTCTATGATACAGTATCTTCACCTTGTACATATATTATTTTGACTAGAATTTTATTACTGTATTATAAAAACACAAACTATAAAACTGACTCACGTAATTTAACATTAAAAAACAAATTATATACTCATGGCTAGTAAGTTAAATGTTAAGTGGTTAAATTTAAAGTAGTTATAGTGCTCTTTAATTATACAGGTGAGATCCTGCTAGTTATTAGTAGGGAGAAAATGTCCAGATTGTTTTTGTAACATGACATTAGACTGGGCTGTGTAAGATATGGAGCCATTGCTATATTCTGCAGAGCTCAGATCTGATGAGAAGAACGGGCAGATTCACATAGTATGCCTTTATGGGTAGGCAGTTTCAGCCCTCGTCATCTGGCATTTTTCGTAATTTGCCTCTACATCTGATGTTGTCGGTTTGTGCTAAGCCTCTCCGCAATATTATACAGTAAAGGTTCTTTTTAAACAAGAAGGGACTTCAGACACAAGATCCACTGCGACAGACCGCACTTCTAGTGCAAATTTGTGTATGTTCATCAATGTTTTGAGCTGACCTGAAACTTATCATGAGGTAGACCAAAAGATGTGGAAAGCGAGTCCTTAGCATCTCCTAGTTGTTTTTAATTCCCAGCTGAGTCACAGCATGTAAACATAACATAAACAGCTGTGTAAAACAGAGCTCTAGCTCTCCCTGAGCATACTGGCGCAACTGCGGAACTAGAGCCCTGGCTGCTTTATGCCCATTAAACTACTTTAGCAAACATTCTGATGTTTTATGTGTGGATGCAAGGGATGTTGGGGTTCTTAACCTGGATATCACATCAACATAGGCATAGGTTTGCCCTAAACCACTAACAGCTGCTGCACGTGTCCAGGTGGGCGGCTTGGTGCAAGCTGGGTGTAATGCAGACGGACAGTATGAAGAACTGAACAATGAAGAATAATCTCCAGAAAGAAGAAAGGAATATAACTTTATGGATTAGCGAACTGATTAGAAATCCTTTGGAAAAGGAAGTATGTGGAAACTGAGAATGACTTTTCAGAAAAAGGTAAAGATTGAGATAAAGATTGAAAGGAGAGGAAGAATAAACTTCTAACACGGAACAGGTAATGCAAAGAAATATAAATGGTTAGCAAAGAAAGATCAGGAAGTGTGGAGGAGGATGAAAGATTTAAAGATAGTACTTAGAATGTGAAGAAAAGAAGGCATAACTAATGTTAGTGGAAGAAGAAAAGTTATTAAAAACCTGTTGAATAAACTTCTGGAGAAAAAACAGAGGAAAAACACTATGAGGCCAGGTACTGGCTGAGAAAAAAGAGTGAAAATGCATGGAAGTACAACTGGATGTCCAGTAGACTGATACCAGTGTTGCCAAGTAGAGCGCCTGGCAGTTTTGAAGAAAAGGTGAGATGTCCAGGTCAGATTTAACATGTAAACAAACTTTTCATTCTCAGCTAGTTTCAGAAGGATAAGCTTGAGTTACAAGGGGGGAATATCCTGATGAAGGGAGTACCTTCTTATTGCTGTATCTATGCCACATGTTAGTAAGATCTTCAGTCAGGCACCACTTAAACAGAGTAACAAGTTTATCTGGCATTTTTCTTAGGGGAAGGGAATATAAAGTATCCTTTTAGCATACCATCTCAGCTGCAAAAAACATTAATAGTGGTGGCTTTGATTTATATATTTGGGTACTAGGGAAATTGTGCTGTGTTAGAAGCTGCTGATGTTTACGCTTCATCCTTTTCTAAGTAAAAATGGAGGAAAGAAGCAGACTCTGAAATGGGGAAGAGTGATCTTCCTAAGCCACTTCAGAAAGAAGAGAAACTAGCACTTTTGCATCCAACAGAGATGAGAAAAGTTATCTACTACTAGGTAAACAGAAGGCCACAAAGTAGGGTTGCTTGGAGCTGACCTTTTCTATACAGCATTGCAAGAGCCGAGATAAAGGAGTGACTGATGCTAGAAGAAGAAATTATATCCAAGAAGGAAGTTCCAGCAGAGCAGGTAGACTTAAAGAAGAAGAGAGGATTTCTGTTTAAGAATCCCCATGTAAGATTTTGGTGTGACAAATATTTTTTATAAAAAACTTCATACCACTCTATGTTTCTAATAGGTTATTTGCTATAGAATATGTTCAGTTATGGCTGGTAGAGGAATTAAGCAGAAAATTTAAAATTATGACGTGGATGAAGAACATTCCAGCAAACTCTCAAACCCAGGAGCCAGACTTGTAGCTACAGAGCAGTGGCTGCTCAGCCCGGTGCTTCAAACCTGTTTTGCCAGGGGTAAAGATAAGTCAAAGCAAGCCCTACAAATCTCGCGTCTTAGCATGGTATTAGCTGCCAGAGCATCAGAGGAAATCTGACAAGCTAGCAAATGCAGAGGTAGCCTGTTTCTTCCTGCCAGAGACGGGATTAGCTGAGCTGAAGGTGATTTAGAAAAGTGCAAATAATGTGACACTGATAAATCCCTTTTAGTCCAAGATCTCAAATGGGATTCCAGTCAGAACCCTGTTCCAAGTGGCAGGAGCCATATGCCCTGGAATTCATGCCTCCAAAGCTGTCACTAAAAGGTGTCATTGCCATACACTGCAACTTCTTTAGATATTTACATAACAACAATTCTGAAAATTGAACCCACTTAAGAGTTTAATTTGATCTTGCAGAAACATTCTCCACATTTAGTCCCTATCTGTGTTATTTTGCATTCTGTACGTCTAAATTTCATGCCATTGAAATCAGTCCAGCCTTCAGAGTTATTTTATTTGGATATTTGGATCCTTCTCTGTGTTTCAAACTTCTTTGCGGCTTTGACTCATTTATTCCTAATTGCCAAGACCCTTTTTGAGTGTATTACATGTGATTTATCTCCTCACCACTACTTTCTCAATCCTATATATAGCCTCTTTTTAGCTTGGCTATTTCTCCTTCCAACATAGTATGTCACCATCGCCTCTTCAGTGAATTCCCTACATGCTTTCTTGTATAAATTCCCCTGTAAAAAGTTACTCCCATGTAGCATTGTAATAGGCTCCATTCTAAAGTGCAGGGAGGAAATCTTTTGCGTTTCTTTTGTCTAGAAGGAACATCAATTATCTTAGCAAAGAATAATATTAGGTATTAATCTGACATTCATTTCTGCAATTACAGGCCATATGCTTCACAGCATTCTGTGTATACATTCCAAATTCCATTGGAATTTAAATTAAAAGTATGTTTTAAAATAGTAAATGAGTAACGTTTAGAAACGTGGGGCTAGATTCTCAGCTAGCATAAAGCATTTCTCTGTTAGCTGTGCCATTTCTTGTCAGCTGAGAACATGGCCTGTGACCTGCTTTCACTTATTTTATCATGTGATGGAAATAGAAACAAATGAAATTAATGAGATTTTCAGATTTAGTCTCTAAATAAATAAAGTCAGGAAAACAGATGTTTCAGAGTTTATGCCTGTTAAAGAATATTTTTAGGAAATGCAGTATTTTTACTTTCAGAATGGTTCATAGTGGGTTGTTTTTTAGCTGTTTTGTAGTTATTGAGATTGTAATTAATAATGCATTTCCTAAATAAGGGGTGTTTAAATGGATTAGCATATATAAATATCTATGTGTTTTTATATGCACATAATAAGTCTAGCAGTTCATCACTGTACCGTGTTCCAGTTTTTAATAGAAATTTAAAAGGGAATAAACATTTTTACTTAGAGAGCAACAAAAAGTAAATCAGTATAATTAGTATATAATTGTGTAGTATAGCTTAGTATTCAACCATAGACATCTATCTGACTTTGAAAAGAGGTAGAGACTTCATATAACTATTTCAGAGCATAAACCAGGAGTCAGTGGAAGCGTGAGAAGGAAACAGCCAAATGGGGAAAACTCTGTCATAATTCTGCACTGAGATGTCATATGCTTTTTTATAGGTCAGAGACATCACAAACTGAAGACATCTGTTTCTGCTTGATTTGGCAGGTGTTATGTTATGGTCTTATGAGGATAAATAAGTGGTATTACATAAACAGTGCAGAAAATGTTTTAGTAAAAAATTATGATACTGCCATGTGGTATTTTGGGATAAAAATAATTATTAACAAAGTATTTGACCATACTCACAGCTCCTGCTTTTGTTTCAGGATAGTGGGTAGGATCTGCAGCAGCAGAGACAGTGCAGGTATTAAATGCAATTAAGAAGAAAGAAGTTTTCAGACTAGAATACTGACTAAGGCCTTCATGAAAGAGTAGTTCCTCCATACTACATGGTCAGATCAAGGGCTGTGCTGGCCTTCCACCGCCAACGTTCCCAAGGATCCTGGGAAAAGGATCCTGTGGGCTCCTGCCTTGTAAAGCTTGTGCTGCACCCTTCTTTGTGGACTGTTGTTTCCAGTGCCAGCTGGGTTTAGCTAACTGGGGATGCTGGCACATGATAATGAAGTTATGTCTTTATTTTACTAGGGAGACAGCTGCTCTGAAGTTAGGATGTTATGGGATTCCAGGGAGTTTATTTTTTTTTAAGGCAAAACAGGTAATGATAGAGTTTGATGTTAAAATTGATGAAACAGACTATCTAAATAGACTTGTTCAGAAACATGGGCAGGAAAGAAAACAATGCAGCAGGGTAAAGCAGTACTCAAGACAGATTGATCAGAGGGAGCAGAAAAAGATATAGTTAGAACTGAAGACTGAATAAATTCTCAAGCTGTTTAGCATTATTCTGGAAAAGTATGGCTGTGTGTGACATGAGCGTTCTGAAGACTTACAGAAGAAGGGGTGATCAAGGTCACATTTGAGACACTAGAAAAACATTACATTGAAAGCAGTTGGGTTTTTGTCAGCAGGAGAAACAGATAAAACGCCTAAAAAATAAAAGGGAGGGGGGGAGGTATCATATCACAGAAACAGGTTAGTTATATTTTTCGAATTTGAGTTAAATTTTGAATTTACCCAAAAATATACATAGACAATTAAAAAATTATAAATAAACTTGATCGGAAAGTATGTTAAATTTCTTCTACACTAAGACATTCACTCTCTCAAAAATTTAACATCTAAAAGTATAGTTTCTATAGATGTTTTCTCTTCAACTTCCATACCGTGTTTGCTCAGTTTACCAGCCAAAAGAAGTTTTTGAGCTTTTCAACATTGTAGATCCTATCTGACAGATGCAAAGCTATATTCTTTTGGTTTCAGAAATCATTTTTAACAATAGGAAACAAAATTCAGATCCAAGAATGCTTTTTTTTTTCTTAGTGATGCTGCCAAAAGCACAAAGAATGCAGTCAGACTCTTGAAAGCAAAGTAACTCCCAGGGCACCTCTAGTCAACACTCTTCATAGGATTCTCTTCTGTGGGTTTTCAGGCATGTAGGACTGGCTGTCCGTTATTGAAATTCCTGCCATTGCTCTGGAGCAGAGGAACCACTGGAGGTGTGCTTCACACACACTTGGACCTTTGCTAACTCCATTGAAGTAACTTGCAGTGTCTTCTACTTTACTGGGTTTTATGAGCAAAGTTACCTTCAAAATCACAACCAGCACTTTTATTGCTCTTCTCAGCTGAGATCACTCTTTATATGTCAGACTCGCATAGACTTTTGAGGTACTTTTCTGAGCTTTCTGAAAAGGTCTGGGCATGTTACTCATGATTTGGTGCATGAGGGTTTTTCATTCCTAGTAACGCCAATTTGTGTGTTTTGAAATAAAATATTTCATTTTATAAATACCTGTAAGTAATTCCCAGCATTCTTTCTGCATGTCGATAAAATAACAAATGAAGAAGAAACAAATTACAATTTAATACAACTTGTAAAACACTCTCTCTAGAGTCCTTAATGTTAGGCTAGAATAAAAATACTCTTAGGATGGTGAAGAGCAAGAGGATGGAAAGAAATGGGTTGAAAATATAATCCCGCTTCTTTAAATGAACTATATCCTTTCTTAGAATGCTAAAGTCAGATCCGACAAGCAAATCTGAGGAGGATACACAAGATAACGAGGGACCCTTTGGAAGGCAGAGAAAATTGTGTCTTATTACTTGATTGTTTCCTACTGTAATATCTAAAACCTTCCAAGTTATTTAAAATAAAGACTATTGCTCATCATCTGTAGCATGTTAGAGAAAGAGCATATTTTTTTTCCTTAGATATGCTCTCTGTTGCTAATTCTGTTGCTAATTCCCATAATTGTATTGGGTCTCATTTATGTTTACTTGTTAAATATACTAAGGATGAAATAGAAAACGATCTGAAGTTTAAATTTTATTATTATTGTTAACTTTAAAATAATATTATTTTAAAATTATTAGCTACATGAAAGGAGTTTCTCCAAGACTCCTTGGAGTTTTATGACCGTGTGAACTTTACAACATTACTTAAGGAAGGGTCTCCAACTTCATGCTTTCCAAAAGAAATCACAGTTGAAAATTTTGTTGCTAGCTTGCTAAAGAAACATCAAGGCAAATAGCAAGAGGCTGTAATGATGTGTATGTGTTAATACGTTAATATGTGTTAATGTATAAGTATATATAATTATAGTTTTAACTAAATATTTCTCTACTTCTCAGAGTTATGATTTTGTATTTATGATAGACTTTTTCTAAAGAAACGCTCCAACAGAAAGAAGAGAGAATTTTACTAAATCCAGTGAGATCCAGTATTTACTTCTGTTGCTTGTGACATTAATTTCCTAACATATCTGTGTGTACGTAGTGGGGACTCAACCCTTTCTTTTGATTAAGTGCCCCATAATTTTAAGGGTAACAGTTATTGGTGTGATTATTATCATAGAAAAAAAGATATTTTTGTTAGCAGCTACAGCCATTCACATGAAGCTGAGTTCTTCTTCAGCATATCGCAGCCTCCACTATTTACATAAATTTCTTAATAATTTTTTGTCAATAGCTGCTGTGCAATTACTTTCTTTCTAGTTTCCAAACTATAAGGAGTCTTACCTCTAGCTGGCCATCCAAGTCACACATCTTTTTCTTCCCTGACTGGATGAGTGTAATCTCTTGAACTGGCTATCTTTGATTCTGTTCTCTGCTCTAAGCTTAAATTAGATTGTTTTTAAGACAGTTAAAAGAATGTTTTTTCTTGCCCTAGACTCTTATTTGATTTTGGTAGCAGGAACATTCCAAACCTTCCTTGTTAAAATAATATCTGAAGAAAAATCTCTTTAATAGATTACAGTAATTTGTCTTGCTAAAGAAAATTGCATGGAGTCTCTGTGATGGGTCATACAGTGCTTTAGCTTCTGGACCAACACATTTATGAAACTTCAGTTTTGTATTCCTAAGAGCAGGATGGACTGGACAGACGTACTGGGCATTCATCATTTTTTGGGGGACTGGTACTGTGTTATAGTCCTCCTGTTCTCTGTAACAGTCCCCCTGGAAGTCTGTCCTTGGAGCTGTGCGTAATCATCTAGACAACTGAGGGTGGGTAGGGAATAGTTTCTGTAAGAGAAAGGCTTACAAAAACTAGAGAGAGTTGACTAAATGGCTGGACGCCTGTATGATCGTTACTAGTATGAAGAAGGTGGTCAAGGAATGATTGCTCATTGTCTCTTTCAGAACAAAAATTTGGGAAAAAAAATTTCTTGCAAACATTAAATGTAATTTAATCTGCTAAAAAGAATAAGAAATCACCCTCCTTAATTTTTAAAAATCTCATAAATTTGGGGATGTTTTTTGAACTTTCCTTTTTGGCCCTACTGCAGATCCCATATGGAAATTTATTTTGAAAGGACCCATAAAGATTACCCCTGGCAGATTCCGTTGTACTCATCACTGTGTGTTGTTCCATACCACAGTATCACCTTAATTTCTTTTTTTTCCACATGATTTGAGCGATAAGAATTTAAAGTGTGCATAAAACCAGTACCCCATCTTTCTTAAGGGAATCATACATACATAAATATTGCGTGCATTTTTTCTCTGCTATTTCTGGAGCACCCCAACTTTATATGAGCTTAATTGCATTATTTTATGATTTGCATTCTATTTTCTTATTTAGTAAGCTCCTAGTTGGCATGAGAAATAATGAGAAGGCTTTCAGAATGCACATTAATGCAGGAGTTTTTTTCTCTGGCTGACATTTCCTATAGACCTACTGTACAAGTGTCATCTGGGGAAATAATATTTGTCACAAATGTATTAGCATGAGGAGTAAAGTAGAAAAGGATTTTAAACCCAAGTTGTTGTGTGTTTCTCTGTTTTTATTTTTTTTTTTAATGGAAGAGCTATATTTCTCACAGCGTTGCTAATATTGCAGAAATCACGGTAGAGATCGCATCATTACTGACCACTTGGGCAGTACGCGGCCACTGACGGAACAGTCAGTGCAAAGGGTCACATAATACTATGCAATTCTGTTTGAGCCTGGAGATTTGAAAGGGGGATCAGCCATGAAATAGGTCTTTTCCCATGCTCCATCATCTCACTGAGATTTAAATAAAACATTGGGAAGTGAAAACAAGTTGAGAGTTCTTTGGAGAATGTAAGGAACAAACTAAGGTAGCAAAGAAACAGCACCAGCAGGGCACTTGTTTGCCAGTCTTCCTGAGCAAACAACTTTCTGCAAAACAACTGGTAAGCAATACAGTCTTCCTTATGGCAAAATACTCTTAAGAAGTAACTTTAAAATGTTTATTTTTGTACCTGGCAGTGTGTATATTTCTGTAAATTGTCACAATGCTGTTAAACATGAAATCCACCAGCTACAATCTCTTCAAATTCCCAGCTCAGTCATCAGCTGTTGCTCTGTCATCAGTGGAAGAAAATTGTCTAGAAATCAAGTCGCTATCGCTAGTCCAGCTCTTTATACGGAGGCTATCAGAGGTAGGAACTTTTCCTATGTCAGATGTCTTTTGTGGTGAATCTTGCAGAAGTTGTCAGTTTAGAGTGAAACAAATACTGCTGCATCCAACGCCATAGCACAATTGGCATTTTACAATGATGAAGATTTCTACATCCAAAAGAAATGCCCCAGCTTCTGGGTGTCTTTCTATTCAAAGTGAACTAAATTGTTTTATTTTGAACAGAGATGATCTAAATCGCACACAAGTAATTCTGCTTTCAAAATATCCAAATCAGACACCACCGAGCCAGCTCTGTTGCCAAGAAAATACCTTTCTTCTCTCTCATCTCTTTCTCTTGCTTTTAGTCCACTCTCTTTTCCTTCCTCTGCTCAGCTTTTGTTCCGAGAAGTCCCTCAGCTGCAAGGAACTAGCCTTCAGTTTGATGTTTTGAAACCTCGCCTGGCCTCAGACAAGTGGGTGTCACAGCTCAGCCCCTTGTAGGGGTTAGAGATGAAACAACATCCGTGGAGCCCAGATTTCCTCCAGTCCCCTTCTATCCAAACAGAGCGTTTAACCTATACAGTCACCTGAACAATGAGGCCCTTTATGTTTAGCACCTTCTCTGGATAGTTTAATATGAAGTAATTCCATTAATGTTTTATACTCTTGTTTCATTAATTTTTTGAAGGAAGAATGTATTATTAAATGTTCAGTCCCTTCTCTCTTATCAGTTCAATTAAGGTACAGGAGGTACATCCACAAAGATGTCCTCCAGCAAAGCCAGAATTAACAACTGATATTTTGAGCATTAAGAAGGCTGGGAAAACGACAAAACCAAAAGGTTTTAAAGCTCTTTTTGTATATAATACACAAAGGAAAAAAAGGTGCAGTTATTCTTCCCTTATTAAAGAAAAATGTTTCAGCTTGTTGTAATTGTAAATTGTAAATGTGACATAAAACCCCCTCTTTAAAATAAGTATCTTTCTTGATTAGGGCCTTTCCCACAGATATTCAGCCTTTGCTTCCCATGAAAAAATTTGTCTCTGCTCTCAAGGCATAAGCCCTTCTCTCCCCTTCTTGCTAGTTTTCTTTGTCCCCTTCACGTTTCCACCTAAGTATATTAAAATTCCAGTGTTGCTACCTAATTGTTCCATTTCGGTCATTTTTAATGCTGCTTTTTACCACTATTTATTTACATAAGACATCCTATGACTGTCTTAACTGCATGAATGGTGTGTTTCCAACAAACACCGTGTCTATTTATTTCTGAATTTTTGTGTGTGATATAGTTCATTCTACTCACCTTAATTCAGTTGAGTTTATAGTTAGATGATACAGTTAGAATGAACAGCCCACCTCAACACAAGAATGCAGTTTTAAAACATCAACGGTTCTGTAAAATGATAGTCTACTACATATGGCAGTTACAGTAGATCCAGAATTGCCGGGAATAAGATTCTCCATATGGTGGGGGGTAGAGAGACTTGAACTGGGACCTGACAGAAAAAGTGCTCCAATAGCACTTTAATAAAAGCAAGGTTCCTGAAATAGCCAGTTTCACTAGGTCTTACTGCATATAACGCAGCTGGGTAGTGGTACCAACTGCTGGAGTGTCTCATGCAGGCTGTGCACGAACAGAATAATTCTGTCCCAACAAACCCTCACATCAGTTTCCTGCACAAAAGTAACTTCACTCGGGATTGTGCCATCTACCACCTTTCACCACAGCCGTAAGGCAGGTTGTCAGAGTTCCCCAGAACTGATTCCTTCTGTTTGTGCCAGGACTCCAGAAACCTCAAATTCTCTCCAGTCGCCCCCACTTCCCTACACATTATGCGTGGTTCTTTTCTCTATCATTCCTTCATCCTATATAGTGCAAGCAAAGATGTAGAGTATTTTGTTTTGGGGTTTTTTAATATGCTGTGCCTAATGAGAGCCTGTATTCCTGTGTGTATGTTACAGAGTGTTCTGTGTAATGCCAATCATTCCTTTGACTTTATTGCCATACTTGGGAAAAAGTTTCTGATTAATGAGTCTTTTTACCCATGTGAGCAAAAAATGAAGAGATACCATTTAAACCCAGTGAGTTGTGGAGGCAGGCAGAGGAATCAGCATAGTCTTGTTTATGTGTTTGACTGACTTATAGCTTGGTACACAACTAAAATAGTGAAGGCATATTGTTGCTTTACCTTTTAATAGAGCACTGCGCTGTACAATATTTTCATCTACTGAAAATGTTTTTTATAAAGTATGGATAAAGCATATATATTTCAAAAAAAAAATCCCACCTGTGTAAGCCTGTACATCAATGACATAGTTGGAAGCACTTTATGAAACAGTGTATTAACTCAGTAAAATACAAATTAAAACTGTATATTAATTGTTTTATATGCCCTCCTGTACTCATGTTTTATTAACTTTTTAATATTACCATGTATCAGGCTAGCATGTGTTACTCTTCCAAATAAGGTACTTTTTTTACTTGGTTTATGAAAATAAATGAGCATTTCAGATTAGCATTTTGATTTTGCGTGAAAGCACATAATGTTTTTTCTTGTATTCCCTGATTGTTTCAAGGGCGTTGTATCATATCATAAAACCAAAGACTCTCTCATCTTCTCTTCAGATAAAGTTGCTAATTACTTTTAATTTTACGTGCTATTTAAAGACTTTAAAATTTATTATTGCTATCAGTGCCAAATCCTAACATCATTCAGAGGAGTAAGACACTCAATAACTTTTTTTTCTTAATGTTTCTGTTACAAAGTACAGCGATGACATACTGCACCGCCGCCTCATTCCCTTCCCTGACTAGAATTTTATCAGAGTACAAATGTTAGGAATCTCAATGAAAATACAGTTTAATGCAGCCAGTTAAATTGCCTGAGAGGAAACAGTGAATACAGCTTTTTTAAAGCCTTTCCCCTCAGGCCATTAACTAAGAAACTGGTCACTAACTGCTGGTAACAAACCATTTTGGAGGGATTATTGCTATTACCAGTATTCAGTGGTTTATGGCTACATTTTGTTAAAGACATTAGGAACTGTAACATGGATGGGCCCACAGTATTGGAAAAATCATTCTTTTCCCTTGTGATTAACAACAGTTTTTCTTCCAGTCTAGATGTCTCAAAAAGTGGGTTCATTATTTGTCATACTTCTCCATGCTGTTAAAAAAGGCTTTTCATTATGGCCAGGATTCAAATGAAAAGAGTGAAACTATAATACTGACTTCTGGGAAAGTATGACTCATGTAGAAACCACCACGCATAGACTAGATTTCAACTATTTCCAAGAATTTTAGCTGCCACTGAGAACTGTTTGACAGAACAATACACAGTAGCTTTCCCTTCCTGTGATCAGCTGTTTCTTGGTGAAGGCATCAGCACTGCTGAAGAAATAAACAAGGTTATATATTAATTTTATACAATGATGTAGTGTAGTTTAGGTGTAAGAGAGGGGGTTTCATCCGTATGTTTCTAGCACTCTACAGTTAATTCCATTTCCTAATTATTACAATTTACATAATCTATAGTATTAGGAAAGAGGGGTCAGCCTTAGTTGTAAACAGTAAGTGGAGAATTGTAGGAAGCCAAGCACTTATTTAGGAAAAGTTCTGTGGAGCTCCAAAAATCTTTCTTTTATTCTTTTTTTAAGAAACTCCATCTAAGAAGGTATTTTGACAGCTTAGTTGTATAAATGATATTGTTGAGTTAGAATACAGATTACAAACACATTATTTGCATGGGAAATGTGTTTTTCACTCTATTCTATCCCCTTCTATCTTTTAATTTTTTTTAAAAAACATAGATCAGAACATATCATTAGCTATGCTTCTTAGTGAACCTGACTTTTCTCGAGAAATTTACATCTTTCTCTCATTTTCTGTTAAGGTTTCTTACCCTGTTTTCTCACCTAAAGAATTATAATGAGGTAGAGTGAATGAGATCTATGGGGAAAGCAGTGGACCTAGAGACTAAAGGTAAAAGGATGATTGATGGTATGAAATTACCATAAAAGTACAATCAGGATCAGATTTTAAAATGAATTTTTAAGCAGCCTAAGAGATACTCTTTGATTTGTAGTCTGGTGGAATGGATAATGTCTCATTCAGTGGATAAAGTTTCTCACTGTGTGACTTGAGCTTTTTCTGATCTTTCTGACTGGGAGTAAAACGGAACCAAAGCATAAAGTGGTTTTTAATGCTGAAAATATCAAACACAATATTCTTAATGTCAAAACCTAGATGTAGCAGGTGAGAAAAGAAAAATAAATATCAGAAAATTATAGTGTTGGTATTATTGTATTAGATAAAGACACTATCTTCTTAAGCAGCCTTTTGATCTATAAAAATATTTTAAACATAGTAAGGAAAGGGTCAGATCTTTGTGTGATATGAAAAAACCACGAATCTTTAAACAGCTTAAGATTTAAGTATTTGTGAATTTGTTAAAAAAAAAAATCAGTAAAGCCTACCAAAATATTAAAATACAAGACAAATACTGTAATTTATGTCTATTTGAGCAACGCATGATGTAAGTCTTGTGATCTCTATATAACTAACAACAATTTACAGTGCGTTCAGTGGGTCAATTAAAACAGAGCTTAGTGGGTATTTAAGAGTGTAAACTAGTCTTTGAAATTATTCCTATATAATTGCATGAAATATTAAAATAATTTTAGGAGAGTTTTAAGTGGAAATTAGGAATTTTTTATCTTTCTCATTTAGCACATTCACCTGAAGCAACTAATTGGCTCTGTAGGATTGGTGTTAGAAATGATTACGTTGTCGACAGGCTTTTTCTTTTGACAAAATTCTTGCAACTGTGACTTCTTGGTTTTTCTCCCCCCCACTTTCTAGTTTTTATTTAATTTAGAGGATTTAAATATGATAGTAACATTTTAACATAAGGGCTCTTCTTTTGTAAGCTAATTCACTCTTTTTCATGTAAAAGGAAATTTATGATTAATTTCCTTTCTACTATATACGTAATAAAGAAGGACGTGTGTATCATTTACAACACAACCTCAAAGGATTTATTTTATTATATGGATCCTTATTATATGGCTGGATATCGTGATATTAAAATTACAGCCAATATTTTAAAATAGTTTAGCATTATGAAAAAATCCTAAGATTTCCAACAGTTGCTTCTCATGACAGTTTTCATTTTTTTCCCTCCTACTGACAGTTCCCATAATGACTTTAATCATACAGTCTGGAAATGGAGCAGGTTACTGAACAGCAACAAACTCACTGGTCAATGTCGGTGTCACTTTTCTGGGAGCAGGACTTTTTGAGCATCAAGGAACTAATTTTAACAGCCTGCTGGAAAAGTGTTAAGTGCATTAACTCCCTGTCAATCACATTTTTAGCATGCTGGCCAAATAATTATTATTTGGCTCGAGACATTCCATTGAAACTTATTTGTATGGTATTCTTATCTGTGTACCTTATGTGACTAATGATGATTGTTTATGGAGAGGTGCCTGTCCAATTATTTTTGAAGGAACACAAGAATGCAGAATGACTGGAAGCATCAGGTTTTTGCCAGAGAATGCCTCAGGTAAGAGGAGAATGGCTAGAGGCTATAAGGAATCACAAGAGACAAGTCAGAGTCGTAAATTGGGAAACTGACATATCTCATCTAATATACTTGCTAACTAGGCCTTTAAAAACCTTGACATTTAACTAAGTTTGTGGAAAAGTTATAGATTTTGTCCTTTTCTATTGGCTATAACTCATTAATATGATGAACTGAGGTGTTTATAATCATTACCAGCATTAGCAGACTAGCATATGGGATCATTTAGAGATCCAGTTAAGCACTTAACAACTGCTCAGTTGTTTATGTAGGTTGTGCCTTTTTCAAAGTCAAGTCAGTCAAAAATGATATTGCAAGTTATTTACCCTTTTGGTACTTCAGTGTGTGAAATAGGATGAAAGAATGCTGGTATTCAGCTGAGGCATTTAAATAATGCTTTGGAAGTCCTGGCCTGCTTAGAACAGACTGCAATCTTTACTGTATAACGAAAATTTCTGATGGTTCCAAGGAAAAAAAAAAAGGAAGTATAAAAACAAACTTGCAGTGAATGCTGCCTATTAACTCAAATTGATTTAAATTCATGAGGGACTTAACTTTTTTTGGTGAAAATAAACTTTGTCTTTACCCATTAACATTTCAAGGATACACCCATTACACATATTGTGTAATTAAATACATACCCTGCCCTGATTCTAATCCTGTATATACAGATTTGTATAAGGGTGAAAAAAATTCTTTTCTGTGTGAAAAATAAAGCCAACAAAAAATCAAGCCGTAGAATTCTGTGAAATGAACAACAAAAGGAACTCATTGCAGTATGAAAAGTGGAGATGATCGCAAAAAAAAAGCAGGAGGAGGCACTATAGCACAATAGCTAGAAAACAGTACATTTTAATTTCTGAATAGCTTTCCTGTCTGAAGAATTAATTTAAGACAATATCCTCTGCAAGCAAGCATTTTTATGCTTAGCAATTGCTATAATTATTCCAAAAAGCAGGGAAAATGTGAAGGGAGCTAGTCAATGGGGGCGGGGGGAAGCTATTAGGGATTGTTTTCCCAGGGCAGGAAACTGAAATTCAGTAGGAAATGGCATTTTGACAAGCACTTTGTATTTCCAGCTAAAATGGAATCTTGCTCATTTAGTGCAACTGCAAAACAGTTAATCGAGGCAAAAGTCTCACCTTAATCTTACACGTGAGAAACTGTATTGACTTTTATAGGATTTGAGTTAACTCTTCCAGCACTAAGAATTTATTACTTTTACTTAATGTACTTTGGAACATGAATAAATTATACTGTAACATATGACAGTAGGAGAGAAAATGACTACTACTGTTCAGGTTGGGTGACGTTTTCCATGCTACCCCCATTTTCAGCAGCTCATAACTTTCTGAAAACTTCTGGCTGCCGGGTGAAATTTTCATAGTTTAGGTCTCTGTTGGATGAAAATTATTTTTTGAAAGTTTGAGGGACTCATTCCATTATTTCTGGATACACGTGAATAAAGACACATAGCCCATCAGGCAAACATTCTTGTTTCTTCTGCACCATCCTGTCGTCCAAATGGAGAGTGAAAAAGGGATCATTTTATGTGAATTTGTGGACTGCAAATGAATAATTGCATCTCTGCATTTGAGTAGACTATTTAGTTTTGAAAATAATTAAAATCTTAGAGGAATTTTCATTTTTGTCCAGTGTGCTGCGGAATTCCCTAAGCTATTTGTGCCCAGGACATTTTTCATGTGCTAATCACACAGACTTGTTAAATCTGTGTTCTTTAACTGGTCACTTATGCTCAACAATCACTTGTCAGTATTTTGACTGGTCTGAGATTGCTGAAGACTGTACGTTGGGCTATACTCAAGTAAGACTTCAGACGTAGTGAAATGAAATGGCAATGTTTCAGTAGGTGTAGGCTCCTTGAAATGCTACATTCCATCATGAATGTAATCTTTCAGAGGAACATGTTCAGATGGCATGTTAATTTTCTTCCAATTACACTGGAAAGCATTATACAGTTAGTTATATGAATAAGTGTAAGCAACTTTGAAAAGACACTTATGCTTAAAAAAAATAAAATCTGACTGTTCCAACTGTTCATCCCACCCTTTTCATGTGTTCTGGTAGGAACTTTCACAGAGGTAGAAGACTCCTAAATATCAGTTTTTACACCAGAAACGTGGCTACAAATTATTCCCAGCCAGTGAAGAAACAATAACCATATGGTCTCACTCAGTGTCCACAGAAAAACATTTTAACAAACTGCCTGCAGGTAATCTGCAGGACAAGAATGATTGAAAAAATGATTCAGTATATAAATGCTTTAGGTAAGAAAGGAAAGGCGAATAATTCCTACCTCAGGAGGCTGCAAATTAGGCAAGCAGTCAAGGCAAAGACAAGTAAAACACATGTGAACATACATACAAGTGTTTGTGTGTGCTGCTGTTCCCTTTAAGGTTCCCTTATCTTTTTTGTGAACAGAACATGAGAAGTGTGTGAAACCTTCAGGCAATAGGTTCCCCAACAAACAGATATTGTTTTTAAAGAACAAGAATTTTACTATGAAGAGCAATGTATAGCAGTAAATACACAATATATAGGTCTCTCTTTTCTTCTGTACTGGTCTCTGTCACTGAATACTCTGAAAAGACCTTGGCAGATTTCAGAACTTGTTCCCACTTTCTTCTGTCACAGAATATTTTTCCTATTACTAGTAACTCAACTAGTAACTCAACATGAGGAACTTGTAGTTCTTGTTCAGTATGATTCCTCCATCTCATCTTCTCCTAAGTCATGTGGGCAAGAAAAGAAAGAAAATGACAGGTATCCCAGAAATACTTTGCTGTGCTGTTTCCATCATTATAATAACGTATTGTCATTCTTCATAGAATTGATTAGATCTTCTCCAGACACCATGCTCATTCACTAATCTGAAAATCATCTTATTATTCTATTTTGGTGTCATTCAGATGGTGTTTAATTTATCCTTCCTGGTTAAGTTCTTCTGGTTTCACTTCCATATAAATCAGCAGGCATTATAAAGTATTGTTAGCATTGTCTTGGTAGATGTTCAGAATCAAAAATCTCTCTGAAAACAAAAGGTCTAAGCATTCTCACTCTACCTGCCACGATCTTTGGTTTCTCATCAGTAAAATAATTTTCTTTATCAGTAGAGGCATGACTGTCATAATCAGCCCATCCCTGAGAACCTTTAGGTCATGCAGATACCACCAATATTCTTGGAGGGGCTCTAACAGACAACTCGCAGCAAATTCGACTGTGATGGACTGCCCCTTCTTGTTCTTTTAGCTTTCTGCTTTTGGTTTAATACTTCAGCAAATGGGTAGCAGAATAGAACGTTCTGGTGGGCACCAGTTCACAGGTCAACATCTTAGCATAACCATTTTCACATCAGCCTTTTAAGATAATATGCTAGTCTGGGAAACTAGGCAGCAGAGAAACTGTCACAGAACCTCACCTGCTGCCACAGCAAAGCGGCAACGGAACAGAGGGATGAAATGCTGCAAATTGCACCAGAGCTTGTAGAACAAGTGACACACGTTTGGGTTTTCTTAGTTCCAAGTGCAGTGAGGCTGATTTATCCTACAAACTTAATGACACTTCTGTGATATTCAGCTCTGGAGATAGGGTCATTAATTTAAACAAAATGACAAAATAAAGGTGCATAAGGGAAATAGTGACTACAATCACTAGAAATAGACCCTTCTGAAAATACAACCTGGAAGGCAGGACATCTTCCCTCCAGAATGAAAAAAAGGATGAGGAAGAGTTGCTTTCTTTCCTTCTTAGTAGAATTAAGCATCTTAACAGATGATGCTTAATTGATAAATTTGGACAAGAGATTGGGAAAATTGTTTCTTTTAAAATTCTGCATGTAATCTCCCTTTCTGCATTTACAAAGCAAATGTATAAACAGAAAAGAGGAAAAACAATATTCCAGTTCCTGTGAATTCTTTGCATTTGGATTAATTCCATGTAAAATGGATGTAAAACACATCTCCATAAATAAGACTCGATTGTAACATCTTTCCCTGGAAGTTATGTGAACCACACTATGCCAAGTTTTTGTGCTGTGTCTAGACTTGCAGTTATCCTTTTCTGTAATGCTGTGGACGAAAACCTCAGCCCCCAACTCAACCAGAATTCTAGCTCCAGCGCAGAGCTTCATTGCTTAAATAACATATCCTGGTTTAGTATTAATTTATAGCTCTTATATCCTGCTTTCTATTGGTTAATTGATAAGAATAAGTGAGTAGAAGTTAATTATTTGGAGTAATAGCAGCAGTAAATTAAAAGAGAGATATGAAATGTTATTGCTTCAGTATGTTATTATAACTGTCTGTTATTGTGAAGGTCAGCGAAGTTAGCAAAGTTAATACGAGATGCATACAGTGTATTACCTGTATTTGTAAGAGCATTTTTGGAAAGGTGTATGTATAAGTCTTCCAGTAGAAAGTATGGTTAATAAAACAGCAGCTCAGTACATTCAAACCCTACCAGTGTCTTAAGTACTCTAAATGCATGTGGCTGCCCATGTTGTTTTCAGATTGGCTGTTGCGTTCAGCATGCAGGCTTAGCACTGTGCATCTAACAGCTGCTGACTTCAGTGAGGCCCTTAATCCTACACATGAGTATACCTCTTTCTGCTTTACAATTCCAAAATTTGTTTAATCAGATCTGAGACATGTGCATCTCTGGACATGAATGGAATAATTATAGAGAAGAGACTGGAAAAGTACATGAAACATTCTTATTTTTAGCAAAACAACACTTGTGGATACACTTTACAACTAGTACTTACATTTTCTTGTCTTACTGGGTGTATGAGAAGAGAATAACAGAGTGTAACCTGTTCTGTATAAGTCTTCCTTAATTCTGTCACATATGAACATTTAAGAGTGAGGAATGGAGAATCAGCAGCCATGGCAGCCCTTGTGGCATTGTGACTGCCTCTCCAACCACCATGCATGGGTAGAGCTGTGGGTTGAGGTGGCATGGGAGAATGGAGACACAGTGCTGGAAGCTGGCTTTATCCCTCCCATCCCCTTTCCCAACAATGCCTCGTTTGTACCACTGTGCTGTGTCTTTCAGTATTTTGGGTAGGGAAAGAGGGAGAGTCCTGTGGAGCCTCAGAACTGTGAATCTGATTCAGGGAGAAGCGTATGAAAGCACAAATCGGAGGTTTAGGATGGAACCAGAGCTGAGGTGGAGGGTGAGAAGTGAAGGCACTGAGGAAGAGAAGACAAAGCCTTGGCACCTGCTAACAAAAAGAAAAAAAAGGAACCTCTTCTGTAGTAGAGAGTCCTAACCAGGCAGGAGGCAACAGATAACCTAATATATCTTTCCCCATAGCAAATTTCTGTGATCCAAGGTTCCAGACAGTTTGTTCTGATATATGATACATCTTTTAGTTATTATTATATGGCTTGATCTTGACCCACGTGAGTCAGTGAGCACTTTTGCTCACGTTTGTTCTATATATCCAAAACATAAACCAGTATTTGTTAAGCAGCTAATCCCATACATTTAAAAAAAATGTGGCATTTGACTTATCTCATATATGCAGTCCTTGCCTAAGGAGAATCAACATGACCCAGGGGCAACAGCATCAAATTTGCTTCCATTCCTAACTCCAGTGGACTCTGTCACTAGCTTGCAGGACAAGCTTATTCTAATCGCATAACATTCAGCGTCTCAGTTTCCTCATTGTCGAACTTGGATAATAACTTTCATTTTATTTGTAAATATATAAGAACACTTTAAAGAAATACATGTTATTATTTTTAATTGAATCAATTATGCCTAACTCCCAAGGTATTTAGTAAGTCTAGGCAACACCTTTCACTGGATGAATGAGGCCGCCAGGCTAGACAGAACACATAAATCCACGTGAATAGAACCATTCATTTAATCTAGTTATTTTATCTTTTTTCTTCCTTTCTCCTGTAATGGTGCACCTGGTACTGTTCAGGTTGAGAAATCTAGGCTTGGCCATTTAAAGTAACTATGTAGAACACAATTGTTTATAAAAAACCCACAAGCATCTTTGCAATATCCAAAACAAGAAACGTCCAACTCCCCTTATTTTGTTCTGGTCAGTCCCTTATCTCAGTGCACTCTTAGCACGTGTGCAAGTAATCTGTCTTGTTTACGAGAGGGTACATCGTCCGATTTTATTGGTGAAAACAGTTTTAATAGCCTTCCGTTCTGAAAATAACTCTGAAACTCTGACATCTCCATTAGATTCATGTCCATTTTACTGAACGGATGTTCTTCCAACAGCCTGTTATGTTTTCCCTCCTTTTGTTCATTTATCACTAATAAAGCAGCCCCAAGAGTCACTTTAGCTGTGTCCCAAGTTATCTTTAGTTGCATCAACAGTACTATTTAGATCAGAGTAATACTTAATTACATGTGCAATTTTATTTTTATCAACACTTGAGTGATTCTTTAAAAGGCAGATGTAATATCTTCAAAACTTTCCATCAGTGTTTCTGTTTGCGGTCTTTGAGATACAATTGCCTGATACTCGCTATACCTGGCTGTGGGAGGTAGCACTTATTTTCACTATTGATTAAGAGTAAACGATTTCTCAGAGAATAATTGCAAGGAGTGTACATCACTTTTTTCCCCTAGCAGGGGTTGCTTGCAGCAGTATCAAGGAAAGGGTACCATTTACTATCTTTAACAATTGCGTACCCGTTGCAGGTTTAATTGCAACAATCCTCTGGTAATTGAAACCTCTTATAGCTAACCTAATCTGAATTCAGATAGGTTAGCGTGAACTGCTCAGACCAATGTCTCGTTGATATTGAAAAGCACAGATTAATTTTAGGAAAGCAGCTGGCCTCATTTTTTCTTTAAATGATTATATTTACCATTCACTCTTTAATAACTATTGTTTTCATAAGTCTTATTTGCAGCCTAGAATCTCCCCTGCCCCCAGTTTACTTTTTTCTAAAACTCTCTCGAACAGACAAAAAAAAAAGACATTCCCACCTCCATGCTGTCAAGAAACCATCTGTTACGCATTTCCCAGGATGATCAACACTAGCAAAGAAGGGAGACGGTTTTTAAAGCACATGCTTTTATCCTGTGAGTATCAGGTTTATCAGTAAATTTTCACCAACATCCATCTGTCGTGAAATGCACTGTTATTCCCATTTATCAATGGAGAACTGAAGTAGAAGAAAACAATTGGCTCCGTCTCACACTGAAGGGTTATGATAGAACTAGGACAGAGCCTGAATTCCCTGATCTTGGTAGAAGGCTTTTACAACACATCACACAAAATTGCTAAACGAAAAGATATAAATTTGGCAATTGAATTAATGATGCCTCCATCATTATACGAGGAGGAAAAGAACAATTTGTCTTATATTGCACTTCTTGTTTTACGTGTCTTTAAAAGTCTCTCTCATCTTGCGTATGTTTTGGGGTGTCTGATTGTATTGGGGTTGATTTTGGGGGGGACAGGCAATTTCTGGAATACCTAGGGACTGATGGGAGAGTGATTTCCAACTCAACAGCTTTAAGAGTGGCAGGTGCCAGTGTGTCTCTGCTTCCCATAGCCTGTTTGCAACTATCACTAAGGTTTTATTGATCTATTGAAAGGATGGAGCTGGAGATGTAGTGTCTGATGGCTGCTAAGCAATTTGTGTTGGATTGTTTGTGGATAAGAAGAGGTTTCTCTTGTCTAGTGCTGCTAGTGCCCTTCATTGGATTCTGGAGATTGTGACTAATTAAAATAAGAAACAGGTAGTCATTTTTCAAAACAAATGGTAAGTCTATAAATAAAACATAACCTGACTGCAAAGTCATTATTTTAGGGAATTACTATGTTGCCATATTCATTATGGCATATGATAATATCGACATGTTTTTAAATTTATCTTATTAGTTCATTGGCTTGGTTGTCCTCCCAGGCAAATTTGAAGACTTTTTAAGTACCATGTTTTTGTCCTAAACCTTCAAATTATAATCCAGGTTTTAATAATAACCATTAAACCGCTGATACATTGCCTATGGTAAATGAAAACAAACTTACTGGAAAATGAACACCAGTTTATTTGTTAAAGGCATCTGGCAGATTAACGGGATATCACTATTATTATCTTAGTGGAGGGCAGAACAATTAAGTCAATATTTTGTCAAGACTTTTGGGCTGAATTCTCTTGTGTCGCTTTTGACAGGTAGATGAGCACTGTAGCACGTCTATGCTGACAACCAACCTATTGTCTTCTGGTGGTCTAGACTTCATGCTGCGCAATTTTTATATCATATGAGATGTTCTTATTGTTAGACAGGGTCACTTGGAGTAGACCTTTTGTCTGGTTCTTAGAAAGATGCAAACACCTCTCACTGAAAGCATTTTTGGTGTCTGGGCTTAGCTTTTCTGTGTTTTTCTGATTGTTCTTATTGTGAGGCCTGTTTTTGAGGCTGGTTGAGAAAAGCCACTGACAACAGGAGGTTCTTTCATCATGTTGGTCTTTCTATCCTCTGACAAGGTTGACAGACAGCAACTGAAAGTGCAATGGCTCTAAATCTTGTGAAATGATTAGCCAAAGGCTATCATAATTCATACACTCCTGAAGATTGAGAAGTGTTCTACCTAGCTCGGGCACCTTTCCAGATTTAATTCAAGTCTTGGAATTAGCCTAACTGAAATAGAACAGTCACTTTGCAAATTAAAAAAAAACCCTAACATGTGTGTCATTTCTTTATGTTTGTTTGTCTATACCTACTGAAAGTTTAACTTTGAAGATCACAAAGGATCAGAATATATAAACATCACCTTTATAAAAAACGTTAATAAAAACATAGAAAAAAGTGAACTGCAACTCCTGTATTCCCTATTGCTTTCTGCTCAATCTAAATACTTTTTTGTTACTGTCTTCATAGAGCCAGGAGATGATTAAAAAGCTGCAGCAAGCTTCTTTTCTTTCCCACTAAAATGGAGCAGTTAGCAACAGGTAACTACTGTCAAATGACTGTAGTTTTCCTTAGCATGCACTTTACAGTTGGAAAGAAAGGCAATAAATAACTTTAAAAAGCCGCATGTAATGCGGTACAGCTTGGGTACTTTAACTCTTTGCTTTTTCTACCTGACTTCTAAGGTATTTAAAAGATTTTACTGGTGTTCATTTCTGCAAAACTAAGCACATTGAAAATTTCTATGCAGAACCAACACCTAGTGTTTCATTGTTACACAGCAACACAGTTAACACTTCTGCCTTCTGCATCCAAAAGCCGTAATACCAAACAAGCGTAAATTAGGCACTTCAGAGCATATTTTTGTTTCCCTTGCACGGGAGTAAAGCAATTTCATGAATTATTGTGTGAGAATACTCCTGTGTTTTCTTCGTACATGTGGAGTAATTTGGAGAAAGCAAGGGAAGGCAACTGGAACTTCAGTTGAGCTAATCTGCAGCCACGCTATTGAATAGTTATGTTAACAACTGATGTGTTCACTGAAAATCTGGCAAATATCTTTCTGATGGCTATTTGGAGTGAGAAGGGCCTCTGACTGCCTCCCGTCCTGACCCCGCATCGTGTCCCCCCCACCACCAAAATGAAATATGTGCCAGACATTTCTGTTGGGACAATATTTAAGAAATTGCGTGAAACTTTTTAATGAAAACACAGAAAATGGACTTATGATTTGAAGGTCATTTTTGCCTAGGCTATTTATCACCCTCACATCAGTTTTCATCTGATGAATCCTTGGGGAAGGCAAAGAGGTACAAACCCAGCACAGTGAGAGCTCTGATAGTCCTGTAGTCATTGAGCGCACTGCCCCGTGAGGCTGTTGTGACCTGACATCAGAAGTGTCACCTGAAATCATCAGGTACAGGTATGTGAGCGTCACCTGGCCTAATCCCTTTCAGGAATCATTTTACTGCAGCCAGTGAACGGGCAAGGATGTTGATAATTAATTGTAGCTTACACTTCAATGCAATTAACACTGTTTCATGTGAGTGACTAACAATGTTTAATGTGAAGAGGTTACTGTGTAATCCCATTTTTATTTCATACTTATTGCCATATGCTGTAGATTTTGTTCTTTTAAATAGTGTTAATATTCTCTTTGAATGCATTATATACAATAGCGCATCTCCCTTTTGATTTATAAAATATGCTTATGAGACTAAAAGCATGTACGGTATTAAAATACATTAGACTAATAGAGCCACTGTCAATTAAAAGATTCCTCCAAAAATGCAGTTTACGGTCTCAACAAAGTCTCTTCAAAAAGATCAGCCCTTGAAGCTTCTGGGGGAACAATCTGGGGCTCTTTTAGTCAGCAGGGAGCTGAACTCTGAGCTCTCGCGGCTCAGCACAATTCATAGCTGCCTAAATAGCTTTATAATTCAAGAATTTCATCTCATCCGAAGCGTCAAAGTAGAATACAAATAGAGAAGTGACCTTTAATCAGTAACTCAAACCATAAAACTCATGTATTTGGAAACAATCTGGAAGCAACTGCAAGCTTCCCCGTGAGCAATCCCACCACAGCACGCAAGCAAGCACATCCTGTGCTGCATGAAGAGACATCAGATTTAGCTTGGCTTGAACGCATTACACAGTGGAGACGAATCTCCGAAAGGAAAATTTGTGTTTTTCTTTGCCAAATAAATGTATGAAGAAAACACTCTTGGCTCCTGATATGATTATTTGTCCATCAAAAATAGCCAAAAACCCTAGTTTGCTCATATTTCCAGGAAAAATATGTCTTTTCCACCAGGTCTGTTTTACCAGAAGCCATTTCCTAATAATAAAAAGCAAAAACTCTAGCAACCATTAGAACGTTTGTTATCTCTCTAAAACACACACAGCAGCAATAGCTTCAACATGGGTTCTACTGATTTTCATTTAAATGAAAGATTTTTTTACAAATAAAATTGTTGATGAAGAAAGCAAATTCTTTTAATGAAAAGATTGAAAAAGATTCCATTCAACTAATGTGATGCAAACTACTTCAAAATTATAAAAATAAGATAAAATTTTCTATTCATTTTTCAGACACAGTTCTCACCAACCAGATACACGCAAAATAATCCTTTGTAGCTGTTGCTTAAAGATACCCCTGGCTCCAAAAAATCTCTCCGTACTGGACCAAAGTATGCATGCAGTGTCTGGTAGCTTTATTATACTTAAAAAGAAAGAAAACTACAGGAGGATGTGCAGTGTAGTATGACTAGGAGAAAAGAGATTTTTAGTCTTTTCCGCATTTTCTCTGTGAGGCTGTGTTGGCAGCGTTCTTATTAATTTCATTTTGTGACTATGTTTCTTCAGTAAATATTCAGTCCTGCTGTAGCGGATGATTTGGGATTGCGTTGGCAGAAGAAGCTTCAGCTTTCATTTTTACATTCCGCTGTTGGTCATTTCAGGCAGCGCTCAAGGAATGTGCATATTAAAAGAAAAGGCACTTCAAGCACATAGCTGCTCTTGCTTCTCGCTGCGGTATGAGGGGCGCCTTCATTTACATCACTGGAATGTAGAACTAGTTTCAGAAGAGTTAGATGAGGCCCATGAGGCCCGAGTCCTCACATGCTCATAGCCGCATCTAGTTATTCGTCGATGCCAACGGGTTCTGTATGCACAGAGAGGCTCAGAGAGGCCACGCTTCCACTGTACAGACCCCGGTAAAAGACAGCTAAACAGGAAGACTCATATCGTGCCAGTAAGCGTACAATAAATAAAAAGAGCTGATCTGTAACACATATTGCCATGTGGATATTTCTAAATGGGTACTACGTTCATCAAGCATCTTTTGAGTAGCGGACACTTCTGTTTAAAGAAAGGAAGCCTGTATGCTGTAGGAGCAACTGCCGATTGCTGTAGATAAACAAATCCTCTCTCAAAGTATCAGAAATGCTTGCTGTCCACAAGATCCAGAGTCACAGAACTCTACTTGAGAAAGACTACACAGCCTGAGCACAGGTTAACGTCAACATGCGCGTGAATTAGAAGTAGGATATTTGCCCAAGATAAAATTCTGGCATTTCTGAATTTTTGTCTTGAACCACAACAAGGCGGCAGCATTTCTAAATTTGCTACTAAATTCCCCCAAACTTTGGGGAGAAAAGATTTTGAACAATTCAACATAATATAACAATACAGAAGCAATCTATAAAAATAAAATATGATAATGCAAATCATAAACTTTAACTATTTTTTAGGGTATCAACAATTTGAAGGTAATTACTGGAACCGTGAGTGTATTGACATCCAGAAGGGCTGTGCAAGGTAGTTCTGAGAAAAGGAAGATAAATCTGAGTAACACTCAAAACAAAGCCTCATCACCTACAGCTGTTCTCCTTCCACTGCAAGTAGTAACAAGGTAGAACTCATCTCTTCCTTATGACATTTATTTTAATGTCTGTTAAATGGAGGAGACTCCAAAGGTTCTCAATGGAGTTTCTTCTGCCAACACACACGCGCACACACACACACACCCCCGCCCCCCCCCAAATCCTCATAAAAATCGATATTAAAAAGTGAGGAACCAATCGTAAAAGACCCCTAAAAACACCACGGATGCCCAGTTTCACATTTTATTGCATGGTAAACTGCTGCTAGAGTTTCTCAGCAGGAATCATCAATATAGCCCCAAAGAGACCAAATGACATCTTTGTGACTGGCTATTTATCTCTATCTCACTTATGTCAGGAAAATTTGTACTAAAAGCATAACAAATGATTCTTGAATTTGTAATATCTAATTCATGTGATATAACTAACTGCTCAGTGATATATTAATGTCAATCTCAGTTAAACTGGTCCAATTTTGTTTCAGTTGCTACCAGAAATGAATGTCACCCTTATAAACTGTATTCATTTTGAATGCATTGAGTATAATGCAGTACAACGTTACCTTCCAAAACCAATTTACGATGGTTTTAGTATATATATGTATTAGTATGTTAACCCCTACCAGCCCTTTAGCCAGTGAGGAATTAAACCACTAAAATTATCAAAAGCAGATTTTAAAAGCTTTCTCTTCAGCTATGTCAGTGTAAGAACAGAGGATGAAGCTGTGAACCTTTTTTTAAGTGGGGGCAGTTGTTAATACAACGCAGTAACATAGAGAACACTCCAGTTTGAGAAAGAAAGGAGAGGAAAAATGGTCAAAGCAAGTTTTATTGAAGTAGAATAAGCAAGAAAAAGCCTGAAATGGCCATATTCTTGCAGGCCCTTTTATGTCATTCTGGTTCATATGTGTTTACAGACTTCTGTCATAAAACGAATAAAGAACACATACTTGGAAGAGTAAAGTTACTTTCTGAGGGGAGGGAGTGGGAAATGTATCCTGTGCAGGGGAAATGTATGTAGGCAAGGAAGGAGGAACACCTGTGGAGAAGAAAGTGGGAGCCATGAAGAAGAGCTCAAAGGCTTAGAAAGAGACTGTAAGACACATAGCATGAAAGAGGGGAAAAAGAAATCTTAGGGGGGACAGGCCAGGCCAAAGACTGAGAATGAAGGACAGGGTTTAGAAAAAGGAGAAACGAAGCATTGCCAAAGGCTATTTTGGTCATATGAAAAAGAGAATGAAAATAGGTGGCAAACAGGATGAATGAAATTTTTAAAAATATTAACATTCAAAGGATCCCATGATAGTTTCTTAATCAAGATTCTCATCTAGAGCATGGCTCTGACTGCAAGCGTAAACTGCGGGCTGTCTGCAGGATGCCCTGGTGCGTGTAACTGTCCCACCACACAGAGGTTCTCGTAAGCAGCCTGTGTGTGTTGTGGTTTAGAACTACAATTTCTAAATAAAAGAATTTCCCAGTCTTGAGGTTGGTACATTACAGGTGTAAATGAAGCAAAATATTATGTCTTTTATGAGATTTAAAAGCTGCAGGCCAATTTCGATAAGATTTTGGATTCACTCTAAAACTGTTAATCAGCAGTGTTAATTCTGAAAACAGAACTTAGACTTTTTTAAGCTTTTAAGCAAATCAAAATAATAATACTGATTTATATGCATCTTTCTTGCATGTCTTGGGCAGATACTACTTCTGAGCCTTATTTAGTGCTTCAAATGTATGCGTGACATTTCAGAACTGACCTTTTAGCTGAAAGATCAAGCTAAACACACATATCCAAGACAGCGTGGCATAGCGACCGGTTTAGGACTGGATAAACCAAGGATTATTAAGTGCTGCCAAAATTTTCTGGAGAGTATAAAGAAAAATTCAGCTCTTCTTTAACCTTAAAATCATCTCTATGCCTTCCACAAAACAAGAGAGCTTTCCCAAGTAATTGTGTCCCAGTTTTCTAGGGCTTGTGGGGATTGCTGATACGTAGTAAGCTCACTGCAGCTTGTAGGACAAAAGGAACTGGCCACCTCTTAGAAGATCGGTCCCTGTTTCACTGTACGAAAGAAGAGAAATTGGTTGCAGGTAGAACACTGAGATGTGAAAAGCAAGTTTTAGAATCTTTGTCTTAACGTGAATATGTCCAAAAGCAACACCCAAGCTCTTGTCATGGTGATTTCAGGAATGGTGATAACACTTCATAAACGCTGTCTGCGTTCTGCAGCCTTAGTTTCCCTGCAGTTACCATCTCTACTGTCTTTTGAAACAATCTCCAAGGCTTTTTTGCATAACTCATTTGCATGGTTGCTGGTCCAATATGTTACCCGCTACCTGTGTGTGTTTCCCCAATATCTTAGATCGTGAACGATTACTTGCTGAACAGGGCTTCACAGGTTGTTGATCACAGTGTGCAAATGTTTACAATCAGGGAGGGCATACAAATAGAAAGAACTGCCACAATTTATTAAGTGAAATTTAAGTGACTTCTGGAATCAGATCAAGCACATTTTCCTCTATGAACATGATGCAGCAATAAGCATCTCCCCCACCCCGCCAACTGCAGAGAAGCTAATTGTATTTTCCATTTTATATTACATTTCAGGGAGCATATAGCGACTAAATGTCTTTCATAGTTTGCGCTATGTGTTTATCTCGTGTTAAACTAACAGAGAGTAAGAGTCCATCAGCTATGTGGCTGCTCCGGCAAAAGTGTCAGGGTAAGCAAAGGAAACCTTCACTTTCCCCCAATCAAACTTACATTTTTGCAGACGTGTCCCCCCAGACCATAGGTTTGCCACCAAACTTTGTATGCCAGTCTTGGGCGTTTCCATTCTCAGTTCACATTCATGCAGCAGAATTATTTAGACAAGCTCCAATTTCCCCAATTTGGGTAGGGAGGGAAAAGTATATGGTGCTGCCAGGCAGAAGATTATATCTTCGTTTTGGTGGAGGTTTCAGGCTCTGTAGAGAGCTGTGGTTGTGGCTGTCACTCTCTGCCACACTCGGAGGCTTTTTTTATTGTCCCTGTCAGTTAGCAGCCCAAGGTTACTGCCAGCTCTCTGTCAGTGCTTTGATTTTTGTCAGCTATGGCCAGGTCCTTTTAGTTATCTGCTATCTTTTCAGCTTTGTTCAGCCTGAGCTCTACTTGTCTACTAATTAGCTCTTTGGAGATTTCCCTTTTAAAACTCACTATCACAGAGGACAGGAACCGTTCAAAAGTTTTGTGCTTCATAGAAATTCCATATTCATCCACATCCCATACAGCCATCTTTTTAAAATTAAAAGTGGCAGGTCAGGCCAATTTAAGGTATATAAGCAGCACAGCCTGTAAAAAGATACCTTTAGGTTCTTGATCAGGTATGTAGATGAATGACAGGAAAAGAAAAAAGGTTTCCACTGAAAGGACCAAGGTGTACAAATAAAAAAGAAACTATCATTCTGTGTAACATATTCTCATTTTCTTTATCTTCTGGTGTGCAAATATTGTGCTAGCTGAATATAAAAGTAGCGCAACTTTAGGGTACAAAAAAAAAACCACACTGTAACAACATCAAGAGTGGTCTTACATCAAGGAGGGCCCTGAGGATGTCTTTGTTGTCAACTTCAGAAGAAAAGAGAGGAACAGAAGAGGAAACTGGCAGAAGGAATAGATGCCAAAGAGAACTCAAAGGATTAGGTCCGGGTGAGGTGATCGGTATTCGAAAACAGTCTGCCTTCTGGCTCTGATCTAAGGGAATAGGCTGGCAGCAAAGCCAGAGGGCATAACAGCACAAACACACCTTCAGCACACTGCTGGAGGCTTGCCTCAGTGCCTTAAAAATTGTGGTAGCAATTAGAAATAAAGGTATATAGGAGCAATAGGCAAAAGTGCTCTATTTATGAATAAAAGTCCTCTTTTTACATAATACTCAGTCTACTTGTATCTTTTTTTCCTTCTTTTTTGCCACTTAGTACGTTTTTCTCGTGGTATCTCATCGATGCTGTAAGTTGCGCCTACATTGCACTTACATAGTGTTAATGCCTGGAAGATGAAAGTAAAAACCTTTGAATATATTAATGCTATAACACAGATGTCTTACTTTTTATACTCTTTTTTTAGAAATATGGTGTGGTTAATAATGATGCAGATTGTGCTGGATGGATGAGCAGATGAAACAGGGGAATACAGATTAAATAAAAATTTCTTCAAAGCTTACGTTTGCTTCATAATTTAACTTCTGTACTTGTCATGATAGTAGTAGCTAGGTGCAACCATGCATAATCACATTGTTCTAAAATATCCTGGTGAAACAGAACAAACCTCATCTAAACAGCACTGCCACACTTGTTCAGATAACCCTGAAAAAAAAGTAATTAGGAAGTGTCAGCTCGGCTCCGTGCTTGATGATAATTACAAATCTAGAGTTACACTAGAAAGTACACAAACAGTTTTACAGTTGAGGACCAAACGTTTCTTACTGAAGGCAAGGCTGCAAGGAGACCGTGGAATAATCTGTCCAGACCTCCTTTTGTGACACAATCATCTCATGCAATTTGTCCCTGGTGTCTTGTTTTTCTGCTCTCGTATTTGTCTTACGCATTGGACGCTGGAAAGAAATACAGATTTGGCAGCTTTTGCTTCGCTAATGGGAAAGCTCCTGTCTCAGGTTGCTGCTAACCCGGCTGATGTTTGGCCAGCATGTGGGAACTCTGACTCCTCCGAGCACTCGCGCTTCTTTCCCAGAGCTGTTCTCGTCCTTCAGAGCTCAGGTTTTCAATGACCCGGGTATTACAAGGAGTTACTAGTATAGAGGATCTTATTTTTCAACTCGCCATGCCCGTGGGCTGCTTTGCTCCTGATGTCAGGCCAGACTGACAGAACGACGAACATTTAGTTGTTTCTTCTTGTTTACATCTTTGGAGGTTTTCAGCCTCTCTTAAAACTGCCTCGTAACTAGTCTGGATGATAGATTTGGAGGCTTTACTCACTTTTCCTATTTCTTACAGGTTGAAAATTTCAGACATATTTTATTACAATATTTTAATTCTGCTGTTCTCAAGGTTGGATATATACCGTAGTCTTTTCCCTGTCGGATTAATCTCAATTAGGGCGTACTATTGGCATAAAAATTACACAGATATTTTAGCCGCACGCATTGAAAGCATTTTGAAGCCACTCCTACCGGTTTTAAGAAAAGTTCTGGCTGGTCACGCTCATTTTCAAATTGATTTGCAATCGTCAGATTGCAAAATTGAACTGGCCAAATCTTGCATTTGAAAAGCCAGTTTTCATATTGACTTTCATAATTTGCATTCCATTGGTAACAGCAGACTTGATGCGAAAGCTACCTGGTGTCCTTTTTGGAAAAGCAACAGCCCATACACTTTCTCTTTGGCATCGCATTACTTGTCCCTATTTTCTGAATCTAGCATTTGTACATTAAACAGTTGGTCACTTGCTCCTAGAGGTACATACTGGATACACCAAACTGAAGCAGTTGTGTCTGCGTTACATCTTTGTTCAACTGACACCTTAAATGCTTGGCAGCAATTTAGTTCAGAAAACTTACAGATATTAAGTCTTTTAGTCTCCCTTTCTTCCCTAGGAGGCAATAATGTTCTTTTACAGCAAATTTAATCCATATTGTCTCTCTCGGCCACCCATTTTTACTCCGTAGTGTGGAGATTAGGGTAAGTAATTGCTTGTTTAATACAAAATTGCCTGGTTGGGAGACAGTCTGTGCCTTTGCCAGCCAACTCAGATATTCTTTCCTCAATTGCAGGCATCTGTTATTGAGCTCATCTCGCTACCGTCTTGTACAAATGAACTGCTCTATGCAAATGTATTTTGTCAGCTTTTTCACCAGCTGTCATGCTGCTTACCCACCTCAAGGATTGTGTCTCTTCACTGAGTTTTTCCACTTGCTTATACTGAAAGCATTTAATGCAGCAGTTGAATCATTTCATCTAGTTCTAGTAGTACATGTCTGACAGACATTACAGTCCTTGAAGTACCTCTCGGTAATCTTCTAATAGCTTTGTTCCAAGGTGCATATTTTGCTTTGACTGATTTTATTTCTCCTTCTGTGTTTATTTTATGGATTGTTTGTCCTATTATAATAACTGAGGCAACGCATACGCTGCAGTTGAGCAGCGATTCAGACGGTCAAAAACAGGCTGAGGATTCATACAATATTGCAGTTACCAGTGCATCTGCAGCATGTTTGGGAATTTTCTGAGAAATGCCTCGTTGGCTGGGCACCGGCGGATTGGCTGCACTGGAGAGTAACACAAAGAAGAGGGGGCCCCAAAAGAAATAGTCGCTAGAAGCACATTACCATCATCATCAAAACAATCAGTTCATGCTGAAACCTGCTCCTAGGAAAGAACACCAACAGCGAGGGAAGTTCTAGAGAGAACCTTATATCTCTGGCCTTAATGATTTAAAAAGGTACCTCCTCTCTTCCAAAAATCTCTTACTACTATCTTGAGACTGTCTAAACATCAAGACTAGGAAAAGCAAGACTACAACAGAAATTTAATTGACTGAAACTGGTGTCAGAAATTAGGTTTAACTAGTGGACAAAACAATGATGGGTGCACTGTGCTGCTCCTTTCCCATTTCCATCTTACCCTCCCTAAGCACAGAGAACAGCAGCTCCTGAGGATACCCCGTGTGTTGTGGCTATAGGAAGAACTACAGGCCTGTACCCCTCAGTCGAGGTTCATGAATTCCGTGAGTTCAGCAGAATCACACCTTTTGTTGAAATAAAATGCTTCTAACTCTCTTGGCCATAAAGAAAAATTCCAGAATATGATCTAAGTAAATGAAATCACTGACACCTGCCTAAGTTTGCAGAGAACTGTGTTAATATTTGTGCGTGAGAAAAACTGATTTATTAATCTCATTGCCGTTTTAAATGGCAAGCAAACCCCATCCCAGGAGGAGGAGAACCGAAATAGCCCTCAAGAGGAGAGGAGACTCAAACTACTACTCCTGTTACTCCTAAAGAACAAGGCCACTCTTTTAGGGGAGAGGAGGTCTCTGGTTATTGCTCCAAAAGCTCACCTTCACCCTGAATGTGTGTGTACTGAGGGCCACAGGGTCGGGCAGGGAAGAGAGCCACGTTGCAGAGCTGGAATGGGGGCCTTTCCCATGTCACAAGACAGGTATGGCTCCATCTTGCCTTACACCATCCTTGTTACTGTGAAGGCAACGGCACCAGAGCCCAGGTACCAACCCATTGGAGTTACCTAGAGAAGGGCAGATGGAAGCCGTGCCAAGGAGACGATGCTTTCTGTTGCAGTCACTTACTTGAGTGAAATGGCAACATTTTTTTATGGGCATGAAACCCACCTTTGAAAAAAAAAAAAAAGGTTAATTTAAAATATGAAGCAAAACACATCACTATTAATGTGTTTCTTTTCCTCTGCAGGCAAACATCTATTTTGCTGCAGAAGCCAGCAGAAAAAACAGCAAAACTCCCATAGGTAAAATTTCATGTTGTTGTTCTACCAGCCATATTTGAAGTGCAATACGGGCCATTTACTGGGGATGGGAATAGCCCCCTAGGGGAAGGAAAGGCAGACAGGATCATGTTAACACCAAACTCGCTTTCTTCCCAAGAACTTAATTAAAGAGAACTGACAGTATTTCTTCAGGGCTTTAACAAATACTGAAATCCCTAAAATCCATTTTTGAGGGATGTAACTATTAACATCCTTACTTTACAGAGAGGCAAAACCAAGACAGACTTTTTCACTAAATATTTGTTAGTGGTTTTCATTTTAGATTCCTTGCATTTTGGATGTCCAAGTCTATATTTCCTCCTGCTCCTTCTCCTTCATCTAAAAGATGCCGAGCTCCCACAACTTCAGCTAAGAACAATTCTGTCAACACTCAGCGTCAGAGAAAAACTCAAATGATTTCAGGTGGAAGCCCAAGTGTTAAAAGTTTCAGTGCAAGAAACTGGACTCTCAGCACCTTACCCAGGTCTTTGAGTTTTGCTTTCCTCTAGCTCAGCACTCCTGCACCAGAAATTCACAGTGCTGCCGCCACGTATCTATCTGAGCGCAAGAAATCTTTTATAGAAAAGGCCAAAGGCCAAACAGCCGCTGCATAAATACTTTGAAAGTCAGTCTCTGAAGCGATGAATGGTTATGGGGACATCTACAGTCTTTCAAATAGACAACAGCCTACTTTGCTCATTCTCTGAACTTATCAAGCATGGATCACTCCAAACTGAAATTCTGCAGCCATGGCTAGTGCTTTGATGAACCCAGGGTTAACACTCCCCGCAGTCAGGATCAGCATGCAGTAATGTTATGATTTGGCTTCAGCCTCTTTTCATCCTATTGCAGACTTCATAGACATCCAACACAATGGCTGTTGCATTACTCTCTTGGAAATAAAGAAATACAATGCTACAGAAGTCTCATCTTCCTCCTCTCATGCTTGGTTTCACACATTTTTGGTCTATACCAAATCATTTTTATGTCCTTTTTTTCTCTCTAAAAATTAATATTTTATTTTTTCAAAGAGTGAAGCTGCTCTGCAAGGTTGTGGAGAGAAGGCACAGCAGGAGTTTAGGAAGCTTGGGAGTTTTCCACGTCACCATTTTTTTCCTGTCTGTGAGTGCAGCAAAATAATTAAGATCCTTGTAATTAATAAAATATGAAATCTGCGTAACTTCTGACTCTGTACATGCAACGATATGTTAAAAATGGTGATTCACCTGGTTTGTACTGCAAAGATGAAGTGACATGCTTTTTTGAGCAGTTAAAAGAGGGCCCTCAGTAAATAAAGTATATATACTTGACTGGGTTTTTTATTTCCTAAGTCGTCCAAACCTCATTCACATGGCACTACACAGCAAGTAATACTTTCACGATTTTGCCTTGGCTGGTTTGGTAAATAAGGAAGGGAGCCTCTCTGTATTTTTGGAATAGCAGCAAAAATTAAAAAGCTTTAACAGTGGCCTTGAGCAGCCCCTGTGTCAGACTAAATGGTACAACATAACTTGAAGCCGAGGTCCCCACATTTTTTTCCTTCGAGACCTGCTTTAAAAGTCATTTGTGCCGTAATGTTTACAGAAAGCCCCAAAGGTAACGGTAAGGTTACTGGGGACTTGCAGTTACATTTAGCAGTTGTCTACATCTGCACACGGGTGCTCCACAGATTTTATTGTCCCATGCACCATTAGCAAGTTTGTTGATGGTACCAAACTAGGAGGTGCTATTGGCTCTTGAGGGACAAGAGGCCTTGCAGAGGGATCTAGACAGATTGGAGCACTGGGATGAAATTTAGCAGGTCAGAGCAGCCCTGCAGAAAGGGATCTGGGGGTGCTGGTCGACAGCAGGCTCACTATGGGTCAGCAGCGTGCCCTGGCAGCCAAGAGGGCAAAGCCCATCCTGGGGTGCATCAAACACAGTATAACCAGACGGTCAAGAGAGGTGATTATCCCACTTGCATTCAGTGTTGGTGCCACCTCACCATAGAGTACAGCGTGCAGTTCTGGGCCCCACAATTCAAGAAGGATGTTAAGGTCCTTGAAGGTGTCCAGAGGAGGGCAACAAAGCTGGTGAACGGACTGGAAGGAATGCCCTACGAGGAGCGGCTGAGGACTTTGGGCTTGTCTAGTTTGGAGAAAAGGAGGCTGAGGGGCGACCTCTTTGCTCTCTACAGCTTCCTGAGGAGGGGAAGTGGAGAGGGAGGTGCTGATCTGTCCTTGGGATCCAGTGACAGGACACGTGGGAATGGTTCAAAGCTGTGCTGGGGGAGGTTTATACTGGACATTAGGAGGCACTTCTTTACTGGTCAAACACTGGAAAAGGCTTCCTATAGAGGTGGTCAATGCCCCAAGTCTGTCACTGTTGAAGAGGCATTTGGACAATGCCCTTAGTAACATGCTTTAACTTTTGGTCAGCCCTGAAGTGGTCAGGCAGTTGGACTAGATGATCAATGTAGGTCCCTTCCACCTGAAATAGTCTAGTCTAGTCTAATCTAAGTCTAGTCTAATCTATCCTTGCCATCTTGGTCTCTTCTCCTTTCTGTATTTTATGTCTTGTTTCACAGATCCCAGTAAAGTTGGGGAGAAGCCCAACTCTTCCAGCAGGGCCCAGTGATCTCGTAAGGATTTTGCTTGAGCAGAGAAGTCCACCTCTGTCAAAGTGTAAGATACAACATAAACCTCCTCAATGCTGTTGCTCTCTCTCTTTTACTCCAGCAATGCAGAAACCATTAAAATAAAGGCAAATATTTGTAATGAAACTCCTGTGCCTGTGGTATTTGTAATACCAATTTGTAATACTAATTTGATATTAGAACTTCTAGTTGCAGTTGTAGTTTTCTGTTTTAAGTCTTCTAGCAACGCTTGTGTCTTATAGAAGATCCAGCAGGTCTCTAAAGAATACTTCCCCATTTTATAACAACTGAACTATAGTTTAACTTTTCTCCTGACAGGATAAAAATCCTAGTGATATCTGGCAAAGCCAGGGAGGATCATATAGATGGCTACAGATGGTTATACAGAAGGGTTTGAATTCCAGAGAAAATGAAGAGAGGAAAACAAGGAAACAGGAGATAATCCCAAACTAAACGCGAATAATCAATGGAAGTTGCTAGGAGAGAAAAGAAAGGGGAAAGTGAACAAGCGAAACATAAGAACATCCATCTGCTTTAATTTAGGCATGTTATACACATTATACTATTGCTCTAAAAAAGAATGAGCTTGTTCTCAGTCCCGCGGGGCTGGTGCGTTTGCCTGTCAGCTTGCCGTAGGGGAGCAGAAGGGCTGCGGGTGGTCAGGGCTGTTGCCAGTGGGTGATGGCGTTCCACCTCCAACCTCTGCGTGTGCCGTGTGAAGAAACACCCCGAGCCTGACATGTACCACTTAGGTGACATTTTACACCCTGACACACAAGCGGTCGCAAAAAAAACATTTACACCATTCTGAAAGTCATTCTTATTCCAGGAACGACAAACTAATTGTCAGTGGTGTTCTGCATGGCAGCAGACAGCAGAGAGTAATATGTTCTTTTAATATTTCTAGGAAAAATGTGCCAAGCCCTCGCGATACAGAGCACAACGAGTTGTTGCAACAGCCTGCAGATCAGAACGGAATGGGAAGGGATCTCCAAAACGCAGGGCTGAAAAGTATTGCTTCACAACCAGAGGTGTCATTTGAGATGTGCAAAATAAACCGCCAATCACTAGAGTCAACACTCTGCAAATTCCCATTTGAGTAGGCAATCAATCAACTACCTTCTGGCAATCACCGAATATTGTAAGGCCAGTAAGACTCGGGGTCACCACAATTATTACATAGCCAGGCATTACCTTCAGCTCACGTGCAGAAACCAACCTGACACAACAACTCGTTGTTGTTAGAAATATATTGATTATGGACCATCTCTAGAACTGAGCCATAGCAAGACATTTTTTTGGTTCCTGGGCAAGTGGGTCGTCCAGACATTTCCCCTCTTGCCTCATCCCTGAGCGGATCTGCATTACAGCCTTCTGCCAGCACAGGTGTGTCAGGGAGCAGTGTGGTGAGGTGCAAGCTTTGACTAAAGCAGGTGATGCTTTGGCAGCAGAGGTCATTTGTGTAGTCACAATCTATTCTAACAAAAATCTGCTTTTCCAGCCAGGAATACAGTACTATAAAACAAAGGGGTGATTTTTGGTTTGGTTTTTTTTTTTTTTCATAGTTTTGTAGAAATTGAATCCTTACTTTGAATATTTTCAATGTAGCCTTGACTTTTTTCCTAGCATAGAAGCAGCCTGGAAGAGAGTATGAGGAAGCAGCTCCTTTTTTTTTGGTGTGCGTTCCTTCTGTACAAAGCACCCCTTGTGCTATTCTGAGCTGCCTTGAAGGAGGCAATTCCCACTGCCGAAACCTAATCAGCAAGTTGAGGAGCTCTCAGCGTGGAGGGTAGGCAAGCACCCGAGTTAGGCACCCCTCTGATGAATGGACCATTTGACCTGTAGTCATTTAAAGCACTTCTGTACTTCAAAATCTCTTTCGCCCAGCTGTTGTCACATGCTAGCGAGCCTTGTATACGCATTAGTGCACTCCTGGAGAAGAGGAACACGTCTACATTGACAAACACTAGACACCACAGTCCAACGTCATGCGGTGCTTCCCTTTCCAAATCCCAGAACACATATACAGGTGCAGTGTCCAAAGCCACATTTTCGGGATCTCGTTATGATTTATTCCCAGCTTTGTGAAGGACTGCAGATTTTTAATGGCACTAGAAATACTCAATTTCCTACTGTGTTCGTGATTTAATCTACCTACCTCCTGCTTCCAGACCAACAGATAAATGGGATGTAATACGCTCAGCCTAACACTAATTCAGAATTAAACACTGTCCATTGTATTGCTCTACCAGAGGCCTTTTACATGCATTTTATAAGAGGAAGAGGACATACCTTTTCTGGCAATTAGAAAAGCATGCAGGGATTTACATGTATGGGCACATCAGATAATTAACCCCTTCAGGAGTAGGAAAGTCGGGCATAATCAAACTATGCATAGTTTTACCAATGTTCAAGGAATATACAAACTAATAATCAACACGACATTTCATTGTTCTTGTACCAAGTCTCGGTAGTTCTTTAATCCTCACCCTACTCAGGAAGAAAGGGGTTTTTGAAAGAGGAATGAGTCAAATTGTTTTCCAAATTAGTAAGAAAGAGAACCCAAACACTTTCAAAATAATCTAGAAAATGGATCACCTTACATGGATTCCATCTGCATGTCCTTCTGGTGACACAGGTGTATCTTCCTGGGCACAACAGCAACGTGCTCAAGAAAGTAGAGGAGCTCTCATGACTCAAATTCATAGAATACAGAGACTTCATATCTTCCATAATCAGTTCTGGTGGATTACAACTTTACAAGCATTTTTGTCTCCCAAACAATCTAGTGGAATATGAGAAGGGTGAAAAGTATAATTAATACCAAGTAGGATATGTAAAAACGCAACTTCCCTGTGCCAGAGAAGCAATGAGTTTCCACCTGGTCCCTTTTGGGCTAAGCTGTTTGATCAGCTTCCCTCAGTCTCTGTGGATGTCCTTATACGAGTCTAATTGAAGGACCCCTGTTCTCTTTTTATTTTTGCTCTATGAAAAATGCATTGGAGATGTCTTATAATGAACTTTGATATGGTGAAATGATAATAATGTCCTAATTATATATAAAAATGTAATTACACTTGCTACTATTATAGAAAAACTCCCTTTATAATGAAGTGTTATGTTAGAAAAAAAGATTTCATTATAGGCGGATTCCTTTACTTGTTAATTTGGCCTGTGATTCATCGCTTTAATATTAAAAAAAAAATTCTCTCTAAGTTACTTTTGATGTTTCTCATTTATGGTTCATTTCTCTGCTCTGGCACCTTAAGATGCCAAAAATTACAAACTTATTTAAGATATACTTAAAAATGCACTAGTTCTTTAAAAGGAAGATGGGAAAAAAGGAGTAAGAGTCATTTTTCTGGTAAAAATACTTTCTAATGGAACACGGAACCAGGTTAAATACCAGGGCTGTGTTCTCACTGACCAATTGCCTTGTTATTAAAACTTTTTTCCTCAACATATTATTAAAGAAATGTAGTATCAATTACCTAAAATTGCTAATGAAAGGAAGGACAGCATTAAAAATAGGCCATTTAGAAAGAACAGTTTAATGAAAGAAGCATCCAGACACTTCTGAAAGTTGCAATAAAGTGACAGTCCTGAGCAAAATCTGAACAACAAAAGAAAAAAAAAGAAAAAAGAGGAGCAAGAATGAACATAAAGTGGTCTCAGATCTAATATATCAAAACTGATATGAGTTCAGAATAGGAATATTTTCCCTCTTGTACCATGAAAAAAAGTACTTCAAGTGTTTTTATGAGCCAGCAAGTTTCCCTCTGCATTATACCGTAGCTTGCAGCTAATACCCTGTTTAAAAGCCAGAGAGGGAAGGTGATGGTAAGGCAGTGATTTGCTAATAATTGAAAAAGATAACAGTAATTTTTTGGAACAGGAAATAGCATTTCCCAGCCCAAACCATAAAATGGTTATGAGGTGATAGAATGTCTAACCAATTCCACTAAACTACACGGTCACTGTAAAGAGACATCTCCTAAGATCTTTTAAATTGAAAAAAAAGGATTTTTAATAAAGCATACATCCCAGCCTAGATCATATTTCCAAGTACAGAGCTTTGGTTTCCTTTTGCATGGAAATCCCCTGCCCCGTCCATTCTCTCTTTCCTCCTCATTGTTCTATTCAAGGTGGCCTCTCTAAAGAGGATCTTCCCCACCAGCCAACAGCTCTCGGGTCTCCAGTGCTCGGTAATGGATCTGCCCTGTTACAGTGCATTAGAGAAGTAAACAAAGTATGAGGAAGAGGTCCGTACACCCGAAAGCTTCTCTGTATTTTCAAACTGTACCAGAGACCTAATGGAAGATGCTACTTTTTCCTACAAGCCTTGCCCCGTTTCTGTCTTTAGACCATCACAGCTGTAACACCACTGATGACAATATTTATTTATCTATGGATAGAGCTGATGTTTGCTGTATGATGCTTACACTGCATCATGCTCTCCACTCTTGCTCCCTTGCCAGATACTTGTGTGAAAATAGCTTTCTGCTCTCTTCATCGTTCACATCCGTATATGCTTTCTAGCCTGCGTGTAAAGATAGAAAGACTCCGAAGGTCCATCTGTGTGGGCTCAGCAGTGTCCTGCATGTTTTCCTCATTTTGCACTCCTGTAAAGCTGCTCAAGGCAGGGCCCTCAATCCTGTGAAGGTTCTCACAGACAATATCTAGGTATCAAGAATTTTTGTCCATATAATTTTCCTTATCTGAATAAAGAGATATCCAGGAGCGCTTACTGTTAAATATGAAAAAAAAAAAAAAATTAATTTGAACATAAATATTCTAACTTAATTGAGACTGCATCTACCTGGTTTTATCTGCATTGGTCAGGAATTCTGAATGTTATTTTCCTGGCCCACAATATAGGCAGTGTCTATTAAAGTCATATCCAGTTACCTGTATCTTGTGGTTGGGTCTGACATTTTGTTCTTGGGCACTGTATAGCCTAGATCTGGCTAGTCCAAATAATTAGGACAAAATTTCAGTATTTTATCCTTTATTATATATTTTATACTTTAGAAGTTCTTCAAGCTGTTTCACCCTGCCACATTTGAGGAGCTCCCATCAAAAAAAAGGATACTGGGAAAAGCTCCAATAAAAAGACGTTCTTGCCCTAAGTGAAGTTAGTGTGGAACAGGCAGTTGTTAAAACAATATCCCTGGGGATGGGACCACTCTATGCAACACCACTATCTCACATTCCAAAGGATGCTGTACCACGCTGTTGTGCTGTTGTATCACTAGACTATTCTTTCCTAGTTAGAAAATTGACATTTTAAAAATTATTCCCACATGCAACCTGAAATAATATGTTATATAGAAAAAGAAAAGCATTCTGATAGATACTAAGCATGAGTGGTTGGTGTAGATTCAGATGTATGATATTGCAACTTCTGTCTATAAGGCATAATAAGTCCTGATCATGATACAAGAATATTTAGCTCCTCTAGAGCATCCTTTCAAAACATCCTTCTGATGAGTTCTTACAGCAGCCCCGTGTAACACACTTAGCGATTCATTTCTTCAAAGTCAGCAAGTCGGATTCTCATCTTCTTGTGCATTTAAGCTTATATAATTCATTCCATGAAAATAACTTAAACGAGACCCTACATCTGGAAGCCTGACAGAGGAAAGGACATGTCCATGGCCATAGAACAAGTCGGCTGTAGGACCAGAAAGAGATGGACAACATCAGCAGGGTGGACTGTCCTTCCAGCTGGACTGTCCTCCCAGTGGACTGAACCTAACGGTTCCTTTTCCTGTTAAAAAACCCCAAACCTGTTAGTCAACCTACTTGCAAAATCAGCGCAAGCATTTGCATGTCGGATGGCCTAAGTTTTGAGGATATTTCTGGTTTTGCAGTTGGAGGGTCTAGATGTACAATTAAAGAAAAATAAGATCAGCTTGAGAGGTGGTACTGAATAGATGCAGTCCTAATCTATTGCATTTTATAGCACTATTCTCTCTTCAGAGGGAAAAAAAAATAAAATCAGCGGGGATGCGAGGAAGAGCAGAAGAGAGACTTAGAACACAGAGCGACAGATGCAGTCTGCATTAGAGCAGCAAGCGTTGCTGGAGGAGGTGCAATCTCATGCACTACCACAATGCAGAATTCCCCCCAGTTTTCCTCTCCTTCCTTAAAGAGGCACTCACATAAGTAACTGCAGATGAAGCAAAACTGGTTTTATAGGGGAAAGCTAGTCACAATTTTAATCACAGAAAATGTCTGAATTAATAAAAAGGCATACTTCATTCTGCTCCCTCTCAGCACCGCGACAAGTGTGTTGGGGTTCCTCTGATGTTTTGATAGAGATGAGATTTTTGGAGTGTTATTTCTGATCATATTCAAGTTATTGGAAAATGAGGGCTTTATTTTCTGCTTGGTTAAAAACGCAGTGAAACACATTAAGAAGTGGGTTTTTTTCAGCCTTAATTACGTCCCGGCTACTCCTGGCTATGCAATTTCTGATTCCGAACAGCTACCCAGTGGTGGGGGGAGGCCTCTCTGCCAGCTGTGCTTACTTCCAGACCCTTCCAGCATCTACCTCGACATACTTGCCCCGTAGCTGCACTGATGGGGCCTCGGCAGGTCTGCTAGGCCAATGGCTATAAAGATCAGATCAACGGACATTTAAAACTAATTTACTGATAGTACTTCTAGCATTCAGAGATGCTAATGTTGACGTACAAGGCAAGTATTTCTTCTGTTAGCAACGTCTCACATAGCAGAGCAATCACAGTGATTTTTGACAGAAAGCACACCTTTGAAGGCTTTAAGATCCTTGCAGCCTTTAAAAATTTTATTCTAAGCTAGCCAGTTGCAAGATATTTCAAAAGCTTAAGCTTCCCATGATCAAAGGCGCTCTTGAATAACACTATTATGTTCTCCTCCTTAAATCCTGTCTACTTGGCAGTGTTGGTGAGGAATTCGGCAATTGATTGCTTCTACTGGTGAAGCATATTGAAACATGCAAACTGCATGCATATAACTCCTCAACAGTGCCACATATTCTGTTGACATCTCAGGATCTGACAACACAGAGCAATATTTTGAGAAAAGCAGATTGCTGTTTATCCCACCATTTAATTTAGAAAGCAGAAAAGTGATCAATGTTTAGCAATACTATTGTAGGCAAGACAAACACGTAGTTGCCACTTTGCAAGTCACATACTTTGAAAGTAACATCTATTTGAAAATAACATAGGGGATCAAATTTTCAGTCTCTGACTTAAAAATTTCCTACCCCAGTTTGCTTGCTGTCTTGTCTGCAAAGGCAGGGTGTATTCAGACCGCTGTTTGCAGGTGCCAGGTCCTGGACCGTATCTTCTCATTAGTGTATACAAAGATAAGTTGTGCATTATGAAAACCAGATGTCCATTCTCGTTTCTCACGTACCCAGTTTTGCCAGTAATGAATGCTGTTAGCGATGAGTTTGTGATAGACCACCCAGGTCCTCACCTATATTTTATCCATATGCATACTTAGCATAAAGTAAAAACATTCAGTGGGATGACTCAACTGTACAACTTGTGCCAACAGACAGTCTTCCATCTCAGGAAGGCTGGTCCAAGGCTGTAATCACTAGGTGCTTTTAGTTCAGAGAGTCTCCTCTGGGGGGCACTTCTCTCTCACTGTCAGAATATCTCGGGCAGGAAATCTTTGCCTTGGTCTCCCACGCTTTTATTTGATATATATTATTTTACCTATCTTTTTTATAACACAGTTAAACATGACTAAATGTGCAATTCGTCCCTGGAACCTACATGATTATTCACCCTTGCCATTATGAAAAACACAACTTCTCTTCTTGCCAGGAGGGGAGAAAGAGGGTGGCACAAAAAAAATCGGTGTGTTGCAGCCTGCTGCTGGGCTATGATTCCTACCTGTGGGCTCCAGTTTGAGGAACAGTGAGAACAGGGAGGCAGGAGCTGTTTCCACTAAGAAAATAAGCTACTGGGAAAGCTACTCAACTCGTTTTCCTACACAGGTCTGTGACCTACTGCTACCTATTTGTATTATTTTATAGTCTAGGCCCTGATCTTGGCTTTTAATTCCTTGGTTTCTTCCAATGTAAAATAAATAATTTTAAAATTTCATCTGTGGTCACCCCAAAAGATTTGAATCAGACCCCCTGCATGCAAAATGAACATAATACATAAACATACGTATCATCATTTGCTAGTATCCACAAGTTTTACAGCTATCTACGTAATCCAAATACATATCTGGGTCTTTTTTTACACGTATCTATTCATTAGAAGTTTTGACATTTTTAATCTTTATCTTATCTGAAGTCATACTGGGCAACAGGCACCATTTTTGGAAGTACCAGCAATCTCCACCAGCAAAATGGAGAAAGAAACATTTAGGACCCTCTGGCAGGCCGATGCTCTGCCATTTCAAGTTTATCCCAGAACTAATTTGTATGAAAGTGCAATATGGGATGTAAGTCTGTTCTTTAACAGTTTGGAAAGCATATGGAAGGGCAAGTTCAGATGAGACAAACATCCCAGTTCAGCCATTAAGACTTCTCTTCATTTACCAACACAGGCGGCTTCTTACACTACTACAGGTATGATCATGTTCATACTTGAAATCATCCCTATACTTTTGTGCATACAGCAAAACCACTCACTAGAGAGAAAGACTGCATAATCTAGGATCATCTACCTCTTTGCTTTTCCTCACCACAAAACATTAAGCACTGGCCTAAGCCTCTTGTAGCCAACAAATTAGAATCTATGAGGAAATGCTAATGGGTTATCTTCTGACAATCAGGATAAACATATTTTTAAGCTGCAGAAGAAATTATTACTCTCTAGCAATAACGTCTGACCAGCAACCGATCTACCATAAACCAAGGTTTTGTCTAAGCAAGAAAAATAATACTTCAACATAAGCTCATATTGCTTCTACCCTGAATACAAAGAGCAGCAATTCCGTGTAGCAGAAGCAAGTGTATTTTGGGGGAAGCAGAAAGGGTAATACTTGCCTCAGTGTTGCAATGACAGCTGCATATATGGCAGTAAGGACAACAGAGAAGCACTGCTAACGCTGATGTCCCCATTCAGGGAGAGATGCTGAGCAAGTCAGGGAAACCAGTGCTGTAATTGTTAAAGAGCTGGAAATGAGACAGACTCAATCCAGTGGGACTGAGCGCACCCTCAGCAAGTCTGCCGATGACACCAAGCTGTGTGGTACGGTCGACGTGCTGGAGGGAAGGGATGCCATCCAGAGGGACCTGGACAGGCTGGAGAGGTGGCCTGTGCAAACCTCATGAAATTCAATAAGGCCAAGTGCAAGGTCCTGCATGTGGGCCAAGGCAATCCCAACCACAAATACAGGCTGGGTGGAGAATGGAGTGAGAGCAGCCCTGAGGAGAAGGACTTGGGGTTGTTGGTTAATGAGAAGCTCAATATGAGCCAGCAATATGCACTCACAGCCCAGAGAGCCAACTGCATCCTGGGCTGCATCAAAAGAAGCATGGCCTGCAGGTCGAGGGAGGTGATTCTGCCCCTCCACTGTGCTCTGGTGAGATCCCACCTGGAGTACTGTGTCCAGCTCTGGAGCCCCCAACATCAGAAGGGCATAGACCTGTTGGAGTGGGTCCAGAGGAGGGCCATGAAGATGATCAGAGGGCTGGAGCACCTCTCTATGAAGACAAGCTGAGAGAGTTGGGATTGTTCAACTGGGAGAAGGGAAGGCGTCAGGAAGATCTTATAGCGGCCTTCCAGTACTTCAAGGGGGCCTACGGAAAAGATAAGGAGGGACTCTTTATCAGGGAGTGTAGTGACAGGATGAGGGCTAACAGTTTTAAATGGAAAGAGGGGAGATTTAGATTATATATTAGGAAGAAACTCTTTACTGGAGGGTGGTGAGGCACAGGAACAGGTTGCCCAGAAAAGCTGTGGATGCCCCATCCCTGGAGGTGTCCAAGGCCAGGCTGGATGGGGCTTTGAGCAGCCTGGTCTAGTGGGAGGTGTCCCTGCCCAGGGCAGGGGGGTTGGAACCAGATGATCTTTAAGGTCCCTTCCAACCCGAAGCATTCTATAATTCTATAAGTATTTGCCAGCTGTGACTGGATCAGTTGTGCTGAAGATGCCTATCTATTCACCATCTCAAAAGAGAGGTGGGGACAACAGAGCCTTGCCACAATCTCTAGCTGTTTTGGCAAATTTACTTTTGCAGAGTAGATTTCTCTCATCTCCCTATATCATTTATGATGCATGGACAGTTATTTCTGCAATAGCTGCAGCTGAGCAGTGGAAAAGAGAATCTAAAAGAATGATACAATTGATGCAAACAGAAATAAACTACTACAGCCACAATACAAAAGAGTGTCCTAGGCAAAGGAAAGAAGAGTGCATATCTTTCCCAGATAGCTGTTAGTTCTACTTGAAATAAACCCCACATACACTCATGCTACAAAGAAATCAGAAGATATTTTCTATCCTACTGACCTTCTCAAAAAAACCCAAACAATACCTGGGGAAAAACTACAGTTTGCAGTTTTAAATTCCTGGGGTTTCTTTACAGAGTGATTTCATGCACACATCACTTCCAGCTGGTCCAGTAAGGACCAGCCACCACTGAACAACCAGTATAGATTGCTAAAATGTTCTAACAACACAAACAAGAGAAAAAAGCATAAAGTCTGTGGAGGTGTGGGGGCAACTTCAATTAGCTCAGTAAGGGAGCCCAGGTCATTTTCCAAGTCCTGACAAACGCAAAGACTATCAATGCATACAGATGACCAAAAACTTGGAAGGCTGTTAGCAGAAGCTCAACAGTGCAGCAGGGAAAGTCACACACACTCGTGGCTCTTTCAAATAAAGCTTTTTGCTCAGTGCTGGGAAGTCACAAGACACTTTCACTCACTGTGGCATGAAGAAGCACCGTCTTCATAGCAACATTAATGAATCTGCTGTGATTTTAAGTTCCTCAGTATAGAGAATCACTTGCTTTATGGACAGCCTACTAAATTTGGAATTATTAAAACTGTTCACAGAGTGAAGCCTAGTCAGCTTCATTAAGTGCAACAAAATAGCCTGTGAAGTTTGCAAAGAAGTCAGGGAGGTGAGAGATAACGTAACTGTTTGCCACCTGGGAAAATCATGCAAACAAGAAACATCTCATAATAGAATATTACTTTATCATTCCAAAATAAATGAGAAATTATATATTCGGGGAAGAAAAATATCTTAAATCAAAAAAATGGGGAATGAATGGGAAGGTTCTGTTAAGGTTGCATCTTGAAAGAGAAGCCACAGCAACAATCACCAGGATATGTACAGCTAACAAAGGAGCTCCTGCATTTCCTCATAGAGCTGCAGTGTTCAAGTAGGGCAAACTGCTGTTGTCGGTAGTAAACCAAGTCAATAAACCCTGCATAGAAGCTTTGCAAACTTTTGAAGGGTTATTCATTGTCAATGGATATTCAGTTGAAATTATTTCAATTGAAGAGTATTCCAACATCCATGATGAAGGCAGGAATTGAGGAGGGTCCCAAACACACACTAATCACAAAACCAAAATCCTCTTTAGGAAGTATTAATAGAGAATTCTAGTTGCAAGTAATCTTTTGGAGTTTTCACAGAGCTCTTTTTTTCTTGTCGCAAATAAAACTATCAATACACCTGTAATAAACTGGAATGTCAATTATTTTTAGCCAGAGAAGTGTCATAAGAGACAGGCATTCTGCTCCAGGAGCTGTACAAAGTGCAGACTGAGTCACTGCACAGCAATGTGTAGCAAACAGCAATATTTAGCTAAAGTACTGATCCTGCCATTTTTAAAATTCACTTGATTTTGTGTACCGCCACCAACTTCTTGTTCAGAATTACGGCAGCTTCAGTCCTAGTCTTTGGGGAATATCTGAGAGACATTTCGGTGTCTGATTCTTCAAGTAGCTCATTAGGGTGATGAAAAGCCACATGATGAAGGGGCAGTGCCATGCTTGAAGAGCTAGGGGTTCCTCTTGTCTTGAATTATTAACAAGTCAATATTTAGTGGACTGCTCCCGCCTGCCTGCCTACAGCAGGTGGTACCCCACTGCCTTTCACTTGGAAAGCATCTGCTTGCTCTGCGCCTCCCCAGAGCTTGCTATAGTCATTTGTTCGATTTAAGACAGACACTGTCATTATTCCGTGCAGCACTTCACAGAAATACTTCCTACTAAATGCTTGAACCATCTGAGCAGCACTAGGCAGGCTGCAGGCTTCATTAATAATGCATCCCTGCTTATCAATAGATTTAGACAACTGGTATTTAGAAGCTTCTTCAGAAGGAGTGGGTTTTTTTCACACCAGTTAGCTTCATTCTGTCAGTTCCTTGATGTAGACATTACATCCAACTGAGTTCTGAAAGGCAGAGGTGCTAAAACTGTATTTGAGCTGCTCCCTTGCTTTGGAGCACCATTTGACTGATGTAACTCTTAAGATCAGCCCCTCTGTTGCATTATTCTTTGCTGGTTCCAGGGTTTGGGGGGAGGGGTGGTTACTTTTACATTAAAACAGAAATTTGCCTTTATCTTACTTAAAATATCTGGAAGCATTGGCATTCTCAACAAATTCAGCTTCCACTAAATGTTCTCTGGACTCATCTCACAAATGAGGGAAGAAGATTCTGTATTAGTGACCTTGTGATTTGCAGAGGAGCGGCAACCACTTTTGGCAAAGCATTCAGAATGCTAAAACCAGTTAAAAATATCAGACTGCTGCCCGGGTCAAACAGCAGTGTGGACAAAGTAGCTATTGCCCAATTTAATATAAGGGCAGGGAAAAACAAAGATATAATTCCATTTTGGGAAAAAAAAAGAAAAAAAAAAGCAGCCTTGAATAGCTGTGTCATGCTTATAGGGAAGAAATGCTTGGATCCGTTTTGGTTGTGCTAGTAAGCCTTCCTTCTGGATCCGGTTTCCCCTCCGCCTGCCCCTTGGTGAATCCCACAGTCTTCAGGTGGATTTCTGCAGCGCGGTTTTCTTCTTGGGCTGCTTCTATCTGCTATTCACAAACCTTTTTTTTTTTTTTTTTTTTAATCAAGCACGCAAGCAAAGGGTTAGAAAAGATATGTACAGATCTTACCTAGCCTGTCACCCTTACTAAAAGTTTAGAGAAGTCTCTTTCAGCCCTGTTACCTCGTCCCTGCATGAGAAGAAGCCGCTCTTTGCTGCAGTTTCTGCCCCTCCATCTCTAGAGATACTCATCTCTAGCTGATGTGAACAAGCCGCTCAGCAACTTCACATTTTTTGGTAGAACTGAAATCCTTCAGCGGTTTCATATCCCCTTTGTTCCTGGCTCACACAAGGAAGCCAGGCTACACAGTTTTCTTTCTTTTATTTGTTTGCTAGTTGCTTGACGTAATTCCTTGATCCTTCATGATAGGAAATTTTGTAAGTTTTTGTGGGGTTTTTTGTTTTTGTTTTTTTTTTTTTCCTTCAACTACAGGAATTAATTAAATGAGAAGACTTTAGCAGAAAGTATGGAAATATTAACGCACAATGGCATTGGACAAAGTTTGCTGTCGGGCTAATTGCAGACTGCTTTTAGTATAGATTGGTTTCAGTGTAGAATTGCTGGTTGCTAATGAAATAATTACATACCACTTTTCTTTTCTTAGCCAGTAAGAGTCACTGTGCATACACAGATTAATCACACACGCACATTAGATTTAATACCTCTTGGACCTATCAGAGATAATGTGTACATCAAGGAAAACTCTGTGTAAGCAGCTATCCAATCTGCTCTCCAAGGCATACTTCATTTAAATGCCCTGGTTTCTGGCAAATCGAGGGCCCAACCCTGTACCCATCGATTCGAGAAATACTCAACCAGCACCAGAAGAACTGGATGCTGTTTGTACAACGTAGTTTGTGAATAAACAAACACTTATTAAATTGTTGACACTGGCACACGTACACAGTCTCAGCATCTGCTGAAGTTCATGGGAAGCTGAAGTTTGTCCAAAAAGGGCAGAATTTGGCTGTAATGAATAGGATGACATTCACGCTATAAACAAGGGAAGCTGAGCTGTAGCTGCAGCTGCTGCTGTGCTTACCACAGAAGTGCACCTTTCAAATATCTGTCAAGAATTGAACATGAAACCCAATTCTGCGATGCCTCAAGGACAGAGTTCTGATAGGAGGAATAAAGCTGCAGTTTAAAAAAAACAATATTTTGTTCTAATAGTTTTATGCAGATATATGAGAAACGAAATTATTTCCATCACAACTCTTCTTACTCCTTTGAATTACACAATGGATGAAGCTTTTCATAATGACACTTATTACAGGGGATTGAACATCCATGCTGAAGGGACCTCTTTGGAAGGAGTTTGCATCCTATCCCTGTCCACAGCAACTAGGTCACACATGATTTCTCCAAAGATGTAAGAGCCTATTTCAGAAGGACGACTTGTGGATCAAAAGGCAGTTCAATCTCTTTGCCTCTTAATTCCTCAGCCTAGCTAAGAGGTGCCAGTGGTAACTAATTTGCAGCTGTGTCCACCAGTAACTATGCTGTTGTCAAAGCCTTGTTTAATAAATTAAGAATGATTATTTAAGCAAAGGTACTGTAAGGTACAGGGAGTCAACGTATTTATTATGTTCTTCTTTATTAACTTTGAAGGAATAAAATCCCTTATGCCATCATTATATCCCTCTAACAGGGTAAAATTCACCTGTCATGTAGAAAGTAAGCACAAGATCTTCAGCCCTATCTATATAAATCTTGCTACATAGATCTTCACATCGTCAGTGGACAGATAAAATGCAGCAGACAATATACACGTGCAAAAGCCACAAAGGAACAAAGAAGCCGCAGAAAAGCAAGAAATTGTGCATGGGCCTCTGTTTCTGCAGATTCAGTGCCTCTAAACTGTCAGGAAGAGCAGCAGCTCTTCCTGAAGCTGAAGCAGTAGGAACCTAGGAACCAGAGCACTGAGCTTCACACTTTGGCTTGGAGCTGGAGAACACCCTCTAAATCAGCCTGTTCTTCATCAGGACCGTGCGATTTCTCCGTCCCACCACGGAAAATTATTTCACCCTCAGGCTACTCTGATTTTTCGACTGCCACCGAATCAGAATAAAAATTCTAATTTTTTTTACAGACTCTTATTTTCTTGCCTCATGCACAGTTAAAAAAAAAAAAGGAAAGAAACTAATAAAATAAAGCTGGTTTAATAATTTTTAAAGAGATTTTAAATGATACTCACTTTATCAAGGCTGATGAAAATGACAGTGGTGTCAGAGGGTAACAGGTTGCTAATAAATACAATAGTTTAGGAAAGTGCTATTCTTGTCATGGAAAAATATATTCTGAGAAAAATAATACCACTGTAATTCATTTTTGAAAGCTATAGAGACTTCTTGGATGAGGAATGCAGTTATTAAAGGCAAAAGTACACAATATGTTGTAATGAAATGGTTGCGCTACGCACTTCATTAAACGTTTTGTGAGCCATCTGGGAAATTCCAGCTCTCCCCCCTTCAGAAGGAAATGTTTTACGTGGTCGGATCACTAGAGGGAGCACATAGAGCAAGAGCGACAAACAAAAACATACCGCCTGGGTGACCCCAGCCTGCGAGCAAAGCTGAACGTGGGGAAAGATTAACCAAGGGGCTACCATAATTTGTGTTTATGCTTCCAGCGCAAGAAACTGGATTACAGGATTCATTGAGAAAGACCTGACCGCTTCCAGCTATCAAAAATAAGTTGATACAGCAATGCTGAAGTTCTTTCTGAGCGACCGAGTTGGGAAAAAGCTGACAGACTGCGCATTGCACACGTCCATTGGAAGAAAACACACTTGTCATATGAGATGCTGAAAAGCTTAAAAATTCAGAGAGCACAGTAGGGAGTCTTCCAGAAGGATTCAAAGAAGTGATATGTTTTGGATGTGTTGACTGTTTGATTTACAATATTTAAAGGTAGAAAATAAAGGGAAAGGAATCAGTCAGATTTTATATAAACCTCAGAGGAACAGCAGCTAAGGAAGGGCTGAACTGCAGATGTACTGGAATATCTATGATATTTACATGATCATTTCAAAAGCTCATCATTTGTGTAAAAAAAAGAAAAAGAAAGAAAGAAAACCAAGCACCTAAGTCTGTGCTTTAACATTATTAGCAGTATTGCTGGAATAATACTGTTTACAGAGCACATTTTACATTTTTAGCTCACTTTAATCCACTATTCCTTACAGATTAGCAACAAAGCCTACATTACAGACAAAAGAACCAGTGTAGAAGAAACTGCACTTACATCACAGAAGCCAGTGGGCTGCTGAAGTGCAGTGCCTTCCTTAAAAGAATTTACAATCAATGCTGTAAACTTGAGGTATGCGCCCAGCAGACTGTATAAGGCAAACATGAAGATATCATTGTACAATGTTATAGAAATAATATGTAATATAAATAGTGGAAACTTCTCTTTTTGCTCATTGTTTATTGAATCCTTCGGCCTGTAAACTTTACTGTTTTCCCTCACCTGGAATTACAGCATGCTCATTTGAATACCACAGCATAAAATAAAGATTGAAATTTTAAATGAGTACTTTCATTGGCAAAATTTTTTTTAGTGTCTTAGATGAATTGCAATAACAATTATCTCTGCCGATATCCATAGACTGGCACTCGGAAGGCCCCTGTGGATATGAATACCGCCCAGCCCCAGAGTGTACCATCTGGCACCCCCAGGCTTCACTTAGACAATTTTACATCGAGTCCAGTGAAACCTTAAGTAAAGACTGACTTTAGTTTGAGTGACTCTTGCTCCCCAGTCCTTGGTGGAAGGCACGGTCCTGTCGCACGCTGACACAGTGCACTGAGTGATATGCATGCACGTAACCCAGAGAATTTCAGTCTTAAGCTTCTCTTCTTGAAACAGCAATTAGGGATTTTAGCAGCGAAATGCTATTAACGGTGAACAACCAAGTCTACCTGTCAGCCTCCCTCCTGCACCCCTTCACAAACGTGTTTGTGTACGAACAAGTAAGTGTCGGGGTGGGGACGCATTTCCACACGCAGCAATATCGTCTCCCAGTGGCACTCTTGCTGGGTGGTCCCGCAGGATTTTGTGGCAGGAGATAAACCCAAGCCCTAAACTGTCAGTAACCTGTCAATCCCAGTAGCATTCATTTCTAGGACATTCATGACTTTCAATGGTCCGTGCATAATTTTCTTCCTTTAGGCACAAAGTTAATCTCAGCCTACGAATGGTTTCTTCGACTGCTTACTTGTGATTATTTTGCTGGCAGAGAGCTCCCTGGTTGAGCCATACCTGTTTGGGTAAGAGGCGGTAACACAAGGCTATTCCTGTCCTAACAGTAATAAATGTTTTCTGGTATATACATACATAATACAACTCTATGGCTCTCCATATGTGCATATATATGGATATGATACACTAAAATAAGCCTGATGTTACATAAAGATTGCCAAGCCAATCAATCACAAGCTGACAAAAATACTTAAAAAGAAGCCAAAGGAAACACTGGTCTTAAGGATATTCATACAACCCTCAGTTTCTCCCTGAATCACCAGTGTAGTACAATCTTAAACTTCATTATCACTTCTCTTTTTTTCTCCCTACAAAATCATTGCCTTATTCAACAAACATTTACATATTAAATACTGTTCAGGGAATGGATCATTCCAAAAACTTATTCTCACGCACTTCCCATTTCTGCACTGAGAATAAAATTATTGATTTCTGTGTCACCAGTTTCATTGTGCTTTACAGCAAGAACGCATGTGTTTTCACATACACAGCCTCGACCAGCAGAAAAATTATTATTATTCCCATTTTATAGATGGAGGACTAAAAGCTAGAGAGATTGAAGACAAAATGTCAATGGACCACTAATTTTCTTAACAACACTGAGACTGAAATGGGTGCTACGGAAGTAAACTCATCTTTGTTGACTCTGAGACTATTTTTTGTGCGTGTGTGTCCTGTAACTTCCTCCTGAATTTATTGCACACTTTCCAAATGGGACAGTAAAAGAGGCAGGAGTCCTATACACGTGAGTCTCCTCTTGTCTTGCCTCTCTCGGAGAGACCTTTCCACTCTGCCATGGCACTAGGAGCAATGCCACATTCAGGTCCCATTTAGCCTGCCTCTCTGAACGGCAAGCCGGAGGGCTTATGTTAGGCTTTGTTTATTGATATTCTATTAGCAAATAAAACGAGTCCCCCGAACAGCTTCTTACAAAATATACTATGGTGAGGGTTTTGGCAGAGGGAGAAAACACGAGGAAGTCTTGGGACAACAGCCCTTCTTTCAGCACTTTTCAGTAACAAGGAACGTGCTTTCAGGTGTATGAGGTGGGTTTTCCTGATCAGTTGTTTAAAGCCATCACACAGCCCTCTGCTTAGTGTGTGCATGCTCCTTGGAAAAGATATAGGATGAAAATTTTTCCTCCTTGTTCAATATTTGTTTGCCAAGCTCTGCAGAAAACTGAAATGAATAGTCAAGTGTGGTTTTACACAGCTTTTGGCCATTCTGCCTTCTGTTCTGTATCTTTTAACCTCCAGGGCGTAATTCTTCCTCCTAATCAATCCCCTTTTGCATTCCTTATGGATTCTCTTCTTACTTTTAACACACAGTTTAAGAGGACTATCATTCCAGGGAGATCTATACTCCTTTCTACTAGTATCATCTTGCTTGCTGCTAAAACTTTTTTGATTCAAAGTTGTTATATGCCTCCTCCAGGTTCAAATATGTAAGCTTCCTATTACTCACTAAATATCCCCATTTTTTCAGTTTGCCTTTCTAGGGCCCCAGAAGTACAGATTTATCTTTCACTTTTCTCAGAAAAAGAATTGGACAAAATTGAATCTGCTCTAAGTTGTTTTTATGTCCAGCCCCTTTAGATCTTGCTGTTCAGTGAAACTAAGCATAACACATCATTGTGTTTTGCTGGTTCACTGATTGTTTGGTAAAAAAATCTACCTTCATTCACTTTCAAGAATATCTGAGACCTGACTTTATTGGAAAATAAATTTGTGAAGTCGCAGTGTTCAAATGTCCAGTTTTTCAATAGACATTTTTTTATGTCTTAGTCTGGGAAAGAGAAAATCTCTCATGATCACATAAATTCCTTTACTAGTTTCTGTCCCACCTCACAAAATGGATATCACTATCCAGTTCCGAACCTTAGATATTTCTCAACATCCCTCTTCCCGGTGGCCCCATTTTTTATTTCACTAACAGACAATTCTGTCTCGCTGCCTAGGCGTATATTTCTCACTTTCCTAATCAATTTTCAATTCTTTAATCCAGAGTATGTCATGGCTGCCATAGTTCTATCACTACTGCAAGTTTTGGGTTTGTATCCAGTACGAAGAGTTTTAATTCCTTCATCCTATTGTTCAGGCTTCCAGCAGTAGGAGGAACAGCCAGTTCCAGTGTACTTGATGTACCCTTTCATTTGCCACTGATAATCATCACTTCTTTCTTCATTTCATCCTACTGCAACTATGCCTCTTTCCCTTATACTGCCTGTAGAAGGCTTAAACAGTTAATGCTACTTCCCCATTCTTCCCCAGTTTCCTAGTTTAGAGCTTTTTTTTACCGGTCATGTCTGCCATCAACTTAGGAAGCTCTTTCCTGTACATTAACTGGAGTCCCTCATTTGAAGAAAGAAACATAATTCCTACCTCCATCACACAGGTCAAACACTGTCATACCTTCGTAAAAGCATCACACCCCGCTTTCTCAGGATTTAGGTCAAAAGACCTGAATTTCCCTTCTCCAAAGGGCCAAGTCAGGTTCTCAGGAGCTTCAAATGAACTAAACAGAAATGAAGGTTGATTTTATGGGAACGCCATATAAAAGCAAGTAATGTTTGCAAACATTATACTTTATCACGTGTGCAGCACAGGGATTACATCTACCGTTAAGGGAAAGCCAAACAGTAATCCACACCCAGTCCTTGCAACGGGCCCTCATCCTCCATGACCATGCTTCTCTACGTACCTATTTGGCCACTACAGTCCCATCGGCCTCTGTCTATTACCATTTCATTTAGGTGCAAAAGAGAGGAGCGAGGGGCCAGGGAGAATCTATTCTTCTTCTCAGTCTGTTCAGAAGCTTTAAGTGCTCTGACAGCAATTAAATGCAATTAATACAAATATACTGTGCCTGGTGGCACAATACATTAAGAAGGTAAAATCTCAGCCAACATAGCACTAATCTCCTTGCTCCCACATCTATCCCTAACCTTCTACTCTTCCCAGGAGAGAGATACTTCCCAGGAGTATCTTTTAATAGGATTTGGAAAATAATATAAATTAATTTCATGCTTAAAGAGTTGAGGATTAAATCCAAATGTAAAAGGAAATAAATGTTGCTTCAAACTAAGGAACAGTAGCGCACCTTTTTGATTTTTAAACATTAATAAGGCGGCAACATCCTATAGGACAAAGCCTCTTGCCATATGAAATCCACATTTTTAACTGCTCAGATAAGAAAATGTCTGCAGTTCCATGAAACCTTAAAGCTGTCTGTGGTATTTCCAGCATCGTTGCTCTTGTCCTAAAAGCATTTGCCTTGACATCCCTTACTGCCGGTGCCACCACACGCTCACAGGCAATAGGGCACAGTCTGGGCCTTCTTATGCTGAGATGTGAAAAATCAATTGAATCCCCAGCAGATGGAATCACTGGTGCAGAAAGTGACTAAACACTAACAGTTATTCTGTGATACCAAACTCTTGAAAGAGGATACTGCAAATACATACACTACAAGAAAAAAAAAAGGTGATTTAATTTACAATAACTCTCTGGATGGTATTGTTATTTTGGGGCTCTGTTCTTCTACAGAGATTTGCTATTCACTGGTAAATTAAGAATTTATCTCCAAATATTTTCTATTCACTGATAACACACAGGTATATGATACAATATGGTATGATACACACTGATATATGACATTATCACATCACAATAGTGAAACACGCAGAATATTTCTATTCCCTTAGCATCATGCATTAAAAACAGACAAGACTGACAAGCCGAGTCTTTACATACTGGGACAGGAAACACAATTTTTATTTCTATTCCATACTTGTGTGATTCTAGGTTCTATATGCTTGTTTTACTAAATAATGTCTAATTATTACATCCTGTGCATAGCATCTATAATATACAGTTCAGTCCTTGGTATGAATAAATCCAGCCTGATTCCTCTTTTTTTTCCCTATTTATTCTTCCTTCTTTTTTTTCTGTCATTCTCTATATTTTCTGCTGATTTCATCAGCATCTTCTCACCTCTCTCTCCGATTCTTTGTTTCTCTCTTTCACTTCGCATATTGCCTTGTATATCTGTGCTAACATCCAGCTGAGCTGCAGGGAGGATTTTTTTTTAGTGTACTCTCTGTTTTTGTCAGTCCTATTATAACATACTCAGGATGATATACTACACTTGAAAGCTTCTAGTATAAACGTAAAGAAGTCCTATTATCTATTCCCAAAAGAATGTTAATCATAATGCTTTAATCATAATGATAATCATATATGTATTTGGAAAAAAACCACATTGCATAGTTGAGCATAGGAATAAATGTCACAAGATACACGTTCTCGTCCTGGCTTTTGCACAAACAATCTTGTGGTTGCAAGGAAACTATCTGATTTTGTTTTCTAGTTTAGTTTACCTGTCAAAATATATGAATAATACTGGCCTACTTGATTGGGGGATGCTTGGTTCAGCTAATGCTTATAAAGGCTTTGAGAACATTGACTATGCCAGGCTAAAGAGGTGCAAATTATTATTAGCTGTCAATTATGTTTTATAGAAAACACTGTGGCTGAACGCTCATCAAACTTGCAAATTGGTAGAAAGAAGAAAAAGAGAGAAAAGAAAGAGGGAGAACAGTAAAGACTGCTTTGAAACAGTATATATTGGAGACCGAGTGTGATCCAAGGCAACAAAACTTTCGTGTGAAATCTTCATAATCTGCACAGCTACACCTCACCTGAAGTGTGAAACTGCGGCGTACACACACAGACCAGTCAAAATGAAACTTTCCAGCTTTAAATTCTCCAGTTTTCTGTACAGACTCTGTGCTGTAACTATACTGATGCTAATGGTATGAGGTCAATTAACTTTGATCTATAATGACAAGAGCACTAGCTCCCTAATTTAGTGGAAAAAATAAACTTTCAGCAACCTTGAACGCTCCCTGTGCACCACTATGTGTGCTTCCTATCAAACTTATAATTGAGCACACTCTAGCGGTCTGCAGCATGCTAAGAAAACTGTGCACACAAAAGTACAGTCAGACGGAATAAATGGGTTCATACATTTAACTGTGCAATATGACACTGTCCAGCTGTACAATATGTTCAGCTGTGGACAACTCACCCGTCGTCTTCCAGCGGTTTGAGAACCTCTGGCTTAAAGACCGATGATGTTCGACATTTGCAATTTCCACGTTCTGTAGCTTGCTCCTCAATGACATTATATAATGCTTTATAAACTGGCTACGGCAATTTATGGGAAAAAAAATGCACGTCACTAGATTAACCGGTTTGAGATCATAATTCATCTCTAATGGCCTTTCTTTGACAACAAGAAAACAAAAGAAAACTAAAGCTGAAAGGGCTGTTCTAGTAATGTCAAAAGTTGGCATTCTTTATCAGTCTTTAACTTAAAAGCAATCCTTGTCAGAATAATGATAAAGGCATCATAGGGATTTTGCTTTTCATGTGTCTGACATATAAATCAATGATCCAAAAAACAAATCATTATATATGTATTTTTTTTTAAAGTGAATATAAAACAAGCCAGCTTGTCTACATTTTATATTCCTCTTTGACAGAGTCAGTTATACCGTTTCTCTGAGCGCTCACTCACGGCTGAAACTGCTCCCTCCTCCCAGTTATAACACTGACCCCGTTTAGAGAGCACATCACAAATAGATGCACTGAAATCAGTAGCCTTTTCCAGGGTGTGAGCTGACATAATGGGTGGCTTTGCTTTCTCTTGGGAGCAAGCACTCTCTCTATCACTAGGACAAATGACCTGTAGGAGAGGTACCCAAGGCCAAGCACTCTATTTCCTTATAAATGCCAGATCAGATCATAACACATTACTGTGACTCGCTGTGTTAATGACCAAGCACTTCGATTTGCAGGAAAAGCATGAAGACGTATCAGACTGAAGCTAAGCCCCGTGTATGTCAGAGTAGACTTTCTAAGCAGGCACACTGCTTTTAAAACTTCACTTTCCCTTTCAGTACACAGCTTTGAAATTCATAGTTACAAACAGACCAAACCACTTACATTATCAGAAGCGAGGCTTACCTTACAGCAATTGCCATCTGTTAGAAACGGGGTAAATGACGTGTTTTTCATGTCAGGGAAGGGTGGTTTTTCAGCTCTCAAGGAGTTCTTCACTTTGCATGTTATTATTAGTAGTAAATTTTTTTTAAGTGCAGGTCCTTCTTCCTCAGAGTGGGCAGATGCCAGCAACTGTAAAGCCTTTCTCAGAAGTACATGGCTCCACCTCATGCCTCTATAATCCTGAGAGCGAACGAGGATTACTGAGCCTAAAAAATAAAAATAAAAAAATATTATTTTTTCAGGTTTGAATGAATCAGAAAAAGAAAAATAGAACTATTCCATATTTTGGAGGAAGAAAAAAAAAACAACCCAACCGTACTATGGGAACAATTAAAGGTAAATTAATAAAGAGGAGAAGTAGAGAAGGAAAATAAAGGTTAGATGATAGAATATCAGACAGAGAGAAAAGAAGATGTAACCAATAGTAAAGGATTAGAAATAAAAAAAAAAGAGGAGAGCAGTTTAGTAATAAAAAGGAAGTACTAGAAATAAAAATATTTGCTCACCCTTTTTTGCATCTATTAAGATTAACAGAAACCTGAGGAAAAAAAGGAAAATATGAAATATCCACAGTGAATAGAAAAGCTTCCTGAAAAAAAAAAAAAATCCAACAGAAGAAACCTAGGAAATTAGAAAGAGAATACATGTGGAGGGAAGGAAAAATATAAAGGCATAACATAAGGACGTAGGCCTTCACACTGGTTGCCAGTCCAACCACCCTGTAACCATAGACAGCCATAGTAGGGAAGTCTGGCTCAGAATTGCCCACCAGGTACTCAGTTCATGTCAGGCCATGAAACACTTAACCGAGCATTGAAGTAAACAAAACATTTACTGCGTCAAAATAACATGTCAGAGGCAGAGAGCAAAGTACAACGTGGTATCTTAGATCCCCAAAAAAGATATTTTTCGTTAAAATTCTCAGGAGAATCTCAGAAACTGTACCCCCATGCTCTACAGGAAAGCTAGGACAATGTTTATTACTGGTAGCTTTTCTAACACCCTGACTTTCCACATAAAGCCAACAAGATACATGAAAGCAGAGGCTAACAGTGACTCCAACTCAAGTTCCTTTGATAACACAACTCTTCGGATGCATCGTTCTTCTCAATGAAGGTATTCACAAGCTTATATGTATTCCTCAATATACACATCCTTAGATGTAGGAAAATACGCAGATGTGTTGCCAAATTAGGAGCATAAGCGTAACAGCGTTCATTTCCGTTCATGTCAGATGGACTATGGTTACTTCCAAGTCTGAGAAATCTGTGAGAAAAGCTCTTCATTCTTTGAACTCTTAGTCCTAGACTATTTTCAGAAACTCTTATTAACTGAACTATTCTAAAAAACAGTATGCAAACTTGAATACCTATTGCACTGAAGAGCTGCTAGGGCAATGGGCCATGCAGATTCTCTGTCGCCTTCCTCTGCCAAGGATATTAGTCTCCTGCTTACTGTGCTTTTATCTGTGTTTATCCTCTAAACTAAATTAATTGAAATCACGTCTTTATCTTCTACTACTTGGAAGTCCTTCCTATCGTTTCCATCTTAAGGCAATTCCTTAGTGGAGCCCATTTTCTTTTCCATGAAAGTGGCATAAATAATAGTGGACAGAGAAACAGAACAGGTTTGGTAAAGCAGGTTATAGTCAGTACATTTCAGCTGGCTAAGGCTTAGATTTCTTGGCACAGAAATCAGGAATCAAACTTTGAGACATTACTTTTTTAAGCAGCAACTTAAACAAAACCAGTTATTTTGCTTTAAAAGTCGGTGATGTTTTCTCCATACATATTGCATTATGTTAAAGGTAAAGGAAGACCAAGTTCTAAAAAGAAATTTTTATCTGATGTAAAACTTTTTAAAGAAAGTCTCACAAAAGCATTCAAAAATGATACACACCACTACTAGATAAGAAAATAGCAAAGCCTTGTGGTTTAGTCTCGTTTTGTTGTGAAGACGATAAAGAGTTGCGCTTGCTTGCTTTTCTTCCTTTTGCCTTCATACAGCCACGTGGAAATTCCTCTTAATCATATTTATACAGAATGAAAGGTTGTCTTCCATTTTTAGAAAGCTGAATTATCCTTTCTAGGTAGCTACTGAAAAAACACAGTCACGGGAGTTTTGGAGACAGCAAACAAGAGAGAGGGCATCAGAGCTAAAGTGAATTTAATGTAAAAATAGAAAATATTTAGAATTATTATTTCTGCTTTACCATTTATGTTTACTTAAAAATGAATGTTCCTTTCTTTCCTTAACATGTTCTTGGTGTTTAAAAGGGTACATGTATTAGAAATCAGTTTGTATCTCTCAGAGAAAGATCATAGCATTTATATGCCTGTATGTCTGTCTCAGAAGAGTTAGAAGTATGAGTTTTATATACAGATGTACTCAGAGATATACTTATATATATATAGGCTTCTGGGTCCCACAAACAAAACTCAGGTATAGGCAAATACATGTTTTCTTTTTCTACCCCATATGAACCACGTGGCTGGTTTTGAGCAACACAATTACTCTTCCCTAGAGTCAGCAGGAAATAGATTCCATAACAACATCTGAAGAGTACAGAATATAGATCAGTCCTTGTTAAGTTTATATTTGATACGAGTGTCATGTTAGAGAAAATGCACGAGCATAAACTCTCCAGACAGTAGATTGCCATTGTTAGCTTTTTGCCAAGCAACTCCGTGACACCTGTTTTCAGGCCTCCCGATGAATCAGAAGTACCTTCAAACACATTAAAGAATGAGACGGAAGCAGGCAGGTCAGAGGAAGAGAAAGATCTATAGGTTGGATCCTTCATCCCTAAGAAAAGAAAAAAAAACACCCTATACTTACTCTTACCCTTGGTGAATTACCAGGTTTCGTTCAGTTTTGCAGGGCTTTGTTTTATTCTAAATTACTGCATTGTGCTTTCCTTGATACCTCTGTATAAAGGCTATTACCATTTACCATCTTACAGTGATCTGTTACATTTGACTGAGCAAAACTTCTGTCATTTGTATTGGTAACAATATTTTGCAAGAATTGTTTAGCTTAAATTGTTTATTACTTTTTTTAAAAAGAAAAGGTTAATGAAAGTGCTTTATTTGAACTTCACAAACATTCCTGTTAATAGCATTTACCAAAAATATGAAAAATAGCTAATAACAAAATACAGTAGTTAAAACAGGATTTTTTCCAAGCCAAAACATTATTTGCTAAGCTTGGTATATGGATATTTTAAACATCTGTGCTAATTGTGCCTGTCTTTTTAAAAATAAGCCTTTGACTTTTTGGAAGGGATATTTATGCAGGGTAGCTGTGATAAATAAGGTAAGTGCTGGAATTTCTAGCCCTATGGATGATTTGCACATGCAAACTGAGTACAAATGGATTTCAATCGCATTTTTTTCTACTGGTTCTGTACACATTTGATAGTGTGCAAACGTTCATACTAGCAATTTGCACGTGTAAGGCTGCGTATACATACACACAGTGCCCAGAGTGAATTATGTCAGAAAATTAGACTTTCAAAGTTTCCTTTTGAGTAGTAACAGAGAGCGCCCTGCATTACATAGGCTGGAGACCCATTATACTGAGCTGTATCTAAAACGACAGTTTCTCAACTAATGAAATCATATATCTTTTGTTCACTCTACAACACGATATAAAGGTGATCCTTTGAATTAAACATGCATAAAGCAGCAGTGATAGTGGCTAAGCTGAGTTAGGCTAAGTATCCACAAGAACCTATGGAAATGCACATTTCATAGCTGTGGACAAAGATAATGGCATGCAAGGAACTGCTATTCCAGAAAATGATGTAGCCTTTCATCCTTAATAACCAAATAAAAAATGGGAAGTCAGTACTTGGGAGCTACTCCAGCAAGCAGATCTCCAGGAAACAAGGTTCCCCACAGACTATTCCTTGATCTTAAAGCTTAACGTGAAACATTTATATGCACGTAGCACCTGGCCAGAAGACGTGGGAAGGCACTTTTATCACACTGGCTGTATTTCTTTCTTAAATAATAGATTTCCTCTTTTTTTCCCCCTCTCCTAGAAATGGAATACATGCTCAATAATGTTTCTGTACTTTTTTTTTTTCCAACAGTTTAAGAACAACCAGACAATCTTGAAAACCTCAATATCACACAATCTTGAAAATCATTAACACCCCTCAAACCGTCTGCTGCTGAATTGCATACCAGTTTTTGAAAGCAAAAATATGTAGTCCAAATAAGTTAAGCATTATTTGGATGAAGAAGTGTTTGGTTTTGCTTGTTGTTTTTTGTTTTTTTTTTAATGCATTAAGGTTAATTGAATGCAAATCTTCCCCCCACATTTCTTTAGCATCCAGGCACACAGACTAACTAGGTCCAACTGAAACTACACAAGTCAGTTGAATTATGTACAATATTTTCCCAAAGGCATTCCACAGGAGTGAAGAACAACAGTATGTGCACCTTAAATCACTGCTCCAAGCCCTTGCCGGCTTCGCAATGGTTGACTCACTTGTGTCTTAAGCAGGAGTCAATGTGTCAAATATATATTAATATATGTAAACCTGTACATACTGCAGCTATATCTTTGTATTCTTCAAATTATTCTTGGTTTTATTTACATCCTTAATGTAGAATGAAATCAGTTATACATGCAAATCTCCATGATAACATCTATGCAACCTCTATGTGCATGCTTCCACTGAAGCAAATAGGAAAACACGCTTTGGATCAAATGACAAGTAGCTTAGTACAATGCATAGTCACCTCTGACTGCATGAAAAATGAAAGGGGATTTCCACATGGATTTTAATTTTTTTTCGGTATTAATATTTTCTTTACAAATAATAAATCCCAAAATATGTTACCCATTAAGACCAGCATCTGTTGAGTGCGCAGGCTGAGAAAGTAAAGCCTTTTTTTTTTCTTGTGCAAAACAACTCTTCACATCTTTATCGAACAAAAAGCACTGATTTTGCTTCAGCTTTGCAAATAAGTCCTGCATGTCAGCTGAGAGCAAAGCAGAAAAAAAAAAAATCCAAAACGAGATTACTCAAAATTGCAAATTGGGGCATTCGCTTATTTGAGTTTCTACTCTGGCTCCACTGCTACTGTGATACGAAGAGATTTTACTTTGGTTTGAATGTGAGAACATGCATTTTAAGAGAAACTGTGAAAGAAGTTTTTTCCCTGGTTACTTCTGTGGTCTGGGACATGCAGAATTTCAACACCATATTTCATCTTTAAGGCACCTTTTGCTAACTGCATCTCAGCTCTTGTCCCTTTTCCAGAATTTGCAGGGATTTGAGAAATAAATGTTAAAAAGATCACAAGTACACAGGAGGAAAAGCAGCTTTAGAGACTGCATACAACTCAGGCAGTAACAGATGCAATTAGGTCCAGGCAAAGCAAATGAGGAAATATTGGGAAATTTCACTGTCATTTTCACTTCTCACTACATCAGAAATCTTTGCTGTAAAGCGTGAATTAGACTTGCATGACATAAGATTAGGATTTGAAATGAGAAAAAAGCAGCAGCTCTCTTCCTCTGCAGCAGGAACAGAATGTGAAATACCTGAAAACATTTGGGGTTAGCACAGCTATTACAACAGCATTCATCTCTCCAGATGATTTTTCTAGATTTGCATACGTGTAGAAGAATAACAAATATTCCTCTTTTGTGCTTTCCCTCGTGTAGGGGTGTATTGTTTCCAGTTAACATTTTGGAACCCGAGGCACGGGAAATTCTCTGCACAAGCCAGTGGGAAATCAGCGCTCCCCTCTGTGCTCTCTCTTACGCTTTGAAAATCTTTAAGAGCGCTCACTGGTTTCTCTCCACCGCTCAGGAAGGAAACTTCGTAAAAATCAGCAAAAGTGAGGTCACTAGTTTTCAGTTAGACAGTTTTGAATTCGGGCAGGTTAAGCTACTGATAGGAGTTTAGCAATAGGGAGCAAGCCATTGCCACTGCAGGTACTGGGGCACTTGGTCATCCCTGTGAAATGCTGCCATGTTCCTTATGCTGGTACGTGGAGGAATGAGATTCAAAAAAAGTCCAGCATAATAAGCAGGAAACCCACTGTATTTTGTGGCAAATAAAGGGAAGCGAGCATGGCCTCAAGCCAGACAGCTATAGCTTAGTGACTAGAACATTCTTCTGGGACACAGCTCTAAACCCATTTAGTCAGACCAAACTCCAGCTTTCCTGGGCAAATATCGCAACCACTGAGCAGCTGAACAGAAAGCAGCATTTGCTTCCCTCTGTCATGTATTTTGCAGAGCCTGCTCTAAGAACAACAGAAGGCAGAGCACAGGATCTGGGACAGGCAGGGAAACCCCGACTTTATGAACAGTGAGAATCCTTAGAGATGTGCCTTTCCAGCACTGTCTCATTTGAGGCAGTTCAGATCATAATCCGAATCAGTTTTAGAAGTCTAGGGCTTCTAATGTAAATGAATGCAGGCAGACGTAGAAACTGGGAAAGTCCAGTGTCCATCTGAGTAGCAACTTGTGAAGATTTAAAATTGGGACACAGGTGGTCCAAAGGGCAGGCACCTAGGTGAACCATAAGTCCCCGACGTGAATTTACACCTAAAACATCCTGCTAAAGTTCGCTTATTTGGCTTGCTAAATGCGCTTATGACTCCATCTTCTTTGCAGTGAAAATAGTTGCTCAGCATGAGATTATTTCCTGTCCTCATTAAGCATGCTGAGAAGGAACTGCAAAGTCCTGCTCCAGAACTTTTACAGTCAGTCCAACGGCTGGGTCTCGGTACATCCTTTTCAAGTGAAGATTGCGAAGATTGCTTCATAGCAGTATTCCTTTCCCAAAAGGAACTAAAGAGGAGCTAGCAATAGTATCCAGCCTCTGCACCGATCACTCTGTTAACTGCTAGAGATTGCAAAAGAAAGGCCAGGCTTGTGGCCAAGCCATTTATTTGGTGCTCAATCTAATTCTTGGTACTAACTCAACTTTCTCTGTGACCCCGGGCAAGTTGCCTCTCAGTTTCTCAGTTATCCAGCTATAAAGTGGGAATTCAGAGTATCTCCATGTTTCCTTACCATCTGCCAAGTCTATTTTCATTGTAAACATTGGGCAGCAAATGTCTTCTATTATTCATAGACTAAGGCCAGACGGGACTAGAACACCTTCTCGTCTGACCTCCTGCATACCAGAGGCTATTATGTGTATGTGCGATACACAGTAGGGAGCTGGTCACAAATGGGGTCTCCAGGTGCTCTTTCAAAAGAAGAGAAATAATAATACTAACTCAAACACAGCCATCACCTTCCTCTATACATCCAAAACACTGGGCCTGTTTAGATTTTTGAAGTAATTTTTGTTATTTTTACAAAGCTAGCAAACTTCTGTGTGTTTCTTCCTTATTTTGGAAGTTGTTTCTGAAGATGATTTTTTTAAAATAGAAGTTACTGAAAGAGTTCATAAACATTAGGATATTTCAAAGACAAAATACTTGAACAGCACAGCTCCTGAGCTGATAACAGTGTGTGCTAGTGCACTTAGCATTAGTGAAATTGTTTCTAAACTAAACACGATAAGCTTTAAGAGAAAATAAATTCTGGAAATCAGTTAGACTGTCTGGGCATGATGCATAAAACCATATAAATCAGGCCTTCTTAGATTAACTTACTCCACTCTTCAATGTCTAACTATTGTAAGGCTTTTCCACGTAAAATACCCATATTCTCATTGTTGATTTAAGTCAACAAACAATGAGTAACTCAAGTTTAGCCAAATCACAATCCTTAGCTTTTATGCATTTTCAGGTAATATCTGTAGGTTTATAATGGAGTATTTAAATGGCACTCAACTCTGTTTAGGAGAGGATCAAATAAAATTCAGCTTAACGAGAATTAAGTTTACTCCTCATTTCTGCTGGTATAAAAAAGAAAACTGTGTAACTACTCAAAGTAGTAGTAGAATTTTCATATCTTACGTCTCAACGGACTGGAAGAAAATAGTGCAAAAGAAAGTACTGCAGCAAGAAATGTGACAGGAAGTGTCATATACATACTATAACATCACCTGTTTATTCAGTTTATAATTGTATTACACACTGCCATCATGTCAGCTCTCAGAAAAACACCATCATATTGACAAAGGCAGTAATTCACGTTGTTTCCCATCTGAGTGTGCGTGCGTGTGTGTTTTTCCTCAGGCTTTCCAATCCTTGTTTAAGGAGCCGTGATCATCTCAGTGTCAAAATTCAATTTATCAGATCCAATATATATTAAGGGAGTGAAATAAGGGCTCGCAGCATGTGAGAGTTCAAAGAAGATGATTTGATTATCCCCTCTGGACTTAAACCCCGTGATTCTGTGACATCTAGCACTGAAGTGAATGAGCTGGAAGACAGGCTGTCCACTTTCTGCCTCCTTATAATACAACCAAGATGATTTAACTATAAATTTTGAAGCGGAACGTAAGACAGTCCTCGACTGCACTCCCTTCTCATTCAACAGCTATGTAGGGACCTTCTCCGAGAACTTCTTTCCTGAAAGAGTACACTGGAAGAAAGCAGGTAAAGTTCATCAGATCTGAAGATAAAACCAACCTAACTTAAATACAGGCAGGACAATAACTCGGTTTGCAGGGAGGTTATGTTCAGGAAAATAGCCTATGGCCAAGGGCTCCACGACTTCGAATGGACCCTGTTATGCAGGACGGGATGAGGGAAGCTGGTACGGGAAGTGGAGGAAATGAAAACTGCGAGCAGAGGGGCAGGTAAGAGCCTGCCATCAGGAGTAATCAGGAGGTAACAGGAAACTCGTAGGTTTTGAAGTGATACCAGGTCATCTAATCTAACCCTGGAGAGTGCTGGGCTCAGAAGACAGCAAACCAGAGAGAACTGAACCAGGGGGGAGCCAGGGAATTGGAGAGAGTGCTGAGGCAGCTACGAACAACAAAGAGAAACAAGATGAAGGATTCAAGGAAGAAGAATATTGGGACAAAATGGAGTGGCAGGGAGGAGGATGAGGTGGAAGACTGAAGCAGGGAAATGAGGAGTAGTCACACAAGGACAGAAAGGTTTGGTCTTTGAGGAGCCGGTCAATTGGCCAAGACTTTCTTCCCAGGGATTTGGATGGCATGGGAAAATGTCTCGACTCCCAGCAAGAGGTCAGGGACTGGACAGAATGCACACCCTTTCTTCCTTTCGACTGACAGTCAGTATAAAAGCCAACTCTCTGCTACTGCCGTCGATGACACAGTCAGCTCAGGTAGCAGACAGTTGTCAGATGTATCCAAAGATTGCCATCTTGCTGATGACCCCTGTGGATGTTGTTATGATTCCAAAAAATCTAGTTTGGTGTTTTCAGTTAGCTTTGGTAAAAACCTAGGGAATTACACAAAATATTAAAAAGAATATTATGCTTGCGAGTAAAGAAATACATAAGATAAGCAGTAACAAAATTACAAATCCCTGTTCCGTCATAATGTGCTCTCTTCCGTGCGTACTCCTTGTGATGTACATTTCTCTACAGTGATCACAGCTGCACAGCCAAGACCGCTATGGTCCTTATAATTTTGTCTAATTTCTTTTTCTGTTGTTTTCGCTATTGGTGCTTGTTTTTTTAAATAACGCAGAAGATGGATGGCAGATTAAGGAGATCACTGTATGGAGAAAAAAAAAGTGTATTCTTAGGGCCAAGACGGTTGAATGCTACCTGAAGAATGAGATCCTATGTCTCCTCTGTACATAACACAAGGCAGGACTCCAAATGGAAACCTTAACTAACGCGACGATCACTAATTCTCTCACTTCTTACATGTCCCATGTGAAACATCTGGCCAAGTTTGCGGAGTACTCACAGTTTCAGCCAAAGTTTAATGTAGTATAATGAATACCTAATAGGGTATAAAAATGCAGAGTGCTTCGAAAAGCATTTTCGAGACATCTCACTGTGACCACCAAAATTAATATCAGTTTGGCAATGTTAAACTTCATCTCACAACACTGCCCAGGTTGCCCAGTAACACTGCTTGATTTTATGTGGCTATTCTAAAGTATTGCAAAAGTATACACAAAGAAATTACTAATTCAGTCATCATCACAGAATATGAATATAGTATCTCATCTTTTTCAATGAAGATAAAACGAAGCATTGAATGCTGATGAAGTAAAGACCATCCCAGCTGAAGAAGAAAGAACATGCTTACATGGCAAAAATAAGGCGGTGTGCGTTTGTATACATAAACACTATTTCTACTTCTGTAGAAAGGAGAAAGCACAGGATGCACAGGCAATGTCACATTAACATGTGTGCTTGATTTTGCAGCCTTAATAATGCTTTGTTAATCCAGATTTTTGAACGCAATATGTTATAGATAAACTAATCTATGTAGTTTTCAAGCACTTATAGGGAAGAGACAAACCCTCAAAAAGCTGAATCGAAGTGTAACCCATTTTGTACCAGTTTGGGAACCGTAACCTGACATGTTACTTTAGAGGCGGTGGCAGCACAAAGTTCTGTCAAAGATTTGGGCTGGACTAACAAGAAATGCAAGATTAACCTTGTTAAACAGTAATGACTAATTTTCCCCGCATTGAAATCATCATACTTCATTCCGGTAAGAAGAGAATCAAGTGCATGATTTCCATTTGTGGTCTTCAGACATAGTGAGCTCAGCGGAGGGCACAGACTGGAGAGGCTTTGTCCACAGGCGGGAGCTCTCCCTCCAAACCACTACAGTTCCAGATAAAACCAGCTGCAACAACGCTTCTGGGAACAGCTTCCACTTGGTGACACCCTGCATGGCGGGGGGGGGGGGGTGTCGGTATTTTTGTCGGAGGCGCCAGCAGCCTGCGTGTGACCTTAGTTCCGCGGGTGCGCTCTGAAAGGCCTCCGTCCCTGGAAATTCGGTCCGCGAATTGCTTCCACGTGCGCGGCAATCGAGCGGCTCCTGGCTCGCCCCCAGGAGGACGGGGGTTGCCCGGGGGTGGGAGCTCCGTGCTCCGCTGGCCGCCCGCCTGCCCCCGGCGGAGGCGGCGCGGAGCAAGGGCGCCATCTAGTGGGGGACGGGAGCGCCGCCACACAGCGGGAAGGGAACGCTGCGGCTGCCGGCGGCCCCCATCCCCACCGCCGGGACCGGCAAACGCTCCCTCGGCCCCAGAGAAGGCTCCCTTTCGTATGGAGGCTATGATGCGTGCTCTGAGGATGCCACTGAAAAGCATTTTAGATAAACGAGTGGTCCCAGGTACCCCAGGGGAGATGGGGATGGACACACAGACGTTCGATTTCAAAGCATCCTCTGTTTTGCCCATAAGATCCCAATTCAAGATGACAAATGCTAATAAGTCACTAGTCAGCATACTTTTTTTTTCCCCCCTCAAATCAGAAATAAGGGAAATCCTTCACACCACAACAACTCCTGTATCCGATTAATTATTTAATTATTTATTTTTTTTTCCTGAAATCAAGAACTGCTTGCTGAAGAGGCTACGAAGTATTTTCTGGACACGGGCAAAATATATTTTTCCCCTTCCTATCTTAGAGACCTGAATCATTTTTGCCATTTCTGGAAAGCTTGATTCAGCCCAATACTGACACTTGCTGGGGAAACGTGTCATGAAAGTGCCAAGACCAAATGGTTAAAATCTAACAAGTAATAATGAGTTGAAAGCAGAGCCTTACAAGTGGGAGTGCTGAGCAAACACATAGGTATAACGCTGTCACTTTGTGTTGTAGCCCTCCAAAATTTACATTGGCTACATGGGGAGATCAAATTAAATATGCTCTATTTTGCAGCCTGGATGTTTCATTACATTCATACAAATCAACCCAAAATTTCTAAAAAGAAACAACGTTTCACTAAAATGTAGTCTTCCTTGAAGTATCCTTGAAAAATAGGAAATAGTGTGTACAGGCCAAGAACCTTTTAAGGATTTGTTCAATGTAATGCATCCATTAAGACGTGAGATCAAGCCCTTGGGAAGTGTGACACGGCAATTTTCTTTAGCCGAAACCAAACTCCTCTTTTGTGAGTACACAAGCCCTGTGTTTATTTGTCATCCATACAGCCAGTGAGGCTTCTGCTTCTTTTTGGTTTTGTTGCAGAACAAAGTTCAGGAGGCTTATACTGTCACAGGTTTTAGTAAAAGGCAAATATGGCTGTGGTGGTTTTAAGCCCTACCCTACTAGCCCTGGTTACATCTTTCCAAACCTATTACTGACAAATTTGATTTATGAGAAGGGGGCACACACTATTTCATCAGTGTTTAAAGCTGAAATACTGGGATTTGTCTTACAATGGGTGAGGCTCAAGCGCTTCAGAGGCAGACACATCCAGCAGAGAGGCAGCGCAGAGAGCTGCAGGTTAGGGAGACGGTTTAAAGCGCCACATCAAGATTCACTAGAAGTTGGCTGTTAAATCCCCAAGTCAGAAAAACTCTGAAAAACTCTGAGATTTTTACAGACGCACACCTGGCTTGCTCTGTCTTGCAAGATGGCAGGGAGGGAGGAGGAGGAGTTTCAGAAAACTATGTAAAATGTATTTGGGAAAAATAAAAAAAAAAATCCGATGTAAAACATATTGCAAGGCCTATGCACAACTAACTCCATTTGGTCAGGCTTAGCATCTACATCACAGCAAGTAGTACCATTTTCTGACTCTACAACTGCATTTCTTAAAAGCAGTACCCATGTTCTTTATATACAGCCAAAAACTCTTGCACTCAAGAAGGCCCAGACGAAATATTTTCAAATACTTGCTGAGTCCCTCTGACTGAAAAGATTCTTACTCGACTCAACTAGTAGGTTTCTTTTACGCAGAATACAGGGAGGCTTCTTATACACACATCACAGAGCTGTGCATACGTGGGGACAGAAGCTGTGAAAAGAGCACAGCAACGTGAAAACCAGAAATAACCGTAACAGTGAAACTTTTCCTTTTCCTCCTGAAAACTAGTAATACCACTAAAGCGCATACTGGGTAGCAGCAGTTCGTCCATGTGCCAGAGGAAAACAAATAAAATAAAACAAAAAAAAAAAATAAATTAAGAAATGTTTGAAGAGTTACACAAGCCAAGCCCTTTGAGAGAAAAAACAGCCCTCTGAATAACCAAACGCTGGGTCCTGGCATTAGTTTTTAGAGTTGTTATTCTTCTCCTATATGACTGCAGTAATCTTGAATATCTACTTACCCTTCTGAAGTCCATGCAAGAATCTATTTATAATTGTGGGATACCAGTGCTAGTGCATCATGGCACATGGCCTCTGTTACTGGAAATGATCCTGGCTGATTTACTAGCAACAGAATGAGTAGCTGACATATTCTATGCGTACAAGAAGTACAATTCTTAGAGAGGAAGAAGTAAGAAGAAAAGAGAAGCCTTGAGCTGTATTCAAAGGTAATCAAAACAAAACAAAAAAACCCAAGAAGGAAAAATCCTCCCTTTTGAATGCAACTACCCTCATTTATGGATGAGGAACAGAGTAAAGAACAAGCCAAAGAGCACAGTATCTATCAATTCTGTTGCATCAGCTCTTAGATGGCCTAATTAAGATAACAAGGGTATACTTTTTTGAAGGTGAAAAGTATCCATAACCACAAAAATAAAAGCCAAGGGAACCAGACCTGGCGTGCACTTTACAAAAGCTTTGCTCACGGCAACTCCACAAAACTACTAAAATAAAACTCCTAAAACTCATTTTGCCATAAGTTTGAGAGTTATTCTTCTCTGCAATCTGTCAGAAGGATATCTTCACAGAACCAGAAAAAAAAGAAGTCCTACTGGGATATCAGCTGATACATTTTTGCATCTTACACAACTTTCTCTTTTCCATTCCCTTGAGTGCTGGTATCAGTCAACACTTCACAATGTCCACATTCTCTTATCAACAATCAGACACCAGTGTTCATGGCATCCCTTTGCCAATGGATAGGCAAGTTGGACACATGCTTTATTTATTTTGGAGATTTGATAAACTGTGATTCTTGGCTCTCGGTATTTCTAAGTTTGGGAACAGCTTTATTTATCACCAGCTCTGAATTAAGGCTATAAAACTTCTATGAAAATGTGTAGATGGTCCCTTAGAGGAGAGCTGTGCAACACTGCTAACAAAACAGTTAAGGACGATGTCTGTTTAATAATAAAAACAAGTTGAGCTAGCGTGCTAAGGAGTAAGCCACACCAGTACTGATATGACTGGAGTGTTTGCCACGCTTTCCGATAACAGGCGTCTATTTATACACTTTGGTGTATAAATCAGACACTCTGTACTAAGCACAGGTGAGAGTGAGTAAGAATACACAGCTCTGAGCTGCCTTACCCTTTTAAAACTATATTCTCAGGTTACACAAATTAATCACTTCCAAGCTGTTTTTCTTAGAGTTTAAGCGAGTCAAGGGAAATCCGCAGTGTTCCTGCAGTTGCGAATGCTTCTGGGTATTCAAATGTCACCCGGTGGGAAAGCTACTTTGCACTGTTAGTGTCAGCAGGAAGCTCTTCCCAGGGTTTTCAAAGGGCATCCCCGTGTCACAGTGACTACGTGGACAAAGAAGGGTCTTCCTTCACTTATGGCCTTCCCTCCTGCCTCATCTCAGTACGGTTTGTCTATAGCAATTGGAGCGGTGTGTTCAATGGAAGCTGCTATTTCAGACAGCAGCAACGAGTCAACTGCTTTTGCAGAGGTCAGTGTTTCGTGATAAAGGAGGCTGTTGTTTGGACAGAGCAGAGTATCACTATAAATATCAGCCTCTTACAGTTATTTCTCTTCTTGGTAGTGGCTGATATCTGGAGTGCCAAATTAAAGAACAAATGCGGTAACTACACCCGATATTGTAAAATCAATAAGTCGACAAGTCTCCTTGGGTCCTTTAGTCTAATGCAAAGTCTGTATTTCCTTGCCTCCAGTAGAAGATATTTAAGCAGGCAGTCCATATTGCAGGAGTCAACAATAGTCTGGAAAGTGCTTTGCCTCAGTTTGAAGATGACATATTCATCAAAGAGCCATTCCTCTACGGAAAACTAAAAGAACTTCTGGTTAAGTCAATGTAGACAGCCCTAAAGACAGAACTGATGGTTTTTAGCAAGCAAGATATTTAGGTTATACAGCACCATCCTACAGGAGATTCAGGATTTTTCAGGCTAAGGAAAATTTGCAGCTTAAGTAGATCGTTAAATGATACATTTTATCACGGGGGATTAGCTGCATTGGTTATTTGGTGTGTGTTTGGGTTCTGCTAGTTTCTTCCACTGTTGTGCAAGCTGTCAAATTTGTGTCAACAATAAGAAACTTCTTGCCCGCAATGTTTCCTTCCCCCAGGTCAATTTGATACCCGTTGCTTTGGGATATGACTGCACCTCTGTTTCCATTATGGGTTTTGATCAGATGCAGATTTGGTCTAGAAGGTGTAATTACAGTAGATGCATATCCACATTGACAGAAGGTCAGGCAGAAAACATTTAGGTCTTTTCTGCATTAATTCTGCCTGCGCCTTCCAAGAACTGTTAGTAAGAAAGTAGTTTCAAACAGGCATGGGAAGACTAATGTCAGGAAAAGTTTTGTAAAGACAGAATCTTTCAGGACATAGTGGTAGGATTCAGAATAGCTGATGCTATCCTGGAGGATCAGTACTCTACAGCTACCTATAAGTTAGAGGCTGGTGGATTTCAGGCCTGAGAGGGGAGATGGGCCAGAAGCTAGCGATGATACCGGGGATTCTTCCTTCTCTCCCCAGGCCAGCATGCCAGAGTCTCGGCACTTCTGACTATGGGTATGTGCACGTATCTCTATACACATTCTCTCGATAATTAAGTTGTGGCTTTTCTTTTAACCTGTGCTTTCTGGTGTTAACAGTAATTCACAGATGGCTCTCCAGGTATTAGAGCCGCTATTTCCCCGTCAACAAGGCATTATTATTATTATTTCTGGATTTTTAAATACTGATGTGATTAATGTTTCCAGTCTGATTTTAAGCCAGGTGCTGCTTTCTAGGCACCTTCTTCCTCTGCGGAGAAGATGGTAATTTGCAGGCCACATACCAGATAGTTACTGAACATGAGAGAATTACCTCAGGACATCCCCGCCGAGCACCATACGCTGCTTCCACATGCAGAACCCATACAGGGAGGCAGTTTCCCCATTTGCCTATTAAGCACTTGCATAATCTACACCACAGGCCAGACAGAATCACTTTATCAGCTCTGCTCTCAGCTCACGCATTGAACTACTCAGCTCCAGCACATTCCCTGACTCCCAACAGCTGTGATCCCCAGCACATCTGTTGGGAGCAGAACAGCCATTCTGAGGGCCCTCAACTTTGTTGGTTCTAAGTCTCATTTCCCAGCCTCTGTAAAACCCATGACAACTGAACAGTGTTCTGCAGCTGCTGCAACTTTAGCCAAATATATTTTTGGCACTCTACAGGGTGCCTCTTGAGGAAGTCAAGCCAATTGTCCTTTGTGCTGCTAAAAAACCTGAAACCTCCACCTACAGACCCTTCTCTCTCCCTTGTGTGTACTGCCAACTATAATGAGAACGGTTTCATCTCTTTTTTCACACAAATATCTTACTGACTTCTTCTTAGTTCTATAATGCTTAAGTTACTCTGCCATCACTTATTTGATGATTTACCACCTTCATATCATTCATAGAAGATTCAATGGAATCCAGAAACACCTGACGCTTTTTAAAAGAAAGGTACAGGGTATGATGGTGAACTTATAGGGACATTACAACACTTGTTGTCCTAGAAGGCAGCACACTTTGCACTTTCCTAAATCTATGCTGCTCTGGAGGCTGAAAATTCCCCATTTCAGTATGTGATTGAAGTATAGAGCCCTTTGTGGAATACCCCCAGGGTGTGCTCTGTTCAAGTCATATTCCTCACTCACACCTCTTACTTCCAGTCCAATCCATGTTAGAGCAGGGCCTAAGAAAGCAACCTTAAAGGGAATTATTTTGAAAGTTCTCACAGGGCTTCGCCCGTCCACGTGAAAAACTTTTAAGTGTGCCTTGATTTTCTTTCATCTGGTTTAATGAGACCCAGCTTCCAGGGAATTTTTTCTTTCTTTTTTTTTTTTTTTTCTCCTTCTTTTTTTAATTTCTGATTGCCCACAGGTTAATCATCATGACTAAACAGACAAATTTTAAATACCACTATTACTGTTAACCAATATGATGCATTCCTATTTATCCAGAAACAAAGTAGGTAACTGTCACTGTCAACAGAATTTCTGAGTGGGTCACAGCAGCATATTTTTCCCCAAACTGACCCAGAGAACACACTAAACATCCGTCCTCAACAGTTTTAAACTGTCCTCTGGCATGAGTTTGGCTTTCTCTACATGCTATTCTTTTTTTAACTCAGAACAACTTTTTCCAGTCATCCAGAGGAATCTCCAGTAAAAACAGACAAGTCATGAGTTGATGTTCTTGATATTTTTGAGGTTAAATAAACATTTTTATTTTTATTTAGAGTAAAACAACATAGTTCCTACAGATTGCAGTGGAGACTTCTGATTGAACTGAAACTTTGTCTCACGTGCTTTATGAGGCTGTATATACATCTCAGTAAAGAGGAAAAGGAGGGCATAAGACTTATTTTTATTTAAATTACAGAAATAGTTTCATTTTAGCCAGCTATGTTTTCCTTTGCAGTCAATAATACTCCTTCAATATCACAGTTTATCCTAGGATTTACACCCCCATGTATAAAGATCCCATACTTTCACAGATTCACGTAAGTTTTCAACATACACATGGGAACAGACACAGTGCCAGTGAACATGGACATTACCAAGAAAGGGCTCATGTATGAAGAAGCAATGGCCAACAGCGGCTTAATGGATGACCACGTGGCCAATGGAATTAAATTCACAGTAAGAATTCCTTCTCCAGCTGGGCTCACTTACTATTGAATGCGGCAGGTTTAATGTTGTCTACTGCAAGAATTAATTTTTTACTTCACAGTTTTTTCTAGCATTCTGTTATGGAAACTGTTCCTTCCTCTAGCTGTCTAATCAGTTAGGGTCCTAGATAATACACTTCCAAAAAATAATTTTACTTAAATATTGAAAGGCTTGAATTGGGCTGCTGTGTTTCTGACTTCTGGTGGTCTAAGAATAGCTCCAAACACATGACAGAAGTCTGAAACAAGAATTCCTGGAAATGAAAACGTTAATTTTCCCCCGATGAGCATAAGAATCTACGGAGAAAGAAAAGGTAGTCTAATTAAAAATACCACTTCTTTCACTATTCCTCCCACAATAGGAGGAACTTCTTAGCAGCTGCAAGAATTTACCATTGGCTTAAAAATTGCCCATTTTGAAGGCCAATTTATTTTTTTTGTAAACTGATGCTTTATTCCTCTCCAATAAATTCTCAGAGAGCATGAATCAATATAGCTCCACGGAAGTCAAGTGTGTTGTACAAATTTATTATGTAGTCAAGGATATTTTTTCCCCTAGCATCAAGCTGCCTGCCAGTTATATTGTCAATGAACACACTGGATTTCAAAGCGTGGAACACCCCAAGATGCATTTGGTGCTTCGTTTTAGAAATAGTGTTGTTATGTGGCAATGGAGTGTTTCTGCACAAGTAAGTCTTTGATCACTGACCTAATAATCCCACTTCATCCATACTACCAACGTGAGCATAATGAGGGAGATGCAAATAATTTGTTTATCCTAATAAAATGGAACCTGGATGACAGAACATAAATTCTAGTAAGTTATAGGAACAGAGAAGAACTACATGTGCTAAAGGAATAGAGTGGCACAAGAACAGACAGACACAAGTTACCAAAAAAAAAAAAGATGCAAAGTTGGAAATCGAAAAAAAAGTTTCTAATAATGAAAGCAACGATGAACTGAAACAAAAATCCCTAACCACTCTAAGGGAAAAACATGGGCGGGGGGATAATGGAAAATAAAGTGACAATGTCAGATGAAGAATACGTGCAAGCAAGGGAAGGCTAAGACAGTTTTCTGTGGGTATTTTTCAATACTCTGAAAGGAGCATGAAGGCAGGACAAAACAGCCAAGATCAAGTGATGACTCAAGGACTGGTGTTAAAATGTTAAACAGTGCCGGTCCCAATACTGACCCCTGAGGATCACCACTCATCACTTGGACATTGAGCCATTGACTGCAATTCTTTGAGTGTGGCTGTTCAGCCAATTCCTTATCCATCTAGTGGTCCACCCTGCAAATCCATGTCTCTCCAATTTAGAGACAAGGATGTTGTGCGGGACAGTATCAAATGCTTTGCACAAGGCCAGGTAGATGACGTCAGTTGCTTTTCCTTTATCCACCAACACTGGATATGTTTGAGCTCTAGCAATGACAAATTCAAGCTTTCTCTGTAGAGGGCCTTACAGCTGGTCTGCATCACATCCACAGTTCTACTAATAGAACCACGGTGCATGGTGGTTGAAGCTAGTTTGGGATACGTTTAAACATCCTTCTTTCGTCAGCCCTAGCATCCTTGTTACTAGCCTACTGTTGTCAACCGAATGTTGACAAACATTGCAAGCAATGTTACCTTCTCTCAACTTACAATGTCACCAGGGAAAAAGACAAAGTTAGTTTTGATGGGATTGATTTCCTCTGCATTGATGGCTGTTGACCTTCACTACTTTTTTTGCATAATAGTTTATTAATTTGTGGTCATGTTTTCCTCACATGGTTCTCAAACACCAGGGTGAACATTGGAACAACACAATCTCTTCCAGCCTGTTGATACCATGCCATAGCTGAAAAGCAATTGCTAGCAGCTGGCTCATCAGGCATTGTTTTTAAAACTCTCAGATGCACGTTTTCCAGATCTGCATATTTAAAAATATTTTATTTGATGTCTAAATACACACAATGGGTTAAAGATAATGGAAACAACAGAGGTAGTGCTCACAGACCAGGCTGGCAAGGTTTAGGTAAGAGGCGAGTGATATGATCTGTATTGTTTTTCCCTTGTGACTGAATAGAAAACTAGAAGCTGGGTTTACTGATTGGACATGTGGCAGAGTCAGAAATAGGCAGAAATAAGAAAGACCAAGAGGAAGAAGAGTTTGAAAAGACTACCCATACAGCACTGGTAATGGACTACTGGAGGAAAGACTGTTTTTTGCATTGAAGGCTGTTAAGAATGAGACTTGAAAGTAAGAGCAGTTTTCCAAAAAACTTATCTTTCTCTACAAAGAAGATATGGAATTGTATTAAAAAAAAAAAAGTTAGTGGCTTTTTTATCATTTTTTCTTCCTAAGAAGAAACCTGCTAGGCTTTTCTGTTTGGTTTGGTTTTTTTTTCTGTTGCGGTGGTGGTTTTTTTTGTTGTTGTTGGTTGTTTGGTTTTTTTAAACAAAACAAAGCCGAACAGTATCTAGACCATAAATAGTTCTACTGACTTCAGCTGGACTAGGCACAAGGTTGAAATTACGCATACGCTTCAGTATCTTGCCAGATCAGTAAGAGAACACTTACTATCTTGAAGGATTTAAGATTATGTACTAAAAAGTCATACAATAGCAACTGGAGGTAGCCATTTTAGCTACAGCATGCTTGCATGCACATGCCCTTGCCTGCTAAGAGAGTTTTGCCAAAAATTTCAGGGCCCAGCATTAGTTCACATGTTTTGAGTCCCCTTTACTACATGGAAAAAACATGCTCAGCCTAATTTTTCTATTATATGGTTTATTTATTTTCTAAAATAAGTAGCCGTAATTGATGAAGCCTTACAAGATTTTGCATACGATTTAATTCTGTTTAACTGTCATTGGTTACATAGAACTTATTTTTGCTCTCTTAAGTCTCCTCAGTGGTCAGCTGGCATCTAATCCTAGGGTTAGGACCTGGAATTCATCCCCTGGCATAACTGGCTGCCAGCTGGCTGGCTGGCATACCTAACAGTTTGTATGGCAGATGTCTTCTTAGATTGCTCTGTTCTCCTATTGAAAGTACTTTTTGATCCATTTCCTGCATTTACTTGTTTGGAAGAAGGCCATCATCCTTCCTGAAGGATCAAAGATAGAAGTTAAGAGGAGACTGTACAACTCTGGAAACTGCTGAAAATAGCGCCTGGAAAAATCTTTGAATATTGAGTGTGGGTTTTAGCAAGGACAAGATAACAATCTTAACCACAGACAGGCTGCTGCAATGAAGAAAAAGATTTATTTGTTCACTGTGCCCATGGCAGACACAGGCATACAAAAAAGAAAAAAAAAAAAAAGCACTTCCTTGTTAGTAGTATGATTAGTGAAGCTCTGGAACAGATTACCTAAAAATTTGTAGAGTTTCTGACATGAGAAGTCTTCAAGAACAGACGAGAGAAGTGTTGTCAGGATTGATGCAGGTACAGCACAGCCTGCCTTGACTGTGATCTCATGAGGTCTACTCCTAGCCTGTATTTCAGTAAATACTCCCTTTATTTTTCGCTATATCTGTAGGTGAATGGAGGGTCTTAATAAAATAAAATTGGCTGCCTGCCTGACCAAACACAGCATGAGGTTTATATCAAAATTCATATAACCTGCAATTCAACAAGTTTTCAGGAAAATGTTTAAGCATGTTCCTAGTGTTACACACACATTCTTGCCTGAGACTTTGATGACTGAGGAAGAATTGATTTAGATGTGTGTTTCCTACAGAGGCAATATTTCATACCTTGTTTTCTGGGAAAAAAAGCTCAAACCCTAAAACTTTAACATAAAATCCCAACAAATGACGCATAATATTTTTTATTTCTTGCAGTCTCTGCCTCCACATTGGGAAAGGAAATGAAAGCTGTAGCAAGTAAAGGAAATTATGGCTTTTTCTTCATTCCTCCTACACATGCATTAAAAAGAAGGGGTGCGTGGGAGGAACATAAACATGTTAACGCATTTACATTCCCTTTGCTCCATTTTCTCCATCCAAAAATCAAACAGAGTTCAAATGAAACATGAGAAGCTTTAGCCCAAAAGCAGAAAATCTTAGAAAGTGTCGGAGGTTGTTATGGGAATGAGGACAGAGTGAGTTTAAAAGGCCTTCCAGAGTCCATCAGTTACATTAACACCCACAAATTAATTACCTTACCTGCCCTGAACTTTAACTACATACATATGTTATATCACTAGTAATCAAAACTTACTGATATATCCTTGTAAACAGTATGTGTCTTCTGAGCACATGTATCAGTAATTTTAATCCACACCACTTAAGACAGAAAAGGTTGCACGCTCTAAATTTCAGTTTTGTCACTACTTACGCATGACGTTGAGGCACTCCGATATTTGTTGATAGAAAAAAATATTTTACCTAACAGTGAAAAATATGTAAAAGTGACTGGTCCAGCACATCTCTGACAACATATTTCACGTATGCCTAGTTTTCATGCACTTATTTTCCTATAATGCCATTGGGTGTCAGAATTACTCCCTGCAGTCACAACAGATACGGAGCTTATCCAGGGAAACTATCTTGGACTGCAGTCCGCTGAAAAGTTAAATCTAGCAGAGAACTTTGATGTTTACATGACCACCATAATAATTACTATAAAAACAAGGCATTTTTTCAAGTTCATCTTCCGCTATTTGCTATGAAATTGAAGACTACATTATGCTTATTGCACAGTATAAATAAACTATTTTTATTAGACTTATTTTTTTAGAACATCAGAATAAATTGAATTTCCCTTTCTGAGTTAATTTTTCCAGGTTCTTTTTAAAATAAAACGTTCATTTTGGACTATGACAGCTAAAACAGAAAACATGGACACAAACTTAGCTTTCTAGCCTGCAGGCAAAATATAAAATTGTTGTTAAATTGGAGTTGACCAGAAAATGGATGGTGAAACTCATGTGTGAAACTTTTGTTAATAACAAATATTTGTCCCGTGACGTGGATTGTAAGTACAGCACATAACACGGTATGCGTTACAGTGTTATGGCAGCAGGATTCAGGAGCATTTTGCTGAGCCGGTCTGAAGACCAAATACTTCTGGTACCGACATATGTAGACACTACACCATGAAATACCTCACTTTGTTATATATATTATCAGCATACTTTCCATGTGATGAGTAAAACTCAAAGTTTTGTAAGCTTCTTAATATTCATTTAATTAGTGTTTTCTGTCTTCGCTCAAATGTGACTGATTGAACATCCCCTTTAACGTTCATACCATTTGCCTCAAATATCACAGAATGGTTTGGGTTGGAAGGGACCTTTAAAGATCATCTAGTCCAAGCCCCCTGCAATGAGCAGGGACATCTTCATAGACCAGGTTGCTCAGAGCCCTGTCCAACCCGACCTGGAATGTTTCCAGGGATGGCACATCTACCACCTCTCTGGGCAACCTTTTCCAGCATCTCACCATCCTCATCGCAAAAAAATTCTTCCTTCTGTCTAGTCTAAATCTACTCTCTTTTAGTTTAAAACCATTACGCTTTGTCCTGTCACAACAGGCCCTGCTAAAAAGCTTGTCCCCATCTTTCCTGTAGGCCCCCTTCAAGTACTGAAAGGCCGCAGTAAAGGTTTCCCTGGAGCCTTCTCTTCTCCAGGCTGAACAACCCCAACTCTCTCAGCCTGCCCTCATAGCAGTGTTAGGACTTTGTATTCCCTGTGCAAAATATAAAGGAATGGGTCCCTAACATTCTAGTTTCATAAGAGATTGAGTTGAACACAAGCCATCTCAAATATTATCCTGAAATGTGAACTAAACATGAACTTTTTTGAAGTTCAAAAAGTTAACAAATCCCCACGCTTCTTGATTTTAATATGACATTACGTCCTTCTCATGTGGAAAAGGTAGTGTATTTCTAATTAAAGAGAAATTGTTAGAGATTTCCAGTGATTTCCAGAGCACAGAGGATCAATCAATTTATAAAATTACCATACCGAAAGTAAAGCCAGGATAGGGATGCTACTAAATGTAGACTATACTCCAAGGATAGATATTTAAGTATGATGGACTAATTTCAGGTTTCATTTAAAAGGAAGGAACTAGCGACTCCTGCTCTTGTAAGGAGTCAAATTTCTTCCTCAATAGGAAAAACAGCAGCCAGTTAAAAGCTTGCAGTTACTTATGCTACTACATACTATGTAAATTCATTGCACAAATATCAGAACGCTCCTCTGAAGATCAGATATTGAGCAGTCTTCATTGCCCTTGGTTGTCCTCAAGCACTAAATATTGCACGATTTTTTTTTTTTTTTTTTTTTGGTTTAGAGATAAATCATCTAAAATACAAGTACCATTACAGCTGTGATGGTCAGAAGAATAGTATCTTTGCAGTAGTGAAATTAATACAGTTTGGAAAAAGCTTTGGGCACTGAAGCCCTTTCTCCAATAACTTTTTTTTTCCCCAAGTGATATTGGTTGTTGTAATTAAAGATTTTATTTGCGCTCAAAAGCCTTGACTCAGCTTTTCTGGAAATTACTCTAAGAAACTCTGGTGCTGACTGTGACCTAGCCATTCAGAGACAGGATAATGAGGGGGGGCGGGGTGGGAACAAAACAAAACAAAAAAAATTGAATTCGTCAGTAGTTCAAAATCACTGGACCATTTTTCAGAACGAAGTATTTTGCTTTGGGCCATGACATCTTCTAGGCTCCAAGAAGGAACTCATGTTCTACAGTGTTAGAATCAGAAATCTTGTTATAGGGAAAAGCTTTTGCTTCAATTTTTTCATGATGATTTATGTAGCTGAGTTTTAAGGAATATCACTGTGCAGTTAGTGGATTCATCATTTTGCTCCTTTTTCCAGCGCACAGTTTCGACAGAAATAACAGACACCATATTCTGCCTACCGCTGACCACCACCATGATATCTAGACATGTTTGAAGTCAAACAATGCATTTATGATTACTGCTCATCTTTGTCTGAGATGTGGCAGCCAGTTCACACAGAATATTTAAAAGCATCATGACCAATAGCTGTTCCTTGAACTGTTTACTCAGCACGGTTGAAGAGTTTTCTTCAGCTTTGGCTCAATGTGGTTTCAGCCTTGAGCCAGAAACACTGTGATCTTTGGGGGCTTACAAAGCATGAGTAGCCTTACAAAATCTAGGCAGTTTGCCAAAGGTTTTTTGGTTTTGTTTGTTGGGTTTTTTTTTTAAATTTTGTTGAACTGTGGTGGAAGGTTAAACAATTCACACAGTTTTGATTCTCCCTACCCCCAATTTGCTTTGCACTTAATGTCTTCTTGTCAAGAAATAAAGTAACTCCATAACGGGATGGATGGAACCATTTCAGCTATTACACAGCAATGATGGTATTGCTGGAAATCTGAAACAAATGTTGACCTCAATCCTTCTCAGCTTGAAAGAAATAAGTATATTTAACATGCTGAAAAGTCTTTACATCACATGGTATCAATTTTATTATGGCTTACTTAAAAAAAAAAAAATTAAAAAACCAAACCCAGCTTTATGCCCTCTGAGAATTGGAGGGGCTCATGCCAAGGGGCAAGACTTGCAAGTTTGACTCGAGCGAAAGGATGTCTTGTTTCCAAAAAACACTAACGTGCACATCATACAGTACAAGTATATTTCTACTCGTGCATTTTAATTTATGCATGCTTTGTGGCAGAAAAGGTCTATCACTTAAGAACAGATATGAAGGGGGGAAAAAAAAAAGGAACCTATTGAAAATTAATGTTTGAAAGCCCTGGGCCATATTAGGCCATTGATTTTTAAGATTAAAACCAGATGTCTCCTTTCTAAAGCACTCTGAATGATATATTGCTTCAGAGAACTAACTGGACATAGAGATTTTAAGTCCGATTGTGAGCCGCAGAAATTCTGTAAATCAACCCTTAAGTGAGCAGATACATTAGGAAAAAAACAACAGACTAGCATGTAACAAAACATGGTTTTGTTCTTTTGACAAATGTTACTTTATTCCCGATTGCATTTTGAAATGATCCCGTGAACGCACTCTGGTGTGTTTAGGGGCAGGGGGAGGACGGTCTTGATGAGACGCCTGTAGCTGGGTGCCTCTGCTAAGGAACCTTTGTCAGGAGCTATGAAGCATGGGCCCTGTTTGTTCAAAATATAGAATTCCTGAATTAGCCAAACATTATTTAATGAGGTCCCTTTATAGACTATAAAAAGCTCAGCTAGTAAATTGCTAGATAGATTTAGGCTGAAATTTTCAATATGCAAATTATATCCTCACTGGTAACAAAATAAATGTACCTATTCTTGCTTAGAAATGCATACGCTGAAAGGGAACCTGACACATCTCTCCTTAAAGCAAGAACAAACCAAAAGGTAAGGTCAGCAACATGTTTTCCATCTTATACCTCCACACTTAGAAGGTATCACTCCCATTTGCTCTTTCAGACCTAATTATAGCCTGTGGCAGAGCTGTAAACAGTTGCATTAGTGGGCATTCACTTTTCTGTTTTTTAACGTAAGAATAAATAGTAGCAGTAACGTTATGCAGATTGCAGCCGTCATCGTTTCCAGTGTAAGCCAAGACGAGAACGTGCCCTACTAACTTCTGCTGCTAGAAAAACACTGTCTAAAATGGAGGCCTGCGTTCTTGCCAGGATTTCAGTGGAACAGCGGCGGGTGGGTGCTCGCTGGCAATGTTAGGGAATGCCTGTGAAGGCAATCACCCAGCTGCAGAGAGACTGCAGCTCAACCTGCCCTGAACTGACATGCCCAAATCTCAGTCAGCCACGCTCTGCACGCTAGTGGTGCTCTCTCTTCCTCAGCCTTATGCCTTTTCGCTTTCCCTTCTATGAATGCACAGCAAAAAGTAACACGTGCTTCTTTTCCGGGGTGAGAGCCCAACCACTACATTAATATTTTTACCTCTGTGAGCAACCCCTCTAAGGTCCCACATGGTATATTTTCCAAATGGTTGCCAAATTTCAAGCCACATAGCTAAAAATTCACCCAGAAATGTTTTTATTTCTTTATTTCATTTTTCAATTTTCCTTTCAACAGCATCTTTCCATGAAATGTTCAGTAAGTGAGGGCATGCTTTGGCATTTATTTTTTTCCTCAAAGGGAGCATTTTCATTTATGTCAGCAGGAGGTTACAGGACTGCACATGGCACGTTTACTGTGAACTGTTAGCTGCAAGTGGTGGACATCAGAGGCAAAAACATTTCTACTGAGGAAGTGATTTAAGGGTTGCCATGGTTTGGGCCAAACTGACCACTGAAGCGCGCAACAGATGCTCTCCCCCAACTCTGTCTCCAAAGAGAGGAGAGATAGGTAGGTAAAGAGATTTATCTCAAACCAGGGCAGGGGTCTAACGGGCTCTGATTTCGATGGAGTTACGTGACATTCCCTAATACACATTACCGCCTTCTACAGTATTATTTCTAACACCACATTTCTTTCCATCCATTCACGCTTTATCCTGGTTTGCAGTGTTTCTGAAAGTGCTCGTCTTTCATTGACTATGTATAGTATAGTGGAATAATTGTTCTGCATTCTAGTTTCAACACTAATCTTCAACACAAAGGCACGGATCAGCACCATACCCTCTCGTACAGCCACTATCGAATTGATTATTCAAGCGTGTGTCACAAAAAGCTTATGTCTCTCTTAGGCTAGTCTGCAGACAGGATGCAAAACTCCACGAAACATACTCAAATACTCTGGGGATGGCCTGTACCTTGGACAGATTAAATGTATCACTACAATACTTTCCTTTGACTATTCATTACAAACATCTTTCAGTTTAGTTGTTTAATATTGACAAATAACACTGAAGTACACTGTGATGTCATCACTTATTTATACTGTAATCCTCACTTTACCTATTTGCATTATTTACCTATATTACCATGATTTACATATTGCATAATCTGGTCACATTTTAGTATTGTGCTCCTGATGGAGCATCCCATGTGATTGCATACCTATATTACCAGGAATAATAATCATAAATAATTTACAGCTTAGACTTTGAAAACAATGATTTGAAGCAAATGTATTGTTTATGCCAACAGAAAGCCTTATGGTAGTTATAGAAAATGAAATAAAATATGTAAAATAGGAATTGTACACTGTTCCCCTCACTCAATCCCTAACATTATTTATATGAATAGGTACATTTAGCTTTAAGAAAACAGTAGGGCAGCTTTCAACTCTACAGGAATAAAAACTGATTTTCTGAGTTCCTTGAGGCTCACTTCTTCAGCTTTATCACAGAGAAAATGCATATAATTGCAGCATTTCAAAAATTAAAGATATTGATGGAGAGAATCAGAGCAAGCAAGCACATAGAGCAATTGCAATAAAATATTCTCATTTAACAGTATATTGGAGAGGTGGGAAAAGGGAATAAGCCATTTATGTGAAAGGTTGAGCTACCATGTAAGCTGTCTCAAAGTGGTTTGAGGTTCTCTGACACAAATGTAAAAAGCTGAGCAATTATGCTAGTGAAAACCACTTAATCACTTGACAGTTATTAGACATGAAAAATCTAACTGCATTATAGTCAGTTAATACCATTGGGTAAGCTAATAAATTCATAACATACACAAGCAGTTTACCTGAATAGTTTGCGCTGTATACTTAGGACCAAACTCAACCTTTGTTTACTCCAGACATCCCCTGCTGAGGTGGCAATCATTGCATAGGCATGATGTACAATCCCGGTAATATCCAACAAAAAAAGTTTAGTGCACGCAGCAGGCAACTGCAGTGGATAAAAATCTTTCTAAGTATTGCTGCTAACAAGGATCATGGATACAATAGATAGCGCCGAGACATAGAACTTAGGCAAATGCTGGACACCAGACTCCATTCCCCTGCTCAGGGCTGTTCTGTGCTGACTACGCACTTGTCCTCTTCGACCTGGGAGCTCCTAGGGTGCCATGCAAGCGCTTTCTGTATGTGTCCAGAAGCGATCAGATGCAGAGATCAGGCAGAACAGCACTTAAATCCCCAAAGGTCCTGTACCACTCATTGTGCACAGAAGACAACTAAAATATACATCAACACGATCACATTAATCTCGTGAGGGGCCAGATCATCACACAGAGAACAGACAAGCACTGAGAAATTTTCCCCCAAAAAGTTGGAAATGCAAAGCCAGTGTTGCCTTTTGGCCAAGGGGGTTCCAACCCACTTTCTAGAAACTGCATTTGAAGATGAGACACAGAGTATAGCAGGCATGCAGTGCACCTTAGTCTTGCACTCTTTCTGGTGTGGATGTTAGGCAGGCATCACACCACAGTGCCTATAATGGTGACCTTAACCTGATGAGCAAGGAGAATCGTCAGTTCTCCCTCTGGCCATCCTAGATTCAGTCCAGTTTGTAGCTGATCTTACCTCCCATCACATCTGCTATCAAAGGCTCTTATTTACTTTGACAAGTGAAAGACTGTTTCTGAAAAGAAACCTAACCAGAGAAATGAGTAAAGGTAGTAACATATCACCATGCTCGCGCTCTCTCCCTCTTCTTTTTTTTTTTTTTTTTTTCCTAAGAGGATGAGACTAAACTGCAGTCTTGCTTTTGCCACACAGTTAAGGATGCATTTCATGCAGGCTGTCCAGTCATATTGAATCTATTAGGCCACCTACCTTAATCAGAAAGCCCACAGGGAAAGACCACTGCATTAAATATATGTGTGTTCTACTCCTGCCATTTTCAGTTTGCTATTTTGCCCATAGTACTATTCCAATTTCAACATAATGGTGAAAAGAAAGGCAGCATAAATCAAGTCTTCCTAAGCAGAGAGAACCATACCTGTAGAGAGATGTTTATCTGAAGACGTGCAAAAGGAATAAACAACACACATAACTGTTCAAACAAAGCAAAAAATCCCAAGCAAACCTATTCTGTATTTCAATCTGCAGTATATCCTGCAGGACATAATGCATAACATATGCCTGTCTCAGCAGTTTGATAACTCAATTCACGTATCTTGGTCTCACTGAAGAGGAAACGTTGGAGACTAGGATTTATTTCTCTTTTCAGCTTGCTTTTCATTTTTGGCACTCCTTTTTAGGGGTATAGATACGGAATATTCTTCCTTTGTTCAATATCACCAGTGGGTATATTAAAAGGACAGAGAGGATCATGCCCGTAGCCTATTTAAACAGAACAAAACCCGAATTTAAAAAAAAAAAGAAAAAAGCCTTTGAAAGTAACATTTATAGACAGTTCGCATAACTACAAGAGGAAAAGATCTGTTAACTCCAGCAAGAAGCAAAGAAAGCCCCTCCCTCCCCTCCGAACACACAAAAACTCCAATTACCAAGAGAACATTTTTCCTTCATCTTGCTGTGTAGGTATTAATGATGCTTTTGCATTTTTCTCTTTTTTTTCTCTTGTCTTCTCATCATTTTTCTGTTTCCCAAGGAGAACAAGAATTATGACCCTATCTGTACTGAACTAGGCTGTGAAGATAAACTGTATGCCGGGTACATCCTTTTGAAGTGGGTATAAATTGTTATTAATAAAATATTTTTTAGAAGCCAGCTTAGTTTATCCTGGTGGATATCCATTCTTACAGGCAGTCTAGACCGGTTCTACACAAGGTAAATATCCTTTAAGACCCAGGTGGTGACTTGTGCTGTGACACCTGACAGGCTTATCACCAGTGTTCACAAAATTCTACATTCATCCAAGCAGCACGCTCACGTCTTCCCTCATGGCACTCTTACTGGAGCCAATGCTGCAAAGTTGCCTATGTTTTGTTTCAAATCCCATCTCGTAGCTTCCATTAGGGACACAATTAACTGAAACCATTACATGGCAAGGGACGAGCTGTAGCGTTTCAGCCTGACACAGTAAGATGCTGTATATCACAGTGTTTTTCTTATTCTGACATTATTCTGTATTCTGACACATATATTTGTCTTGGACATCTGCTATTTCTCATTCCTTCCTAATCCTAAAGGCGGGGACATACTTCCATGTGTCTAATGCACGTTGTCTCTAGGCCTTATCACAATATAAACAACCAATGAGTGCAGCAAACACTGCTGAAAGTAAGAAGTGTTCGGATAACTCATAGCTCTCTGAGTGTTAATGTATCACTTCCATCTAATTGGGCCTCTGACAATACTTTTTACTAAGAAAAGGAAATGAGCCTTTAGAGTGTGGGGATCTAGTTGGTCTTTTAAAACCTCTGTGTTTTACTTTTGGGGTAAATAACCTGTCATCTTTTTACTAGAAATGCTAATATTTTCTTGAGAGATATCATTAATGCTGCTGACCCATTCATGATTTCAGAGACAACTGTAACTTTAATAAACAGTCAACTGTTTTTCTGAGAATGGTTCCCCCCACACTACTACACAAGTATAGCCATTTAAATATGCCTATTAGAGACCTCCATGTTCAAAATGTGTACTAAAAACCCTTTGATTTGGGGAGCCCAAGTTCTAACTTTTGGTTTTTCAGGTTATCTGTGGTACAGTTAGACATCCAAGTGGCCACTAGTAACCTGATAACCTACTTGTACCTTAGGTACACATGCAAATTCAGGATAATATCACATACACAGTTGTGCAAACTCAAACTTTGGGAACTCTGTCCCTTAACCTGCCTTTTTGTAGCAAGTAGAATGATAAAACTGTAACATGGCATTTGTGCAGTAGAGCACTACTAGTAATTCTCATTGGTTACCTTATGAGTTAAGGCCATTATCTTTCTAGAAATTCTGCCTGGGAAAACTGCAGTTCCACAATAACGCTTTCTGCCACTGTTGACATTTTCTTCTCTCGGAGCTGAGGAGTGAATCCCCATTAGTATTGTTAAGACTTTAAAAACTCTTTTCCTTTCAAGCAGCTGGCTATAAAATTTGCAGGCAAATCTATCAACCTTCCACAGTTGGCAATCAAAATGAGTTGAGTGCCAGTGAAAATAAATACTTTAAGATTATACTTCAACTAGGAGTCAGTTGTATTGTGTTTAATGTCCTTAAAATACAATGAGGAATAACCACGCTCATATTTTTTCCCTTAGGTGAAGGAGTGCCCTGATGATCCCCCCCCTTAAAAGCAGCAGTGCTTAAATCTGTGAGTCACCAACTGACTCGCCCATTTTGGTTCTTATTTAGAAGAATTTTTGAAGTTTAAGGTGCTTACAGGAATCAAGTTTTACACATGTTTCAGATCTACTTGCACTGGTTAGTCGCTCTGTTTTATGCTATGTATAGCCTATTAATCAAGGCAAACACAAAGGGAAGCCTAGCTATGCAACTTCAGGAATTTATCTTCTAAGCACTGAGCCAAAACTGACATCCCTAACTTTCTTGATGCCAAAGAACCTCACAGAAGTCTATTGCTAGCATAAGGCAAAGAGTATACCAAGATTTTTCCAAGTATTGGCACATAGGTGGAATGGCAAAAAGAACCCTTTTGTTCCTCAAACACATAATTTTGTGCAGCAAGCTCAAGCTGCTTTCTCAGACCCAGAGAAAGGGGAGAAAAACAAAACCCAACCATCCTCACCCTGCAATACAGATATGCAACTTTGGTTGACATCAGACAACATCACATACCTACAAATCAGTCTGTCAGATTAGAAGCTGCCTCCTTAACCTTGTACACATGGTTCCTATTTAGAACAGCTACATTGGCCTTAGAGCACTAAGCAATGAGGAAAAAGCTTGTTTATGTTCAGAGTCAAATCCACAGTCCCCACACTGACCATGTAACAACTTACTTATCTTTTCAATTTGAGCTGTTTTCCCTCTTCACGCCAGAAAAGCACAGGCCACTTTTCAGGGTGATGAAAACAACTTTAAAATTAATCAGTCACGCACAGGACATTCAGGATTTAACTGCATGGTTTTCTTTAGACATGTTTCCCCCCTCCCTGGTGTTATTCACACAGCTTAGACTAAGAAGCAGACTTAGATTTTTCTTCCTGATATGCAACAGTTAAACTGGGACATTCAAGCATGGATTTATAACTTCTACACTACAAATTCTGTATAGTTACAGGGTACAGAGATAAACCCTTCTGGAAGCAAAGTGGTGGTGGGACTCATTTGACAATAAGGACTGCTATATTTATAATGAAAAAGAGAGCACAATCAGAATTTTTCTTGATGTGACATGTGAATTCCTCTTGGTCTTTGACTGTGAACACCAGCAAGAGCCTGGATCTGCCTTCCCTATAACTTTTCATTAGGTAGGTAAAGACAGCAGTAAGAGCCTCTTGGTCTAGTAGAATCATAGAATCATAGGGTTGGAAGGTACCTCTGGAGATCATCTAGTCCAACCCCCCTGCCAGAACAGGGTCACCCAGAGCAGGTTGCACAGGAACGTGTCCAGGTGGGTTTTGAATGTCTCCAGAGTTGGAGACTCCACCACCTCTCTGGGCAGCCTGTGACAGTGCTCTGCCACCCTCAAAGTAAAGAAGTTCCTCCTCATGTTTAGGTGGAACTTCCTATGCTCAAGTTTGTGCCCATTACCTCTCGCCCTGTCACTGGGCACCACTGAAAAGAGCCTGGCCCCATCCTCCTGACACCCACCCTTTAAGTATTTATAAGTGTTGATAAGGTCCCCTCTCAGCTGTCTTTTTTCCAGACTGAAGAGACTCAAATCCCTCAGCCTTTCTTCATAAAAAAGGTGTTCCAGTCTCCTAATCATCTTGGTTGCTCTCTGCTGTACCCTCTCCAGCAGTTCCCTGTCCTTCTTGAACGGGGAGCCCAGAACTGGACACAGTACTCCAGGTGCGGCCTCACTAGGGCAGAGCAGAGGGGAAGGTGTCCCTGCCCATGGCAGGGGGGTTGGAACTAGATGATCTTTAAGGTCCTTTCCAACCCAAACCATTCTATGATTCTAGAACACATAAAAGTGTTTCTTCTGAAAGTATGAAGAAACAAACCTAAATGCATTCCAAAACAGAAACACCAGTGCAAAGCAGATAGAACTAACTTAATTTGCTTTCTTTCCAGTTAACGAAAAAAGATGGCAATCTTCACTGGTTATCATATAACAGTAATACCAGCATATGCCATAGTATATGAGAACCCGTAGGATGTTATGCACTGCAGTGGATTTGTTAACAGAGGTACCTCGTATCCGCTTGATGGAGTGACTGCACTGAATAATTTGGTTTATTGCAAGCATTCTCTTAGCATAATCGGAGTATCACATTCCTTACCTTTATGGAGCTTTGATGTTCATGTCTAGCCAGGTCAGATAAAGATGATGCTACCTTATCTCTGAAAAAAATCACATTCTAGTTTAAAGCCTTCTTTAACCAGCAGGATTTAAAAACAGTTCATTTGGCTCTCTTAAGTATTCTGCTAAAGGAAAAAGAATGTTACTGAGCTATCTGTACTCATAAATAAGGGACAGCAGCTGGAACATGGTTTACAAGAGACAAAACCCAGCAAGAATACTTAAAGACCCGTACCTAACTTTAAGCAAGGGAGTGTCCTTGTGAAGCAAAAAGATTTAGCTTACATGTTTGAGTTGGGCAAATACTTCGAATGTTTCATTAAGACTTCAGGATTTGCGTGCTCTTGACTTCTAAGTTCAAAGTAAGCTTCAGTGAATCCACAGCAGTGTTGTTCGTTCGGTTTGGTTTTTTCTTTTGTTTTGGATTTTTTAAAGAGAGATTCTTCCATGGAAAGGATTCTTTCCCAGCGTAAAGAGGATAAATGTAAGACAGCACATCCTATGCTGGGATGAGGAATACTGGAAATACATTCCATCACACCTGAACTCACATTAACATTGGTAAACATGCACAGGGAATAAGCCTTTGGGGAGGCAGTGAGCAGGTATACAGCAAGGAGACACTGCATCTATGTCACTGCATACAAGCACAGCTTAAAAAAAAAAACAGCGCTCAAACTAAAAGCAAAGAATTTGGGATTCTGAGTGGAGTATGTTGTTACTGAGATAGTGAAGAGTTGTGGAATCCTGGTTTCACTGGCGCAGTAGGGGAAACATCCTCTAACATTAGCAGAGATATTCTTTTGACAATTTTGGCACCTTTGCCAGGAAAAAAAATATTTACTGTTTTGAGGGTTATAAAATCCACTCAATCTTCAATATTTAATATCCTTATCCAAAAAAAGCTGCACCTTTCTGAGCAAGGTAGAAAAGAACACAGCAATCTCAATTTGCATCTACTCATAGCCTTTTTGAAACAGAAACACTGGAAGTACACTGGAGATCAATCTTTCCTGACTGGAAGCAGCAATTAAATACGTCCTTCAAAAATCATGAAATTATTTCTCATCTTTGAATAATTGGTATAGATGTATACAGTGGAAATCTCCACAACTAAGAGCAAACTCTGTTTTCAATTCAATGTGATATTTTAAACTACTTTAGGAATGCCAAAAATCAGAAAACTGGTGCCAAAGTCAACCATATAGAAAATTTTGCCCTAAAACTGGCAAGGTTATTATGAGGTTTCTACCATGAATAAGGCCATTGTATCTGAACAGCTCTCCTGTTCTACCCATTTTCAGACTTTTAAGATTTTAAGCTTTCAGAACAGATTCTCTTTTCTTCATTGTTTCATCTCTGGAGATGTTTATAAGATGTAACAGAGCTATTCATAGCAGGGTGTACTCTATTCTTACCACTATGCAAGAGAAAAACCCACAAACATTCACATAAGTATTAATCTTGACTATGTGATTCTGTCAAAATTCTCCTCTGATTTTGTACCACCTCTCTAGGCCAAATTCCACCTTTCATTGATACTGCTTCTGAGTATTCTTTGGCGATCTCATTCCTCACCTTTAAGTCACATTTTTCTTGCAGTCATGGCTGGGATCAAGAGTCTGATCTCCCGTGAACTACTGCTTTCCAACAATCCCTTGCATAAGTCATTCAGACTGTGTAACATCCTCTTCTAGCTGAACTAAAGATCATCTGCAACCAGTCAAACTTGAACAGCAAAGACTGAAACTGACCGTTGGAAGGTTCAAGATTCAGGCTTTGCTCTTATTCCCTACGAGACAATACTATGGCTGTAAGTAGCAAGAGTTTTTCTAGGGTTTACGGTTATTGGAATTCAGAATTTATGACTGAAAGGATCACCTGTAATTCATGACATGACATTAAAAGATGCAAGACTCCCCAGGGGTGAGGGAACCCACAACATTTATTTTGTAATATCTGCATTCAGATTGCATGCTGACATTTGGAAACACGAAACCCAGAGAAATATGCAGAGAAAAACATCTACGTGCTTTACTGCAACCAGTTTACTCCAATGCTATTACTAATTTATTCACACACCCCATTTTACTTCCTCTTCCAGCTAAAACAATCCATACTCCAACTTCACCTCACTTTAATTCAAGTATAAACTCTTAATAGGTATCTCAAGTTTTTCTATATGAAAGAACAGACACATTCAAACAGTCTTTTAATTTGTAAAGCTGTTCTTTCTTAATAGTGCTTAGATTACCCATTGAAATATTACACTAGAGCATAATTTTGGCCTTTTAGTATCAACCAGGGAACATGTGTGGGTGTTTTCTTGTTAACTTGGTATTTGGAGTATTTCAAGTATTGAAAATACATAACAAAATTTTACTCTTTACTGTACAGTCAGGTCGTCTTCTAAGAATGCCAAAATGAAAGTGCTGACACAACTCAGTTGTCCCTCCTAACCCCTCCCAAAAGAAAGCCTTAATGAGAATACAGAAGAGCAAAGAGTTTGTTTTGTTTGTTTGTTTGTGACTTTTTTTGTTGTGTTTTTGTTGGTTTTTTTTAATTAAAAAAACAAAACAAAAAACCAAAACACAACTACCTCAAGCATGAGTTAAGCAATATGATGCCAATTATGGACTAGTAGAAACTACACAAGAGTGTGAACATTGAGAAAGCTTTTAAAAACATCATTACAGGATTTTAATCCCCCAAACGTTACACGTTTTGCCAGGTATCTGTTGACTTATGGTAATAGGCAAACACACACACCCCTCCCCAAAAAAATAAAAATGAGCAGTTGATAGGCTCTAGAGAAATACTATTGACTTCTCCTAAGCAGATTTAGAGAAAAATGGAGAAGTGGAACACAGATAAATATTCAATATCCTACCACGCACATTTGCCAACCATTGATCTAATACAGGGAGGGGAAACCCACAAAAACACACCAAAACAACCCAACAAAAACAACCCCACACAAACAAAAGAGCCACAGAAGATATAGTCCAACCCTTTCTAATCTATCCTCAAGCTAATGCTGAATGAATATCAGGATACGCCTGAGGGAAAGATGTTGATAGAGAATCCTCACAGAATTTTTTTGTGGACACTTGTACTCAATTTATAGTTTTGGATATTTAAAGTATATTGCATGAAAACACGTAGTTTGGCAGGATTAGTTCCATTAATCAGGTAAGTCTGAACAGACAGCAGAATCTAGATTTAGCTGCTGCTAGCAAATAAAAATCTTTCAAGACATGAAAGAATGCCACAGGGCTGTATTAAAACATTACCAGTGTGTTACTTCTAAAGTTCACAACCATATTTCAGAAGAAAAACTTTGTGTTTTTTGTTCCTGCTCCCATCTCTGGAAACATAATATTTTGCAGACAGACAAGAGCTTGCTAGAAGTTCATGTAATCTTATCCTGCCCCTAGGACCTGTTTGTTAGGGCTCAATACTGCCCTAACCTTATCCACATCATTTTTTGTTAGCTCAGAGTACAGAGCGTCTTCCTCTGCACCAGTAAGCAGTCCGGTTACCTCCCACCTCAACACTTCAGTACTTTAAGAGTTTAAGTTCAGTAGAAGTCTATTTAAGGAAAAGCAATTGGAACTCATGTTCTTATGTTATCTTGATCAAAAATATAACGATCAAATTCAGTCTGGACCTATGCAGGTATAGAAAGTTGGGAATGGCCAAGAAAAACAACTCTAAGCAGTCTGGAAGGCAAAATATGTTTCAGGTTGAGCATTTTAGCTGTGTATTCATAAAGACAGCTCAGAGCCTTGTTGTGGTTTTGGAGCCCCCATAGAAACATCTACCATGCTTACTCATTTTCAGAGTCTACTACAGCTTGAGAAATGGGGAAAAAAAAATAAATCCATCTCTTTTGTAATTAGGAGGAATCAGTAGACTTCCTCACAAGACAGAAAACCTGGAGCAGGACACAAAGTCCATTGGCTTCTTGAGATCACGCAGTGAGCCTTAGGGACACTAAAGAGCAAATGGCATCTTTTTACAGTCAAGTTAGTAAGCTACGCAGAGCGCTTGCTTTCTAGTTAGAGGCAGTGCCTTCCGTCACCCCACAGCCACAAAGCATCAAGGACTTACAATCACAAGGCAGCTTGCCATATAAGCTGCATTCCCACCCATTCACACGGCTGATATTTGTCCATTTGCTGGGCTGATAGTGGTCTAAGTTTATGGAGGTCTTTTTTTTTTTTTCCCACAACACAACAGTTGGTTAGCAATAAAATGCACTAAGTAAACAACACATCACAGCCGATATTCAGAGAGGTCTGCAGCTGTAGGCTTGGAGAATTGCATAAGTTTCAATCCTTCACAGATTTTTAGCTTTTTTTTCTCTAAAGGGCAATCTCTTTATACATAGTTTTGGTATATTTCAAATGTTTTATAATCATTAACATAAGCCAGCGCACAGGAGCAGAGATGAAAATTCCCTCATCTTTTTAATTATGATTACTGGTTTAAGAAACACATCCAACTTTTAAAGGCACAGTCACATTGCATTTCAAAATACATAGTCTAGTCTCACTGATTTTTCACCCTGAAGGTTAATTTTATGCAATCATTTTCCAAGGTCTGCTGCAGTGACAAACTGCTACAGAAAGCAAGTTCTTGACCCATCCTCGCTACGTAACACTTCTGTTGTCAATATTGCCACTAGCTTTTGTCTACACCAGAGGGGAAAGAAATGTGTCCGTGCTCTTACCTTTAGGGCTCTCTCAAAGATCATCTTTCTGATACTTACATAGCAAGGACTGACTGACCTATTTCGAGAGATTTCTGTAAGATGGTAAACCTCCGTTTCTACTGCTTCTGTAGTTCTTCCTTCTCTATCCCCCTGGGTACATTCATAGTGCATGCATGACCCTCCACATTGCGCGACGGATGTGGTAGGTAGAGTTCAGCTTATCAGTTTTTACCTGTCTCTAGTACAGATGTGTCTGTGTGAGCTCTGGCGCAGATAAGTTCCTATTTCTCTCCATTGCCTAGAAATCACTTGATTTCATTTTTACAGAAAGAGCATTTTTCAATCAGTTTGCACCTGCTTAGCGTGTGGCTATACAAACATGGTTGGTACAATGCCAGGGACAGCCTGAGAGCCTGAAGAATACCTGGGAATGAGATGGGGTCAAGTACTTTTTAAGCCACTCTTGCCGCTAAAGAAACGCGTTTGAGTTGAGGTTGAGTTTCACAAGACATTCTCTGGCCAGCAGTATCAGCTGAAGAGGCTCCTGCCCCATCCATCCCACTTCCTTCTCCCAGCTGTCTCCCAAAACCACCAATCACCATTGCACAGCTATTTGGGTGGCCATTTTATAAGCCAGTTTGGAGAGCTGACCTGGCTTGATAACAACATATAACAAACAGTTCCTCCTCCCACTCCCCCATAAATCTTTCTTTAAAATGAGTTCTGTTCCCTGACCTGGTTCACAGTACAGCCACATTGGCAGAACTGCCAGGATTATTAAAAAAAAAAAAAAAAACAAACACAGGAAAAACAATCACCAGTAGCCACTTGTCAGTATTTCTGCTAAAGAACTCGGTCTGACAATAGTTGTTTATCCCTCAGTTTCATTGCTTTCATTTCAGAACAGCATATCCTACACCTTGTCTTTTTCCTCAATTGCTCAGTCCTGCCACACAGTTTAAAAAAAAAAGTTATTACTTCCATCTACAACTCTTTCCTTGCTCAGGAGAGGGGCAGAGGAGATGACAACCCAAACAGAAAGCTAGAATAAACCCCTCAAAAGCACCCCACTCAAACCTGAAATCACTCTAGAGGTTTAATTTCAGTGAAAAGCAGTCCCTGAATGTTAGCTAGAAGTTGTTCATTTTTCATTTTTATGCCACGGGAAGACACTTTACCAACAGTCATCAAAAGCTGACTAAAAAGTGTGCAAGTTACCCCCCACATCCACCCTTTTTTTTGTAGCCACTCCTGGTTATACAAATGCATTTTTATGAGGTACCTGTGGATATTGCTAAACATACATAGTGCTTTGGCTGCATGCCAGAACGTTTGAGTACAGTCAAATATGCTATGGATGGGGCTTGGGACATATGAGCATATCTTGAGATACCTACAGCGTAAGAAGTTCACACCCAAGCTGGTCAACTGGATTCCTTTTGGAGTCAACAGAAGGAACAGACACTGCTAACGTGCAGTCCAAAGCATCCCAAAGCAGATATCCTGCCCATTCTAATAAGCTTAGTTTGTCCAAAGAGCTGATGCCTATAAAACCTGCCCACCCAGAGGACTTCAGGAGCTGGACGTGGGCAGACAATAGCAGGGAGCTAGGCTTCAGAGTAAGAGTGTCAAAGGTTGATCTGATATGACAGAACTTGACAGTGGTATTTGGTCAAGTCCCTCAAGCACCCAAATATTCACTTGCCCATCTCGCGCCACTTTCAATTGTTTCTCCTCTCTGACTTCTTTCTAATCCACTTCTTTGCTCCTCAGAGGAACCCGGTTTTCCTCCGGTCTCAAAGCTAGGCAACAAAATATATATTAATGGCTTTCCATGAGCACACAGCATTCCACAATCTTACTGCAACAACAATTTCTTGAGATTCATTAAATACTAAACACACATTTAGGCTACTCTCTCTTTTTTTTTTTTTTTTTTTTTAAACTCTCGCCCAAAAAACAACAAACTTTTTGCCACTTAGTTTCAACTTAGCTTCTCTTCCTAGGGCTCTAACAGCCTAAGCACACCATATCGTATTGAGAGACCCAGAAACAGCACTATATTCTCTCTCTGGCAATGCTGTTTGCATTGCGATACAATAGATGGGCAATCATTGAAGGACAAGATTTCCATTGCCCTTGTGTTCCCTTGCTTTCGGCGCTCTGTGCCCCTTCTGATTTTTTCCTGTCCAAGGGTGGCTTGTCAACATCCTGCTTGCCAGGACCATCGATACTGCCCCAGGACGTTTAGTCCATTTCCCTATTTGTCAGATTTCTTTTCTTTTCTAGCCGTTTCCTCTCCAGTATACCCATAACAACCCGCATTTTTGCCTTTGGCCTTACACTGCCTCCTCTCCATTGCACTTCTTTCTTCTTCTTCTCTGGCTATGTTTCCCTTTTTCCATTTCAAGCCAGAGGGCAAATGAGCAGTGACCTCTGTAGCTGGCACCAGGATCTCTCCTGTGGCTGCATGAGAGGCAGCCAAGTCCCTTTCCCAGGAGAGGATATTCACCTCCTCACAGCAGTTCAATGCTGAGAAGCTGAACAGAGTCAAGTCAAATTTAGATATCGATTAATCCTCTGGTTTTCTCTTTTCTCATATGTGAATCTATGGCCTCTTTCTCTGAAGTATGGATTCTCTCAGGAGAATGAGGTGGCTGTAATAGAGAGAGCTTTTTCCACATTTTTATCCCTGAAGTACAAAGTACATCTAGAAGAAACCCATGAAAATTTCAGTTTATCAGATAAAAATCCCCAGTAATAAAAATAATAATTAGAGGCTTATTAAAGTTAACTGTCTGGCTTCCAGCAGAAATGTATGAGAAGTACCACAAGTAAAGCTGGTCAATTAATTTTTTGGAAATAGTATTTGCGGTGAGATGTGTCGCTTTCAGTGAACAAGTGTTTAAAACATGCATGTTTCTGCTTTTCAGCTAGGTTGCCCTTGTGCTATTTATAATCCCAGTAAAAGCAGGAAGCACCCTAAAAAAAAATATTTATATTTATCTCATGAGATAATATTTCCTTGCCGTTAAGATTCAAGATTAAAATTGAAGGAGGTCAGGTCTGACTTGCATAGGTTTTGTTCAAACCTATTAGTGAAACCACTGTCACAAGCCTGCGCTTACTCCGCTGCCCTACAAAACCCCGTAACACTGCCCTACCCCAAGTCACACAGCACACTTTTTAAGTGGCATTTGCGCTTGAACCACTTGGGCTGTGTGTTTACTGCCCCTTGCAGGGCCTCAGCACCTGCCCCAGGCAGCAACGGCCATTGCTATTTACACCGTCTGTGGCTTTAGAAAGCGCAAATTCAGCACTAAACGAATTGAAACAAAGATGTAAAGCTGACGCCTTGTGTGCCCAAGGCTCCTAAAGCTTAAAAAAGAGAATTAAAAAAAAAAGATACATGAACACACCAGTTTTGGTTTGGCATTCAGAATCTTTATCAATCCACAGGGCGCCGATTCTGTTATGATCTTAATTGCCTTGAAATCCCTTTTTGATTTAAATAGGAAATGGAGACAATTATCATCTTTCAAGGCTTTTGGCTCCCCCCGGGTTTGTTGTTGTTTTTAATGTGCGGCAGGACCTTCTGTTTCAAGGTTAATTTTGGCTTCCCCAAGTGAAAACAGGTCACGGTGACACACAGCGCCAGAGCCGTCCAACTTCACGCAAACTCATTCTATGAACTGTCTGCATTATTCTAGCCCTGTTTCGCTTCTTTCCCTGCAAAGTGTCATGATGTAACTGATTAGCGCACGATAAATTCGGCAGCTATCGGGCCAAACAATTGCAAGGGTTTTGCACGGCAGATGCTTTTTCAGAATTGATTTTAGATGATAAAGACTAAACGCCGGCTCAAGCCCTGCAGAAGAGAATGAGGAATGGCACGTCTGAAGTGCCCGGTGCCGGCTTCCTGTCACAGGAATGCCACACTCCCCCCTTCGCCAGGGCTGCGATAAGCCCAACTATGTTTAGCAGCTTTCACCAGCAGGCTGTATATCAGAACAACCAAAGCTGCCGTTTGACACATTGGGTGTCCTGTCAGCACAAAAACGCTTTAACCTTTAGTTGGTCTTGCACATAGTATTAACGTTAGAGCCCCGCATAAATCTAGGTAATCTCAGGAAAATACTGACATGGGAGGGAGGTTAAAAATTACTGTGAATTAAATAATGAATTGGTTTGAGGGAGCCGAGACACATAGATCTCACTGTGGTACTTCAGTAACAAGAAATTGAGTTCATGCTTTTCCTGATGTTGCTATAAAGTCCTGTGGGACTTACAGCTTCCAAGTTGTGGGAAACAAACTTTATCAGAACAGAGAACCCTGGAAACCAAACTTAAAAGAAAAAAAAACAAGGCAGAGACACTAGTTTTCTCTACAGAAAAGCTATCTAGGGAAGTAAATTCTGCACAATTAGTTACTGAAACACAAAGTCATTTGAAACAAAAGCACCTTAAGATATCCAAGGAAATCCATTTTCTGTAAAGCTGTAAGCACTGACACAAAAGCATAACTGGGGTATGATCCGGAAGTCCAGGGCAATTTGCACTCAGAAACATTCCTACCTCTAGACTTGTCAGCTGTTGACATCTTATTACCAAGGTCAGTATCTTGAATGAAAAAAAATAAAATAAAAAAAAAAAAAATCAACAATAGGAACTAGGATACAAGCTAAAAAATAGCTGCAGTTCTTTCTTCTGGTGGTTAGAAGTAAGAGCTACCAGAAAATTTCAAATCATATTTGGTCAGTAAGTTGTATTTGACTTGAAGCTTTCAAAAAAGTTAATAAATCTAAATAAAATCCTATTTTTGATGACCTAGATTAATTTTCAGAGTGCTTTGTTCTGATATTCGTGGAGCTTGAAATAAATCGTATTTCACATTTATTAAAGTAAAATCAATTTTGCTAAAAACTGAAAAGGTATGAACTGACCTGAAACCTTGTCCCTCCAGATTCTGCTTCCAAAACTTTGGAGACCTTTGCCTCTGTCACAATTCAGGTTTTAACATAACACATACAGTAGATTATTAAAAAAAAAGGAAAAAAAAAGAGAATTCTGAGAAACTATATTTGCAATAAGTAGCTTCTAAACATTGGGAAATAAAGGAGAGACCAAAGAACTTGGGGATTTCTCCTAACAGAAAGAGCCTAGCAGAAAGGCTCGTACCCAGGTGCCAACCAGAGATGCAGCAGTCAATTCCTAAGTATTATGGGGAAAACATAACCCTCCCTCCACTGACATACAATTGCTGAGGAGCTATCAAAGTATCAGAGACAGACATCAAAGTGATGGAGAATAAAAAAAAATAATACTGAACTCAGGCTGAAAATGAAACCCTGTATGTGGTTACACATTACAGTCAAGTAAAAAGAATCATTATGCTGGAGTTTAAAGGCAAGGAAAAAAAAAAAAAGAAAGAGAAAGAGAGAAAGCCTATGTCTAGGAATCAACCACTGACCTGGGAGACAGCACTTTGATGATGATAATGCTGTTGTTACACTTTCATCCAGCATTAAACACATAATTCATGAAACTCAGGTGAGTTTCAGGTTAGAATAATGCCAAGACAAGAGCAGAGCACACTTACAGTAATTGGCACATTGCAGAGGTGATGCAAGTAGGTCTGTCCCAAGCATTTCTTCAGCAAGAGGGGAAAAAGGTCACCAATAAAAACAAATTTAAAGTTTTATGATAGCAAAGTTACATTACCCAAATCATCAACCACAGGATTTTGCCCAAGGCGACAGCAGAGCTATGTTATGTCAAAACCCAATATCCCAGGCCTAGGAATCACATGCCAATATGGCCAAGGGTATCCAAGACACAACAAGCAGCTATAGTTGAAGGGTGTGGGAGTAAGCAGGAGAGGTACAGAACTAAAATAAACAGCATTTCTAACAGATGAAAGAGCAAAGATGAACTCACTGCAAACCGTAGACTGTTCATCTCCTTATTATAGAGGACTAATCAGATTTTGAGGAAGTTGACCCCTCACTACTTGACTTGAATGAATACAGCAATGACGCAGACTTGGTTTTGCACTCTGTTTCATCAGAAAGATGACTTTGGCTTCTGCTCAGTGGCCCAGGTATGGGAATTCAAGCACATTACAGCATACTGTATCAGAGCAGTTCATTACTGAGGCTGAAAACAGATGTTGGAAGACCTTCAACATAGTACTAAAGAAAGCTGCAAGGACGTATGGCAGCTACTCCTAAATCTACAGTTTGCACAGGTAGGGCTTTGCATCTTGGAAAAGTAACGCTGTAGCTCCAGCATTAATAGAACTCACAACAGAGAAAGGCATATCCCAGAAATCCAAAGCCTATGTCAGCCATCAAGTGAAGGACCTCTTCAAACCACTACTACTTGAGTAAAATTATAAGCTATAGTCCATGTGCAATAGCCATTTACAGTTTTGCCATATACGACTGTTCTGTGATAATTGTAGGGATGCAATAAGGTACAATGATCTTTTTGAGATGCAATCCATATATATCCAAGCTTATCCGTGGCTTTTAAAGCTCACTTGCAGGGAGGAGAGGCAGTGGTGAGCTGCACCGTTACAAACACAGAATCACTGTAAGCATTCTGTAAGGTGTAGCTGCTCACAAGCAGGGACAAGGTTTGGGTTGTGCTCCTACGGAGCTACAAGGAGGACACTTCTGGAGCAAAGCCTCTGCGCAGTGTCAGAAACTATCCAGATAGAGGCACATTTGAAACACACCGTGTTTATAAAGTCCATTTGTTATCAACTTTAATGCTATTTGACAAGAACCCCCAGCTCCATCAGTGTGTTTGCCTCCACAAATATTTCTGCAAAGGTTTTAAAATAAATTCACAGCTCTGCATTCTGACCCCTTGGAATTTGCTAACAGTGACTTAGCAAAGAAACCAACGATGTTGCTGCATGACAGTTGCATTTTAAGAAAAGGGGTAAGAAGCTCTGCAGAGCTGAGTGTTGATCCGCTTCTTCTTTGACTGCAGTTTTTGCATTTTTGCCACCGAAACTGAAGAGGACCAGAACTCAGACATTTGACTTCTGAACAGTCTACCTTAATGTTACCATCATTCCCTTCTCAATTTTGGTGCAGATGATAAACATATCTCTTAAATCAGCACCAGATACTTCTCTTAAATCAGAAATAAATTAAATTCTTGCAAGTAGTATGCTTTCCCCTGAAAGCAATGAATTTATAATTTACTTTGTTTCGGGTTTGGTTTTTTGTTGGTTTTTTTTTCCCCTGTTACAGTTAATCTTTTTCTTTCATGCTCCCAAACCAACAGGCTGAGTTTTCCCTATGGGCTATTGATGGTATTAAAGTGGACTGTTCAGCAGCTGTGCCCTACTGCCTGCCCTATTGATCGGTTTCTCACATGGCTCTTAATAGGTTTATTGATATTTTGGATTCATTTTGTCCTGATTTTTGTTAATCTTCACATTTTCACAGTCAGGTTCCATTTTGCTTGAGGAATGTATGCAATTAGTCCAGCTCTTAAAAGCCAAGTTCTTTTACTAACGATTTAGCCAGTGGCTTTATGTACCCAGCTTCTTTTCCTTTTATAATGTTTCTTTGGGGTTTTTTTTGTTGTGTTTTTTTTTTTTTTTTTTGTTCATGTATTAAGGTAGAATTTGTGTATTACCTGCTGATTTCTGAACGCAAGTAGCTTGGTAGCAAACTGTCTACAGACTAGTTTTTGTTCTTCTGTGGATTTCTGTCTACCATTCTTGTTTGACAATGTTTTAAAACAATTTTTATATTTGTTAGACGTTTTAACATCCACAGATTTTGAAATCCCTTGCTGGCATTAACTGACATAGCCTTAATGTTGTTACAAAGTTACAGGCTTAACTTCAGCCAAAGATTAGTTTCTTTGCTTTTAAGAAGAAAAGTCAGCAAATAAATGTATTTAAGTCTGAACTGTTATTCATTTAAAGTCTTACTGAAGAGCAGAAGACAGATCCAATGAAAATATTTGTCCCTAAGATTTCAGGGACTATTGAAATTGTGCAGCTTCTGGAACCTCATCAAAAGACAAAGTACTAAATGGGTTTACTGATCACTGACAAATATTATGTCACAAAATGTCTCAAGTTTCTCACATGTTGAGTATTTCCATTGATTTTGGGTAATTTAAAAAGATTAGATGCTTATTTCCACTGTTCATGTGGTGTTCCGTCTGGCTTGATTTGAAAGAATTAAGATGCTGTTTATTTTAAAGTTTGTTTATTCGATATAAGAATCAACCTCATTTATAATTTTCTGTTACTTTTATGACCTTTTTCCAGGATGCTACTTCTAGTACCATATTGGTTTACATTTTTCATACAACCTTTCTGTTTAGTTTTATGAGGCTATACCTACTGCTCATTTACAAATTTATGGCAACAAGGTGCTTTGCTTTAAATCAGTATGAACATCACTTGTAGACCAAAGCAAAACAAAACCAACTCTACCCTTCTACTATATTAAATGTTACTTTAAATTCACTCAAGGAACAGGGGAAACCACAACGGTGCACTATCAATATGTAATCAAGACATAAGAATAATTGTCTCATGTTCTGAATCTAATTTGTAATCAAATCTAATTTACAACAGGTAAGCAATAACTTCCTGCACTGCAGGCTTTGTTAGAAATTCTCTTGGTACTTCACAGATAGGTCCATTGCAAAAAGGAAGGCCTTATTTTAGGAAGGCCTTATTTTCCTAAATAAGATCAGAAATCTCAATGTAACTTTCGTATTTTTGAATATTGATGGAGCAAAATCCCTCATTAAGTTAATGGAAGTTTTACCTCTGACTTGGTCAGATTTTCATCCTAGTATCTGCAACATTTCAGGGTCTGAGGAAGAACCAAGGATTCTTTTTTTATTTTTTTATTATTTTTTTTGTTGAGTTTTACAAAAAACTCTTGAGGAAACTAAAGGCTTTATAATTTGCACCATGGAGTCATTAAACATATTTTTAAAAGCCCTACATTTAAACAAGCTGATAAATTAGGGAAAGTATCAGCCTTTAGAACAGTACACAGACGTCTTCACTTGAAAAGATTTACTCTAGTAAGAGAACTAGATTTACTCTAGTAAAAGAAGAGATTTTATTCTAGTATCTCTTGTACTAGAGTAGGCCACAACAAGCAAATCAGAGGTTTAGTAATGTCATGTCCTTTTTATGTGTTTGTTTTTTGGTTTTGTTTTTTTTTTTTTTTAAATCTTACAGCTTCTACAAATATGACTTCACTCCATTTCAAATAAGCCTTTATGTACATTTTCATATTATTTTCACTATCATCCTCCATGTTTCTTAGACAACGCCTCATCTGCTTTTAAAGTAAACAAATTCTTCAGCATAGGCACTGCCCAACATCTGGCATAACAAAACCCTAATTCTTAATTGAGGCCTCTAGGTCCCCCTGTAAAACAAATTAAAATATATTTGAGAAAGTAACATTTCTTCAGGTGTTCCTCAAACAGTGGAGGGCAGTAACACAATTTCTTTAAAGATACATGTTTCTAAAAAATAGGTCCATCTATAAGTTACGTTTATACATTAAGTTGCTTCAACTTTTAGCTGAGTTGGAACCAAGCCTGTGTCTGGCTTTTGTTTACACAGCAGGATTAGAACAGGAGGATAAATGAGGGGTTCTTGGCTAGCTGAGGATTATAGAAATAACAGAAAAACCTCATAAAAACAGATAGCATCCTGCTTCATATTTGCAGCTCCAAAAAGCTAAAGTTTGGCAGGCAGACACTGTGGTTAAATCTTCCTTATTTGGGAAGAAAAAAAGCAGTAATACTAAAAAGGTCGAGAGAGAAACATTCTCTGAAAAGACTTAAATTCAGATAAGCTAAAGTAGGCCTATATTAACTGGGCAAGCATCAAACTGATGGCTTGATAACCACTACTTCCAACAGAAGAGTTTGGACACTCTGAAGCGTGTTTCCAGTCAATTTTTATTAGACAGCAATATTTAATATCTGAACACGGAGCACTCAAGCTTCCTTCCCCTTTGAAGCCTGGAGTGTTATGGCTGCACACAAACGGGGAATTAAAGAACCTCCTGTTCCCTTTGGTCAGCAGCATTTTGCTGGCAAGCCGGGAAGAAGCTAGTGCCAACTGCTGGTCAATAGGCAGCTGCATTCTCCTGTAAAGCTCGAAGCTCTAAAAACACACCAAATGTGCAAACCATAAGGGCCAGTGTTCAATCTGTGTCATGCTGGAAAACTACCTTCCATTTAATAAAATAGTGTCCTCAGAGAAACCATAGGATTGAAAAGGGCCTCTAAAAAGTCATCTGTACTGTTTCTTTGCCATGAGGTAACATCGGTTATACCTAAGCAGCTGTTGGTCTGGAATGACACAATCTGTTCTTGAAGGCCTCCCATAAGAGACAGTCTGCAGGTCTGCCTGCTCCGGTACTTCACCATCCTGTTAGGTTTCCTGAAGTCTAATCCAAGTCATCTTTGCTGCAGTTTCAGCCCATAGGACTTATTGTCCTCCTACACCACACAAACGTGGCAAAAAGTCACCTTTTCTCCTTGCAGTAGCCTTTTAATAGACAACAACTACATTGGTGATCCCAGTATCCTCTAGACTAAGCAGTTTTGACTCCTTTGACCTTTTTTTGGTAGCTCATGGTTTTTAGACTCGCGATCATTTTTGTTGCCCTCATCTGGAACCCCTCTCATGGGCCCACTTCTAGTTGAGATGAAACCCCCAAACCTGACGCACTGTTCTAGTCAAGTTGTCACCATGCTTAGCGGAACAGGGATGCCTCTCCTGTTTTGCACGGTCTACTATTGCTGTTACAGCCCAGCATGAAAAGTCACTTTTTGCGACAACAGTTGCAACAAAATAGCATTAATATGAACCAGTCCTTTTCAGACAAAAGGAAGAGCATATGCACTCACAGACATGCATATAGAAACATACAGGTGCTATGTTCTCACACTACCAGGAGACATCTGTAGTAAAAATACTTCATATTCACAATCCAGGTCTTCCCAGTGGTCACAAGCCACTTCTATTAGTCAGCTGCAAGGATCCCACCCTGGGATCTGATCTGATCTATTCTAGCAGTAGCTCAACTACTGTAAAAGCTACAAGGCATTACAATGAAGACAAGGCTTCCTTGCCTGTGGGAGCCAACATTTTCAGGCACAACTCATCTTTTGCATGATTATATACCTATGAATATACGTCTTCCATGGGTCAACTCAACTTTCTACACTTGAGACATCTAAGTGAGTTCCAGGTGGATTTTGTAAAATTCTCACCAGATGAATAAAAAAACCCCACCAAACCAAGTACATCTTTTCTGATAAGAGCATCTTAGACATTAAAACCTAAACTCAAATGGAAATTGAAGATAAAGATATTCCTGAAAATCCTCTGCACCGCAAATATTTCTGTAGCTGTCATAGGAGTCATGGAATCTAGGACGCTTGGAGAAAAAGACAGCGTATCACATTTAGACTATATTCTATTGTGCTCAAGGGGATCTACAGGGATGCTAACAACTTGCAGATCTCAGACACATTGCAAAATACTGTATCCCCACAATACAATCCTTGGCTTATCTCCACATTTGCTTGCTACAGCCCCAGTATCTCTTGTTTGGTGTCTTCGAGAGATATAGGGAGGCTGAAAAGTCATCAGCAAAGCTCTGGAAAATCTCTGAAGCTGTGAGACTCAGCACGGCAGACAAGGTTCTTGCAGCAGTTTATTTATGTAGGTTTGGCTGCTGGGACCAGCTTGTACACAAACAAAACATGACCAGGAGTGACTTAAGGCTTGACTAATTTTCATATTCACACAGCATTCAAGAAAAGCTAGAACTTGAAGACGTGTTTTTGGTTGTTTGGTTTGGTTTTTTTTCCCCTACAGCAAAAGATTTCCTGAAAAGACAAATAGGCCATGGAGTGTCCCTTTTGGAGTCCTTTTGGTTAAGCGAGACATGCTGAAGTAGCTGCTAGAGAGAAGAACCAGTTAAAGCTGTCTCTAAATTCAAGTTAACGTGACCTGTGATTTTGGTTCAGCAAAAGCCTCTAAGTGTTATTGTAGAAAACTGCAGCAACAAAAGAGAAATTTGGAACAGGTTTTCTGCGGTGTTTCTAATGCATCTAACCTTTTCTCCCATAGAACCACTAAGCATATTTCTTACACACAGAGAAACAGGCGTATGCATACAAGTGTTTATATGCAACTTGAAGAAAAAAATACATAGTTCCCTAATTGTTTTCAAAAGCCATAAATGATCCTAAACATCTTTGTAAACAGATCTGACTGAATGCCTTCATAAGGTCAAAGTTCAGTTGTGCACTCTTGAGATGATTTACTGTGTCATAAAACTTGAGATCAAAAAGTATTTAGAATGATAAAAGCAGAAGACTAGAAAGAATTGTAAGGATTACAGCTCATGATAAAGGATACAGCAATGCGTCAAATGGAGGAGTCCAGCGTTTATTTATTTCTAAAGAGCCTGGAAGCAATTATTAAAGCTGAAGAGCTGTGGTTTTAACGAACATGGAAAATTATTACATGTCAAAAAGATCCAAATTCATGATTTAAGGATATTAAGTAAACCAATCATTTGATCAGAATTGCTTTAAGCAAAACCCTAAGTAGAAAATATTTGAGAAGTGCAAACATAGAGTCTGTAAATTAAAAAAAGAAAGAAAGAAAGAAAGAAATGAAAGAAAAGAAAAGGAGAAAAAAGAAGTTGCACTGTGAAACAAGCCTTACTAATAAACAAATAAAACAGTAGAGGTCTGGAGAAGCTCCCGGCAGCAAGTTACATCATTTGCTGCAATGTTTGACTAAATTTCAAATGGACTTTGAGTGCAGAGTGTTCTTTGTATAACACTAGCAAGCCAATTTTGGGCTCCAAATAAAAGGAAAAGATTCATCATTTACCATGCCTTCTGCAGCTTTCTTTTCATTACAACAAAAGACTGTTTCAGTCAGAGCTGTGCAGATTCTCTGTGCTGAGTTTGGTTCAAAGTGGTTTTATGCAATGCCAGCATCTCCAGGGGTTAGCTTCCCTGGAGGCCAAAGCTCTCCCAGTGCTGGGACTGCGATTTGTTTGGCTCAAGCTGTGCTTGCCATCTCTCCTCAGCTCTCTTGAGAGTACTAGTTCTCAGTGACGGGCCTGATCTGACCTCTTTCCAACAGGTTAAACTCTGCAGCCTACCACCCTTCAGGCTGGATCTTGAAGCTATTGCAGTACACCAGAAACGCACCCCCTTGGCAGCTCTTTTCACCCTCTCCTGATGGGCCCCTGCAGTTCCACTACATGTGTTTGGGTCTGTGGTTAACCACATCCTTCTGTCTTCAACCTCCTTTTTCCAGTCACGTTAACCTAAGAGACCCAAATGCAATTGTCACCCTCCAGGTGCTTCTTAAGAGAGAAGTTAAAGGGATCCCAATAGGTTCTCTTACATAGACAGACACATTGACTCAGATGTATCCAGCCTGTTTAGTAAAGCACACATAGTACACCAAAGCTTTGTATACTTAATGATATCTCCTACAGCACAGTCAAACCAGCTGACTCGGGCACGAAACAGATGGGAAGGGGCATGCAGACTGGAAGCAAATATTTAGAGATTTGAAACCATTAACACTGTGCATTGTTAGCAGTCATCTTCATTCTTGGAATTAATTCAATATGCTTGCCTCAGCCCAGGAGCTGAGACATGACACCAATAATATATTGCATTTCCTAACAGCTAGAAAGTATAAAATACTTCCAACAAATTGATTTCATATCTCAATCTCATTTGCAATTAATTACAGCATTCTATAGTTGACAAGGAAAAATTAAATAGGATCCAACCTAGATGGCAAACACCTGTAAATGGCTAAATATTCAGAGAGCAACAAGGTACTAGTTGTGCCCATTGCTATTTAAATACAATAAACATAGCTGAAGGAAATGCATAAGACAGCAGGCTTTATCAGGGAGCCCACAACCATTAAGCAGGCACTAACAATTTCTGTTCATATTACTGTGAATAACACAGGCACCTCTAGGCAGTATTTTTAAAAAAAAAGCAAACAAACAAACACCAAACTACTTCGCCATAAGTACATTGGTCTGTAAATATAACAGTATAAAGTATTATGACATGCCTATTAAATTACATCAGGCTCTGACAACTGAATCTAATAGGCCACAAGAGCTAACATTGTTTATATTCTCATATATATCTTTTCCACCAGAACCTTTTCCACTTTCCTTTGTTAATAAGTTAAAATATTCAGCAAACTTCATACCCAGCACCAAAGCTCAAACCAATGCATTCAATGGTACATTTATAAGACTACTGAGGCTATTTTCTTGTTTCACTTATTTTGGGATCTCATAGCAAGCCCTATATTTAGGCTAAATCTTTCAGTCTTAAAAGCTTCCTCTGACCTTTGCTTGAGAAGGTCCAATATTATTTTCCTTAAGCATTTGAAATCGTTTGCAAAGGAATAGCAGAAGGCACCGGTTTTGAAGATGAATGATGTGTGTAAAACAACAATCTCCCCTGCCACATGCATTCCTCAGAAAGATACTGGTAACATCTCAAAAGAAAAAGATGGCCCTAACTATGGGAAGGAGCTGGACTCACGCCACTGCTTGGGCAGCTGCAGCATGCCAAAGAATTTTTATTTTTTTTCTCCTTTTCTAAAATACCTAGCAGCTCAAAGACAATTTCTAAATATAATTTTCACTGTCTATAAGGTTAAGCCAGAAGCTGGGCAAAAGTAGGTTTACAATTACGTATTATGTCCTTATACCAATATGTTATGATACTATCTGATTAGAGGACTACTCACAAATTTTCTCTACAAGATGTTTGTCTTACAAGAAGAGTAAGATAGATGCACAATGTGGCAAATTGAGATAGCAAGGGCAGTTCTGAATCTGGAATTTCTGAACTTTTGAGGGCTGGGATTAGAAACTAAGTAGTATTTTAAAAAAAATAAAATTCCCCCCCCATTGCTGCTAATCTACAGTCTATAATATCATTTTAGTAACAACACTGCTATTCCACTAGTACAAAATTCAGCGCTAAGGAATGCATGACTAACTATTTAATATATTTTGTACATAAATAAAGACCTAGATTGATATTTATATGACCCCATGCTTGTGGAGGACATAGGAAATGTTAATGAATAAGATTTCTACAGTTCTTTTGCACTCTTTAGATATGTAGATACGCTAGTTTATTCTTCTTACTTGTTTTACTTTGGTTTTAGCATGCAAAATAGGAACTATGGCATTCATTCGGCATGTATCAGCCAGAAGTGGGCTATAGCTTGGACCTAAGGGGAAATTGTCATGGAACTCTTGTGGAGTTTCTCAGCAAACCTTCCTGTTTGCTTCAGTACTTCATTCCACCCAGAACTAGAAGGTTAGAAAACAAAAAGGTCCCACTGTAGAGCACACGCATATGTTGAGGAAACACATTATTGTTTTAAAAAAGTTGTTATAAGGAGAAAGGAGCAATGTGTTTGCAAACTCTAAAACTCTAAGGTCCAGGTACTTTAAGACATACACTGAAAGACAACACACAGAAAACTATTCCCATTCCAGCAACTGGAGACAAACTATTAACCTTAAAGAAAAGCAGTGATTAAAGCATCAGGGAAATTATTTATGCCAGAGTTTTGCAATGGAAAAATATTCTGAATAAAACAAAAAGAGAGCTGAACTGAAAAAAAAATGAAGAGTTTAAGAACGGCACTTAAATTTGCTTGATCCTGACCATTCCCAATTAAACTCAGAATTGAGAGAGAATCACAATTCAAACTCCCCCATACTGAAGACAACTGAAAATATCCCGTTCCCCCATCTGTGGAAAATGACCAAGTCTTTCCCTTTAAAGGAGTAAAGACATTTAAGAAGAGACAGTCTTTCTTACACCAAAGTCCTAATTGAAAGAACATGGCATGACCTGAAGCAAAGTGTTAATTAAAACCACTCCGCGTTTCTTTTCCAAGCAAAGTCCTTTTGTCTGACTTTTATAGATTAATTTGACACACTCCCTTCCCTTGCCTGGAAAGTTCTGGGGTTTTTTGTTTATACTGTACAAAAGCATAAAATTATTGTCCTTAATGCTTTGTTCTTTCAAATTGCATGAAGTTTAGCAACATTTTGAAACATACTTGTAAGATGATGAAGGCCAGAGTTGACATATGAAAAACATATGGGTATTTCCATTTGCATGCACAAACCCCATACCCAATATACATGAAAACTAGCACTGTAAGGGCTAATTGATTTGTCCTCAATGCACCTGTGCTATCGATTAATACAACACACCTGCATGCTTCTGATGGAAAATTAGATGCAGAAGCACTACTTGCACAAATCTCTCAATCATCATCCAACAACAATGTGTTCCTCTACTTGCAACACACAAGAAAGTTAGCTTTGTTTTGCAAGGCTTTAAAGAAAACTCACTCGAAATTTAGTGTTCTAATACTATTCCCTTTCTCTCTTAGACCATATAGCCTTTTCTCCTTTTCAGTTGAAAATTGGAAGTCAGAAAGGATGTCGTACCCCAACAGGCAACTATCGAAAACGAGATCTAATCCTGATTTCTTCTAGCCTCTCAAGTTCAAGCAGAAGATTGCCATTATTTAGAGCACAGAACATTATCCCTTTACTTTCTGGCATCCAGGAAGCTTCCCTACCTCTAATTTCAAGGACACTCTTAAACGAGTCAGCAGTAAAATCATCCAAAATGCATAAATCACAAAGAGGCATTCTTTTTTTTTCCTAGAGGGCAACAAGATGGTGAGTCTTGAACAGACCATTTTATACTCAGTAAAACTTCTATGCTTTCCCTTTTAATAGGCTGCCTACCAAAAGAAACACAGGCTGAAAAGACCAAGCAATTGAGGAATTAAATCCAAATTTCCATGAATATAACAAAAACACAACAATAACAAAACCGAAAGATATCTGAGGAGGAAGAAACATGCTCCTGGGTAACCTTATTAGATTTACTAGATTATCAAAGATATTTCTAAATGTAAATTACATACCATGGAGAAAAATCAGATGGCTGAAGGAAGAGCACGTACCCTGCCACTTCAGTCCCTCCAGGAGGGAGAAAAAAAGAAGTGCTTCTCCTATAATGCATCCTGAGCCCAGGTGTCAGCAATCACCTCCCAGGCAGTACCTTCAGCTGAGGCAGGGGGAACGCAGTAGCTTAAATAAGAATCTGGTGGTAAATTAAACGTTTCTCTGTGGAGAAAAAAAAAGGGGGACCAGGGGAAGATCAAGGAATTACCATCTAGGAAATCCTTTGCTTGGAGACCTTAGAGTCTGGCTAGTGGATTATCTTTAAAACACCTTTATATACTTAAATAGCTTTTAAATAAATGAAAGCTGTAAAACACTGCTTCAGTGCAAATTGCACTAGCTTGAATATTTTGAATAAAAATTACATGAACAGTTACCTCTGAGGAATTAATTTCTCAGGCTTAATCTAAATTAGTTAAAGTGGAGAAAATAACTAAACTTGTGAATGTTTTTTCACGCCATTCACTGTGAATTCTGGTTCATCTGTAGTTTATAGCCATGATATAATAAAAAGAATCCAGAGTAAAACATATTTTTGGACTACCTCCTGTTTTAAATTTTGGCTCAGAAAAATGAATATAAGTTGAATTGAACATGTCTCTTATAATTTCTCCCTTCATAACAATTCCAAAATCGATCATAACAATTTCAAATCAAATATCATTCTAAAGTGCAGACATGTCATCAAATAGTTGAGATCTAAGCTAAGACTGGAAAAAAAATTAATTTTACAAATGACATAAGGGAATTAATAATTTAGAAAGAGATATGGAAATTTGTAACTTTTTTTTTTCTCTTCAGACTGAATAATGCCAAGCCCTAAACAGAATTTATTACCATATTTACTTTCAGGTACTCCTTTCTTAAGTCTTTAACATACATCTTAATTAAGAGTTACTATTAGTCTGGTTAAATTATGCTTTATCCTTAGTCAAAATTTTTGGAGGCCTAATTTTTGGAGATAACTAGTATACAGAACACCTGTCGTAGTCATGAGAGAAAAGCTTCACCAGAATCTCTGGTAAGTCTAATTGATTTTTGGCCAGAGTGATGTAACGATTAGGAAAGCAATTTTTATGTTAGTGATTTTACTCAGGGTGAGCAAAAGTACTCAGATTCCCTGATCAGGACACCTTCTGTCCTTCTTTTACATCCTTGAAAGTAAAAGCTTTATTGAAAATGGGACGGTTAGCAATCTGCTTGTGACTGGGTTAACTATTACAACTGCTTCTTCCCTGTACCATCATTCACAATATGAAGCACCAGGTCAGTTCTTTGCCTGCCTGCCTTTTTCTTTACAGGGAAAAAGGGAGCTGGAGGGACAATCTTCTACTGTTTTCCTACAGTTGATCTCTTTCTCCCTCATTCCACAACTCCAAGAAGTGAAACATGCCAAAATATAAAGATTATTTAAAAGTGAAACAGTATTCAGTATTACAAAAAATACAGAGTAAATACAAATTATTTCCTAAACTATTAGCATTCCCATCTAGTATCAAATTACAACAGTCTTTTTACAAAACAAATCTGCAAATTGTGACATTTTTCAATTTATTTGCAACTAATCATTTCTAAACAAGACACAGATTTTCTGTTCTAAGCCTGTGAAACGGCTGGAAAAACACTTTAATTTTCAGAGAGAAAACTCACCTTATAAAATTAAAAAATTACTACATCTTTTGCTGGCATAAATTGAGACAACATGACATAGGGCAATTTATGTGCCATATGGAAGTTTATCTAGTGGAATAAATAAGTAATCCAACCAGTTGCACTCAGCAAACGTAAGCGTGCAACCGAGAGATGCCAGACTTTACAGGACTGTAACCTGAGAGCCAGCAAACAGGTCCCTGGAAGAACTTCAAATATCTGTTAAATATCACAGCTGAGCTCTGTCTGCAGCTTGGGAAAACTCTCCCCTCCCTCCTAAAGCCCCTGAACCTTAACACTGTGCAAGATAAAAAGGATCCTGGGCTCCAAAAAATGCCATCTGTGACATCTTAGAATATAGGAATGGACATACTATTTTAGATCAAGAGTCCACCTCACCCAGTACAATCTCTCAGCCTCCAAGCAGAAGCAGTTTAGGGCATTTTCTGAGCTTTCTGTGATTTGCCTTCTCAATTACCCCAATAGATATCTTTTCCAAGTACCTGTTCGGTCTCCCTTAAAATCTGTGTTGTGGAAGTAAAAGGCACACATCTTTTGGCAAGGAGTCCCACAGGTCTACTAGCTGCTTGTTTTATCTAGTCAAGCATTTGTTTAAAGTACAGCAATCTCTTTAATGTGGGGCTCAATATAGTGCCTTGTCTGTAGGGCTGAAAGGCCAACTGACTGACAAGAGTGCCTTTACCTTCTCCTTATGTACATCAGTGACTTAAAAATCTGTTCCTTCATTCATGCTCTAATTGTCCCCTTCCTATTGTGCTCTTCCATCCATTTGCTCTGTTGTGACACCTTACCTTCAAACTCAACCAAGCACTAATCCATCAGTGCTGCTTGGTCCAGTACAAATAAAATAGAGCCACAAAGATGCTAGGAAGGGAGAAAAGATAAACCACAGGAGCCACAAGTAGATTTGGAGGTCAAACATAAGGAAAACTCCTGTTCAGCCCAGACACCCTGGGCTCTAGCGAATGGCCAGCACAGATGGAGTCTTCAGGGACTATTGCTGCCAAACTCCCTCAGAGACTGTACAATAGCAAATTTTCAGAGGCTTGTGATACAGCCAGATTTAAGCAGATTCTGGACCACAGGCTCTCCAGCTTCTCAAAAAGATGGTTATAAGATTATTTTCTTAACCATTGGTTAAACAATAAGTTTTGCCTTGAATTTGTTATTTGCCTACTGAAACTTTCCAAAAAAAAAAAGAAAAAAAATCAGCCTAAGGCTGATGCTAACCATGGAGAATTCAGGTCCAATTTTTTCAAGTTATATGCTACAATAAAAAAGGTCCCATAACTTTAATGACAGCAACCTCTGCCAGCTTCACCTATAACAACTTTAAACAATAACAAGAATCTTATCTTTTGTTTTCTCAGAGGAGTTTTTCTCAAGTTTTTCTCAAAGGACCAGCTTGGTTTGTATTGTGTGACATTGTACAAATGGTTCATTCAAGCACTTCCAGATTAACCGCAAGCCAAGGTTTCAATGTAAATCTTTTCTGATCTCCTATTGCTAAAACAGTTTCTAAATTAAAATAAAATGGGCAAGTTTGTTCTAAGTGCATTTTTACCTGAGCCTCATTGGTTGCATTCAGTTACTGAGGGCACTTAGAATCACAGAATCATAGAATAGATTGGGTTGGAAGGGATCTTTTAAGGTCATCTAGTCCAACCCCCCTGCAATGAGCAGGGACATCTTCAACTAGATCAGGTTGCTCAGAGCCCTGTCCAACCTGACCTGGAATGTTTACAGGGATGGTGCATCTACCACCTCTCTGTGCCAGTGTTTTCCCTCCCTCATTGTAAAAAAATTCTTCTTTCTATCTAGTCTAAATCTACCCTCTTTTAGTTTAAAGCCATTACCCCTTGTCCTATCGCAAGAGGCCCTGCTAAAAAGTCTTTCTGGGCTGTGAGTGCATGCTGTTGTCTCATGTCCAGCTTTTCATCCACCAGTACCCTCAAGTCCTTCTTGGCAGGGCTGCTCTCAACCCCTTCATCCACCAGCCTGTATTGATACCAGGGGTTGCCCCGACCAAGGTGGAGGACTTGCACTTAGCCTTGTTGAACATCATGAAGTTCACATGGGCCCATTTCTTGAGCTTGTCCAGGTCCCCCTGGATGGCATCCCCTCCCTCAGGTGTGTCAACTGCACCACTCAGCCTGGTATCATCTGTAAACTTGCTGAGAGTACACTCAATCCCACTATGTCACTGATGAAGATACTAAACAGTACTGACCCCAACACGGACCCCTGAGGGACACGACTCGTCACTGATCTGCACCTGGACGTTGAGCCATTGACCACTTCCCTGTGGATATTACCATCCAACCAATTCCTCGTCCACCAAACAGTCCATCCATCAATCCTTAGAATAGTACTGTACTATAGTACAGTAATATCTGTTTTCCTCTAATTCCCATAGTGAATCATGAACTGAAGAAATTTTAAACAAGAGAAATATTGAAGGTACTTTGTTTAGGTTTTTTTTCCTCCCTTTGCAACAGATTTGAGGGGTGTGAAACATTTGTCTTGGACACTGAGTATAATTATAACTAATCATTTCCTTCTTTCTCCTCTGAGCAACATTCATTGACTTCTCTTCATTTTAAGGTATTTGGCTGACACAATTCAAATTTAATTACTCTTTCTGCATGATAAACTCCAGTCCTGTGAGCAAATATGTCTCGTTTTCAAGTTTGGCTAGACAGCAGCCATGTAATAAATACCTTTTCACCCCTGGTGCAGGCTGTAGCTTTTGAAATCTTTCCTAGATGACAAAAGAGCATCCCTTACCATAGAACCTTCTCATAACACCCTTATTAAATAAACACCTAATCCCTAAAACCCCCTAAACTAATAAACTGGCTGCCAATTATAATGACTTCTCCTGTTGGAATTTCTTGACGTGCAACCACAGCAGGTAAATGGCAATGTTGATGGTGACTTTCAAATTAAGGTTTACTAGGCAAGGATGAGAATTGTCACAGTCATTCTAAATACATTGTAGTTTTTCTCCCACAAAGTAAAAACTTCCAGTCTCTGAATGGCTGTAGTAATCTAATTTGTATAATCACTGTGTACAAATGTCCAGACAGCAAGTTCTGACAGGGTTGCTTGCGCTTGGCTTACTATGCACTACTTCCCTGCCCAGACTCAAACTAATACAGCAGTATTAAAGAAGAGCAGAACTCTTCTTTTAATTTTTACTTCTCAATAGCAGCTGCAAATGGGAATTTCTATACTCTAATTCATCTTTGTACAGCCTTTAGCAACTGAGCAAAATATAGAGCGTTGCAGTACCATGGGAGTCACTTGCAGTACACCTCAAGAATGCTCAGACTGTCTTCCAGAAGAAGGAGGTCAAGCAAAGACAAGGGGCATCTCTAGTCACATTTTCAAGCTGTTAGGAGGCAATTAAAATATTCTTGATCATAGGCTGCCAAAGCATAAGCACTAACAGTTGCAACTCCCTTAGGAAAATACGTCAGAAGCAGAAGATTTCTCAGACACGAGGCCAAGAGCAGCATTTGACAGATATGCTCAGTCTGCAAGAGTCAGATGAAGGGAAGCATGAGAAACAGTTTAGGCCCTGTAAAACTGGCAACTTTGCCATGCTTTTCTTTCCAAGAGATTTAACCCATGAACCCCAGTAGCTGCTCACCTCTTTCTTGTTCAAACTGAGATAGGTATCGGGCAGATATCAAGCACGTGCCAATGCAGTTTCTTTCAACGAGGGCTACAAGTGGTCAGCACGTCTCTATTAATATAGATTTTGACTTAAAATCCCAACATAAAGAAACAAGTGGTGGTAACATGAAAAATAAACAGACAATTTTAATGACAAATAGATTACTCCCCCAGCAGAAAAAAATAATTAAAGTGGCAAAAATATTTCAACTAAAATTAGCACTGTAAAATGAAGCAAAGACTGCATTTTGACTTCACTGCTCAGAAAGGTCATAGTTTTGAGCTGTACCTATTTTATACACCCCATTTATTTCTTAAATGAGTGAATTTTGCATCCACTTTTTTTAGGAAACTCTAAGCAGGAGTGCAATAGGGTTGGATAAAGGATCAATCTTATTTAAGTTCTGTTGCACCAGTGAAGGGTGTCGCTATTAGCACTGGTTAGTTCAGCTTTCATGTATCCTTTTAACAGAATCCTTTTACCATGATCCTTTTAACAGAATCAGATTTAACATAAAAGCACCACGATCTTTACTGGGATACTACCAAAGAAGTAGTAGACACCGGTGGTTCAGTTGTTACATTGTGCTTACAAGAACCGATAATCCATTCATATTTAATTATAATGCTTTGAATCAAGGCTGGCTGGCTGACTGGGAGAATATAAACCAAATCCTAAAACATCACAAAAACTGTTGTCTGACAGCATTCAGGGTTCTTATCGTGTTGGTGTTTTTTAACTAACCTGAACAACATGTCAGAGAATTCTCCAGTTACCTACTTAAACAGGCAACATTCAGAAGAAGTTGTATAACACCACACACAGAATTCACCTTCATTGCTTATTTAAACCAAGAGCTCAGAAGAAACTGCACATTGCTTTTAATCAGCCAAGGTGCAGCTCTGAGAGAGCACCACGGAAATGGAAAAAGGCAAAATAGATTGTATTTGCATATATCACATGAAATTAGGCTGTGTTATAGCATGTAGTGTAGGCATACGCATCGAATGTCATCTGAGTTACATTTTTCTCAAGGTGACATTGGTGCTTGTCTTGCCAAATTTGATACACCTGACAGGTGTTTTCATGTGAGGGGGATCTATCCCTCCCATCACCTTGTCAAGCTGAGTGAAGGCAAACTCCAGCATATTCCTTCCACAAGCGATGAGGTGGTTTCGGATCATTAAAAGTCACAAAGTTACACCGTAGCAATATGCCATGCATGCTAGATGAACAAAGTCAAGGCTGTCTTCCTCGGGTCTGGTGAAACCTCCAACTCCCAGCCCCCTCGGTTCCCATGCAGAACCAGCCCTGGAACCTGGATAAACTCTGGACTTGTTTTTTTAATGTACCTCTCAAATTTTCTCAAGAACTGTAAGTATCGCTTCAGCCAGTCTCACTGCTGCTTGCTTTCTCATTAGAGAAGTATCTAACAGCTCTTTTTTTACCCAGAGTATTCCCAAACATAAGACAATGATAAATGCCATCCTTGATGTCAGCATTCCCTGCAGCTGTCTCCATAATGATATTGTCTTCCCTAGTAATAGTGGTAAACAACTTAAAAGGAAAAATACACTTCTTATACATCACCTTATCTATCTTAGATTTTAATTTTTCACAACAGAAGAATGACATGTACCATGGGTATGCTTACAGAGTGCCACAGCAGATATGAAAGCAAAATTATTGTAAAACATTTTTATGAAAGAAAAATAGTCCAAAATACAATCCATTTTAAAAGAGGTCTGCAGAGATGCTATTACGGGTCTTTGCTTCATTTATATAATGCTGCCGGGCTGAAACTTTTGGCTTGAAGCTAAGTTCCTTAGCGTTACGTGATGATGGTAAGTATGATTGAGAATTCCAGCTAGATAGCATCATGCCGTTGCCCGTGCCCAGTGAGGTGTTCCTTAATTGGATTACATCGTAAAGCACAGATTCTAAACTAATGGAGCAAATTTATTTCCCTTTAAATAGCTATTTGATTAACAACTTCACTTGTTTTGAGGTTTAAGGCAGCATAAATCTACATAATGATAGCAATATTAAATAAGGTACCCTTAACAAAACATTAAAGCCAAGCAAAGTGTCAAACCATGGACTCAAGGGGAATTCCAAATATTATAGTGATTCCTTTCTAGATGGAAAAACAGAAAATTAATATTGCCAAATTTCATGTTACTATTAAGTATCTAAAAGTAGCTAAGGCACATATTTTTTAGTGAAAGTGGATATATAAAATATTTATATATCTATATAGTGGTAGATGACAGCAACCTTTACTGATAGACAATCCTGACTCCAGGGTTTTCATCTGTTGGTTCTATCTTGTAAAAACAGTAGTTTTTAAAACTATGTTCTCTAACTTTTAAGAAAAATAGAAAATCACACAAAATATTTCAGTGCTCCTAAACTATTTGAGCAATAAAACCTAAGGACACATAAGCAATGTAAATTCTATGTATAATGAAATACAAGACACTTTTTTTTGGTAAAGTATGTACTTGGGCTCTTTTCTGATTTTTGTAGGTTTAGAAACATTTTCCTCTGCTGACGCTGGTAAGATTCACACTACCAAGAAAAGCGATAGGGCTATGCTCAGAAGTAGAGAGACCAATTCAACTTCATGTTACCACATAGACAAAACAATGAAAGTGCAAAAAAGGTTAATTTCTCCATATAGTTATCTACTTTCTTGCAAATGAAGATATTTTTCTATATCTATATTCTGGAAAATAATGTCAATAAAATTGTAAAATGGATTAGTAGAATCACATTAAACTGCCCTGCACATATGTGTTTATCCTAATTAACTGTGGAAGGTAATTATGATAAACTGAACAAAGCTATTTTATTTCTGAATAAGAATATGTACACTGGACTTGAGCGTCACTGAGTTAATCCCCTTTATCGCATCTTGTTTTCTTGAGTTCTCATATTTAAGATATTTGCTTTTAAAAAAAATATAAAATGAAATTATAAACTGTCCTTTGAATAACACATTTTCAATTAACATACCCCAAGTTAAACGACACAGTTTAAAAATGTTGAATTAAAGTCTTGATAAATCTCTACTTGAATTTGTCTTTATACCTCAGATGGTATTAATTAATATGCTATTTTTTGATGCATAAGATGTTAAGTTATTCTGTTAACCAGAAAAAAAAAAGGACATTCTATTGTGCATTTGCAAATGTCAACTTTTAAAATAACGAACCCATATTTCTGAATTTCAGCTTGTTTTTCTCTCCAGTTTGAGAACGATGAAACAATCCTACTTCAAGATTTATAACAACAGCTGTGTGAGTTACGAAAGCACAGAAGTGTCACTTGGAGTACACGAAGCCTATAACTTTGCCTCACTGTAACTACAAAACAGCTGAGCATAATTTGCTTAAATTTTGCTGAAGACTGGACATTGTAGCTGAGGCCAGGCATAGAAAGTGTCAGGCAAAAATCTATCATCTCAGAAACTTATAAGCAGATATATCACTCAGTTAGAATGACTTCAATGTTCATGACAAACTGATAATGCAGCTGGATTTTAACAGAAATTTCAAAAGTAAAAATCACATAATATTATATGGAAATATAATTTGCTAACCATGACTCCACCATATGGAAGGAGTCATGTTACACCAGCTTCCCCTGTTTCTTTTCTTTTTTTTTTATTCATCAGAGCGATATCAAATCATTTTTACATCATTCTTACATCAGGGCAAACAAAAAACGCGTAGTATTGTGTTCTCCCATTTGGTAATGTTTGGTGTAATTTAATGTGCTTCATGAGATTGCATATTCATGAAGACTCACAATCTTCAGTATTTGTACCCCATCCCACAAAGACCTTCTGATTTACTCCACCTTTGTTCCTGCACTGAATCCTGCTTTCTCCTTTGTCAAGGTGCATACATACTGTAAAAGCAAGGTTATTTGAAATCAATAATGAATCAATTTCTAGTCAATATCGAAAAGCTTAAAACCAAAGGAAGAACCACTATAGTCAAAGAACAATGTGAGTGGGTGGTAGAAAAGCAGACAAACAATTTAGTTCTGGGGTCTGGACCAGCAGGTAGGATGCAAATAAGAAGAGGGAATAAAAAGTGCAGAGTGTCCATGCTCATGGCTGTTGTGAAAGAAAACCCTGACATCCCTGTGGTAGCACAGAGAACTCTGCTTTCTATTATCCAATTGATATTGGGATTCAACGCAAAACACCCCCATGAATATATAAATCAGCTCTAGTTTATGCATCTTTCCAGCTTTGTTAATGTTAATGAAGTAAACCTGTCGATTGGACATAGATCTTTTTGTGGTATTAAGCATTTTGACATAGATCTTTTTGTGGTATTAAGCATTTGTTTTTTAAAATACTTTCATACTAGAGAATAGCAAATGCCATACAGTAATTGATTCAACAAATGCAGCTTTTTGTCCTGTGAGCAGCATAAACCATTATTGATTTTCTTAATTCTATAACAATTACTTTCACAATGATGTCTACCAGCTCTTGATTTATAATTTATCAACAACTAAATAAGAGGCTTTCAAATTTGTGCTACATTAGTTAGATTGTATGCAAACCATATGGTAGTGTTATGATTTACTTATTAAGTGACTAACTTACAGTCAGGTTTCTCCTAGAAATACTCGTTACTGACGAATTCCAAATTTGTTTTCCTCAATAATTTACTGAATTTACAGTTTGTCTCATGAATGTTCCTGCCAGTTAAGTGTCTAGACAATCTGAGAAAAGCAAAAGAAAAGTAGAGGGAGTGAAGATGCAACTAACCAGCATTTGGTTCTTTACTTCAGAGAGTCTTTCAGAAATACTTTTTGCCTGTAATCAAAGCTGCCAACTCCCAAGTTTCCATCAAGATTTATAAAATTCCTCCCCCAAACACTACAGCTCTTGAAATCAAATACGTACCCAGGAACGTCCTCTTTCATTTAAAATGAAAGTCCTCTTCAGCAAACTGAAGTTCAAAACCAGAAGACACACAAAAGTGAAAGATATCTTACCTTCAAACATCTTATGAAGTTAAGCCAAACCGAAGATTTTAATGACGAAGGGTAAAGGTGTTACTCTTCTGCAAGATCATGGTTGTCACAGCTGTGTTTAGGACAGCCATACATTAATACTCAGGGAAACCAAAAGTACGTAAGCACAGCTTAAAATCAGCTGCACTAGAAGCAGGAATCAATTAAAAACTCTACAAATGATTTATATTAACCTGACATGCTAAAAATCGTTGAATTGCAGAAGTCATGGGTGGTAAATGCGAAAACCACAAGATAATGAAAAATAGGGGAATAAGATGTACAAAATGAACAAACTGCATGGATTTATGGGAACAAAGAGACCATTTATCGTAAGTTAGATGTGCAATTTTAAACAGATTATAGTCATCCTCAGCAATTGGCACTCAAATAGCAAAAATTTCCACGTCTACTATGTCTTGGCCATAAGAAAGACATTCTTTACCTAAGAAATAATTAATTCAGTATAAGAAACACAAACACGTTTGTCCTCTGTGTAAACTATGCCTGCTTCCCAAACAATGCCTTCCCTGTTCCATTTTCTGGGTTCTGAAATAAAGTCCATATTTGTGTCTGACTTGTCCCAGTTCTACTTTTTTCTAATAGAGTATGAACCAACAGCAGGATCAGAGTTCAATATGCTATTTGGATTGGGTTTCTATCTTAGACTGCAAACTCAGAATCATCAATATTGTGTAAAGATCTTGCACAACATTTGCTCTTTCTTTTGGAGTTAAAATACTTCTGCTCTTGCCAAGTAAGACTCCAGATGCCTCACCTCCTATGAGTCCACTTTGGTGTGCTAGCTTGTAGGACATAAATGAACCTTACCTATTGACACGTGCAAATTGAGAGACCTTCACAGTATGAAAATTCTTTCCGCACACTTTGGCCCAGATTCCAGCTCTCAGTTAGAAAGGTGCGGCTTGTCACATGTGTTTTAAATTCATTGGTGGGGTGAAGTTACCTTACCAAGCTGAAGCAGCCCCTGCCAATTTCAGTTCAGCTGCAGCCCACAGGGAGAAGGCTATTCTAGGATGAAGTATTCCTAAGTGATATGAATCCACTAGCTAAAAAAAAAACAGGGCTAGGGTGTTTTCTTTCCATTGTATACAAGTACTACACGTGTGACCAAATTTAAATTTCTCAAAGGCCCCTCAAAGTAGCAAAGATATTAATCTAATCCACATGGGGATGCTCCTTACTTTTTCCACAAAAAAATGTTGTTAGCCAAGTGTTTTTAACAGGCACCAAACACATATCATGACTTCAGGCTTTGAGAAAGTATTAACCTCCACCAACTGAACTTTTTGCCTCTCAAAATCAAGTAAAACATCACATCGTGTATTGAAATAGGACACATTTAAGAAATAAAAAAGACAGAAACATGACTGTTATCTGAGTCTTATGTGATGTTCAAAAAATACTACCCAGTCGATGGTTTTCAAAATAAGAGCAAGACTAGGGTTAGATACAAGTTAATCTACCATGTGCTAAGCTAAATAAAAAGCTAAGTACTTGAACAAACATTAAAGGAAGAACAGAACTGCTTTGCGCATGATGTTATGCCATTGCATTGTTGCAAAAAATGGCCTGATGTAATACTACGAAGTGTTTAAACAAAGAGGAATAGCCTGAATGTAAGTAGCCATATATCTCCTCTCAAACTAATAGACTAATTTAAGTCTTATCTCACAGAACTGTGTTTTTCTTTCTTAATTTCAGATTCTTATTCAGAAACACATGGGCTTATATCAGAGCATGTACTGGTCTGAGTTATATTCCCAGCTGTGTCTGCTGGAGCTCGACCAAATCACTGTCCCCATTTAGCCACGGGGGTTTTCTTCTTATTCTACCTTACCTATTTAAACTGTGAGCTCTTCTTTACAATGGCTCCCACTCCTCCAATGGGCTTGTAGACCAGCAGAACAACAGGGTCTGAACCTAATTGGAGTATCCTATAATAGCATACTAAACACGTTTTAAAAGCACTTCAAACAATGCATCTTAGAAACAATCCAAAAGGCAGAAAAGATACAGATGAATATTTATGATAAATACAAAAAACTCCTTAGGAGACCTGGTGAAACACTGCGCTTGTTCATTTCAAAGGGCCCACAGCAAGCTGGTTTGATTCACGATTTCAAATTGTTCAGCACTCACAGTGGTACTGCTTTGTCTGATAATTCCAAAAGCAGCTTATTAATCCAGTTTTGTACTGAAATATCAGAGCTCTTCTGGTAGAAGTGCATGAGCACAGAAGAAAAACACTGGACCATTTTAGGAAGCTGGATGATGATTACTGCAGTATGGAAAGCTTTCTAAAAAAAAAAACAAAAACCAAAACAAAACTAAAAAAAAAGCTTAGAGTATAGCCACAACGAAGAGATCACAGCAAATTTGTGAACAATACTTCAAAATATGATGAAAATTTATTTAATTTTTTAAACATTTCAGGCACTATAAAAATGCATATCCAATATTTTGCTGCTATGACCTTCTCAGCCATCTATCAACACACATATCCTCACAAAGACAGAAAATGGCATATTGAAGAGATCAGTTACAATTTCAAGCTTTCAGCCAAGGGTGAAACTCCTCATGACACCATTGTTTCCATGGACATAAGTAACATAAAATCATATCGTAAGAAAAGTTATTACAAGTTTATGTTACTCAACAAATGCTAACATGACTATATTAGGTACTGGATTACACGGCAGTAGTTGCTGACACTGTTTATAGATGTTGTTTAATATGATAAACAACTGAGATGTGATTTTTTGTTTGTGTGTTTGGTTGGTTAGTCTGTAAAATGGAAAAGGCATAAACTGGTCAAAACTGTGCTGCAAAAGTGGGACATTAAAAAAATTTACAAAAAGCCTTAAATACCTTTAAAACACCTTTTTAACCTCTAAGTAAATCTTTAACCACAATAACTATTTTATTATCCATTTGTAAGCATTATTGAAAATGAGCTTGACAATAAATCCTAAATTAAGTGAAAAGTAAAATTACCACTGGGCTGGTCTCTTCTGCAGTATCACCAGTAAGAATATGCAACACAAACTTATTAGTTCATTTTTACGACACTGTGGATTTTTCACCAGAGATTTGTAAAGTCATTGTTTATCTCTTTTATGGCTCTGCTATGACCCCAAAAAAGTTCAAAGAAGGATTCAGACATCATGGATAAAATTTTTGGTTGTCTTTAAATCTCAATTTCAAAAATTAACTCAGCTCACATTCTTAGAAGAATTAGTGGAAAGTACCAATATCTTTAAAGATCCAGCCTTTATTTTCTTCAGAATCTCAGTCTCATTGAAAGTCCTAAGTACTTCTGATATTTTTTCCCCAGAAAAACCTCAGTATGTTTGGCTGAGATACTCAGTGCTATGCTAGTAAAGAAAGAATAGATTTTTTAAGGATTATACCTAAACTACTTTGGTCTTCAAAACTGTTTTGTGTATATTCGCAATCTTTTTATATTTTTATAGCTAAACCTAATATCGTCAGTTAATAGTTAAAATAGAATTGGTGATGAATGTGTACAGATATAAAGACATAACTTGGGAGAAGCTTGTACTTATTAACAATCAGTAGTAAAACATGAGAGAATAAAGTCTTTCCTTATTCCTCCTCTTGATAAATCCTCATCTGCAAAATGCCTCAATATTTCAGATACAACTTCTTCACCCTAACCTTCTTTTTGACAAAGATTATTTGAACTATGATAAGTGTTTTACAAGCTATGACCAAACACTCACATTTTTTTAATATACAGTTATACCAAATCTTGTTTAATTTGCATAATTTGAAACTTTCTTTTTCAAATTCTTGCTTTCAGATGAAGAGCTAAAAGATAGGAAAAGAAACAGCTGAATATAAGGGTATCAGAAATAGGAACAAAATTGAGTTTTGTCAACAGTATATTAATAATTTCAAAGGAGTAATAAAAAGCTTGAAAAGAGTATGAAAATGACCTTCCGACAATAAAAAAGTAGCCAGGTTCTGGGAGAAGGGTGCACTGCTCTGTGCAAGACAGTGCTTTTTCTTTTCTCATCACAGCTCTACAATCACAAGCCTCCCAAGGCCTGCAGCAAAATGCTTCTTGGAGCTTGTTTCTCACTGAATTGGACACAAGTGTTTTCATAAGCTAAATTTTCTTTGTTCTCTGTGCAGTTCTAAAGTTGCTGGTCCTGCTGCCAATAAAACAAAATATAATGAAAGCTCTCTAGAGACTTAGAGAGCTGGAGGCTCCAGAGACAAAGAAGGAAGAACAGTTGCTGTTTCACAGGAAGAACAGTGGTATGGAGAATGAAGTGACTTCTCAAAAAGCACTTAGCTAGTGGTAAAACTAGAAATACAATGAAGTAAATACCCATGCGGAAAAAATGTAGGAAAAAAAAAAAGAGTAAAATAGAGACAAGAGTAATCTCTTCCCCCTCACCCTTTATAAAATAACATCCGCTTCTAAAATCTTTAAATACTACCGGGGTATTTGGGGAAATCTGAAGCATAAATTCAATCGCTTCAGTCATTTCAGTAACTCATGACTCTTCTGGTAGCTCTGCCAGTTCAGCTCGCTCCTAACCTACTGCATTCCTACCATGATGTTGAATTGGCTATTGTAGCAGTCTAAACAAAACATTCTTCCAGTCGCCTTCCTTGGCTTACAGCCCCATCATTTATTATGCTACAGCAAGCAGTGTTAGGAAGGTAAACAGCTCAACATAATTCTGGCTTGTTTAAATTGGCCCTTGAAATGGGCAACACTTAAAAATTCAGCACTTAGTACTTACTAAATATTTTATTCTATGGTTTGACCCTTATCTCTACAAACGTCTTGATTTATAGAGAGAACTGCAAACTTATAAGAGAGAACATGTTCTCTATGATTCTTGCAGAAAGGTATCTTGCTGACAAATCAACGTCTAGTAGGCCTGATGTGCCAGACTGACTACTTGAATCGGACCCACAAAATTACCTGTCCACTGACTCCCAAAGGGCCTTCCCAAGAAGGGACGGATCAGCCATTCAAAACACAGCATTCCCAGTTCCCAGGCAGTTTATCCCATATGTGCTGGAAGTGTCACATGTTTAGAATCAACAGCTGAATTTCTGGTACCATGAAGCCTCATCTGTTTGCAAGCTGGAGCCAGGAAATACATTTTGTCTTCTCCATGCCCAAGGGGGTTAGATGGTTTGCCACAGCAAAGACTTGTCTAGCCTGGAGTTGTCTGGGCCAAGAAGGAAATTCAGCAAACAAGAGGGAAATGTTGAGGTAAAAGGGTGGGAGGACTGGTTTGTGAATGTCAGTGTCTTGCAGGGCTTGTGGTTCCACTTGGCTGACTTCAGCTCTCAGGAGAAGAGGGGTCGGGGGCACTGGCGGTGAAGGCTGGATTCCAGGAGGAAAATTACAATTTACCTCCCAACTAGACTGGATAGTAGCCAATGCAGTGCTGCATCAGACTCTTTCATGTTGAGGAGACCATGGGAGAATAATCCTGAATTTTCTGGTTTTTAAACTTGAACTACAGCCACAGAGATTTTTTGTGTTTCATTTCACATTGTTTCCCAGAGTTAATACATAATCATAGAATAATATAGGTTGGAATGGAACTCTAGATGTTAACTGGTAAAACCCACATGAAGTCCCACATGAAGTTCTTGCAAGAGAAATCCTTCTCCAGCTTGCTCCTTCTTTGACAGGCCCTTTGCAGCCCCAATCCAACTGCAGCTCTAGGGTCTGTCTCTCTACCAACCCCAATCCTAACCCTAGGCAATGGCTGAGCCATACAGGAAGCCCCACAGCCCTCCTGCACATGATGAAATTCTGAAGGGAGACGTCTACTTGAAGACTGACAATTTCTTTGGCAGCATCTTTACATCCCCACTTCACCTACAGCTCTACGCTTGGTCTCTTGCTCAAGCCCAGCCCTAGGCCCATACATGTGCTGAGCCTTAGCCCAAATTCCACAACCTAGTCCTGCATGAAGTTCTCAGGGGACAACGTTTTAGCAGCCTCCTGCCTCCTCCCTCCTTTGGCATTTACAGCCTCCTTTTGGCCCATTTACAGCCTCAGTCTACCTGCAGCCCTAAGCTTTGTCTCTCCCTCAGTTCACCATCCTAATCCTAGGCATTGGCATAGACTAAACCTTAGGTCAAGACGCAGCCTAGTGCCACATGAAGAAGTCCTCAGTGGACAATGTTTTTGGCATCCCCACTCCAAAGGATGCAATAAACTTAGTCTCTCTGCCATTCCCAGTACTAAACATAATCCTTGACCTTAGATCAAGGTGACCTAAGGCTGAGCCTTAGCCCAAGGTCCCCATCCCTACTGCACATGATGAACTTCTGCAGGGAGAAGTCTTTCTGCAGCCTGTCCTTTCCTTTGGCAGCTTTATTGCAGTCCCACTCCAACTGGAATGCTAGGCTTTGTTTCTTTCCCACCCTAAATCCTAACTCTAGCCTTGAGCATTAGCTTACTTTTAGCCTAAGACACCCACCTCCAGCCTAGTCCCACATGAAGAAATTTTCAGATGACTCTTTGGCACCCTTCCTTTGGTAGTCCTTTACTGCTTGAAGCAGGACCAATCTTCAAATTTACTTCAACCACTGTTTGAAATGAACTTTATGTGATATTTTAAGAAAGCATAACCAATCCTATATTGCCATTCACAATATGTCAGGATATTAATCCCATATCTGCTTAGTGAATTTGCAAAGTTGCAAGGAGGTTACTATACCATTATTAGTCCCTTATGAACCAGCTTTTGCTAAAATAGCGTCTACACAGTCTAGGAGAATGCTGTTAGTCATTATCTTTTCAAGGAACGGTGCTTTTGTCAGAGCTAAGTTTTTTTCCTGAACAAGAACCTCAAGATATGCAGGGTCACTAGGTATACTTTTTTCACCCGTCCTTATTCTTCCTAACTTTTGGTAGAAATGGATCTCTAGACAATAATGCGGTGATAATCATCATAATAATCATCATCATAATCATCATAAAGCTGTTACTCTCTAAATAGTTAGGAAATATAATAGATGCTCTTTTGGTATAAAAT